>NW_026900553.1:600000-1200000 GCF_033783945.1 Neopsephotus bourkii
ATTTGTGGTATGTGGCTTATTCTTTAGGCATGGCATGACATGTGCTTCATTCTTCATGCACTATAGATTCCCCTTGCCACCCTCATTTACTGTTCTCAACATGAGGACAGAAATCACATAGCAATGACTTCTGTAGCTTATATACAGGGATTGTAGAAACAAAGAATGGTTTTATGTTCATTGGAGTCTTGAAACTGTGTAAGCGTATATACATAAGTATAGCTTGTGTCTGTATTCTACCATAGGCCAAGACAGATATGGAACACATAAGCTTAATGTTGATGAGTACCAAAGGAATTTGCCTAAATAGAACAAAGGAGCATATAGGTTTAAATATACATTTTCACAAACATCTGTAGTTCTCTACTTTTTAAAAGAATAAAATAATTTTTTGAAAGATAAATTCTGTAATGTCAGAGTTTGATTTGTGACTAATTATAGTCACAAACACTTATTGACAGTATCTATCACATTTAAAGAATGCTTCCCAGTTTACTACTCTAACACATAGGCTATTATACCCGTTACTTATTCCTATATCTTTTGAATGTTTCATAGTTAATATGTTCAATATATCAAAAGTTTCTGAAACTATACATTCATGGCCAGAAAAATATGATATTACAGAAAAGTTTTTGTTGTTTTTTTTTTTCATTAAAGAGCAAGCATCTTGTGTGGCAACAGAATATGGATACATACTGAACCTTGAAGTTCTGAGTGTAAATAAATATATTAGTTTTTGCCTGTGTACTTCAACAAGACAATTATCTTTCTTTGTAACAAAACTGATGTCAACCCCCCAGCAGAGAACTGTGAGTGCTAGGATATTAGAATGTTTGCAACTGATAATAAGCGATATACTATTAATTTTTAGTATGAGAATTATTAAAAAATCATCCTCCTGTCTGCACATTATACTCTTAGTAACAGAACTCTTATGAGTTCAATGAAAGGAAATCCAAAACCCACCTTGGAGCTCTGCTTCTGGTGGGCTACCGATCCCATCCTTCCACAGGATGGCAGTGTCATACACAAAAGTCAGTCGAAGCTCTGATTGTAAGTCGAAATGCTGCCAGCCCCCTACACCCACCGGGGAGTGGAAGACATACGAGACGTACAAGGGGACTCTCAGCGTGACATAGGACTGTACTAGGTTGAGAACCTATAAAAACGAAAATTATTTCTTTAGGATAGTGGTCATGAAAGACAGCATTGCACTGGTAATCTGGGTGCAAGAGAAAAAAGAAGACAGAACTTGAAATAAATGTTGTGACTGAATCAAATTTTCTCATTTTGCAAATTACAGATGAAGTGAACACCAACACATTTCAGCTAAGCTTACTTCCCTTCAAGTTCCATTCTTTATTTCAAATTGAATATGTCTTCTAATAAAACATAGACCCCTTAATTTTGACTTACCTTTTTTGGTCAGGCTTTTTAAGTACTTTTTAAGTATGAACAAAGACTTCGGAAATTTTTCAAATATCCTTTTGCATTTGTCCTATCTTTGTGCCTTAACCAATTCTTTTGCTCACATTCTTATGCTACTATCCTCTAAGAAGCTCTTCTGGAAGATCCTGATTTGCTCAGATGTCATTGCAAGGCAGTTCTTGGACAGTACTTATGCTTTTCTGGAACTATTTCTTCCTTTGTGCATGGGTAGTAGCTAACACACTCATGCAAACACACAAATCATACCATTTGTCAGTGTCTGGAAGAACTAAAGTGCAAGTTGATATAGATTTTAAAATATATCCCTTATGCATGTATTGTACAAAACAATAGCACTGTATTGAATTATTATCAGAGAATTGCATATTCTTAATATATATTTGGATCAAAAAGGCAAGAACAGTGTCAATAAACTGCCACCACTTAGGATAGTTCTTGCATGACGTATGGATCCAAACCTTTCTGAAGAGTTTGCACTTACATTCTGTTACAAATACTTTTTAATTCACATCTCTTTGATTAGAAATGTGCAACCCAGATCCTTTTAGAACATTCTGGATTTCTTTAGAAAGAGATGGAAGGAAAGGCATTGAGATCATCTCCCAGTGGGAGACTTTTCAAAGGTATAAATGTTGTTGAACTCTCATTTGCTTCCAATAGAAATCCCATATTTAAATTTGTGCATCTGAACATTTCCCTGGAGTGATTACCTTGCAAGCTTCTAAAGAGTGTTTTGCACTACTAAAAAATCCCCCAACATTCAAAGAACTTTACAAGCTGCGTAAAAATCAAACTGGTTTTGAGTTCACCCAGTGGCATGTCAGGAGTCTGAACATCCATTACCTTAGAGCTGCATTACATTTCCAAATACCAGACAAAACTTTTAGTAATACTATAAAACCACAGATATACTGCTTGCCCTGACTAAATACTCTGAACTAATTAAAAAGTTCATAATGGCAAATGTTTATAGTTGCCACAGCGCATGACACTCCTTGATCTACACTCTCTGCTACCAAAACCATTTCCACTTATATTGTTTGCATTGTTCCATCAAATGTGCTATCATTTAGACAGAAAACTGTCTGGAAAAACACAGTATCATGCAGAAAAGCAGTCTGGTAGATAATATGAAATATTCCAGTTTTAGATGATTTTATATGAGTGCTTCTTTGTTGGTTTTATATAAACACAATTAAGAACTCCTATTTGGAACAAAAAAAAAAAAAAAGAGGTTTCTTCTCTGTATGTATTGGATGAGAAATTGAAGTTAGACAAAAATATTGTCCTTTAGTCTTATTTAAGTTGCAAGCTTACCTTTGGGATACCTGCATGAAATCTGAGGAATTATTTCAGACATGGATTTCCTAAATTGTTCCAAGTAATAAAATAGAATTCCCACTTCTATGAAAAAATATAGCTATGGTGGAAGTCTACAGTGCATCATGGTTTGCCTTTGATTCAGGAGTAACCTTGAACATTTGTAATTTCTTGGAACAGGATCAAGAACTGAATACATTTGGTAGTGTAACAAATGTGTTCTTATTGAAAAGTCATTCACAAATGTGTAGACATTGAAGTAGACATTGAAATCAAAGATCTGAAATTCAGTTTGCTTATGAGGAAGATACAAAAGTATATGAAAGAAAATTTAATATATGTCCATTATCCTCTTGAAAGGAAGCATACATAATGTTTCATGGTAATGTAGAGGAGGACTGGAATCTAACACAGAGAGGATTTAATGACCTTGAAGACCAGGACTGAAATAAGGTGAAATTTTATAGCATAAAGTATAAGGTAATGGCAACTAGTGTCAGGGATTTCTGGTAGAAATTAAAGACATCAGTTAGAAACAACAGAGGGGAAGAAATGTTGGTATGTGAAGTTGATCGCATCTCACAACTATGACCTTCCTACCCTCTCCATGTGATATGATCCTAAGATAAACTGAGGAATGGGGTGGAAATTAGAAGCATGCATGCTATTATACAGAGCACTAGCGAGAGCTTATCTGGAACAGCTTTGATCATCTGTGCTTGAAAAAGCCTGATTTGCATTGTAGACTGTAGAAAAAGAAATCAACATAAACACAGGAATGGCAAAACTATTGGATGAAGGGAATCTAAAATAGCTGGGTTGTTTAGCCTGGTACAACAAAGGGTGAGAGGGAATAAGAATGCTGTCTATACACATCAGGAGGTCAACAACAGAGGAGGGCCACTGATGATGACAGATGGTGCTGACATGGGAACAAATAGCCATAACAAATACAGCCTAGAAATCAGAAGAGTTTCTAACCCTTGGTGTGGTGGCATTCAACAAGAATAGTGAGGCAGTGAAATCCTATTAGTTTTTCAGTTAAGTTTACTAGTGTTGGAACCATATTATATAGAGGATTAAGGACAGTGATCCACAAACCCCCTTCCAGCTCAGTATTGTCTGCCACCTCAAGTAAAAGAAAACAGACTTCTTTCAAAGCTTTTCTTGATTTTCAAGTACAAGGTATCAGGGCCTCTTCACATAAACTGTACACAAAGCAATCCATTAATGGGGTTTCTAAGACACATTCTAGGGTTTTCTTGCCTCCTTTCAATCACAGAATAGTGTTAGTGAGATCAGCTCATTTGCACTGGTGAAAATGTAGCAGTAGATCCCTTTTGGGGCAGGTCTGCCTGAAACATTGCTCCCTTGTCATACATTACCACTGCTCTGTAGGTAAATCTGAAACCATGGTGCCAAAGAATTGTCTTCATTTCTAGAATCCTAGAATTTAGAAGGTTCTTGTCTTTTGGCAAAATCCATGAGAGATGTGTGGGCAACAGGCTGGTTGCCCCAGCCTGGGAATTTGTGTGCTTACAAAAGTCTACATGCTTTCATCAGTATAGTTTCCCTTATGTGAGATTCATGGCATGTAAGGAGAGAAAGGAGCTCTTGCTAAACCAGCTGATTGAGTTTTTATGCACACAAACCATTCTTCAGGCACTCATGGATTTGCAGGTGTGGAGGAAAACCTACAATACTGATAGCCAGACAATCACTGAATAGTTTTCTCTCTCCTAACAGTAAATTAAATCGTAAAAACCCCTCTCATTTCTTGCTGGAAAGGAAAATGCCACAAGGAGAATACTACACTTTGAGAGGCAGAAAGGAAAAATCACAGGACTATATGCTATATGAAATACAGATGATCTTTTTGACACAATAAAAAAATAAAGAAGGAATTAAGTGCAGAGGAAAACTGAGTCAGTAAGTGAGCAGACCCTCCAACAAATGAATTGATGGAATGTGTTACACAGATGGAGGAGTCTTACTTCTGTAGCCCTCTTCATAATGCCATTTAGGTGAACATGAGAAAACATTCTTTCCGTTGAGTTATCTTTATTTTACAGCACTGCCTGCAAAGCCTATTGGAAGTAGCCAGCTGTTCATATTTTATCTCAATGTGACATGATGAAACCAAAGTGGTAACTTAGAGCTGTGTAACTGTAAGATCAGTTTAAGCGCTGTGGAGAGACAGAACAGGTGCATTATGTATCTATGTATCCTATGCACAGGAGATGTTAACAGTTGTATGGACAAAATTATGTTCATTGATTTTAAACAATAATAAGTGGGTGTGACTTTTAGCCTTGTGATACCAGGAGAGAAATACAGACTACAGGTACACCTCAGCTGAGCTGGTGAAATTGTCTAATACTCTGTAACAGCGCCAGCCCTGGAGAACCTGGGAAAACAGAAGACAAAAATTCTTCCAAGCAGGGAGCAGACTCCCGCAGTTAATGTAGGAAAAAATGTAAATCACGAATCATTCAAAGTGCATCTCAAAATTCATGTGTGTGAGGAGAGAACACGATTTACACTGGACAGTGATATAAGAACTAGAGTTTCATATATTTTCCTTGCAAGATAAATTATCACAGAGCATAAGGTCTATTTTTGAATGTTGACAATTCCCATTTAAGACTATAAGAAATACTAATGGTAGTTTATATAGGTGTTCTTCTTTTGTTCCCTTTTCTGATGCAAGCTGTCAAACTTCATTAAGTAACACCCCCGAGCCCCCAATTACTTTTGAAAAATCTGTCATGTAACACATAAGAATATTTATAACAAAAAAAAATATTTCCAGTTTAGGCTTTGGGATCTGTACTCTGTTCTACATTTATATTATGCTTTGTTTATCTGGCCTACATTTTCAGAAGGCAGAGTTTGGCAGTTTTGTGCATGTGCACACTATATGTAGGTACTGATAAAACCAGAATCAGAAATTAGAAATAACACAAGTTCATGCTTTCTGGTGTATATGCCAATGAAATAAATGTTTCCTGAAAATTGTATTTTTGCTTTCTAAACTGTCCTGAGCCTCATATTCTGTTGTATTTACTTGTTCTGTCTGCGAATTTGAGTCACACAGGATTAACAATGTTATAAATTAACTGTTTATACAATACCAATATGGTAAAGCTAAGATCTGGCCCCAAGAAGGCATGCAGCCAGGTAGATCACAGGTGAAATGTAAAGCAGGTTTCTTTAAAGAAGTCCGAATGAAGAGGAGAATGCAATGCAGCCTTGAAATGCCAGCTCCTTGAAAAAATTAACATCTGACTTTGCTACACAGCTGGTGCATTAACTTTACAGTGGAGTTTTTTCTTCACAGTGCTCACAAAATGCATGTGTTTGCAGCTGGAGAAAAAAAAGTTTTGGCTGTTAGTGAGCTTCCATGTCAAGGGAATAGAAGCTGCAGGGTTCTCTTAAACTTGAGACTGTAGCAGCTGAACTGAACATAGAAATAAGAAAATGGACATTTCTGTCTATTTCCATTTTACAGATCTAGTGAGATTTTCAGAAGAGCTGACTTTTCCTCTTAAAGTATGATTTTGGTAAAACCAGAACTATTAAAGCTGGAAGGATACTGTTTCAATGTAATAAAAACTCTGTGAGCTGCCTCGTAGAAGCTGTGGCAACACACTGGTAATCTTAGAATTTGTTTTCCAATGGGATTTTCAAACACCCAGTGCCATAACATGTGTAGCATAAATGTGAACTGAACAGATTGGAAGAAAGATGTTTTCAACTGTGGCCAGAAATAACTGTTTTTGGTACAGAACAAACCAAACTGATCAACTACTCAAGTAAAATAGCTTCAAGGTCTCAAGCTGTACATTTAAGTATTTTAATATATGTTCTTCACCTTCTTGTTTCTGTCAAAGACTTGCTTAATTTGTTGTTGTTAATAAATTTTTTTTGAATGGCAATTTCCTTACTTCCCTATGCCAAGTCTGGCAAGAGACTGCAATTAGGGAAAGCAACATCCACATATAGATACTTGGCCAGAACCACACAGAAGCCTTCAGGTGACAAACTGTGTGGCTAAAGCAGTTAAAACAGTAGGAAATGAGATCAAGTGATACTTAACACTCAAATAAGTCTAGGCCAACACTTCAATATATACTTTAATAAAGTATGGTTGTTTGCTTGGTTTTTACTATTCCCTTTTTTAATTGTGTTTCATGAATATCTGGCATTGCTCTAGCACATGTGTCGAGAATGTGAGATGTCTGTAGTACTTGACATGTCCCCATGAAGCAAAGTCTAATACCTTTATTAATTACCTGAAAATACAGGAAGATAGCCCTCGGGTAGGTGAGTTCCATATTTTTAAGACATATATGTTTTTAAAGACAGATACTGAAATTTAGCCTTATTGCAGGTTTGCCAAAAGAAAACTGTTGCTGCTAATTATAAAATCTTACCTTAACTTTAACCAAAACAGAACTATAATCCAAAAGAACTAGCTCAATTTAAAGAGGACTAGGTCTTTATTTTTAAATACACATTCTTTAAGCTGCACATCTAAATCCATATTTAGATACCTAAGTGCCTGATTTCTCAGATGTGGTGAATAAGGACAGACCCCAGGAACAAAGCGTCGAGCTTTATACTGAAAAGAGTGCTGCATCCAACTCACACAGGATTTGCTCATGCACGGAGTAATTGAGAAAGAGAATGGGTCACGAGCAAAAGGCCACAAAGGGAGAAAAAAAAAAAAAGAAAAGAAAACTAAGACCTTCTCTGTGTGTATTATGACAGTTCATGAGTTCATGGGAACTGGCTAAGACAGCTGCGGCTTGCAGTAAAGTATGAGCACTGCTACACCAGCTGCAGGTCTCCAAACTCACTTCTTGTTGACTGAAGCTCATCTTCTTCCCCTAGCATAGGAAGAGCTCCCATAAAGTAGAAGTTCACATCACACAATATGTTGTCAGTTTCTTTTGTGAAATATCTCTGTCTAAGTTGACAGTGCTTTCCTTGACCATACAGGTACTTGAGATTTAGAATCAAGAAAAAGAAGTTTGAGCTTAAAGATCTAGCCAAAATATCTGGTAAATTAAAGCTATTAAATTTGCAATGGTAGCAGGATGTCATAAGAGTGGTTTTTTTTAATCTATCTGTTCTGTCTTTATAATAGAACTTAAGCTTCCTTTGTATGCTAAAAAAAACATGGTAAAAACCATAGCTGCCAGCTTTACTGTCACAGAGGAGGATTATTAATTGTTCACTGAAGGAGAAAAAAACAACAATGGTGACAACCACAGAGACAGGGCACTGACTGCCTCCCCTCTCAGCTGGAGGGGGTCATGTGAAGATAAAGACCAAACCTGGAGAAGAATTAAATGGAGGTGGGGAAACAGGGAAGGCAGTGAAGCGCATACTGGCTTCAGGGCAATGCTTTGCTCTAGAAGTAATTCAGCTTGATATTTCACTTAACACACTGTAACCTTTTAGACATAACCTACAAGGCACTAAAGGATGACTTCAGCTGCAGTTTAATGGCTCTCATAGCTCATGTTCATCTCTTTCTGCTTTTAAATGAGTGATCTTACCTAAAGCACATAACACTTCTGGAGCTTAAAGCAAGTAGAACTATCTTTCTTGGTCTCATTACCATTTATACATACCCTTCACAATCGAATATTAGTTCTTTTTATTTAGTAAAATATAGTAATAGTGCTTATTTTCTCTACTGTTTATATGCATATAGACATATGTAGGTTTTATTTAGACACACGTTTGTCTAAACCAGCTATTCAATCTTTTCTGTAAAAGATACAAAAGTATATAAAATGGAAAGGGTTCATATCAAGTCTTCCTTCCTTTTCACTGTGGCAGACGTGGCTTGCATAGCTCACAGGATCGGAGTTGCAGCTGCTTGGCAGCTTGTGTGCTTATGTGCCTATTATTGTGTGTGTGGGAAATAATATACGGCTGCATATTGCATGGGCATAAAGAGATAGTAAAAAGAATGATGAGTTGAAGACATTAAATAATTTCCAGAACAGTGAAGACTGCTGTCATTTTTATCTTGTGGGAATGTGTAAGGTTTACATCCCACATATGCATGCCTTCCCCTTCCCTCTGAGAGGTACACGGTTCCAGTGGAATGCACCTGTAAGAGGATCTGCTTGTAGCAGAGGGGCAACCCCAAGCAGATGCACCAACGGAGAGCTTCCAGCATCAAGACAGAGATCTTGAAATGGTCTCTATAACAAACAGAAGCCAGAACTTATGATAAAGGAGATGACAGATCCACCACAGACTTTGTATCTAAGAAAGACAGAAGCTCCATTTTGTTATCTTCTTATAATTTACAGAATATATCATCTCTAGTTAAAGGGGTAAAATGTTAGGAAGTCAACCATGGGGTAAGGAGAGCCTGGTGCAATTTCTTGTCCAGCAAACTGCATGATCACCTGCGGACACTCACACAGGAAGGTGGACTTTAGGCGTGTAAGTATAAAAGAGAAAAAGAATTTAAAAACAGAAGGAAAGATCAACTTATCTGATTAGCTATCTATATGTCCATTGACAGCTAAGCTTTTAGTAGCAGAATAGCTTTGCTGTTGCACATGCCCATAGGTTACTTTCAACAATGACACACTTTTCTCATCTGTTAAGGCCTCACATCATTTGGGACTGACAAAATAAGAATTTGTGCACATAAGTCTACTGAGGTCTGATAAGAAGAAGGGTCCTTGGCAAAATGAACATCTGTTACAAAGTTGAGAAATTATGGCCATTTCACACAGTGGCTTCATCCTTTCCATGCTGGCTTAAAAGAGAGCCAGGAAAGTGATGTAGCTTTACCACCCAGCTATGATGCCATGGATAGACTTCTCCGAAATGAGGTACTTCATTTCCAGTCTTCCAACCTGTATGATTATTCCCAAAAAAGATTTTTCTGTCATAAAGGATTGATCTTCATAGCTTTTGTACTTTAGAGCCTGAGTGGGATCAGATAGACTTATGTAGTAGTTAATACAAGGGATTAGCATCACTGTCACTGCACCAGAAGAAATCCTGCACCCTTTTTGCTTCCACGTTACTATGGATTTCTAGAAATAATTCTCCAAAGGACACCTGAAGATCTCCCCAATCTCTTTAACTCCCAACCACTTTCACAGGTCTGTTCTTCAGACATTCTGTATTGGCAGCTTCTCTTTGCTTCCTAATCAAGGAATTTTTTGCTGAGTAATGCGAGACTACTGTGTTGTCTGTACTGACTGGTCTTGTTACCCAGTGAGCAAGAGCTGAGCAGAGGCAAGCACCTGGTAGGACACTGCTGTCACTTGTTATCACCAAGAAGGGTCTTCACAATTTTTTTAAAACTCTTTTTAAAGATACACCATGATTAATAGTAATTTAGTGTATTTCTATATCTATACATATGTATATATATAGATGTATATATCCCAATAGCATAAATACGCTAAAAACAATCCTTTAGGCTTTTATTCTAAGACAAGACTAAAGTGGCTCACTATACAGTAAAAGTAGGATTGATTTGTCCTAAAATACTTCAAAATTGTGTTGGGAGAAAATCACAGCAAATTTCCTTCAGACTAAATTGCTCTCTTAACTTCAATCAGACATGGATTTCACATATAGCCTATTAACGTTTAATGAATATTAATAGCTTTATTAAGAAACAAACTAACTTTGGGGGAAGTCTAAGAAAGAAAAAACAACTTTAGAACTAAATTAATTCTAAACCCACTTATTTCTATAGGCATAGACGCATTACCAAGGAAACCTTTTGTTTTAAAAACATAGTAAAAAATCAAGTTACAGCTTCATACCTGTCCATCTGTCCCAATGGTGCCTCCACAGTCTGTGAGGAGCTCAGACATGTCATAATAGCTAACAAACTCCCATAAACAGGCTTCCAGATTCAGATTGCGGTAGAAGCGTAAGGTATTAAATCCTCTAATTACTGGGCTGTACTGATACGGAACAGTCTCTCCAATCACATCTGGATTTTTGGTAGCATCAGTTAAGAAACCATGGTGGGTCTTCACTTCTGTGTAATCCAACAGGTTGGAGCATTTATGGTTTCCAACTCTAGTTCCATCAGGGCTAAGTGTCAGCTCAAAGTTGGAGAGTTCTCTTGTAGAAATAACAGGCAGCATGCCTAAAAAACATTAATTTGTAGCACTATAACTAAATTTCACTGTTCAGAGCTGCTTAATTTAGCCAGTTTGTCAAACACTAAGCAAGCTATTCAGTGATTCTGTATTTTGCACATACAGCAATTAACAGACTTCAGAATTCAGAGAAAGTTGATACGCTATGTGTGTACGACACTTCTCCACAATAATTGTGTCTTTGTAATATGAATGTCAAATATAGTATTTCTAAATCTCCAACATAATTTTTAGTCAGGATTTGTGATATTTTTCAGAGACAAATAGTAATTAAATGGCTTTATGTCTTTTAATAAATAAATTCTTCTTTGATATATCTGTATGTGTTTCAAAGGAGTTTTATGAAGTCTAAACTTAGCCAAACTTCTGTAAACTATGCAATTAATCTGAAAACAGTCTTCAGATCAAAGACTATGCATTAACACAGTATGTTATGCAAACTGCACTTGTACATACATCAAGCTTTTCTCTGGTCCCACATGGCTATTTTAAATAACATGACCAATAAAATAGCTCAATAACAGCTTGTTTTATGAATTCTCTCAACTCCACAGCTGATTAGCTGATTATACCATACCATCAATATGTGGCATTGTGACTGTCAATTTGATAAAGTTGGCATAATCAGGATCTTCTGGGCCAGTATACCGCAATTTGGCAGAGAAGGGTTCTGCTCCGACTACTCCTGACACACGAGGCTGACAAAGACCTGATGGCAAAAAGAGAAAAAAACTTTCTTTTATGTCCGGAGGTTATAATCTATACTTTCCTTTGCACTACTTTTAGATGTACTTTTTTTCACTGTACAAGTTCCCAAAACAAGGAGAATTTTCTTCAATAACAGGTAAACCCTTTTCAGCAGCATTTACCAGATTTGAACAGGACTTAATGCAAAAGATTCATATAGAAATCATGCAGATCAACTGGACCACATTTTCAGAAACAGGTGATGATACTGCACCTGTACATTTTCAGTTGCATGTATCAAGCATGCCTGCAAAGTCAGTGTCAAGTGCCATACTTTCTTACAGAGATTCTCAGAGGCATACACTTTAATTCCTCCCACCCTCTTAAGCACATACATAGCTTTACAGAAGATACCTGATCAGTGTTCAGTTTGTTTTGGCCCAGGATTGGGATTTGGACCTATACATACCTTCACAGGAATCCATGAGCCTCCTGTTTCATTAGTGACCAAAATGGAGTCAGAATAATTGTGTTAAATGATCTTTAGAAATACTGTACTCAAAGTAAAGCCAGCTTCAAAGTCAGATCAAGTTGCTCAAGGCCTTGTTCAGTTGAATTTTTAATTTCTCCAAGAAAGAAGAATCTATAGCTTATTTTGGCAATCCTTTCCAGTGTTATTTCAACCTGTTCCAGTATTAGTCCTGGTTTGTAGGACCAGAAGATTAGGTTTGCAAAAATATGATCTGATATATATGCAACTTCTGGTTGCATAGTTCAGTGTAAAAGCATCTGCATTCTGGCCACAAGAATCATAGCACATTGACATGTGAAGGCCAAAGAAACCAGCAGATGTGGAAAATCATCAGTTTCCTTCACTCATGTTCTGCTCTTTGCCCATTTGTGAGGGATTACAAGAAAGAGAATGCAGGGCTCTCCTCTTGGAGAATTTATCAGTTTTGGTGGGCCTCATCTGTCTCAACATTCCAACTTGGAAACTTCTGGCATAATGAAAAATAAATTCTCTTCTGCCTACAATAGCTTTGTTTGTTTTTCTTGAATGCAAGAAAAATGTACTAAAGAGGCTAAATACATTTTTTTTGCACAATCTGACTTCTGAGAATTTGGTCTATGCACTGGAGGTCAAGCATCATCAAAGCTCAAAATATACAGGGTTTTGGCAGGTTGCTTTGATCATTGCACTTTTTTCAAAATAGAATCTAATAATTTCCTTTTTATTGTACATGATCTTCAGTATTGTTGACTTTCACATCATAAGTTAGCTTTGGTACTGGAAGCAATATATGCATGACAATTACGTCCTGAGCCTGAGTTAATTAGCCTTGTCCTCTTTGGCTTGTAGGATTCCTGATAGCACAAACAAAGGTGACTTGAGCCTACAGTCAAAATGTGGAATAAAGGACAGGAATGAATAAATAGAAAATCCATCCATTAAGCTCATTAAAGCCCTAACTTAGCTGGAAATAAAATGTTAACAATATTTAGTTGGAAAGACCAAGGAAATTAAAATTATGTTTCAGATGAAAAATCATATAATTTATCTAGTATCAGATCTCACAAAACTCAGAAGACGTAATGTACATATAAAAGCAGCAGAGATACACACAGAACGTAAAATGGCAGCAAAAGGGTAATAAAATACAATGGTCTGTAATGATTGCTGATTACTCATTCTCCACGTTATACAATAAACAAAAGTATCTGTGACTTCTACTACAAAATAGCATATGCTATCAGACTGTACTTTGTGCATGTCAGTTCTTCACCTCTGCTTCACAACATTATTCAGTAAGAGTTTCATGAAAATAATTGGCTGGGCAAAGGAAGCAAATTGCAGTAACTGCTGGCTGAAGGAATGAAGCATCAATTCAGTAGTGATTTTGTATCAGACAATCAGAGAGAGAGAAAGACGGAATCAGAAAAAGAAGGCTAAATACTATGAATACCTCAACCATGAAAAGATTTGTCTATGCCCTTTTATCGGACACCAGTCTTTAGTCAAGGAAGACACTGAGTATCAGGTGTCCAGTGACTGAGGCCAGGGAGGCCTGAATGCCAAATGGAGCTTTTCTTCTGGCTAGGTATTCGCAAGAGCACTCTCACATGGGTTCTCCAGTGTCTAACAGGAGCTGAGATTGTACTGCAATGTTACTACAGTTGAATTCAAAATTCAAGAGAAACAAGGTTTCATTAATGCCAGTGCACATTATATACTGTTCTACTGAACATGCAAATTTGCTACGTGGTTAATTATTCAAGGATGTGGGCGACTAGCAAAGTTAAAAAACATTTTCTTTTTGCAATTCCCTACTGTGCTAAGAAGAAAGTTTTTGCACAATCTCTATGGACAACAGAAGAAAAGATGAGATGGCAAACACCTGATTATGTAATCAAATTTTGTTATGATAGAATTTGGGATCAAAAAGAGGTCTGGGGGTTTTGCAACAGGTGATGATGCCTTACCTTCTGATGTGCTTATAGTTACAATAGGGCTCATAAGCTCAAGACCCTCATTCCCATCTGAATTCACAGCACGAGCCGCACACTGGACTCGAGAACCAGCTTGGAAGTAAATGGAGTCAAGTGTAATCATCTTGGAGGAAGTAAAGAAGGTATCAAAGTCAACCTCCTTCATGGGGCTAGTCACACCATCAGGACCAGTGGGTGCACTTACAAGCCACCGGTATCGTGTCAGAGTATTATTGATGTTCTCACTGGCACATATAGAACCAGTCTTGTCAAAGTCTTCATATTTAGGATTACAAGCCTGCAGAACAAGGCAGATATGTTAACAGTTTACTTCTTTCATAGCACAAGAATTTTAATTTACCAAGGTCATAAAGCTCAACAATGACATAGAACTGACAACCCCAGTAAATCTCTTAAGAAATCACCTTATTTTGATACTGACACTTTAAGCATGCTTGTGGCAGATTAAAAGACAGTTCTAATTACTCTTAATGAAATAAAAATACTATTTAAAATTATGGTTTATGGGTGAAAATCTAACAGATTTATGAAGGCACAAACTACAGTCCCACATGCTGCTTTAACTTGAATTTTGCCCTTTCATCTAATTCTGCAAATATACTTTGCATTTCAAGACTTCTTTTTTGTTGTTGTTGTTACTGATTTCTATTTGTGAGATACATTCAACATATGATCCATTCCTGTGTGTAAGGAATGGTGTGAGAAACAAGCTGAAGATGCAGATGAACCAAAACTTTCCTCATGCAAAGCTTTCAGCTGCAAAATTACAATGAAAGAAGCCTGTAGTACTTCAACTCATCTTCCAGTCTGTGTCACTTATTAAAAACAATGGCTTATCTGTTATCTCTAGTGATTTTAATTCTGCAAATTCAGTTAAGATAATGCAGGTAATAGGGAGATCATGCAATCATAGACACAGTGTGAGTATCAAACTGTTCTTAGTGATGAACAAGTAAAATATCTTTCATGCTTTTTGTCCTACTGAAAATTGATTAATTATCCAGACAAACTAGATTAGCTCTTAGGACAGTTCTATCTTGAACTCATCTGTGACTCACAACAATACGGATTGATACTGGGTGCCTAAAATCCACTGAGCAAAAACCATATACTAAATTTGTTCCATCTTTCCACAGAGATACTCACTGTGATACAGACAACAGGATAGCCAGCTATGGGACTGGTTTTGTCTTTGGCTCTAGAAGTATCATCGTATATCAAAAGGGATGCAACTTGAGGGACAGAGGGAAAGGTGACATCTGCCATGCTGTTTATTTCTTCAATGTAAACAATGGCCTTGGCTGTCTGGCAATGAAAAGGCAGAAATGGTTCTCCATGAACATTTAAATAAACAAAAGGATTCAAACTGGACCTTGATCAGGTGTAACCTTTGAAATATTGCCCCAAAAGAAGTTCTAAAACCTCGATAGGATGAGTTATTGAGAAAGGATTGAGGCACTGGAAAGCTTAAAGCAGACTAGAAAAGCAAGAGTTAAAATTACTTTCTTTCTTTTCAGAACACTGAAGATACCAAACCCTTTAACCTTGTGTCCCAGCTCTCTTGAATCATGCCTCGCCAACAAACTCTTTTGGGTAGGTGCTACTCTATCAGCTGGGCTGATCCTCTTTGTCTTTTAAGATACAAGCCAAGATGGCATGCATAAAACCTAAAAGAAGAGCAAAGCTATAAACCAGAAACCAAGAAGAACTGTTCATAAGATTTTGCTGTTGAGTACTTTGCATGAGTTTGTTACCTGTATTTCTGCAACCATGTTCTCATCAGGCTTCAGGTGAACAGTGAAGGCTTCCCTCATCTCTCTCACTCCATCAAAGAGAACTTCAATCTCCACAAAATGCTGCGTTTCACCCTCCTTAAACTCAATTTCTAAAAAACATAATAAGATATTTAAAAAATAAATCTGTTGTTCATAACAAGCTATAATTCTAGACCTAGACAGAAGAGATGGCAGTTAATACTTCCTTTTCATATTACAGATGTTCATGTACTTAGTTTAACTTATTTGATGCTAAAATAATAATAATGAATAGTGGTGGATACATGTGGAACTCACTGAAAATCAGGCATAATAATCATTAAAAGACATTTGAAAAGACGAAGATTAAGTCTAAAACAACTTAGTATTTTGAAAATGCTCTGGGACTAATTATTACATAAATGTTGGCAACATATGTGTATGACCAAAAGAGTAAAGAATTCTAAATAAAAAGTATTACCAGGTTTTAATCAAAGAAAATGCATTTTAATAAATGGTATATGCCAAAAATAAGGCGCAAAGCTAGAGCTACACAAAAAGTACTGTATTTTGAAAAGCACTCCCTGAAAAAAACTTCGGAGGTCATGGCGAATAAGTAGTTCAACCTCAGCTGACTTCTTGGGTTTACATGGCAAGGTTTTGGTACTGGGGGGTGTCTGCAGGGGTGGCTTCTGTGAGAAGCTGCTAGAAGCTTCCCCCATGTCTGACAGACCAGTGACAGATGGCTCCAAGATGCACCCACCGCTGAGAGGGAAGGAGCGGCAGAGAGAATATGTGATGAACTGACCATAACCCCCATTTCCCATCCCCCTGTGCTGCTTAGGGAAAAGAGGTAGAGGAATTTGGGAGTGAAATCTATCCCGGGAAGAAGGGAGGGGTGGGGGAAGGGGTTTTTAAATCTGGTTTAATTTCTCATTATCCTATTCTGATTCAATTGGTAATAAGTAAAATTTATTTTCCCAAGTGGAGTCTGTTTTGCCTGTGATGGCAAATGCTGAGTGACACATTGTCTTTGCTTTGACCCATGAGCCTTTCATCACATTTTCTCTCAGTTGTCCAGATGAGAAGGGGAGTGAAAGAGTGGCTTGGTGAGCACCTGGCATCCAGCCAAGGTCAACCCATCACAGTGATAGAGTTAGAAGAGTACTGTCATTCTTTGATGCATTTACTAAAGGAAGATGTACAGAAAATATTTTACATTTGTGTGTGGAATGGATGAGAGTGATCCTAAAATAGTAGGTACATTTCTACTATATTTATTTTTTTTACAGGATTTGAAATTAACTGAAGATGGCACAAAAATGACCAACAGAAATTGAGGACCAGAAGAAAGAAAAAAACAGACTTGCAGAAAGCTATGTTCTAATTAGTATATTGAAACACCATAATAAACAAAAAATACCAGGTACTAAAAGAGCTCTGCACTTTAAAGGGACAGGTAAAATAATCAGCAGTGGATGACATTTGAAGAGAAATAAGGATAGAAAAGTAAAGCAAAATGCTATGAAACACTCATCCTCTCTGGTGCCTTCAAACCCAGACTGGATGCCCTTTCTGGGGGATATATATTCTGTAACAGAAAGTTATTTGGCTCAGTACAGAAGTAAATGGGGGAAACTGGGAGAAATTTGCAATCCACAATGAGTCTGATTAAGTGGTCTAATTATCCTTTAGCCTTAAATGTTAAGCCATGAAAATATTCCTTATGGTAATAAACATGCTATGGGAGAGCTAAGAGTTTTACTGAATTTCAGTTTGCCCCACTTCCTTCAGATAACCCAGTTTGTACCCATGGCTGAGTAGGCAGGCTCCCTGAACCCACAGACATTCTGAAATCTGTGGGGAAACCCTGTAGAACACAGACCTTTCTCAAAGGCTTCTGGGCAGAGGCCTAGAGCCTCTCCTACAGCAGTAGCATGTTTCCATTAAAAACTTTGACCCCATGCCTTGTCAGTGCACAGCAGGGAGAGCGTAAGCAAGGCAATGCATATAGGTAATGTATACAGAAGAAGTATTAGCTGGCACTAAAAATTCCTGTGTTTTTCAGGAGGAAAGAGCAAAACTCCCAAATGCAGGAAGCAAAGTGAATGAAATGAGCAAGTTTTGAGTTGATAATTTTCTTATTGGCAACAATTTTTCTCTTCTAATATCACTAGTGGAAATGACTCTTCTTCTGTGTAATTTGGAAATAGCCCAATGATGTTGCTGGATGTTCAAAAATAAGTCCTATCAGTTGGACTGGATACCAAAATAGAATCACAGAATCATAGAATAGTTAGGACCTTAAGATCATCTAGTTCCGACCCCCCTGCCATAGGCAGGGACACCTCCCACTAAACCATGTCACCCAAGGCTCTGTCCAACCTGTCCTTGAACGCTGCCAGGGATGGTGCATTCACAGCTCCCCTGAACAAACCATTCCAGTGCCTCACCACCCTCACAGAAAAGAACTTCTTCCTCATACCTAATCTGAACTTCCTCTGTTTAAGTTTGCACACATTACCCCTTGTCCCATCACTACAGTCCCAAATGAAGAGTCTGTCTCTAGCATCCTTGTAGGGCCCCCTTCAGATACTGGAAGGCTGCTATGGGGTCTCCATGCAGCCTTCTCTTCTCCAAGCTCAAGAGCCCCAACTTTTTCAGCCTATCTTCACATGGGAGGTGCTCCAGTCCCCTGATCATCCTCATGGCCCTCTTCTGGACTTGTTCCAATAGTTCCATGTCCTTTTTATGTTGAGGACACCAGAACTGCACACAACACTCCAAATGAGGTCTCACATGAACAGAGTAGAGGGGCAGGGTCACCTCCTTCAACCTGCTGGTCACAGTCCTCTTGATGCAGCCCAGGATACAGTTGGCTTTCTGGGCTGCAAGTGCACACTGAAGCCAGCTCATGTTCATTTTCTCATTGACCAACACCCCCAAGTCCTTCTCCGCTGGGCTGCTCTGAATCTCTTCTCTGCCCAACCTGTAGATGTGCCTGGGATTGCTCCAACCCAGGTGTAGGACCTTGCACTTGGCATGGTTAAACTTCATGAGGTTGGCATCAGCCCACCTCAAAAGTGTGTCAAGGTCCCTCTGGATGGCATTCCTTCCCTCCAGCATATCAAGCAAACCACACAGCTTGCTGTCGTCGGCAAACTTGCTGAGGGTGCACTCAATCCCACTGTCCATGTCAGCAACGAAGATGTTAAACAAGACCGGTCCCAACACTGATCCCTGAGGGACACCACTCGTTATTGGTCTCCAGCTGGACATTGAGCCATTGACCACAACTCTTTGCATGTGGCCATTCAGCCAGTCCTTTTTGCACTGAGTGGTCCACCTATCAAATTGATCTCTTCAATTTAGAAAGAAGGATTTTGTGTGGGACAGTGTTGAACACTTTGGGGGCCTACGTTGTCCCTAGTCTGTCTTTTATCCACTATGTACCTATAGAATCCGTTCCTCTTATCTTTAACATCCCTAGCCAAATTTAATTCTAACTGGACCTTAGCTTTTCTAACCTGGTCCCTAGCTTCCTGGACAACATCCCTGTATTCTTCCCAGGAAGAAATAGTTTAGCCAAGACTGAAAACACTCCAGCAATTAATGATTAATCTTAAAAGACACATTAGTATCTTGTATTACTATAAATTTCATACGAAAAAAATTCACAGTGCTACAAACTCTATCAGTCATTTACTGAACCATTTGGGTGGGCTATTTAATGGAAAGAAGTTTATCAGCTAAGGAATTTCTCATTCTGTTACACATTTTTTCTCCTCATTCATTAGTAGTAAGGAGCAGCAAGTAGTGAATTGCAGACATATAAAGAAAACTTGATTATTATGAAAACAGAATAATAAAAAGAAATAGACATTAATTCTTACAGAAAGCAAAAGCCATTTGCTTAATGAACTGCTTGAGAAACAGCTACACAAGCATATCCTATTAGCGGATGCTTTTACAGAGTAATAGTGTTACATTTTGCAAATGTTACGAAGGTGGCACTCACACATTTCTTCTACAGTTACTTAAGTTGCAGATGTTTTCAAAGGAGCCACAATTCTTTTGTAAATATCTTCATTGATATCTAGTATACAAAGAGGAATATGGTGTTGTGTACCACTGGGATAATGCCCATACTGAATTTGTATAGCAAAATGGATGTAGTTGCAAAGTATTCTATTCATAAAGTTATTTCATCTTTCAGACGTTTTGTTATAGTCATGAATAAAAGCAAATGGTAGGATGTTAAAATCATCTGAATGATCCTACCTTCTGATACAGGGTGATAGTCTTCTCCAGAAGTAGCAGATCCATCCTTCGTATGAACTCTTACAACAGAAACCTTTGAAGTGTCTCCCAGACGAAGCACTGGGATTTTTACAACTGCTACTTGCCTTGTGTCCTTTGGTTCGCTCACACTAAATTTGGTCTCACCAAACTTAATAATAGCCTCTGTAAGTAGAAGAAAAATGTTTTTAGAGTGCACAAATAGACTTCCAGAAGCTGGTAACAACAAAATAATTTCTTACTGTCTGCATCATCCTGAATCTTTATCAGCGTCTCATTTTGTTCACCAATGGAAGCACCAAAGGAAGAATCACTTCTTGGAGTGCCAAGAACCAGACGTAGTTCTTCCTCTTCTTCATGGAAAGTATCATCCATAAGCACCAATGTGCAAGGCTTCTCAGTTTCACCTGCAATAATTCTGAAGGTAATACCATGCAGAACCTAGCTGTTCTTTGCTCTACTACAGCACTTCTCTCCAAACTCAAGGAACCACAGCTGCTTCTGCTGGTGAAAGCATCTACCTTGACATTGTATAAGTTAATGAGTAATAATAATAGTGAAAGCAGAATTAGTAATCATTACCTTCCCCCATTTTGGGACTTTTCTAAGACAAGTTTCTATTTCAGTGTAAGTTAAATATATTTATCAGAAATCTGCTCAACAAAGAGCAGAGCTTCTGAAGTTTCTTTTTTGACAGCAGGTTGTGCTTCTGATATTGTGTTACGGTGAGCCTGCTTTTGCTATCAAAAAGATCCTGGCACTCGGGCTGAATCTATATGAAGATATGTCCCTTTGGTTCCTATTGGTTATCCCTCTAGGTCAGACGTGAAACAAAAAGAGACATAATTTTTGTGTACTCTGCCCATTGTATATGGAAAAGGCTTGGTTTTCCAGAGTGGCCTTTTGTAACTACTTTATAAGAAGACACAATTAAAACAAAACAAAACAAAACAAAACAAACAAACAAAGCAAAGCAAAATGAAACAAAACATGGTAGACAAGAGGCTTCTAAAATCAGACCAAAAGCTTACCAGGAAGGAATGTGATGATGGAACTGTCAGTATTAGGACGTTCTTCAAAGTCCATCATTACTTGAGCTGAACCTTGCCTTGTATAACATCTCACAGTGGATGTGTATCGGATGTCCCCACTCCTATATATCATGGCAGAAATCTGTCCATCATTTTCATTGCCTACATATACAGATTCTTTAAACTGCATCTTGGGTACTGGGCAGAAAAACATGAAAAAGCATGTGTAAAGTACAATTGAAAAAGTTATATCTCCCTGCTGATATTTCAAATTTAGGTAAACCACACTGCATCAGATATATAATATAAACAGGTAGACAACAAATTTCATAACACATCAACTGCAGGTGAAACATGCAGACTCACTGCCTTCAGTGTGATTGAAAAGGACAAGTGCTATCTCCTGCATAAATGTGAAAAGGTAAAAAAATAAATTACTCACAGTCAGACACTGAGTCATTAATGAAGATGGTGGCCTTGCTGGGCTCTCCAAGGGCAGCATTCATGGGCATCCTTAGCACAAGCTCAAACTTCTCAGTTCCTTCTAACACTGGCTGTCCAAGGTCATCCAGAATTACCACACGAAATGTCTGCATATTGACTCCAGGGGAAAAATCCAAATTACGACTGATGCCTACATAATCTACTCCAGCTACCGATAGAAAAGAGATAAACCATATCAAATTCATATACAGAATTTCATGTAATGAAAAATAAAAATACCTATCATTAGGCAGTCAATTGTAGGTAAATATATATTTTTAAATAATAATGACCATCCATAAGTTGGACTATAGAATACAACAAGTCAATATTAAGCTACTTTTTGTATAGCGATTCAAGTCACAAAATGGGGCTGATTCTGTTCTGTTGTAAACCAACAGTTATTCCAGTAAAACTAATAAAGTGTGTTTTAAGTAAGAAATTAAAGCAAGCAAAAAGCTTTGGAGATGAAGCAAAGTCTTTTGGAAAGAAATTTAGTATCGTTCTGTAACAAAGGTAGAAGTTTTGAGACTAATGTAAAAAGGGAAGGAGAAAAGGCCAGTGAGCTGATTGTGAGGAAGAACTCCTATTCAGAAGAGTTGTGTAAGCCAGAATTAATAGAAACCAAAAGAAATTCTGCTCAGACCATGTCAGGTGAGATCTGGCAACTTAATGTTAAAGACAGACTGATCTGGGAACTGGGTTTGGTTTGCTCTTATGTTCGTTGTTATTGTTGTTGGTTGGTTGTTTATTTGTTTGTTTTATTTACACCAAAGCAAGCTAATCCATAACAAACCAGTGAGAAAAAACCTAACAAAACAAGATACTACCTAAACATGACACTTTGTCTTGGAACCAAAGCATTAAAGGTATCTAGGAATTTAGTAAAGGACTGGGACTTAACATTTGGGGGTTTTTGTGAGGAATAAGGAGCAGAACTGTTAAAACAAAGCTTTGGGGGATACAGTTTCATTGAAATTGAAATAAGGTTTGGAATTCTGTGAATTTGCCAAGGCTAAAGGCCATCGTCAGAAAGGCACTTGCCTAGAGTTCCTGCTTTTTCTATACCTCAGAGCTTCGCCTCTAAAGCAGGATGTCAGGACTGGCAGCCCAGCGCAGCACTGTGTAACACCAAGAACCAGGCTCATGGCTTTACAGGCAGCCAGCCATGTCAGAGCTTTCAGGCTGTAGCCAATAGACTAGAGAGCCCAAGAGCTGTGCCATTCCCAGTTTTGAATGCTAGAGGTCCTAGCACAATGAATTAAGATTTTTACTATAAATAAATATATCACCCCCCCCCCCATTTCTTAGTGCTGTACTTCACAATTGTTCCTACTAACTTCTTTGAGAGAAGTTCCATAACTACTTAATTTGTTCTAAAAAAAAAAAAAATCTGCTAAGAGCAAGACACATATAAATTTTGTGTTATGTAGGTGAATCTGTATCAAGAACAAATATACCAGCATTTATTGTTGAGAGGCATTATGAAGCTAAAGCTAAACAGTAACTTACCCTCTGCAGTTACTGGTTCAGATTTGCGAGACCTCACTGTAACAGAGGCAGCTTTAGAGAGATCAGTTCCAGTCCTCCAGACATTTACCTCAACATAGCCAGCACTCTCATCAACGTAATATTCATAATTTCCAAAGTAGAATACTGGCTCTGGTGAGAGAAGAATAATGTCCATAAATGTTTCTTTATCATACATAGAAGGTAACAAGAAAGCATAAAATACACACTAGACAATGGAGAGAGTTTCACACTTTTCAGTAAGTGAAATAAAGCTTTTTTTTTAGGGTTAGATTTTTTTTCCAGGTATTTTGGGATTTCTTTTCAAGTGTGGGTTTGCCTGTGTTGGGACAGCTGTTACACAAGTGCTGTGCTCCTTTTCTTGCCTCCCACAGTTTCAACTTTGTGTGTCAGCAGAGGTATGAATCTGTGTGCACAATCAAATGTGCTATCTCATTAAACTTATTAGCTGGGTCCTGTGCACAAGCCAGAAAATTCCTTGCATTTTTCATTTTGGTGCAAACAGACAAAGGTAAATATAGATAATGAAATCTTAACTTGAATGTTCTCATAGATTACTGCTGGTAAAACCAGACTGGAACATGATATATAACTGGAGCTGCTTTTGGAATTTTTTTTCTAGCTAACCAAAGTGGCAAATACTTCATTTTAGATCCCCCACACCTAGCATTTAAAAGAAAATCAATCTTATTTCATGCAAACTGGAATGTGCATAGTCTCTTATGTTAATATTTAAGTTCCACAGTCTATAAGAAAGAAGAGCAAAAAGCAAAGGAGGTTAAGTTATCTCACTCAACAGACATATTGTTTATCCTCATTTTTACCTCCCTTTTCCAGTTTTTGTACCCACAGCAATTTCACAAAGAAACTGGGCTTAAAAACATAGCCCAGTTTCATCCTGCATGTATATCAGCTTCCCTTTTCTACTGCTTTAACTCCTGCTTCTAACATATGAGTAAGCACACACAGTCAGTGCCTCAATTTTCCCATTGAGCATCATGAATCTTACCTGCTTACCCCAATACCTGGGATGTAATTTGAAGACTTACACAAATTCTCTTGGTATTTCATCACAGTTTTCTTATGTTGCCTAGTAAGAATTTATTATAATCAGGAGCTTACAATACCACAAATGTGCTTGAAAATACCAGCCCAACTTAAGCTGACAAAGATCACAGCGATCAATCAGCGTTTTGTCAGTGGCACTAGGAATATTTCCCCTCCATCAAGCACAGAAGAAAAAAAAAGAAATAATTCAAAGAAAATTACTGGAAAATATTATGGTTCTACAGATCTATGCCTAGCACACAGAACAGGTACAAAATACCTAAAGGAGGAGACATAAATCCTTTTTAATGATAATTTCCATAATTTAGTCAAATTTACTGAAATTTTTTTGTATGTTGCAAAGCCTATAGCTTCTATTACAATGGAACAAAAGTTTTTCTGAAGTACTTGAGAACAATCTGACTGACTACACAGTGCATGGCAACAATCTCCTCTATGGTATACAGCTTATTTATTTTGATAGAAAAATTAACAATGTAAAATAGGAATTTAAAACTAAGGAGTTAGATTGGAAGATTTGGAGAAAAGATTTTTCTCTTCTGCTTCCAAGGTATTTCCTGTATTTCACAATTGACAAATGCACCTGATTATCTTCTTACTTGCTAAAACTAATACCATGGAGTGTTACAAATTGATGTAACTGAATGCATTTAACGAAAAATAGTGCAGATTCGTAGATCTGCTTGAGCATGATCAAGTTCATCAACCTCAGCAGGATGAAAGACAAACTTGGCAAATGTCTAACTTTGGAAGTTAAGAAGGTTTTCAGTTCAAATTTATTTATTTTATTTAATCAACATTATGTGTATTTAAATGTGTGTCTGTGTGCACAGGCAGAGACACATCAATCTCATATTATTTGCCTATAGTGAGTGAGTTGTCAATAGTTGTGTTTATATTTGGGACTCTTATCTGAAACATTTTTAACAGGTGAACAGGATACTATCTCCAGACCTTTTTGTATAACTATTATTAACTTTGATGAAAGGATACTGCAGAACTGGATATTAGATCTGCAAAGAAATGTCACATTTCAGACATACAATGATCCTCTAAAATTCGCAGTGTCTCATCCAGCCTTTAGGGTTTAAAAATACAGAATGCCTGTAAGACCAAATGGTTATGAATGTGCCAACACTTAGATAAAGGCAGTTAAAAATATTATCAAATCTAACACATGTAATTTCTTGAACAAGTATTCTTAAAATTTAACACACTTTCCCAAGTCTATCTTCTTCTTATAATTCTGTTCTCTTTATATTGATGTCCCAATATTTCTGGAAACAGATCTGGACTTGGCTGCACCACATTTGAAGCACTTAAGTGAGAGATACTCACAATCACAGCCTGTTTGCTCTCACTTTGCAAGGGCAAATGTAGGCCACTCCAGGAGGTTTTCCAGCATAATGAGCATACAAAAGGAGAGATGGAATGGCTCACTCATTGCAGTGAGAAAAAACTAAGGACATCTGAAAGCATTCCCTTCTAGTCACTGACTACACAGGGAACTTAGATGATCTGCCTTAAAACAGATGGAAGATATAAAAGAAAATGTTGTTCATTTCTTGTAGTGTTATCTTAATGCTTGCTTTACTGCTGCTGAAGAAGAATCCTTATGCACTGTTTGTTCCTGTAGTCACAGCCAAACATAAAAAAATCTAAACCCTCAGTTATAGTTGCCTAGTATTCCAGAGTAAGTTTTTCACACTTTTTGAGGCATGTATCATCAATGGAAGACACATTCTACATGATTACCCATCCTAGGAAACAAATCCTTACAAATGTTTTGCAAGTTCATTTCCTGTAAGCTGTGTTAGTAGCTCCCCAGGGGAAGTAACAAAGCCAAGCCACTAACAGGGAAAGCATTGTCTTTCTCAGGTCATGGCTGGAAAACACTGCTCAATGACTGCGGGCTCACTTACAGCAGATCTTTAATCTAGTAATCACTCTGAAGAGAGACCACTGCAAATTTAATGGTTCCTTTTACAGAAATAAGAGAAAGGTTTTTTTTAGAGTTTTTTTTATTCAGACCCACAGATTTCACTGGCATGAAGTTACAATAATCAGCGGAGAAAGGTTAGGAGCTTTAGTTCCAGGTTTCTTGGCACAGAAATTAAAGTTTGTCTTGCCTTTGTACTTACAGAGTCAGGTGTATATCAACTACAGCACTAGTCAGTCATCAAGCAGGAAAACAAACACACCTCTTATGCAGTTAGAAATAGGCCTATTTTGGAAGGTACATCAGAAAATAAATGAGACAGCACAAAGCTGCTTATTTCCAAGGAGGCTTTTGTTTTCAAAATTATATCTGTAGTCTACTTTAGAGGGACACAGCAAAAGAATAAGTTGGTTTTAAGATATGCAAGGGGCACAATCAGCTTGGGCTGCTACTGCAAGTAATACGTAAGGCAGGATAAGTAGGCCAAACACAAAAGAACAGACCCTTTTGTGTTGAAACCCTGATAAGCCTTAATACTAAAGTGATTTTCAGTGATATATGCTTCCAGTGAGAGATACATACATATATCTATATATATTCTCAGGAAGAGAGAAATAATAGAAGAAAACAGACCTGTCAGTCTGACATTTAGATAATGGAAGTAGGAGAAGCAGTCATTACAACCAGACTCCTCATGATTGATCTTTTCCTAGGGGTGTCAAACTGTTTATTCCTAAAAGATTTGTTTTCTTTCCATGCACAGTACAAAAAAGGCTATGATGTGAACATTATGGTAATGCAGAGGGTGCAAAACAATGCTTTGTAAGCCTACAGTCTGTTCTGGTAAAGTCTAGACATGCTAATGCAATGCTAAGACCAAAATAATAAGCCCTTATGGTTGATATGGCTACTTAGATTTACATAACAACAAACACAGCAAATTTATTCTGAACCTCATCTGGCTCATACCCACACAATGCATACATCCCTACAAAATGCTTACTTGCATCTCAGTATCACAGCTAGCATTAAACGACTGAGCTGCTGAGTCTATAACACAAGAGACTTGACCTTTCCAAACGTGAAGTGGGTGAGATATAGGTAGACGAGTTAAAACCAAGAGTTCCATTAATTTTGAGAAGGATTGGACATTTCCTGTTTAATAGCAGTAAAGGTCAACTTCTGTATATTCTCTCATATATGCTTGTTAATGGGAGCAAAATAAAAGCTCAGAAAAATTGTCCATTACAAAAACATGTGTTATGATATTGTCAAAGAGGACTTTAACATATGAAACCAGGTAGCACCATTCTACAGCTATTTATACATACTTGAAGCTACGTAAGCAACTGAGCTTGGCACAATGAATTTAATTTGCCAAGTCATTTATTTTTGCTGAATGCTGTAGAAGCAGAGGTCAAGATTTCAGTCAGAGCTCAGTTTCTGAGCAGGTACTATTGTGGAAATGCTAATAGCTTTTTATTTGATGTGGTTGAAATAGATTACTTTTCAAATTCATATGTTGTAATCTCAACAGCCTTCATCATTTTAGCACTGTTGCCAGAACTTTTGCAACCAAAAACTAAATTAATCTCAGAATCAAAATTGTTAGTGCAACCAAATTGCCACACACATTATCTCAAGCAAATAATGTCTGTATTTCCATTTGTCTCAACAGCTTACTTCTGCTACCAACTTATAATGATTTTTTAAAGTATACAGCAAATGTAACACATGAAAGGCCAGACTCAAACTAATGCCACCTTTATCAAGCCCAGCTCTACTATGTAAGAAAAACATGCTTTTTTTTTTTTTTTTTAACCTACAAAGGAAATGCTGTACATTGACTGGACTGTTCAGCGCTAAATTACTCTCATTTTATGCCATTTGACCCCATAATTTCAGTAGAGTAACACAGTGTGAATCGAGATCAATAACTGCTATGAAATTTACTTTGATTAATTTAAGAAACATACTAATTCAGTATAGACCTCTACATTTTAACTTGTCTTTTCTAGTAAAGTGCATCCATGCTTTAGTTTCTCTATGCACAGTACCATCACAAGGGCCTGGCATTCACATCTAACCTCTCTGCTACATGACTAATTAAAACTCAAATATGACCAAAGCAGCACAGTAAAGGAGGTAGACTACAGACTTAGTTGCAAGACTGAGGGAGAGCCTGCAGCATGCTTTGCAACCTGAAGAACTGAGCTAATTCTGATCTCATCTAATGACAGGTTGCAGTTCATAATGGTTCAGTAATAACTAGATGAGCTACAGAGTAAGCCTAAAACATAGAATCATAGAATCATAGAATAGTAGGGTTGGGAAGGACCTTAAGATCATCAAGTTCCAACCCCCTGACATGGGCAGGTACACCTCGCTCTAAACCATATTACCCAAGGCCTCGTCCAACCTGGCCTTGAACACTGCCAGGGATGGAGCATTCACAACCTCCCTGGGCAACCTATTCCAGTGCCTCACCACCCTAACAGGAAAGAATTTCCTCCTTATATCCAATCTAAACTTCCCCTCTTTAAGTTTTAACCCATTGCCCCTTGTCCTGTCACTACAGTCCCTAATGAAGAGTCCCTCCCCAGCATCCCTATAGGCCCCCTTCAGATACTGGAAGGCTGCTATGAGGTCTCCACGCAGCCTTCTCCAGGCTGAACAGCCCCAACTTTCTCAGCCTATCTTCATACGGGAGGTGCTCCATTCCCCTGATCATCATCCTCGTGGCCCTCCTCTGGACTTGTTCCAACAGATCCATGCCCTTTTTATGCTGAGGACACCAGAACTGCACACAATACTCCAAGTGAGGTCTCACGAGAGCAGAATAAAGGAGCAGGATGCAGCCTAGGGTACGGTTGGCTTTCTGGGCTGCAAGTGCACACTGCTGGCTCATGTTCATTTTCTCATTGACCAGCACCCCCAAGTCCTTCTCCACAGGGCTGCTCTGAATCCCTTCTCTGCCTAGCTTGTAGCTGTGCCTGGGATTGCTTACTGGCTTATAATTGGGAATGGAGTACAGTATGCACTGTTAAGATCCAATTCACAGAATGTCACATCACCCTGTTTCTCTTGGGATACACCTGCAAAAGACCAAGTGCGAAGTTGATTCCCAGGATGATATTTTGAAGAAGGCTGAGTATATGAAGTCATGCTGTATCTCAACTTGTTCAAGATGAGTGGCTTTAAAGATTAATTTTTCAACATTTAGCTTATGCACAAGCTGGCAATGAATAGTCTTAAGCTGTTTTACAGCTGTAACTGGCATTTCAGGAGAAAGGCTGATGAGTATTATAAGTGACCTTCACTCAGAAGCAATTCATTTACCTTTTTGGTTGGTTGAAAAATATTGTTACCTTTCCAAAATACCAAATTCCTATGTACAGGAAATAACATATATGTGAAAATATTTATTAGTAGAAGTAGTATTGTTTTGATCCTGGCACACACCCTCAAAATATAACCTACAAACCACTGGGAGTATCACAGGTATCAGAGGAGCTTTTCCTGTGTTCAGAGTCTGAAACAAGAACATCAAGCTCCAACCACTTGCCCAGACTATTCCATAATACAGATAACTGCCTCATTTACCAATGTAAATAGACATATAAAGGCCAATATCTGAAGAAACAAACACTTTGGAATTTGAGGATACACCCACATGTGATAATTTTGCCTGCAGCAAACATCTGACTTTCACATATCATTTTCCTCCTGGCAAGACCTCTCACATGGCATGAAATCAACTCAGAATTTTCTACATGTTCTACATGTACAAGATTTACAAGAATTAGATTATTTTTGCGGAAGAGGCCCAGGAAATACATCAGTAACAAATTCTCAATGCATTGATGAAACAGAGGCAGGCAGATAAACAGGGAGGCTTGGCAGCAGTATTTAAATATACCACACACAAGGTACCTCACAAGGAGGCCAAGTGTGAAGGAGCTCACAGTTAGTGATTCATACATGAGATAACAAATGAAGAATCCTACAAACAGAAATGGTATGAGAAGCTGAGCAGCATTTTAGAAATTAGGCTATGTAAAGATATAGCATGTAGTCATCTATAAATGTGTTTTTCACATTTTAACTGAGTAATCAGTTCACTACTGGGCCTTGCAGAAAAATCACTCTGCAGAAACGGTCTGAGTGCAACAAGTGTATTTGCAAAACCAGGCTTTCCAAGAAAAGTATTTTCATTTTTTCTCTTCCAAATTGTGTTCCTCACACCTACACTCATATCAAAAAACACAACCACAAAATTGCAATAGCATATTCTAAGAATCTTTTCTTTATACCTTGTAACATTATCCACTTCAATCATGACCTTGATCTCTAAAATTTTAAATCCCAAAGTCATAGTTATGACAATTATGTTTTCTCCCCAACTGAGATTTCCATCGGTTGCCAATTAGTATTAGTAGGGCTTTTGAATGACAAGCTTTTTGTTGTTTGGTAATGAAAGCTGATAGGAAGATGGCAAAAAAAAAATGTCAAGTCTCAAAAGCAAAGACAAAAATCCTGGACCTTAAGAAAAGTAAACACATGTTGAAAATGGGTGAAATCCTTATGCATTGAAAGTAATTAGACTTTGAGAAAGAAGGATATAACAATATTCCAAAAGTCAAAATAATTCCAAATTGGGCATTTTCTGAGACTAATTTTTCATAGAATGACAGAATGGTTTGGGTTGGAAGGGATCATCTAATCCAACCCCTCTGCCATGGACATTTTCAATGAGATCAGGTTGTTCAGAGCCCCATCCAACCTACCCTTAAACATGTCCAGGGATGGGGCATTCACAGCTTCTCTGGGCAACCTGTTCCAGTGTCTCATCACCCTCTTCCTAAAAAATTTCTTCCTTATGTCCAATCTAAATCTACCCTTTTTCAGTTTAAAATGGTTGCCTCATGTCCTGCTGCTACAGTTCCTGATAAAAAGTCTCCCCCCAGATTTCTTATAAGCCCCCTTTAGTTACTGAAATGCTGCTCAAAGGTCTTCCTGGAGTCTCCTTGTCTCCAGGCTGAACAACCTGAGCTCCCTCAGCCTTTTCCATTGGAGAGGTGCGCCAGGCTCCTGTTCATCTTTGTGGCCCTCCTCTGGACATGCTTCAACAGATTAATGTCTTTTGTGTGCTGAGTACTCCAGAGCTGCATGGAGTACTCCAGGTGGGGTCTCACAAGAGCAGGGACATAATTACCTCCCTTGACCTGCTGGCCACACTTTTTTTGATGCAGCCCAGGATACGGTTGGCTTTCCCAGCTGCAAGGTATACTTTGCTGGCTCAGGCCTATTTTTCATCTACCAGTATCCCCAAGTGCTTCTGTCCCAGTGGGGGATACCATTTATCCCCCAGTCTGTACTGATACGAATGATTGCCCCAGATCAAGTGCAGAACCTTAGCCTTGTTGAACTTCATGAGGTTTGCACTGGCCCACTCTCAAACCTGGGAAGTCTCTCTGAATGGCTTCCCTTTCCTTGAGCCTCTCAACTGTACCACTCATCTTGGTGTCATCACCAAAGCTGCTGAGGATGCATTAAATCCCACTATATCACTGATAAAGGTATTAAGTAGTATTGGTACCAGTAGAGACACATGAGGAGCACTACTCATTAGTGGTTTCTGTTTGGACATTGAAACATTGCATATGAATATTTGTATGTGGCCATACAGTTAATTTCTCAACCATCTAATGGTCCATCCATCAACCCCGTATCTCTCCAGTTAGAGGTAAGAATGTTGGGGGTACTGTATCAAAGGCCTTGACGAAGTCTAGGTAGATGACATCTGGAGCACCTCCTATGCCCATTGATGCAGTCACTCCATGATTTGCCCTTGATGAAGCCATGTTGGCTGCCTCTAATCACGTCCCTGTCTTCCGTCTACATGTCTTCTAGAAGGATACATTCCACAATCTTATCAGGTACAGAGGTAAGACTGCTAAATTAATCTGAAACAAATGAATTAAAAATATGAATTTTACCAAAGCAACAACTGTGTTTGGTTTCATTGAAGAAAAAATGAAGGAGGCACTATTCTTATAACTGTTATTACCACAAATGTTGCATAAAGAAGAACAGCATAATCAAGAAATGTAAAATACTTTATTCTCCAGGCAGCCTTTAGTATTTGTATATAATTTCTGGCACAGCTTGTACAACAAAGAAAATTATGATTCTGCCTATTCTTGTGGAGTTATTAAATCTGTCTTCTGCCTATATGTGTACACAGACCTTTTTGGATTGGAGACAGCTTGACCAAATCACAAGAGAGGCTAAGAAAGACACTACCCCAATTCTGACTTTACATTTTTGCACTTTTACTATTCAGTCACAATGCTAGTTATGCTAAGTTTACTTAACTGGCAGAAAGCATTTTTGCAGGCTTTTGTGCTCACATACAATGAGAACATGCTTAGCTCACTGAGGCCCGAGAAGAAAAATATACAAGAGAACTTCCAAGCTCCCTTTAGACGAGCCGATGCTGAGGATAGGACTCAGCAGAGAAGACAGAACAGAAGTGAAAATAGATCCACAGCCAGATTTACCAGACCAAAAAAACAGAGCTCTAATAAAAGAAAATATGCTCTGCTGTATGTTAAAAGTTCTTGAATTCTCTCTTTTGGACTTCTTACCCTATTCACGTGGGAGGGAAAAGTGTTTCTTGACAAACAGTAATGTGAGACAATAACTGAGTTAATCCTTTGAGGGTTTAGACATTCAAAAGGAGAATCAATGTCATTAAAAATCAGTGGGGTACAGTGGGTACTCTGTTGTTCAATATCTTTTGGGTATTCAAAGACAGACAATCAAAATGGCAAGTCTGAGTACGTCGAGCTTCACAGGAAGCAATATGATCTGAAGAAACATTAGGAAAATGGAATGCACCAAGATGTCCTACCAACTTGATTACCCAAATATTAAACACACAAAGCACTCACTTGGTCATTAAATTCACTCCCTACAATCACAAGCAATGAAAAACAAATGATAAATTTAGAATGGTTTGCTAGGCATTCATTACACTTTCAAAGAGTTTATAACAAAAATAAGATCTGCAGTACAAAGACCAGAGCCATGAAAAATACAACATGCTCCAGGAATACAGGAGAGAGGATGTTCACTGTACTCAAATGATCTGTCATAAAATAATGATCCATTAAGCTTTGAAAAAAAAAATCAGTATACATAAGAACACCATTTCATTTAACTCATTCTAGATCTAACAGAAAGGATCCATTTTCTGCAGTTCATGTAATTTTGCACCCACTGCTTATCAACTATTTTGGTTATTTTGAGTACAAAACTCAAAAGCTGTTTTCCATATTTCAACACTTTTCCAGAAATACTACTGTAATTCATAAATAAATGTATCAATGTGTATTTAAGGTAACCATTTAAGAACCTGCAGTAGTGAAGGCTTAGAGGTATGCTGTTCCAGCAGCTGACGTAAAAGAGCCATTTGAAGTAGATGGACCAAGTACTGTCTGGAGGTCATGATCTGTCCTCCTTACCTATCAAAGGAGCCTAGATCTATGACAGACTAGATCTATAGGCTGGACTATATACCTAGATATGAAGCAGCTAAGTGAAGATTAATCCAAAGTGTGTAGTTCATATATATATATATATAATGCGTGAATGTGTACCTGAAGACACACACATATAATAAACTGTCAGCAACAGATAATGCTAGAAGAGCAAATTATAAATGCACCTGGTTGCCTGTGTAGAATGTCCTACTATAAGATATGACATTGATTTATTTTTGTGATAGAGAGCAAACTGGGACTGTCCAAAATCTTTAAGGCTATCACCATCAATTGAACGTTTTTCACTCTTTTGAGCTGGTGGTAATAAGAAACTAAAAGCAAAGAAAATGGAGTATAACATGTGTCATAAATTGACTGTTTTCCACTTTTTCCCTTGATTAGTTACCACAGACTGGGGAAAAGAGAGGGATCACAGAGACTTTGCCTACTGAAAAGACAAAAGAGCACAGAATTGTCAGAGGCATCAGACCCACAGGCACTGTAAAAATAGAAAAGGGAGAAAGTAGTTGAAAATGGTTGCACAGAGGAAAAAAGAGCAACCGGTTAGTTATTTTTGTCATCTCCAGAGAATGGTGAGGGATACTTGGCCAAATCATGACTCCAGTCTGTAATATAGGCATGCTCTGCCTATAGTGTTTAGTTTGTAACTAAAACTGGACAGACAGACAGACCAGCAGATATTAAATACCAAGATCAACCAATGACCCATTCAGTTTAAGGTTATGTCATACCTATTTTCAAAAAGAAAAAGACACATTTGATTGCTTGCCTCAGAGGCTGTGGAAATAAGGAGATTTCAGATACCCTTGTGAGATAAGGATGTCCCTCTGACAAACTATGTTACTAATAGAATATTTAACATTAGATCAAAATTTGGCTCAGTATGCACACTGAAAGTTAGCCGACACTGTATCCCTGCTGGGAGACGATGCAAAGCACAAATGTATAATGTAGCATTGCAGTGCTGACTTTCTGCCTCTTTTCAGGTGATTGATAAAAATGTCTGTATGGACTTTATTACTCCAAGCAAGCTGGACAAGTGCTGGTGGCTACTTGTTTCCAGAACATGGTCTAAGGATTTCCAAAGTTTAATTAATGGTAGGGGGAGTGACAGCAAGTGTTTTTAAGAAATCTCAAGAATTATTCTGTTCTGCTTGACCTCTACATTGGCTTTCTGCATTAACCATGATCATACCATCATCCAGTTTCCTCAGCTGTAAAATATTCCCCAACAGTGTTAACCTCTCTTATGTCGATGATACAACTGATCTATTCTGTTGAGGTGGTATAAAGAAAATGGTAAGCAAACATCCGACATAAACCTGAATCTTTTGGTTTCCCAGCCTTGATGTAGAAATGTCAAGAAGAAGTCTGAACACTGCTTGCCTGTTTAATCTGAATGAAGTGGAACAAATGCATGTAATGTACTTCGTGCTGTGAACAGCATGAGGCTTCAACAATTCCACTAAGACGACTGTTTGTCAGCCTGGCTGTAAGGCTGTGTGCTCTCATGGCAACGCTAAATACAGTAGCATGGAATTAAAACCACATGTGAAGACAAGCACTGATAAAAAACTTGAAGCAAACAAAATAATTGTAAGCATTCTCTTAGCTGCAAATTTTCAGGTCTGCATGTCTCACACCTCTTCGCTTCTTTAAAATTTACCTACAACACAAAACAGAGTAAGTAAAATAAAGCCCAAACCAGCAGCCCAAACATTTGACTATCAGAGGGCAGAGTTTTGACTGCAAGCCTTGTTGCAAGGACTGAAGTATTTGTATCAGACTTGTTGCAGACAATACAGCAACACTGTTACTGTTGGAACCAAATTACAGGCTCCTCACTCCCCGGTGAATACTAAGTTTGATCTTGTTTTCTCTATGTGAAGTGGTCCCAGAGTCACAGCTTCGGTTGGAAAAACAAAGATCAGCCTCCAGGCTGATCTTGTTCAGTTGCTAAGTACCTGGGGATTAAGGCATTTCCATGGAAGACTGGGGTCTGAATGTTTTCAGGGTCTGAGACTGAACTCCAGCAATCCCCTCTCCGAGGGGAATGAAAAGTGCACAGCAACCTTATCTTTCTTTCCCTAGGTGCATAATATTGATCTTTTATGTAAAGGGCCTCCTCCAAACGAACTTTATGCTGAACTCTCTACGCAGGATATGTATGTCCTGAGCCAATCAACTGACCTCAAATTCTTCAGGGATTCTGGTTCATCCCCCAAATCCTTGAGATACATGAAGACAAGTAGTTCAGCCCATCAATTCTGAGTAGATTTAGTAACACATATTCTCATTTGTATGGAAAAAGGCTGAGGTTTTTTGTTTGGTTTCAGATTTTATCTTGAATTATCTAAATACCTATTGAAGCACTCTTCAGCATTCATTTCTATAGATTTCAAGAATTTTTTTAAATTTTTCTTTAGAAATCATAATTATTTTATGAAGCAGGAATAGCTATGTATCTCTTTGTTGTTTAATGGTGTTTCATAGTAGGAGCTGTTTTAACAAAGTATCAGAAAAAAATTCCTTCCTTCATGCCCAGTCTTACAGTGCTTACAACTTTGGGTTGAACAGCAAATTAAATTTCTAAGTGAAGGTTCATATCTGCTGTCAAAAATCAACATATTCAGATGCAGCAGGTACCCACAGTGATTGATCTCAACAGTTTAGATACTCTTTCTAGGATGGGATGGTTCCTGGGGGTAACATCTCTCTTTTCATTAACCACAAAAGGATCCTTGCATAGTCTGCTTAAATGAGATGTCTAAATGCATAGATGGCTAATATCAGATGCCACTCAAAAGTGAGTTTGCATAAGGCTTTCAGCTAAATGCTTTCCTTCCAGTGATTCATGGTTTGTAACTATAACCTTGGACTCCAACAGATCTATATTTTCATTTTTTACTGCTTAACCTGTAGTGACACGTGTAACTTTAATTTCATGCAAAACTTCATTTGCTGAGTATTTCATTACCTTAATAATTTTATTCCTTTTTATTTGTCTCCAACTTCAGGACCTATCAGGAAAAGTCCCTTCTAAATTAAAAGATGTCCCAACAGCAGCACTGATTTTAAAATCACATTTCACAGTACATAAATATACCTGTGCATATTCTATCTACTGTGATGATTTTTTTTTTTTATTTTTTTTTTTTCAGGTTTTGCTTTGGCAGCACAGTACAACTGTATAATCCCCAATTAAAGTATTCAGCTGCCAGGAATTTCTTTAATATACTCTGGTTCACTAGAAAGGTGAGCACACCTCTTCTATGTTTTTTTTATTGTCATGATTGTATGGCAACTTAGCTATTTTAATTAGACACTAAGGGCCTTCTCTAGAAATAAAAGAACAAGAAAAGGCTTTGATGATAGGTACTGAAGGTGAATGCTTCCTAATTAACTTGCGAATGCCAGAGGAGATAAGGTAAAGTTTCTAGTGCTGACTTGACCTCCATAGGAAAGACCTCATGTAGTATTATTAAATTTTGACCTTTGCTGTTTGTATCTTTTGATCTTAAGAAGTCAATGCATAACGTTAATCCAGTCACAGTATCTGGAGAAATCACAATATATGACATGCTATATGACATTCATCCAAAGAAACATTGGTAGGTAGAAAATGAATTTAAACAAGCAACGAGAAAAACGTATCAGCAGATGTGAAATAAAGAGGCTAAAGTGGAAAACAGAATTTAGTATGCTAACATTATTATAGCTCATAGACTATTATATATATGGTAAAACTTTTAGCTACCTCTGTCTTAGGCATTTTCTCAATTATATTTTATTGTTAAAAGCTAAAGAAAATTTTTTTTATTTCACATAGCATACTGTTTTAATTTAGTAAAATTCACTGCAAACAATAACCAAAACCACTTAAAAATCCATGCTTATTTATGTAGACTTTCAATTGTGATTGCCAGGGTGTTAAATTGCTCCCATGTTACGAAAATATGTGTGTATACACACAATCTGAAATAAGCATATGTACATATGTGTGTGAATACATAGATAAATATGTAAGGTACAGCTTATAATTTATCTACTATTACCTATTTATCTATCTATATATATTATCTATCTATATGTAAAATATATACATATTTTTATATATTATCTATATTTATCTACTATTATCTATATGTATCTATCTATTATGGTTTTGTGAAAATTTAAAGCATGTGCTAGAAAACCTTACTAGCAAGTGAACTGTCAGTAAGTTTTTGAACATCCTGGACTTTATTGTGGGAGTACTTAAACTTTATTGTGGGGTACTTACACTGATACAGAAAGCAAAAAAGGTATTTCTGTCACACCATTTCAAAGACAGCATATGCAATATTTGGGTTCAAAACGACAAGTGAGTGTTTATAAAAAATGATCCAAACCTATCTTTCAATATCCAAAGTACTGTTTACTCTTACCAGCAAATGTAGATGTTTCCTTATCTGATGAAAATGTTCTACCCTAATGTCTCAAACACTTCCCTAGCTTTTTTAATAAAGCCCTTAATATTATTATTTGTGTTAAATAGTTCCTGTTTAAAAGTTTGTAGCATTGAGGGAAGTTGTGCTTATAAATGCAGTAAATACTAGACTTAAAACTGGATGGTGGTATACAAACCAAATTACTTCTCATGTTTTCTAATAGCAGTGCTAAAATAAAGGAGATTTCTTGTTATCTTCCCTAATATATTGTAGGAATTTCATAAATTGTTAAATTCTATACCATAATGCGATTGGTTAACTTTCCTAATTTTTAATTCAGTGCCATTGTACAGCTACTCTTCCAATATTCTATGCTTGGCTATCTACAAACTGTAAAGTTAATGAATTCATCAAAATCATTCAAAAAATAAAATTGTTGTAAAAACCCTACACAAATAAACCTGCATTTGCTATTACAGCAAAGTCAGATATACATATTTCAGCTTTCATTTGATACATGATCTATTACTTTGCAAGAAGTATTATTTCAAACTGTTGTATCACTAATGTTATATGACTACTCAAATGCTCTACAGAGAAAACAAAGTCACCTCTGTCACTGGATTACACATGAGACATTTCAGGCAGACTGAGTATTTAGGTTGCAATTAGGTGGGTGTCAACTTCCTGCCTTTAAGAGCCACCTTTTATATCCTTAAGTAGGGAGAAATCCTGTGCTGATAATAATCGACTATCTTGGCATCAGACTTTCAAAGAGCTATATAATTCCTCACATCAGTCTTTAGGAAACATGACAGTGTCACAATAGATGGCTTATGGCCTCATAAAAAGGACTGAAATAGCTTACCTGCAATCCTTTCACAGAATTTACAGTTGAGCTGTCAGCCACCAAATTCCCTGCATAAAGGAGGGAAATTGTACCAGGAAACCTTTTTGCTACCACTCCTAGAAAATGACTTGCCACACCAACGCTAAGGACACTGAGGGAGAAGCTTGAGGTCACAATAATATTTACAAGTATTTTCAAATACATGGTGATAACAACGGTGAAAACAGTGTGCTGATTCTACTCTTCCTTAGTCATAGACCCCTCTCTAATCACCACCAGAAATGCCCATTTCAGTGCAATATATATCAACACTACTGACCACTTGAACAAAGGACATCCTTCTGTTAGCATGCCCTAAGGTGATTTCTAAAGCAACATCTTTTGGTTATTTGCTTTATTAAAAAGACAAAGGAGGCATATATGGACACTTCTAGGAAAAGGAATACAGCTTGCCTCCTAGCAGCTGCTAGATGGCTTCTGGTCCATCATGAACTGTAATATGGCCCTTATAAGCATAATGTAACGGGCCTCAAGGCTTTGTGGACACAACCTCAGAATCACACATACTAAGGCGTCTGTACAGGCTGACATATTGGATTATACCTGTTAACCGTGATAGAATGGAAAGGTGCATCTCCTCACTCTCAATCACTGCTTATGTGATATTCTTAAACCATAAAATACCAATGCTAAATACTTTAAAATTCCACAAAGCTTTCCAGTAGTATTTTCCAATCTCAAGATGGAAGTAACATGTACTTTAAGCACCAGGAAGAAGTGCAAAAATCCAATTTCTATGTGCTGATGTGAATGCAATGTTATTTGTCTAGAACTGGGAATATCACTTTATTACATGATGTCTTACCATCATCCTTGTCAGGTACAATGGTAATTCGAGTGCTTGGGAATTCTGTACCAATTCTTCCACCCATTGGCATGCTCAGCATAACATCAAAGGTCTCAGCCTCTTCATACAAGGAATCATCTATAATAACAATCCGACACATTTTTTCTCGCTCATCTTTGTCAAAACGCAGAATGCTGTTGTGATCCTCGGGCCTGGTTATGTAGTCAGAGTAAGAAAGTACAGAGGTTGGGGCAGTGCCAGCTGCTGTTCCTGTGGCATAAAAGGAAAACAGTCACTATACATACTGTGATATATATTATAATGATCACCTCACAGAAGCTGAATTTTGTTTTCATTATTATCTTTTCATTTCTATTTACTTTTAGGTGAAAGATGGGCTGAAACCTCTGAACAGACTATATTTCTGAGGCCTCTGGACAAACTAGTTCTGCCTCTGATACAATGCAAGCACATGGCTCCTCAAATTCATTTGCAGATTTTAAGACAGAAGAAATATTGTAGTCTATCACAAGAGACACAGACTGACAGGAGACCCTGTGAGAGTTACAAGTTAACTCCTTTAGTATAATTTATTCACTGAATATTCAGTGGACCAGAAATGAATTATAACAGATAGAATTTGATGAAAAAAAAAAATTCTTATTCCAGATCATCTCTCAAAAAATGTTGCTTCATGCCTCCAGATGAAAAATTATAATAAAAGCAGGGGTGAAGAGAACACATGCCCTGCGTGAATATAATTAATAGGAGACTGAAAGATAGAGAAAGGAGAAGTATGCCAATTAAGCAATATTATTTTATACCAATTTCTTCCAGATAACAAACAAGTAAAGGATACCCTAGACAATCACTGCAGTGCTTTCAGTTCCCACCACTCTCAGATACTTCAGGCTGCATATAAAAATTTGCAAAAACATAAAGAACACAGATCCGCTTCCCTTCCTAATAAATGGCAGAAATTTGGAACATGATAATTTGTCAGCTTTTTCGGTAATACTCTAAGACTGATTGCATTGATGAATACATTTCCAGTTGCGACTGAAGATATTTAGGTGAAAAATGTGATGAACAGATATAAACAATTATGTTATGCAATAGATAGCACAATTCTTTTTGCTTTTCTGCTTGGTTTCCATTCTTTTTTTTCCCTACAGTAAATTCTGTTACCTTGCTGTGTGTAGCAGATAACCATCAGTTCCTGGCTCACGTCTCCACTTCTTCTGACTGGAATAAATAATTCACCAACATCTTCTTCAATAGTATAGGTGGACTGAGGAAGAAAGACTGTTGATTCTGCAAAGAACAGACACATCTGTTTACATAGATTTATGGCCTCATAAAGTCACCTGTAAATTAGCTAGAAGCATTTTAGCATAATCTAAAGGGCAACAAATAACTCATATTTATCATCAACAGGGATAAATTTTAAGAAAAATATGGAGGGTGAGAGATATAGAGTTTTTTAGTCTTTCAGAACTGAAAATTAGATCATTAGGTCTGAATTCAGAAGTACTTATGAAGCAGTCTCTGACATAACCAATTTACTCATCTAGGGTTAATGGTGCAAGACATTGTTTGAAGAAATCTTCCACAAGGTCAATATTTTTATTATTTCCATGGTATTGCACTATTAAGTGTTAATAACAGAAGCATCGATAGCACAGCTCACACACAAGCAGCAGTTCTGAAAAGCTGCTGTTTAACTTATGCTATCAAGCTCACAGTAAAAATCACTTGGCATTGAGGGTGACGCAAGACTGAGCGTTTGCTATCTTACTTTGACTTGCGCATTTGGTTTAAGTTGGTTCCATCTCTACAATACTGTTTTACTCAAAGGCGACATAGCCAATACAGTCAGTGAAGTCTGGAGAGCAATCTCACCCTAAAATGCATTGGACCAAAACATGTCAGATCTTCTTTTTCAAGCAAACAACCTCACTAAAATGCATTTTAAACTCATTTATTATTTTATACTCATATAAATAGATTACTGAATTCTATGCTGTTACTGGGAGTCAGGTTCAACTTTGTTCTTGTCCTCTCAAAACCTCAAGAACAAAAGGTGGTTATGCATACAAGAACCTTTACAGTTTCAGTAATATGACTGCAAACCAAACAGGATATAATTCTGTAAAATATTAAATGAAGTGGTACCAGTTGACAGCACAAAGCAAATAATTTCATTATTGCATAATACTTTGACAAAAAATGTTCTGAAAATTGACAGGTGACTTCTTTTAAAACATGTTCCATGTTTTATTTCTCCAACTGGAAAATACTACTAGCATTATTTAAGGTAAAAGCCTGCCTTAAAAATGCTGTAATTCAGGTTTGATAAGATCTATACACTTTCACTATTCCAGGAAATAAAAAGAAATAAATGCGAAAAGCAGCAAATCGCTACCTTGTTTTAAAGTAAACCAAAAAGTAACACTAAAGCCCCCAAATCTACTCCCTTTATTTCTCCATTTAGAATTAGTTTGACAAAATTAAAAACTCTATCCTTAAAGAAAAATGCAGGAATCTGATTTGTTTTTTTTTTCCTGTCTCTTTTATAATTATCCAACTAGGACTAAAATGACACTATAAAAGTTTAACAGATCTTATGAACAGCATAAAAGCTGAGGAGAGAATGCAGCCTTCCAGTGTCTGAAGGGGAGCCTATAGGGATGCTGCGGATGGACTGTTCATTAGGGACTGGAGAGATAGGACAAGAGGTAATGGGTTAAAACTTAAACAGGGGAAGTTTAGAGTGGATAAAAGGAGGAAATTCTTTCCTGTTAGGGTGGTGAGGCACTGGAATAGGTTGCCCAGGGAGGTTGTGAATGCTCCATCCCTGGCAGTGTTCAAGGCCAGGTTGGACGAGGCCTTGGTTGATATGGTTTAGAACAAGGTGTCCCTGCCCATGGCAGGGGGGGTTGGAACTTGATGATCTTAAGGTCCTTTCCAACCCTAACTATTCTATGATCTAGACCATCTCAGCTAGTGTAAGAAAACACATCTTTATGCAAGTTATTTTGGGAATAAAACTTTAACTAATGTCCCATACACTGAGGGGCTGGTACAGATTTTCAAGCAAACTCACTATTTCAGTGCTAAGACTTCACCATTAAAATCAATGAATTTTAAAATAATTTTCACTGGAAGCAGAATAAAACTTTTGATGGTTCCTCTTCAGTTGGCATCTGACCTTCTCATTACATGCACTTTAAAAGATTATCAGGAAACCCAATCCTTCCCCTCAGAGTTCTTTCTCTGTTTTTCCTGTAGATATTCCTTGATTTGCAGTTGTGCACTGATTTTCTCCTATGCGACCCACCTTATGAATAATTACTAAAAATTATCTTAATGTAAAAAATAGAAAAAAACTGCTTTGCATTAAGACGACTCAGATGATTATCTCGAATTTTGCTATCTCACTGATCATATAAAAATAGATTTAACACATTTTCAAGTAATTTCCATATCTCAGTGAGTAAATACGATGTCAGATAACCTCTGGTTTAACTTGTATTTGTAACTAGGAACTAAGAAACCTGGCTTTTGTGCAGTCCTCTTCAAATGTTAATTAGGGAAGGCTATGCAAAACAATCTGTTACTGTCACTCAGTATGTGAAAGACTTCTTAAGGATAGTTTGGTGTGACCATGGCCCAAGAGTTCAAGTGTCTGGGTGCAGTTGAAAAACAACATAACCAGAGCACATTCTAGTTTCTTCATTTTTTTTTTCTCCTTTTTTTTAATAAGCTTTTTTTTTTCATTTACATTTAAACATAATTTTATTTTTTTCTTGGCAGTTTGTGATGTACTTGGTCTAGTGAACCCTTACTGAGCTTCTCAGCTTAAGACCTAACAGACACAACTAGTTTGTTCCAAGACCCAAACTTGTTGGGACCAATGAGCCTGTATTTTCTGTACCATCCTCTCCCATGTGAATTATCATGGCAAAGTAAATCAAATCAAACACCTGTGCAGATACACTCTGTTTGCAAACAGGAAATATAGGAAAAATGCAGGTATTTCATTAAAGAATGCTACCTTAGTCACATACTCATGAATCACTTAAAGCAGTAGAGGACAAACAGCTACCCAATGCCCAAGTCTGTCTTCAGAAATAATCTAAGGAAAGGTAAGCTTTACTATCCAATGTTACTCACAGCATTTGCTCAGCAGCTTACCTTTTGGTATATGCCCATATTGGCAGTACAGTTCTGGAAAGGTTCTTACCATCTCCTGGGTCAATAATTTCCACCGTAGATACAGCAGGAAATTCCAGAACTGCCATGACAGGCTCAGAAAGCACAATTTGGAAGGATTCAGACTGTTCATGTTCACCATCACTCAAAATCCGTACTCGCCACATAGCTAAGGTTTGGCCAGGATTAAACTGCACCTGCTTCTGAGCTTTTCCTCTGAAGTCTCTATCTTTCTTGGCAGTACCATCTTTGGTGCTAATACCTGACAAAAAAAAAAAAAAAAAACAAAAAAAAAACCACCCGAAAACCCCAAGAATTCAGGTAATTAAAAGCATCACTTGTAATTTTTCTCTCATTATGTCATCTTTAAAAACCAGACTTTTTAGAAAAATATACTTTCCACAACCTGAGAGTGTTTAAGCCAGCTCTGTTCCTCTTGAACAATTTTATACTGGTGTCACACATAGAGATGAAAGTACATTAATTAACATTATGAAATGCAGTTTGGACAGAATTAGTCAAAGCAAAACTAAATACTAGGAAACCTTTATATTCTCAGAGGTCAAGTTTCCATTTCTCTGTAATTCACGAATGGATTCAATTCGAGAAAGGCAAACAGATTTTCCCCCTCTTTAACATTCTGGGTTCTTTCCTGTTCCAAAACATCAAAATAACACGCTGCCTGAAACCCTCAAAAATATTTATTTCTCTTAGAAGGAAATAAAAAAAAAAAACTGAAAAGTTCAGCCTTCAAATGGAAAGGTAAGGAAAACATAAAGACATGAAGGGGTAAAACATACAGAATAAGGTGAAAGATGATGTAAAATCTGAACCAATGTGGTCATTCCCACTACAGTAATCACTGTTTTAGATTGTTATACACTTTTTTCAGTGTTTGAGTAATGACAGTCATAAACTCAAGTCAAGCTGAAACTGCAATGTAATGGGAAAAAATCTATGACAGACTGCACAGGCCTTGTAACTTGGTACCTAGGCTGCTCAAAAATGGCTTTTCACTGGTATTTGCCTCACAATTTCAGGCTTCCTGACAGCCCCTGATGGAAATTAGAGAGTCCTTCAAAACCATCTACACCTCATGCATTTGGCCTCTGTTTGAACAGGTCTTTTGCAGGTTTTCAGAAAAAAAAACCATAAAGTTCTCCCTTCTCTGACTGTTTCTTCTAACTGTATTTTTTAGTGCATTAAAATGTATTGCCTTTCCTTACAAACCTTGACTTTCTTGTTTCCTGCTTGGGCCTCTTCCTAAGTCATAGCCATCATTTTACATAACCTACAACCCTTCAGCCGCTTCGGTGCTGCACATGGACCAGAAAGGCCAGTAAGCACCTTAACCAAAATCTTTATGGTGTTTTGAACACTGTAATTCCACTTTGCAGGATTAAGGTAGTCAGAGGCTATTTATTCAAACTGGTTTTGTTGGATTTTTAGTCAGCTCAATCCAGAAACTGAACCTGGATCTATAGGTAGAAAGCTTTGTAAATGCTATTTCAAGAATCAGAAGTAAAATCAGTATCTGTTAATCAGTACCAGTAATTAATTTAAACCACATATCCTTAACTTTGTATTTAATTAATCTCTTTTGTTCTTTCACTTGCTTCAAAAGAAATATATTTTCAAAGCTAGTCCACTGTCCAAAACAGAGGTTTGTTTTTTAAGTTAGATTTGCTTTTAAGTTAGATTCACTTAGCTAGTACTTACATCCCTTATATCTCATGTCAAAACAGGTACCCTAACTACACCCTCAATACCTGAAACTCAGATTCTTATTCAGAAAGAGACTTAAACAGAAGTCATGATTTATAAGCATGAGCTTGTGCTCTACGTAGGGTAAATACTTACATATCTCTGCAAAACCAGATTGAAACTGAGTGCCTTTTCTAAGTATTGTAAGCTGACAATACATTTGACATGAAACTATAAAAGGGTAATGCTCCCTGGTCCAAATGCATCACTGGGAAGAGGATGGGAACAGATCCAGAAGCTACAGACAGGTGTGAGGTTGCAGACTGTGATAACACAATCTTTTTTCAGCATTTCACTCTCCAGACACTGCAAAACTTTCAACACCACCTGTATCAGCCTTAGTCGACTGCCAACACTGACTGAAGAAAATGAGCCTAATGCTCATAGCTGCTAATCAGACCAGCTCACAATAACCTTCCTGGAAAATTATCTATGTTTATTGTTGTTTTTTCAATTGCTACAACTGTATTGTCTCGTTACAGGAAAAAAATAAAGTCTGGAAAGAGAGTATATTCTGTGAAACAAACACAACAGTGTTATCAAACAAATAAAAAACAGAAGGACTGGGTCTTGGGTTGTTAAGTTAAAAATAAATTGCAGAAGACTGAAAAGGTGAAAATTTCATTATATTACAAAAGAAATCATATCTCCACCATAACAAAAGATACTTGCTTTAATAAATAAACATATTCCTTTGAATCTAGCTCGCTTATTATGAAACACCAACAAAAGGATATAGCTGTATTGATACATTTTATCAGCTATCTGGCCAGTGTTTATGGAAGCAATTAATAAGGTTAAAATCGCACTTACTTATAAAAGACGTTTCTCCCAGGTAACCTCTCCGTTTAAGAACAACATCAAGATATTTGGAGTCTTCATTTACTAAATAATACTCCTTTTCTAAGGAGATCCATGCCCAGTTTAGGCGAAAGTGTTGATTCTTCAGCTTATTACCTCCTGCAAAACAAAATTATAAAGATATATTTATTATTTTTTCTTTTTTTTTGTTAAATACTACTTTCTGTATTTTTCTGTATCTTAGCTGATTATTGCAATCCAAAGGGTTTAAAGATTTAAAACTAAGAAATAACAAGAACTCAACCATAATATATTTGGTACATATAGGAAAAACATTTATCTTAGATGCATACAAAGAAGTATATTAATTTTATTTTATATTTTATTTTAGTTCAAGGGAAAAAGAATTAGAATTAATCAAAATATATTTGGAAAAATTACAAAAATTGTGTATGATCCAAGATTCTGCAGAATCGCATTGGTATTTCCAAATAATACACAAGGCAGGACGTCACACAGAACTTCCTTGATATGATCAGAGTGCCAGAAGCACTGGAAGACCCTCAGTGTTCATAGAGACTGGAGATGATACCTACTATCTTTTAGTCTGCATTTACCCAGGCAGCCTGCTTCTAAAACTCAATTTTTTTTTTATTAAATCTAACAATCTCTGCTCTTATTGGTTTAGAATTGATTCATCAGCACTGCATGATTTTAGGAACAGCTTTCACATCTTCCTAGGAAATGGTTCCAACAAGATTAATTATCCCTGATACATGCCGCTGTTTATACCTATGCTTATGCCCTCCTAAGCTTAACTCTTAAGATACTTAAATCTTGAGTTGAGTACGTTTGCCTGTGTCACCTAAGAAGATTTAGAGAGAGATACAAATTCTTATTAGAATGCTCTTAAAGTATTTTGCAACCAATCTGTCTCCACAGTTCGGTGAATGCCCCAAACTGAGTTAGTTGCTGAGATGTGTACTGAGTGTCACTTTTCAGAGTCTGGACCAAAAGATGTCCTCAGTTCTTTTTACATAGTTATTTTTAGGTGTGCAAAACTGTAGCAACACATTCCTGGTGAACAGACTCCAGAGATCCTTTCCAATGTCTCTACTGTATTTGTAGCACAACAGCTTCCCTGCAGTCTTACTAATAGGAACAAGAATGGTTTCTGTGCACTGAAACACTGGGAATTGAAAGCACAGGACAACAAGCAGTACATTCAGCTAGAGAAACTGAACCATTAAGATGGACCAAGCCAGCACCTCTGGCTAGCAGCTGTCAATGGCATTGTCCTGAATTTGAAGACTGTATTTCTTCTTACAGTAATCGGAATAACCGTCACAGTCCTCCTCAAACAAAAATGCCCATATAATTATCAGCAGACTTAGGCTTCCCTTTTTGAAGCCAAAGCAATGCAGGAATACAGGAAACATCCCTCAAAGTTTTGAGGGGATGATATGGAAGTCATTTGATTCCACCTGCAAAGCACTAAGAACCAGCCTGATATTTAAGCATATCCCACCCTAAGCTCTCACTCCCAGCAGAAATGGGAGTGAGACACAACAGTGTCTATAATTAATGGGATTTGCACAACTGTAACACAACAGGAAATATTTCTTGAAACAGCAGGCTTCATGCAACATTTCTTAGCCTAGAAAAGCAAGCCAGAAATAACAACTGCAAACAGATGGCCCTCAAAGGTCCACTTAAAAATGCTACTTTTTTTTCAGTTGGAAAGATAACAGCTGGAAAGAGCTAGCATCTATTCCATTGACTATAAAACAAATAATTGCACAGCAGACTGAGTATCTCCAGTTAGATTAACACATTTCTGATAAAATATAGCATAGCTTTACTTTCTCATGTACAGTTTACTGCCATCTGTTCACTGATTTTCCACAGTAAAAAGGCATTTCTTGTCAATGTAGGGATTCTGGGTGCCACAGATAAAAGAGCTTGACAAGTCAAGTCCTGTATGTCATCCTATTGGATATGTTTGTTATTACTCAGGATAACCCTCTAAATTCCATAGCAAGAATCATATAACCTGTTCAGCTCATTGAAGGCAGATGCTCATTCAGCAACTGTCTTCTGGGAACATTTGCTTGTGTGAGAGGCTGTAGTCGTATTTCCTTCCCACAGGGTGCTGCTACTGAACAAGGTTTGCTCAGGTAATGACTGAAATGTGCCAGGAGCCTCCTTTAAAAATTAGCACTTCTGTACACAAGCCAGTGAACAAAGTAATTCCTCTGACCAGCAGAGAAACATATCTAAATATTTCTGTTCACACATGGCTTAAGTACTGGAAGAAGAAGTAAATGGAGGTTTATTTTCCCCTTCCAGCTTCTTCCATTCTATTCTTTGAAAAATTAGGCAGCCCTTCCATATGCTTCCACTCTTCTTCAGAGGTAAGCCTATTTCTTTATTGACTCATCTGTTAGAAAAAACAACTACCATACTTGTGTGGTCTCACATAAAGGCAATGGTCCTGTGTAAACAAAAGTAGGGATACTCAAGCATCACACTGCACTCCTTCCTCTGCTTCTTTCCTCTCTTTTGATCTTTTGACAAAGGCTACAGAAACACATACAAACCTCGTAAGTATAGTGTTAGCTACACCAGCACGTACTTTAGGGTTAGCCTTATGTTATGTCTTCTCATTAGTTTCCTGGGACAAATGTAACAGCGTATGTCTTATTCTTTAATCTAGTGAGAAAAGGTGGTTAGAGGGAAAAAATATTAAAATGAATATTCTCATTTAAGCATTTATCTTTCTAACCATGCTGTTCAGATATCTTTAAAAAGATGTAAAACCTCCACGAGAAATTCAGATTAGATTGTCAGAACTTTCTATCATGATGCAAAGAGTTCGGAGAAGGAAAGAATTAGCTCCAGTTCTCTCCACAGATCACTGGTTTGTGTGAAGACACTATAAAATCTATCTTTATCATTAGATCTATCTTTATTATTAAATCATGTCTCTTGAGCACTGACTTAAAGTACATATGATAATGCTGATGAACATCTGATTGTAGCTTTGCTGTCCCTAGGAGGTACCTCAGAACCCTAATTCATAAACAAAAGCATACAACTATACCAGTGTCCACTTACTGCCACAGTAGAAGTTGACGTATCTTGATAAAGATACTGGCTTCCCTACACGGTACCTGTGGCATGATCAGTCAGACATGAATCAGCTAAAGAGTGTCTAACCTGTAAAACTGGAACCATGAAGTCTCGCTGTGTCCACAAGATATGGCTGTACAAACACAGCTGTCTTGTACTTGTACAGCTTTATGGTGAAACCTATCTGCTCTCTTTAGTCATTAAGTGGGGTTTTTAAAGGGAAAAAACCCCAACCTATAAATTCTTCCAGGGCAACAAACATATATCAAACACAAGAAAGAGAAGAAAAAAAAACAATTCGTAAACACCCAAAACACACCCCACCCCCACCCCACCCCTCAACCCCCCAGTGGTAAATGAGGCACTAAGAAAGAACAGTTTCATTAAAATTTTTAATTTGGTCTTTTCTCCTTTCTATTCTTATCTTGCTTCCTAAACAGACTACAAAAGGATGTTAAAAAGGAGAATCAGATCACCTGTGATAGCACAGGAATCATCATATGGCATAATTAAAACCACAATAAAACATCTTAACAAAAATTTCCTCTCTCTTCCTCCAGTTCTTTCCAGGTTCTGCTGCTACTTGCTGATTTGTTTCCATGTCTGCAAGAGCTGCAGTCTTTCTTTATTGGGTCAGAATATTTGACCCTACTGGGTGCCTCATTCAGACAGGGTTACTGAAGTCGGCACTACTCTACCCTCCTTGCTATGGATCTCCTCACTGAAGCAGGTACATAAAGCATACAAAAAAGAAAATTCACTCCTGAACAACCTGCAGAGAACACAAAGACAGCAAGAGAGGAAAGAAAAGGGAATCATACGATTTTAGACATTTGTCCTATTTTCTCATCCTCTGATCTGCCGCCTTCTGTGCTAAACCAACTTACGTTAATCTATACCAGGATAAAATTACTTCAGCAGTTTTAGTAGATCTAAAATCTGATCTGAAATGCAGAAATGTTCATCCCAAACATCATTATTCCCTATTTAGTCAGGAAGCTCCCGGTCAACCTTAGCACTTCTCAAGTTTTTTGTTTCCCACACTATTTGCTAGATGTTATTCCTGGTTTGTATAAATGTTTTTTTGCCTGACTAGACAAGGAAGAGACAATCTTAGATAATTCTGCTAGTCAGAATAGATACAGAGAAGATATTATATGTCTAACTCAAGACATATAGTTTCAACAACTTTGATTTGCCATAGTATGTCATGGTCCCAGGACATTCTACCTCAAGGTCAAAAAGGCAAAGGTCTCAAGTAATTTTTTGACTGTCCAACTATTAACACAACCCCACCTATAATATAGATGAGAAAAGTTCTTCAGTCAGTCATTGGGGCAGCACGTCATTGGACTAGATCTTTAAAGATCCCTTCCAATACTAGCTATCTATTCCATGATCATATGTTATTCCCTCTGCTATGATCATCAGAAAAGGCATATCCCATAAAACTGTGTTAACTTTATACGGAAAAATTATTTGCAGAAGTGAAACGTGCAAGTAAACTCAGTATGTAAAATATACCATTAGAATGTTTTGAATTGACTTCAACGATGCATAAGCTAACTTCATAATTTTATCCAATTAGAAACCCATTAAAATGCTTCACTTTTTAAAGTCTTTTAAAAATGTACTATAATGAATTCCAATCACTAAACTTACTGAACTCTGCACCTTTCTGCACTCTATCTCCACTGTAACACAATATATTTGCAGAACATCCAAAACCAACCCCCTAAACTTGTCCTTAGTGATTAGGGACTAAAACAATGCTTTCTCTGACTTCTCATGAGAAAACATACTCTTCCCAGCATTATGGACTTGGCTTGCCTTGAGTGTAATTGCTGGTATCCAATGAACTGTAGACAGTTTCCGTCTTTCAGTAGTTTCTGTAATTCTTTTTTGCTTCTGTTTTATGTCTCCCCACAACAAAGAAGTTAGAATGGCCACATTTGCCAGGGCTTAGACAAATATTTGAAGTCATATAGCAGGAAAAAAAATCTGAAGAACACTGTGGAGTTGCTTTGTTACACAATGAGGAGGCAAAGCGAGAAAAGAGACATGGATGTAAAGGCTAGCTAGTGCATATTAAATTTTGATCCCAGTAAAATTCAACTAGGATGTCTCCAAGTGCAGTCTGGAGATTTATGCTGGATTAATTTAAGCAATTGCCAATTCATAGAATCATAGAACAGTTAGGGTTGGAAAGGACCTTAACACCACCTAGTTCCAACCCCCCTGCCATGGGAAGGGACACCTCACACTAAACCATCTCACCCAAGGCTCTGCCCAACCTGGACTTGAACACTGCCAGGGGTGGAGCATTCACAACCTCCCTGGGCAACCCATTTCAGTGCCTCACCACCCTTAATGGCTTTCTTCATCATATGGTAATGGATTTCCTCATCATATCCAATCTAAACTTCCCCTATTTCAGTTTTAACCCGTTACCCCTTGTCCTATCACTACAGTCCCTAATGAAGAGTCCCTCCCCAGCATCCTTGTAGGCCCCCTTCAGATACTGGAAGGCTGCTATAAGGTCTCCACACAGCCTTCTCTTCTCCAGGCTGAACAGCCCAAACTTTCTCAGCCTATCTTCATCCTCCTGGCCCTCCTCTGGACTTGTTCTAACAGTTCCATATTGGTTTTATGCTGAGGACACCAGAACTGCACACAATACTCCAAGTGAGGTCTCACGAGAGCAGAATGAAGGAGCAGGATCACCTCCTTCGACCTGCTGGTCACGCTCCTTTTGACGCAGCCCAGGATACAGTTGGCTTTCTGGGCTGCGAGCGCACACTGAAGCCAGCTCATGTTAATTTTCTCATTGACCAACACCCCCAAGTCCCTCTCTGCAAGGCTGCTCTGAATCTCTTCTCTGCCCAATCTGTAGCTGTGCCTGGGATCGCTCTGACCCAGGTGTAGGATTTTGCAGTTGGCATGGTTAAACTTCATAAGGTTGGCATCAGCCCACCTCATAAGTGTGTCAAGGTCCCTCTGGATGGCATTCCTTCCCTCCAGCGTATCAACCGAACCACACAGCTTGGTGTCATTGGCAAACTTGCTGAGGGCGCGCTCAATCCCACTGTCTATGTCAGTGACAAAGATGTTGTACAAGACCGGTCCCAACACCGATCCTTCAGGGGCACCACTTGTTACTGGTCTCCTGCTGGACATTGAGACATTGACCACAACTCTTTGCATTCGGTCATCCAGCCAGTTCTTTATCCACCGAGTGATCCATCCATCAAACTGATGTCTCTCCAATTTAGAGACAAGGATGTCATGTGGGACAGTGTTGAACGCTTTGCAAAGTCCAGGTAGATGACATCAACTGCTTTACCCCTGTCCATCAGTTCTGTAGCCCCATCATAAAAGGCCACCAAATTGGTCAGGCAGGATTTCCCCTTAGTGAAGCCATGCTGGCTGTCACCAAACACCTTGTTGTTTTTCATGTGTCTTACAATGCCTTCCAGGAGAATCTGCTCCAAGATTTTGCCAGGCACAGAGGTGAGACTGACTGGTCTTTAGTTCCCTGGGTCATCCATTTTCCCTTCTTGAAAATGGGGGTTATATTTCCCTTTTTCCAGTCATCAGAACTTCACCTGACTGCCGTGATTTTTCAAATATGATGGACAATTCAAGTCTATGTCCAGTTCTTTTGCAGGAGATTAACAGATTCTGATTAAGAGATTACCTAGATTTTTCATTTACAGAAACTGTGGAAGCAAACTTGCACTGTCTCTCCTGTCATTTCAGTTCATAGTCTTTAATTAATCTCAGTGTAAATCAGCTCAGTGCAAATCAGTTCACCAAAAGCCAGGACACCTTCATTGTACTGGCTGTAGCAAGATGCTGTGAACTTTTGAAGGAAAAAGCAAAACAGATAAAGAGAAACCCAGTTTGAATCATCAAAAAAACCCCAGCCCATGCTGGAGCACCACCTGTGTTTAAAAGCCTTTATATCAAGCGTTTAGCTTTGTAACTGAATTCCAGGGAATCTAAAAGATCCACTTGCTGGCTTGGGATTCTGTGTTACAAGCAAGGGACTAGCTCTGTAGGAATTGAGTGATTCCCACTTTTACGGTTCCAACAGTGAATATGTAAATAATTTAATGGATCCAGAGTAAATGCTTAAGCACATACCTGTGTGTGCTGCTGAATCGTTGTTTGTAACAGAAGAGAAAGACATTGAGCTACCTGAAAAGTTCTTAGCAAGACTGAACAAAGTACCACTGGGCAAAAAATATTCATGTTATTCCTCTTCTCACTCAAATTACTTTATTTTGTCCTGTCACTAAGGTGATGAGAAGGCAAAAAAAAAAAAAAAAAGTTAAACAAAATACATGTGCCACCTGACTCTTGGTAAGTACAGCCTTATTTGCTAGGCACTTACCAGTAATTATTTTTAACTAATCAGCAGGTAATAATCACTGCTGACAGCCTTTATGTGAAAGTAGTAAAAAGCTTGGGAGCTTACCCTTCCTTCTGCAGAGCTAACTCATATAATCACATTCAAAAGAAGCAGGACAAAACCAAAGGGGAATGACAGGAGAGGAAGCATTTGAAGGCAGTTGACAGCTACTATGTATGTCCCACTAGACCTAGCAGCACTTCATTCTCAGAAGTCTTTATTGCTATTGTAGAGATATGTGCGTATTTTGAAACGACGCTTTATGTAATTGCCTCTTTTGTTGCTTCTCAGCAACAAAACAAAAAAAAATAAAAATCAGCCAAATTCGATAGTTCCAGGGAATAACCACTACTGACAAAACACTATGGTGTTTCTCAGGTCCCAGTGTGTAGGAACATAATCAACTCTTGTGGCACCTGTTCCACAAAAGGTGAAGACAAGAAACCTGCTACTTAAGGGTAGGATTCATATCAACTAATTTTATCGTGTAATAGATGTATGTTTAATTTAGGCTAGCTGTCTAGGTACAACGAATGTGAAGAACTGCAGGTATATCTGATATGAACAGCAGGATTACCCTCTGGAAAGATTTGGCTCACTTCATTGAATACAATGGGAGAGTTTTAAGCCCACCAGTCTAGACGGACAACTAGAAGTCCAGTGATGTGATTCTCACACATGCACGAAGAAGAGTCCTGAGAAAACTCAAAGATACAACGAATCCTGAACTGTAATACAGTAAACTTGTAAATTCAAACACTTTAAAAGTAATCTTCAGAATATTTAAAAGTAATATTTTAAATACAAATAATTTAAAAGAAAAAAATCTATTTGGTTTAGAATAATTACTATGTTATTATAAAGTTATTTCCATGTTGTCATTAAACTAATTAGCACGTTGCATAGTCACAAACTAATGTTGCATCAGAAATAATTTAAACTTCCTTGTGAGTAATAACAGAGAAAACCCAAACATACCACTCAAGCTGTCATGTCTATCATTAAACAAGGTCCATATTACCTAAAGCAGAATACCTTTTTTCCTAAGGATCCACACCCTGCACCTCCCTCTGAGGGAAAAAAAACACCACCTGGATTAGTAAGGCTTCATGCATGCATGGCCTGCAGCAGTAAGTAAATTTATTAGATCTCTGGCAACACATTCTTAAAATAAACTTAGTGGTCTTCAGGTTTCTGCTTCCTAATTCGTTTTGTGGCGCCAGATAACTTCTCCCAAATCCAGGCTCCAACTGAACTGAAGCAAGGTTCACTTGTCTCACAGAATAATGGGTTTAGCTCCCCTAACATAGTTACTGTCCCATGTGGGACTTTCTTCTGTATTACATCTTTAAAGCAGTGCTACACACATATCAGCCTGTAAGAAAATGACTGCCGTTTAAAGCCTAATCAGACAAAGTGTTAAATGTGAGGGTCCTGCGGTATCCTCAATCTCAGTTTTTGAAACTAATGAGTAATAACAGAAAAGGTTACTTCAATCTCACAAATGAAAGGCGTTCCAGGAGAATAGGGGCCAGGAGGAACGTACAATCAAAGTATTGTTTTGTGCTATTTTAAGAAATGCCTTTATTCTGAGGAAAAAATAATTGATTTCCATTTCTTTAACTAACATTTTAATTCACAACCCACTACTGCAAACTGATTCATATTTGCCTAATATTTCAATGCTTGCAATATCACTTTCATACTTAAAATCAGGACACATGAGTGGGTGCTATCTGAAACTGAGGCCTCTAATTTTTCATCATCATGGCTTGACGAAGATTTGGGAAGGGCTTTACCCAAGCTTACTACAAGCGCGCTGATGACTAAGAAGGCCAATGTGGGATATAGCAAATCCGGCTACAAGAAGTACAGCAGAAGGTCTCCTTGGGTGGTACAGGTGGGGTGTGAATCTTTCTGCGTTGTCTTTTCTCCTCGAGACTAGTTCTTCATGAGCTCTCAAAGGAGTCAATGGCATTATGTATGGTGTGCCTCCAAGTCTCCCGACTGGAGTCCAAGGTGGACCACTGATGGTAGTCAATATGGCCAAGGCTAAGGAATTGTTTCAGGGAGTCCTTATATCTCTTCTTTGGGCACCTCTCTTGCGGCTACCGGTGGCAAGTTTACCATAAACACGATCTTGGGGAGGCAGTGATCCTTCACCCTAGAGACGTGCCCTGCCCAGCGCAGCTGCAATTTCAGCAATGTGGCCTCGATGCTGGTGAACCCTGCCTGTTTGAGGACAGTGACATTAGACATACAGTCAGTCCAATGGATGTTTAGAATTGTATGGAGGCAGCGCTGATGAAAGCGTTCGAGGAGTCGCAGGCGATGACGGTAGATGACCCACGATTCAGACCCATATAAAAGAGTAGACAATACAATGGCTCTGTAGACACTGATCTTTGTACTTTTCTTCAGGTGTTTATTGCACCAGACTCTTTTATGGAGTTTTCCGAAGGCTCTATATGCCTTTGCTATTCTGTTGTCTATCTCTTTGTCGATCATGGCATCCGAGGAAATGATGCTTCCCAGATAGCTGAACTGCTGAACTGTCTTAAGCTCTGACTCGCCAATGGTGATTGTGGGGATGGCGATGATCTTCTTGCGGTGCAGGTTGGTAGAGGACTACTGTCTTCTTCAAGCTGACTTCCAGCCTAAAAACCTCAGCTGCCTCTGCAAAGCAAGATGTTAAACGCTGCAGAGCTGCTTCTGTGTGGGCAACAAGGGCAGCATCATCAGCAAAAAGCAGTTCACGGACAAGATGGTTTAGGGTCTTAGTGTGGGCCTTCAGTTGCCTTAGATTGAATAGGCTACCATCACTACGATATTGAACATAAATGCCGTCTTGTTCGTCGAGGTCTGCCATTGCCCTTTGGAGCATCATGCTGAAGAAGATTGTGAATAAAGTCGGTGTGAGAACTCAACCTTGTTTCACACCATTGGTTATCGGGAAAGGCTCAGAGAGTGCATTGCCATACCTGACTTGGCCTTGCTGATCCTCACGTAACAAAATAATCATTTTGAGGAACTTGGGGGACAACCTAATCGTTCCAAGATCAGCCACAGGCCTTTTCTGCTCACAGTGTCAACAGCTTCGGTGAGGTCAACGAAAGTTACATATAACCCCTTATTCTGTTCTCTACACTTTTCTTGCAGTTGTCTGAGAACAAATACCATGTCTGTGGTACTTCTATTAGCTCTGAAACCACACTGACTTTCAGGTAGAAGTTCTTCTGCGATAGCAGGTACTAGTCTGTTCAACAGTATTCTTGCAAGAATTTTACCAGCAATGGAGAGCAGAGTTATACCACGGTAGTTTGAGCAGTCTGACTTGACACCTTTTTTCTTATACAGAGTGACGATGATTGCGTCACGAAAGTCTGATGGTATTTTGCCTTGTTCCCAACAGCACACAACTAGCTCATGAAATTTAGCATGAAGTGCTTGACCTCTGTGCTTCCATATTTCAGGTGGGACTCCGTCAACCCCAGCTGCCTTGCCAGTTTTCACCTGCTGTATGGCTTTAAGAGTCTCTCCCATGGTAGGGGCTAAATCCAATTCGTTTTTCACTGGATGTTGCAGAATGTGCTGGATTCCTTCGCCTTGGACTACACGATCAGCACTAAAGAGGGTTTGAAAATGTTCAGACCAACGATTCAGGATGGAAATTTTATCTGTAAGAAGCGTTTGGCAATCTGCACTAAGTAAGGGGCTTTGAACCTGAAATGTGGGTCCATACACTGCCTTCAGAGCCTCATAGAATCCTCTGTGGTCACCCAAATCTGCACATAGTTGAGTCTTTTCTGCTAGGTTGGGCCACCACTTGTTCTGGATGTCTCGGAGTTTCTGTTGGAGTTTGCTACATGCAGGACAAAAGGCTGCTTTTCTTACATGGCAGAGTGGCTGAGCGAGGTGTGCTTGATGAGCAGATCTCTTTTTTGTCAGCAATTCCTGGACCTCCTGGTTGCTATCGTCAAACCAGTCTTTGTTTTTCTTTGAGGAGAACCCAATGGATTCTACGGAGGACTGCAGGATGCTGTTTTTGATATGTTGCCAAAGTGCTTCAGGAGAAGAATCTATACGTTGGTCTTCAAGCCTCGTTTGAAGGTTAGCCTGAAAGCTGTCCCTCACTGCAGCTATTTGGAGATTATTAACATTGAGCCTCCTCCTCGGAATGCTGCCCCTCTTAGGTTTGGGCTTAAAGTGGAAATTAAGTTTGCAATGCACAAGGCGGTGGTCTGTTTGATATTCTGCATTAGGCATCACTCTGGTCTGGCAGACATCACGAATATTTCTCTGGTGCACTAAAACATAATTAATAAGGTGCCAATGTTTAGATCAAGGATGCATCCAGGTTGTCTTCCAGCTGTCTTTCTGCTGGAAGATAGTGTTGGTGATGGTAAGCTGTTGCTCTGCACAGAACTCTAGTAAGAGGTGACCATTATCATTGCAGCTGCCAACACCGTGCTTGCCTAGTACTCCTTTCCAGGCTTCAAAGTTCTTTCCTACTCGGGCGTTGAAGTCACCAAGGATTATGATCTTATCTTCTATAGGAACCTTTTGAGTGAGATGATGCAGGTCGGAGTAGAATTTTTCTTTTTCTGCAGGGTCAGCTTGCAGAGTTGGAGCATATATGCTGAAAAGAACAACATGTTGCTTATTGCGTAGTGGAAGACGTAAGGAGATAATACGATCGGAACGACCTATAGGCAAATTTTCAAGTTTAGAGATGATGGAGTTTTTAATCATGAAGCTGACTCCAGAAAGATGACTTTCAGTTTTGGGTTTGCCTGACCAGTAGAGTGTATAGCCAGCACCATGTTCTTTGAGGCTACCTTCCCCATGAAGGTGAACTTCACTGAGAGCAGCGATATCGATGTTAAGTCGTGACAATTCATGGGCAATTAGCACAGAACGGCGCTCAGGACACCCACTGTTCACTGTATCAAGCATGGTTCTGATGTTCCAACATGCAAGTGTCAACCTGGACACACCTTTGGAGGCAGGTGTATGCCTTTGTCTCTTTGTTTTTAATTGACCGCAATAGAAGATGCCCATTGGTCGTGGCTAGCCAACCAGGTGGAGGGGGAGATAAGCTTTGGTTAGGCCACCTTTTCTAGGCCTCTCTCCATATGGAGCAAGCAGTGCTGTCCTTGAAAAAGGCTGCTTGGTCATTCAGGATGCTGCCAAACAAGACTGTCATCTCCTGGGTCAGTCTCAAGTGACCAGTGTCCTGAACCGCCTGCATGCTGGGTTGAATCTGCAACTTCCAGTGCACCTCATCACCTGCCATTTCGTCCCTCGCCTGTTGCTACAGGGCTTTGCAAGTGTGGGTAAACCCTTCAGGCCTGCACAGCAGGTTTTTTTTTTTTAGGTGAGGGACAGCGTGCGCAGAATTGGCCCCACCCTTTACACCTGAGGTTTATCTGCCAGGGCCTAGCGAGCTTGGATGATGACAGAAAAGTCCTCAGGTCGTAGGTTTGATTAGAGTGTCCTTTTCTTAGATAGATTGCCTTATAAGGTTATATGAGCTCCATCTGCCCGGGTTTGAAGTTGGAGTTGTCCTTCTCCTAGGATGGTTGCCTGAAGGCTAGTGAGCCCATCCTGCCCATGGACACACTTTGTCTGACCCTTCATTTGAAACCTGACTGGCATGGGAGACCCTACCAGAAGCATAAGCCACCACCAGCATAGCTCCCAACTTCACAAGGGCACTCAAGCTCTTTCCCCACGACAAGGGGGTGTCCGTGAAAGAGAATGAGTCATAGTAAAATTGGAATTGGTATTTGTGTCAAATTGGAAGATTTTCCTTGAAGAAGTAGGTGAACTTTTTAACTCTAACTGTTGAATACTGTCTTTGCAGAGATTGTCCATTTCAGTGACAATCCAAATTCATAAATCTCAAATTCTATAGCCTGAAGAGGAAAATGTATGCAAGAGGGATTAAAGGTTGTTGCTATTTGCAAAATCCACTCTAAACAAAAAGGAACAGCTAAAACTAAACAGAAAAGTTTCCATTTTATCAACTGGACTTGCTGTAACTCACTGAGCACTGATAAGAAAACTCTTCTTTCCCACATAAAAGTGATTGAACCGTTTTTCTTTATTAAGAATTCCCTTCCACAGACTTGAATTTTGGTTTCTTTGCCTTTCTGGCAATGCAACAAATGAAATGTCTGACTGACTGGAGGAGAACAAATGTCAGGCACGTTCATTTAACATTTACTTTTATTTCATTTCAGAGTAATTGTAGCAGGCAATCTAAAATACTTAACTTTTAATATTATCTTACCTGAGAAACTCCTTTGGGGTGCCTTTGATCCTTTTTAAGCTATGCCAAACCTATAACCTTTTGCAGGTGATTTAGTCCTGCTCAGGAAGGGCAGAGTATAAAACTATAAACCGTGCAAAATTGTTGATATAGACAAGGACAAAATAGGGTTCCTTTTTTAAATAACTGTAACTTTTCTTGAGATAAACCTTGTAAAGATGTATTCAAAGATATTAGTTCTGCTGAGGGAAGAAATATTTCTTCATTGTGTGGGGTTTTTATATCATGTCAAGGCTTTTAGTGTTACTTGAGGCCTATCCTATGGAACAGAACTGTATATTCCTAAAGCAGCAATTATATTCCTGTATTCTTATTTTATCTCAAATTCTTATGCTGCAGTCACAATATAAATTACAAGATAAAATGAAAAATAACTGCAGTCACAATATAAATTACAAGATAAAAAAAAAAATAATCAGGGGAAGCCAAACATTCCTTAAAAGATTTATGTCCAGATGAGAGAAATCTCTTTAAATATCAAAATTAAGTAGAGGACATTTGCTACTGAAATTAAAAGCAGAATTTAAAATCCAGAATCATGACCACTGTGAGTTTCCCAAGACAGCTCAACAGACATAAAGCAGAGGGAAAGGAGACAGAAGTGACTGTGAAATTATGACAACTTGACAGTACAATGCTTTCAACACATTATTCCTCTCTCCCTCTTTTTCTCTGCATATGCCTGTAATCTTCACTTATGCTTTGAAATAAGTAATTAAATTAAAATAATCAGTAGAAAAATTGCATCTTTAAATTTATATTTATAGTTTTAGCACACAACAGATCTTAACAATTAATTTATTCATGTATGTGTCACATTTTACAGAGCCTGAAAAGTGATTACTGGTTTAGATATAATTCCCTGTCCTAATGTACTAGCAGAATACAGCACTGTCTTGATAAGTGTAAAGGAATATTTACATAAATTCCCTTTATTTATAATAGCCTTGGTAAGATTTTTTTTCAAAAAATACATATTGGCCTTCAAATACCAAGCTGTGTTTTTTGACATGTCAAGTTGAACTTGATTTGGCATCACTCAGGCTTTTGAGAAATCCTTGATAAAGATTTCCATGATTGTTCTCCCACATGTATTTGGACATTAAAATCCTCCAGCTTTTTCCCAAGGGCCAGGGAAACAATGTTTGTGTCAAATCAAGTCCAGCTATCATTGAATCTGCTAAATGTCATGCATGAGCCTGGGTATCTGTGAGCCTAAGTTTACATTTTTTGCCATAGAGTTTGTATAGAAATATGTGGAGGTGCAACCACAGCAATTTTAACATGCCAGCTAGCACAAATGTTTTTTTTATTTTAAAGAAAGGTGTTTCCCACCCTGTCTTGAAAGGGAGCTGCATAGCGCTTGCCTGTCGGGACAGGACCTCAGCCTCCTGTGTGTCACCCACTACAGCTGATAACATGGCTGACACACAAACCAGAGTGGATCCTCGGGCTGCAGCACAACTTGGGACACTTGGGAAGCTGCTGGGAAAACTCCTCTTGCCTCAGCCTGCAGCAATCCAAATGATGTTAATGACACAGTGCCAAGCTGTCATCGCCTTCCTCCTCGTTTTGGCTGAGGGTATCAAACTCGTTATTTTTAACTGATTTCATCACTGTTCAAAATATTTATTTTCTTTCCCTCACCAAATCTGACAGTGCCCTTGCTACCTGTTAGGATCCCTACTTCTTATAGGAGGTTGCCCAGAGAAGCTGTGGCTGCCCCATCCCTGGAAGTGTTGAAGGCCAGCTTGGACTAGATGATCTTTATGGTCCCTTCCAATCCAGACCAGTCTACGATTCTATGCAGTGACATGCTGGAGAGTGAGGCCCATTCCATGAACATCAGAAAAGACTCAGAGACTGTAAGGCCGTGAAGAACAGCGGATGCAGCAGAGGTGGTATGACAAAGCTAACATATTGCTCAGTGAGATTAATGACATCCCATCATGGGTGGCCCTCCTGCCAAATAAGTATATATGGTTGCTGAAATACCTCTTGCTAGCAACAAGCGATGCTCTGCTGAAAGCCGCACTGTTGAGCAAAATGAGCTCTCCCCTGGATGTCTTTCAAGGATACTGTTTTCCCCTTTTTACCTAAATTAGAGAAGTTAAGGAATTAGCAGGATTAATTAATGAATGGTTAGATGCATAAATTACACTGACTGTATTTTTCCCTCTATTCTGCAGGACGGAACAGGTGCGGATGTCAACTGATTTAACATCAGAAGATGAGATGGCAGAAGAATTAATCTTCACATTGGTAATTATGCAATATATAAGATGTCACTGATTGTTGGACCACTGTTTGCCACCTCTGGAAAGCTGTATATTTGAGCCCACCTATGAAAGCTGAATGACCAAGTTGGGCAGGCTGAGAGAAATCCACTACTGATCCTCCTGTGCAAACCAATCTATGCCACATAAATGCACATGTATTGAAGAAAAATATGGCAGTGATTCCTTATCTGGTTAGAGATAGATCTAAAAACTTATGTAATACAGAGTAAAATTTCAATCATACATTCGCACATGTAACTTCAGTCATATAAATGCCCACAGCTTGCTAAACCAGATCTTGACTTCTTGCCAGCTACAGGCTTCCCTGTATTAAAGGAACTTTTCTTCTCTAACCTTGGTCTACTGGTCAGTCTTGCTACTCGAAAGGGTAGAGTCTAGTCTTAAGCTTTCCAAATAAGTTAAGTATTAAGAAGTACCTACTACGCTACCTATGTAACAAAATAATTTGTCTATCTAGGTCTCAGCCTTTTGATGCAGCTCAGGATACGGTTGGCTTTCTGGGCTGCGAGCGCACATTGCCGGCTCATGTTACGTTTCTCATCGACCAACACCCCCAAGTCCTTCTCCGCAGAGCTGCTCGGGATCTCTTCTCTGCCCAACCTATAGATGTGCCTGGGAATGCTCTGACCCAGGTGTGGGATCTTGCACTTGGCATGGTTAAACTGCATAGGGTTGGCACCAGCCCACCTCACAAGCATGTCAAAGTCACTCTGCATGTCATTCTTTCCCTCCAGTGTATCAAACAAACCACACAGCTTGGTGTCATTGGCAAACTTGCTGAGGGCGCACTCAATCATAGAATCATAGAATCATAGAATAGTTAGGGTTGGAAAGGACCTTAAGATCATCAAGTTCCAACCCCCCCTGCCATCGGCAGGGACACCTCGCTCTAAACCATATCAACCAAGGCCTCATCCTGGCCTTGAACACTGCCAGGGATGGAGCATTCACAACCTCCTTGGGCAACCCATTCCAGTGCCTCACCACCCTAACAGGAAAGAATTTCCTCCTTATATCCAATCTAAACTTCCCCTGTTTAAGTTTTAACCCATTACCCCTTATCCTATCACTACAGTCCTTAATGAAGAGTCCATCCCCAGCATCCCTATAGGCCCCCTTCAGATACTGGAAATCTGCTATGAGGTCACCACACAGCCTTCTCCAGGCTGAAGTCCCAACTTTCTCAGATGATCTTCATATGGGAGGTGCTCCAGTCCCCTGACCATTCTCGTGGCCCTCCTCTGGACTTGTTCCAACAGAACCATGTCCTTTTTATGTTGAGGACACCAGAACTGCACACAATACTCCAAGTGAGGTCTCACGAGAGCAGAATAAAGGGGCAGGGTCACCTCCTTCGACCTGCTGGTCACACTCCTTTTGATGCAGCCCAGGATACAGTTGGCTTTCTGGGCTGCGAGCGCACACTGCTGGCTCATGTTCATTTTCTCATTGACTAGCACCCCCAAGTCCCTCTCTGCAGGGCTGCTCTGAATCTCTTCTCTGCCCAATCTGTAGCTGTGCCTGGGATTGCTCCGACCCAGGTGTAGGACCTTGCACTTGGCATGATTAAACTTCATGAGGTTGGCATCAGCCCACCTCACAAGCGTGTCAAGGTCCCTCTGGATGGCATTCCTTCCCTCCAGCATATCAACTGAACCACACAGCTTGGTGTCATCGGCAAACTTGATGAGGGCGCACTCAATCCCACTGTCCATGTCAGCAACGAAGATGTTGAACAAGACCGGTCCCAACACTGACCCCTGAGGGACACCACTCGTTCCTGGTCTCCTGCTGGACACTGAGCCATTGACCACAACTCTTTGTGTGCGGCCATCCAGCCAGTTTTTATCCACCGAGTGATCCATCCATCAAATTGATGTCTCTCCAATTTAGAGACAAGAATGTCGTGTGGGACAGTGTCAAACGCTTTACACAAATCCAGGTAGATGACATCAGCTGCTTTACCGCTGTCCTTCAGTTCTGTAGCCCCATCATAAAAGGCCACCAAATTGGTCAGGCAGGATTTCCCCTTAGTGAAACCATGCTGGCTGTCACCAGGCACCTTGTTGTTTTTCATGTGCCTTTGCATGCCTTCCAGGAGAATCTGCTCCAAGATTTTGCCAGGCACAGAGGTGAGACTGACTGGTCTGTAATTCCCCGGGTCATCCATTTTCCCCTTCTTGAAAATGGGGGTTATATTTCCCTTTTTCCAGTCGTCGGGAACTTCACCTGACTGCCATGATTTTTCAAATATGATGGCCAGCGGCTTAGCAACTTCATTTGCCAGCTCCTTCAGGACCCACAGACGGATTTCATCAGGTCCCATGGACTTGTGTACGTTCAGGTTCTTAAGATGGTCATGAACCAGTTCCTCGCCTACAGTGGTCTTCATTCTCACTATCCCTGCATCTGCCTTCCAAGATTTGGGTGGTGCGGTCAGAGCCTTTGCCAGTGAAGATTGAGGCAAAGAAGTCATTCAAAACCTCAGCCTTCTTCAAATCCAGGGTAGCCAGTTCTGATAGCTTCTGGAGAGGGCTCACGTTGTCCCTAGTCTGCCTTTTATTTGCAATGTACCTGTAGAATCCCTTCCTGTTATCTTTAACATCCGTAGCCAAGTTTAATTCTAACTGAGCCTTAGCTTTCCTAACCTGGTCTCTAGCTTCTCGGATATCAGTGAAAAAAAAAAAAAAAAAAAAAAGAAAAGGACAACCATCATCAATGAGCACAATGTTTAAAAGATTATATTATTCAGCTTCAGGTATCCATAAGATTTTTTTACTATCTCCTCCCAGAAAGTGAGAATCTTATATTTTTAAATTTGAAGTTTAGGTAGCAGGTTTTATATGTTAAACATACTGAATTTTACATGGCAAAATGATCCACCTCTCATAATTGGAAAAATATTTTCCATTCTTTTATATTTCTTAGGAGCCATACCCAAACATTCAATCCCTCTCTCCATCATAAAGACACAACATGAGTGACAGGCAGCAGGAGGCATACTGTCAGTGGATTTGCTTGAGTATTCTTCCCCTTGCTGCAGAATTTGATCTCAGAAATGTTTAGAAAAGTTATGTTTCAGTCAATACAGAAAAAGTTTTGACACTTAACAGTCAAGAAATTCAGGGGATTTGGGTCAATAAGGGAACAGTATGTGAAAACTTTCATTATCTGACTACAAAATCTAAATGGTGTGTCAAGAAAACAGCTTACAGTACTTAGAGCATTTTCAGAGACATACTCAGCAAGGTATAAATCTCTTGCCTGTAGTAAGTATAATATTTATAGGCTTTAACCTTTGCCAGAATATTATTATTAAGCGCAGATGAAAAATTATAAACATTTATGTTTAGAGAATATAATTTCTACAATTCCCTCCATTCCTAGCATTTCAGACCAGTATTTCAAAGGCAAACAGTGAAAGTCTCAGCATTTGCTCTGATGGGTTTGAATCTGCCCAATAGGCAGTGTGAAGTGCGATTAACAGCAAACAGTGCAGTTTATCTACTAATGCTAACACTGATGTATTAAGGATGATTTCTGCGGAACATGGAGAATATTAATAATGCTAAAGAATTTTACACCTGATATGTACAAAAGATTGACACAATTCTTTTTGACCATGCAGATTTACATTTTTCATGTAAGTCGGGTAAGAATCTGGATTTCTTCCCAACACCTACGTATCTTTAAGAAGCCACATGCCTTTCACCTGATGAACTTAATACAGCTTTCTTTGTACATTGCTAGATTTATAATGAAAATTCAGATGCACTATTTTCATGGAATACATTTTAATATGAGATACAACAGACATGGGACATAAATATGTTCCTACAGTGCAATCTCTTTCTTTTCTCTCTGTATGTATTTTAAACAAGAGAATTACATATGTATATATAAGTCCCTCTAGATATGCACACACATGTGCAAGAAAGGCTGATGCAGGAAGGTACAGGCCCTGAATACTCATTTGAACAGCTCATTAAGTACAGTGTATTTACTCCGTATTCAAAATCAGTCCATTCTGCAGCTCAGCTTAAGCAAATGGAGCAACAACTGTTCATTAAGATGAAGACCTGGTCTATATTTTTTGTGCTGGTCTACCACCACAGAAGAGCATGGATATCGATACCAGATGTTGTTAGTGAGATGCACTTCATGTCTGCAACATAAATGTGAATAAATAAGCTCACAGTATTGCACCCACACAAATTTATCATTTTTTCATGTCATGCACTGGGAATTATTTTTCATCTTACAGAAAATTCAATTTTTTATTCAGTGCTGGAAGAACCTATGTAACAGGCTCTATATGCTCTTTGGCTGTCTGAAATAAATCAGTAACATGTATGATAATAATAATACTGTTACAGATAATAATATGGATAATAAGAATATTTCACTGTATAAAGCGATTTACTTCAGAAATTTACTGTAGATCTCCAAAGTCATGTTTTATGTATTAACATTTCCATTCTACCTGCATACCACTAGAACACCTATAGGGAGCAATTCCAAGAGTGATTCCCCAAGAACCTTATCCAGTACTGCAGCAGACTCCCATAGCACACACGAGAGAAATCAGTTCGTACAGTTTCCCAAGACGCATGATTAAAACTTGCCATTCTGCCAATAAATCAAGACTGGAACCCTTTTGAGTGATGGATTATCTTTCCCTCCCCAGCACAGTAATATTAGGCAATCTCTTCTACCTTCAAAAAAGCAATGTACGTTGGTATAACACACTGAGCTGTCATCTGCCATTACTCAGACATTCACCTGGAGAGCATCAAGCCTTTGGGTTGGACAGTATTAAGCCCTTGCTTGTTCCACACAGTTGACCCACTAGAAACAGCCGAACAAATAAAGAGATTGTGGGGACCAATGTTCTGGCAAAAAAAAAAGTCATGGTTATCCCAAGAAGAAAAATTTTCTTGATGCCTGTGGCATTCCCTTATCTGTTCTCTTTACTGGAACATTTATGCCTCACTACAGAGGGCTTTGCTGGGTGAGTACACGTAGCTCACAGTTATAACCACAGCCAAAATCCTTGCCCTTTTACAAATGGTGTTGACCAATTATGACTAGAACTGCTGGTTGTAGTAACCGCAGCTCCTTTACTGTTCTTGCCAGCAGCAGCTGGAAGCTTTCTCTCCAGGACTTTCTGTGTAGGGAGATACTGCTGCATTGAATAACACTCATGTTACATTAGACAGGTTTTTATGAAAAGCATTTGTTGGGTTTTGTTTCACCTAACTTTGAACACTAGATATCTATCTCCTAAGATAGCTATCCTAAGCATCCATTATAGCTAATGAAAGTCTAGTCAGTGGATTAGAATTCTGTTGCCTAAAGACAGGTATTGAGGGGCCATCTGAGATCCTTTAAGGTATCTCAGACATCTGCAGAGGTCCAGCAAATATAACACAGGACTGACAGGAAACTCATGCCCTTTGGAGTTGGACAAAGGTCAGGCAGGTTGCTCAGTCCTATGCTGAGGGAACTGAATCCTGCCTAACAGTGTATTGAGAGCTATTCAGCTAGTCCTCAAGAAGACACTAGCATCAGCTGAATAGTTTTGTAATTACGGACTGCACCATGTAGAGCTTCATGGACCACAATGGGAGCTAAGACAACTAGACACATTCAGAATCCTGCATTTAGACACCTAACTGTGTGTCTTCAGTCTAGCACAAACTTCCACATATAATATTTAAACCTTTTTTTTTTTCAGGGAGGACAGTATGCAGATAGAAAAACAAATCTCATGTTACATGGCAGCTGACTGTACTTCTAAAAGAAAGATTTGCAAGCCGTACCTCTTGGCATTATATCTTTGAGATGAATGTGTGGATGCTTGCACGCATCAAACTGGCAGCCTGAAGCAATACACAAACAGGGTAGGACAGGAACATGACACGGAGCAATGAAGTGAAGGAGACAGTATCCATTTCAGTTTTTGTCTCTGACTGGCTTAAACCTACTGAAAATGCATCCCTGACCCATGGCCTCATGTATGCATTCAGCAAGTATAGACCAAGCACTGCCTAAGAAATCAGGAAATCCCTGTTACTCCATTGGTTCTCAGTCTCAGCTTCTGCTTTATCCCATCCCTGGACCTGGCGCAAGTGATTGTGTGGCCATTTAAGGAACCTCTCTAGGGAACTGATCTGCAGTAGAACTAAATGAGTAAAGAAACAGATTAATTTTCATTTGGCCGGTTTCCCTGACCCAGAGTTTATGGCACAGCAGTAAGAATGCTTGTGCCAATGCAAAGGAGGCAGCAGCACAGTGGCAAATACCAGAGCTGGAGAGAGCACAGGACTCCTGCACTGGGCAGCACTGCCACCAATGATGAAATTAAACCCTTATGCTGTCATTTCTTGCTGGTATAAATTAGAGTGCAAATCTGGCCATTATTCTGAAAAGTGAGTTTTCTGTGTTATTTCCACTAAGAAACAACTTAATCCCCAAGTCTTATACCTTATGTAGAGTGTAACCAAGGAAAACACACTTTGATGCTGACAAAAATCACATAACTTTTAACATGAAAATGATTCCTGATAGAAGCCAGGAGTTGTAGCAACTATTTAAAGAGGTCATAAAGGTCCAGACTTACTATGCTTCCCAAGAAAAACAAAAGCCTACAGACACCCAATCTTTCTGCTAAGGCTTCTTTCCATCAGACCTATTGGCCAGGACACTAATGTGACAAAGGACAGAGTTTCTGAAATGCTGCAGCTTGCTCCTTTTGATCACTTGTGAGACATTACCTTGCATCTAACTGCCAACCACCACCCACTTTCAAGGTAAGAAGTCACTCCACAAAACACAGATTTACAGGAAAAGCTCACACCAAAAAAACCAAAACATTCTAACTGTCTAAGAATAAATTCCCTTAAGCTTACGCTTTACATACATACCCACCTACTACAGGCAAACATGCAGCATGTAAAGCACTCATAAGAATGAATTCTAAAGTGAATGTATGATTAGAAAAATAAATTAAATGGACAAAAGCATGGTTTGTTTGCTCTGTAGAAGACCAAGTTAAAAAAATAAAGAAAAGGAATTTCAGGAATTTCTCTGATTAATAGCCCATCACTTGTAACAATGTGCTAAATACAAAAATCTAGATACGTATTATGAAAGAAAAAATATCCTTTGCTTTTGCAGACCTCATTATCTTGAGAAATGTGTTAAGGGATTCACTTCTGAATGTACCCTAACATATATATATATATATGAATTATGCCAACATACATTCTATTTACTGAGCCATTTAACATCTTAACCTCACAAAAGAATAAAAGATGAAGAATATGGCTCTTATCTGAAAATTAAGATCTGTATATTAGTTGCTCCCTTCTGCAATACTTCAAGTGGGTGCCCCTTCCACACATATTAGCCCTGTAAACACCTGTAGCCCATAATTTTTAAAATCTGGTAATGTTATGGATATTACAGCTATCCATAGAGATAACTATGTGAACAACAGAGCCAATAACATGTTTGCTGAAAAATCTTTTTTTTTTTGTTGTTTACTTACATATTAGAGAATTAAACTGACTAACAGACACCAGAGTAAAAAGAGTGAAGAAAATGCACTCTGAGTAAGATGAATCTGAACAATGTGTTCTTTAATATTCTTTGTTCTTGGTAGTACTACAGTAAATGTAACTAATACACACATACACAATCTTCACATTAACCTCTGGCACCAATTAAACAACCTCAGTGCTTCATGTTTGTTCAAGTTCTTTATAAATGGGGTGATGTTTTAATAGTACATGACAGTGCATGCAAGAAATCACCATATTCTCTTGCATGAAGATAGATTAATCTGAGCCTACAGTAAAACAAGGCTTGCTTCCTGCTTACACAGTATCAGCAGGAACACATGAAAATCCATCTTTAAAACATGTGCAATCTGCATACAAAAGGTGATGGTAATCATTCCAGACACACAGAAAAATAGGTCCATAATGAAAAAACTGAAGGAGATGTATTCATGCACTACATAAGGGGCTCCAGCATGGCATTTCAGTTCCTTACTACAGGAAACACAATAATCAACACCTGGACCAATAGATTTCTTATTTTATCATCCCACTGGCTGTTTTAGGTGCAAGAACTTCATCAGGCATTTATCAGTTTCTCTATTCTGTAAATACAGATAAATTTTATAAAACCAAAATGGTAGCTTACAGTACCATATTTTGGTTTTGGTTTCTTTCATATATACTAAAATAAACTGTTTATTTGTAAATACAAGAAATCTTGTGAAATGTTTTCTGGTTTATATTAGTAATTCAAAGAGTAAACACAAAATACAATTAGCTAACAAGGACAACCTCTCTAAATAAGATTTATTTTTGTTCCCTTTCTTCTTTAAATAGGTAATTTTCTACTCGTTTTTGGCAAATTTCAGACCACATGAATGTGCCTTGTCTTATACAACAGGCTTGTGATGGGAATACAAGTGTAAAAATCTTAGCTGTCACCTGAACAAGGATGGAAAGAAAATGAAAATGTCTCACTTCCAGAAGCCCAAGCGCTGTAGTCTCATGTAATTAACACCATATCCATCAAGCAGGTAGGATGTAGATGTAAAACTGCAGACAAAGTGCAGCTTTCAAAATCAGAATCAGTAACATAGAATCATAGAATCAACTAGATTGTAGAAGACCTTTCAGATCATAAAGGCCAATCATTACCCCAGGACTGCCGAGTCCACCACTAAACCGTGTCACTGAGGGCCTCATCTACACAGATTTTGAACACTTACAGGGATGGCGATTCCACCACCGCCCTGGAAAGCCTGTTCCAATGCCTGACCATGCTTTTGGTGAAGAAATTTTTCCTAATATCCAATCTAAACCTCTCCTGGCACAGCTTTGGTTCATTACCTCTTGTCCTACCCCTTGTTACCTGGGAGAAGAGACTGACTCCTACCCAGCTAATCCTTTCAGCTAGTTGTAGAGAGTGATAAGGTACCCCTGAAGCCTTCTCTTCTCCATTAAACAACCCCAGTTCCCTCAGGCATTCCTCATGAGACTTAAGCTCCAGACCATTCACCAACTTTGTTGCCCTTTTCTGGACCTGCTCCATCACCTCAGTGTCTTTCTTGTAGTGAGAGGCCAGAACTGAACACAGAATTCGAGGTGCAGCCTCACCACTGCCAAGTATAGGAGGATGATCACTTCCCTGGCCCTGCTGGCCACACTATTCCTGATACAGGAGAAGATGTACTGGGCTTCTTGGCTGTTTGGGCACAGCCTGGCTCATGTTCAGCCATCAATCAGCACCCCCAGGTCCTTTTCCACTGAGCAGCTTTCCGGACACTCTTCCCCAAGCCTGGAGCATTGCATGGGGTTGTTGTGGCCCAAGTGTAGGACACAGCGCTTTGTCTTGTTAAGCCTCATATCACTGGCCACACCCCATCAATTCAGCCTGTCCAGATCCCCTGCAGGGCTTTCCTATCCTCCAGCAGATCAACACTCCCAGCCAACTTGGTGTCATCTGCAAATTTAATGAGGATGCAATTTATCCCATCATCTAAATCATCAGTGAAGATATTAAAGAACACTGGCCCTCACATCAAGCCCCAAGGGACACCACTAGTGACGAGTCACCAACTAGATGTGATGCCATTTACACCACTCTTTGGGCTTGACCATCCAGCCAGTTTCCAACTCAGTGAATAATCCACCTATCCAGGCCATGAGAAGCCAGTTTCTCCAGGAAAGTTAGTGCCAAACAGACTATGTCCACACAAAGAGACTATATCCACAGTCTTTCCCTCATCAACCAGGTGGGTTACCTTATTGTAGAAGGAGATCAGGTGAGTGTTAACCTAATGTTACAAAGAAGTTGTGAGAGATTTTTTGCTATAGTGACATTATGTTCTTTCAGGGATCAGCAGTATTGAGTAACTTCAGTTTGCTTCCTCATCATCATTTTCTAATTTGCTTTAATGTATTTTCAAGCAGAATTTCAGTCTACATGAGAAAATCATGCTTATCTTCAAGAAGGGTAAAATGGGGGATGCGGGGAACTGCAGCCAGGTCAACCTCTCTTTTGTCAGTAGGAAGGCGATGGAACAAATAACCCTTGAAACCTATTCCAAACACATGAAGGACAAGAAGGTGACAGGGAGGATAAATATGGAGTTATGAAGATGAAATGATGCTTGCAGAATTACAAACTTAGATAAGCGGGCAATAAAACTGGATGAACAACTGGGTTTAAAGTTATGATCAGCTGCATGAAGTCCAGCTGGAGGCCAGTCAGTCACAAATGGTGTACCCCAAGGGTATATTAATACGGGGGTAAATACTCTTTAACCTGGATAATTAAAGACCTGGGTGCTGGGACAGAGTGTAGCCTCAGCAAGTTTGTAGATTATACAGAATTGGAAGGAGTGGCTGATTTATCAGATCAGTTGATGCTATTCAGAGGCACTTTGACAGGCTAGAGAAATAGGCTGACAGAAAGCAAATAAATTTCAACCAAGTCCTGCCCCTGGCGAGGAATTACCCCAGGCAAAAATACAGGTTGGGGGCTGACTGACTAATTGATAAGCAGACTAATGAATAAGAAACATGATGATGTAAAAACACTGTAGGCGATATGTCAGTTCTGGGACAAACGGAACACTAGGGTGAGCAGCTAGTCAAAACTTTTGTGCTTTCCCACTTAGGATATACAGAATTTCTCTCCAGTAACATCCCTGTGACTGCTAGATATCAATAGAGGACAAAATAAAATAAATTTTATTTCTTTCTCTTTTTATTTTTTTGTCTGCAGAAATTGTCACTGCTAAAGGAGGCCCTACTTCTGTACAATACAACAGATGTCTCCCAAAACTGCAGTTGTCTAACAGAAGTGAAAAGCTTTGTTGTTGAAATGTTCTTGAGTATACTTTCAAATCTAGTTTATGTTTCAAAATATCTGCTTTTTAAGAACAGACTGCATATGCAAAATAGCTCTCCTTGCACGTTCAGTGAGTGGAAAGTAATCTAATGTCATCCTTCTTAATTTTATGGATATCAGCAGACAACAGCAGTCAAGCTTGAAAATTTGGCCATTTATGACTATGAAATCATGAATGGCAATCTCCTCACCTAATTCAGAGTTAAATCTCTGCACTAACCAGCTTCTCTTTGGAGACAGATATATTTAGTATGTGACACAACATACCTGTCTTAAAAATTCCTTTAAATCAGGTGACAGGTTATCATACTGAAGGAGTGGAACAGGGAATTATTATGAGCAAGCAGATGGTGGAAAGCACTCTTTGTAGGCATCATTCCACAAGAGGTGGCATCTCTAAAGAAAGTGGAAGCGCACTTTGCATTGAACATTTGACAGCAAGTACTTTAACCATAGAAGTTGCACTGTAAGTGCAAGCTTTAAATTACGTATTATGGTCGGCCAGGACTGAATCTAAATTTTATCATGTCTAAGATATCTAGCTTTGAAAAATGAATGTGCACTTGGCCTGCTTCTGATGTTGATGATTGCAACTTAGGTACAAAAGACTTAATTTTGGTTGTAATTGATGCATCAAGAACAGGTTTCCTCAGAAACAGCTTGGATTGGTTTATGTGTGAAGCCAAAAGGAGGGATTATGTCACTAAGCAAGGCATTGCTTTTATCTGTAATTACAGAAAAAATGGTTATACTTATTTTTGTCAGTTTTCTCATGGTCACAGTGATGCGATACATCTTTAACACGTGGCCTTCAACCCACAGTGAATGCCAAATAATAGCAAACCTCCCATCCATCTGACCAACAAAGACTTTAAGGGGTTTGTCCGGTCTTTGATTACTACTTTGTACTGAACTCTGACTTAAGTTTAAACCAAAAAAGTAGTCCTTCAAGGGGCTCATTATTGTGGACTGAGCACATTTAAACACTGCTTAAAGCTCCACTTCAACACAATACTCCTCAGGCATAATGGATTTTTTTTTTTTTCTCCTGAAGGTAAAGCTTGTCTGAGCAGGAAACACAGCTTGCTTGGGAGCTAGGCTGAGGTTATGAAATTAACTCCCCCAGGAATGAAGAACCATCGCTAATCTTCCTCTGAGTCAGAGTATACACCTTTGATTTCTCTTTAACAAACAAGTAACATATACATTAAAAAAAAAAAAAAAAAAAAAGTGCTAGGTTACCCTGCACACACAGTTCTGCCCCAAGGAGAGGATGAAAGAAAGAACATTTTGTGACAGATGCTAATCATGTTTGTTCATGTACTACGGAAAGGTGTTTGGATACTATAGGAAGGGTGTAGGGGGAGTGTAGTAAGAACCAACACAGAAGAGAATAGCCACACCATCACTCATGTCCCAACATGTTCTGTAGGACTGTTTCTCTGCTCTGTGATTTATCAGGAACACATTCTCTTTGCCATCTCCAAAAGCTCACATCTTAAGTAAATGAAGTTGACAGTTTATCCATCAAGCCAGCTTCCTAAACCTAACAACTTTACAATAAACCCTATAAATGTTAACTTTGATTCTCAATAAACAAAATATCTGAATATAAAGTACTAGTGACAGCACAGAGAGCTATCAGTATGCTCAGTTTAAAAAAATGAATCTGTAAAACTTTCAGCTACACATTGCTATTTAAGAGTAGATTATTGCATTAATCCTTGGCCAGAAAAATGGTCCTAAAATGCAGTCTCGGTTCCACACTCAAACTTGTCTTGTGCTGACAGTTAAATGATTTTACCACAAGAAAGATGTGTGTACTCCTTATCTGACTGCAGGCATAAAATAAGGAAAGGAAAGAGACCAGTTGACTTGATCTGGTTGATAAGGGAAACTAAATGCAGTATGCAAATATTATGTGTCTTGCAAAATGGTCATGAAGCAGTTTTACACACTGATGAAACTGACAACAAAACTTTAGGCTGGATGCCTTACTGTGTCATGCATGCTTCCATTTAACAAAGCATGTGTCACAATTGGCCTTGTAATCTTATCACATTTCTCAAAGTGACAGCTTCAATAGCAAAAACCTGCACTTGAAAGAGATCCATTGCCCGCATTTGTACATTCAGTACTAAACAGTCAACTCAGGCACTAAAATCAATATGGACTTTGCAAACTTTCAGTAATGATGTCAAAATTGGTCTCTTTATGATCTAGTAATGAAAACAAAGTCCCTGCAAAAAACTACAGAGGGATTATGACACAAACCCTTTGCTTTTATACATGAGAAAGAATTATCACCAGTAGCTCATTATCAAGCAGGCAAAAGATCTGGAAGAAAGAGCACCATGAAAGCCATTTACAGCAAGTAACCAGTAAGTTCCTGCTTTATTGCAGCATTTATACAAGCTGTACTCTCTCCCGCTACAATGAGTTCTCCTTTGCAACTGATACTTTCCCCCTACCAGGATACTTTGCTTCCTCTTGTTAAATTGTTCTTTGTGCAACACTAGTCTTAAGACTATTCTCAGATTGCCTCGAATAACAGTGATAGTACACAAGCAGTCATCTCAGTACTGTGGACTGGATAACTTTTAAGTCCTCGCCTTCTCGTGAAGGGAAAGGCTGGCACCACAGAGCAGAGGAGTACAAAATGAACATGGAGAGAAGGAAATTCCTGTGCTGGCAAAGCTGGCCAAGCATTCATGCCAGAAAGCTATTGGAGGGGTTTCTCTCTGAGCCAGAATGTCTCTGGCAGCTCTCCATGGGACTTCTCATGGACAAATGTCAGTAAGCAAAACACTGCACACTCTAAAGGAAACTGAACTCAAACGCTACAGGCAGGTCCAGAATTACTACAGGCAGATGAAACTTCCACACCAGATGCAGCTACATGTCAAAAGTCTTGAAGAGTTTCCTGAGTTCAAGCAAACTCTGGTGAGAATCAACACAATTCCTGTTTTATACAGCCATGATGCAAAATGCAGAGTATTTAATGTTGCATCTGCATTTCTGGTTTCAGGGCACTGAATTAACACTCCAGTGTACAGATATTTATCAGACAGGAGCAGCTGGGAATCCTGAGATGAGCAAATGGCAAGCCAGAGATTTTGGTGTCTAGCTAGTCTTGGATGGGAGCAATACTTTAAATTACTTGAGCGAGCATATGAAGGAGATTAGCTCTATCACTGCAGCTATCAAAACTGTTATATTCAAGTTTAGGCTGCAGCAAGAAATTAACTAAAGAAGTTAATTAAATGGCATTATAAGCTAATATACTGTCTGCTTGTTTCTTCTCTGCTAGAGCCTGTCATCCCTCTACAATGGAAAAGAATAGATCTCATGAACCTCTCTCATCTGTTTGAATTAGCCAGCTTAGTTTAAACCCCCTTCATCAGCAAGTTAAATTAACTCAGGTAGCATTTTGCTGAAACAGAGAAAGATGGTGTTCTGTTGTCTCTACTGTAAGGTTGCAGCCTTCAGCAGAGGTTTAGTAATGAACAGCTGAAGGACAATGATATCTTAAACCCCCACAGCTGCTTCTGTGATGACTGTCTGAGAGGGCCTCAGTGTTAACTTACTGAGATGCATACATGGGCAAGGTCAGACATATGCTAACCGCTACAGCATGCTTACAGATTTCAGAAGAAAAAAATACCATATTGATGTGGTAAGCACTGGCATCTAGTGCAATTTAAGATGGTTATGGAAACCAGATGTCAGTGCAGGCTAGCAGGTATCATTTGGGACCTATGGAAAACCTGCATTGTTGTAAAGGGGCAACTAGAGGCCAGATAACTACCTTATGGCTCTACCATTTTTAAAACACTGTTCTTGTAGATAAGGATGTGTTCTTAAAATTAAAAATTCAGAAGAAGATTAATTTTTCTTTCTTTTTCTTTTTTTTCTTTTTTTTTTTTTTTTAATACTTCTTTCCTGATCCCAGGACACTCCCTGATAAGATCAATTGCTAAATTTCTTTTCCTATTCAGCAAGGACAGAATTAGTTTAATACTGGATGCTTTTGCAGATCATACCCTTCCATTTTGGAATATAATATACAGGCTAGATTCTGCAGATGAAGGTATATGGAATATCTGCAGCCTTGCTAATAAGGCACAATTTTATGTTACTGAGCACATTGTCCCTGCTATTTCCTAATTCCTATGGGCATGACTGTTACCTTCCTCTGTTGAAAGGTCTTTCAAACACTTCTTAAGTGCTGCCAGCAGAGCTCAAGAAGAATTGGTTCATTGGAAAGGTGTTTTAGCAAGTGGCACTTCCTCTGTATGATGACTTTGAACCACTTTGTTAGCCTACATGTGCTGCCAGCCAGAAAATACACACTCTAGTGCTGCAACGTAGTGTCTGCCAGTCATGAGCTGGCAAGAATGTGAAGGATTAGGGAAGGGTGCTACACAGCTCCTGGACAAAGAGGCTCAGTCTTGCAATGACATCTACTGGCTAACCAGAAAGGCACCAACTCACCTGTAGGGAAGCTCATTCCAAAATTTCCGTTCCTGAATATTTTAGGTACAGCGTACATCTAACCTCAGAAAGAGGAGGTTAAAACAGCAAGGAAAATAAGGACCCAGTGAGAAACACTACCTCTGCTGCTGATGTTTACTCTGACTATGTATCTTGTCTTCTCCCATAGAACAGAAAAGCAAAATAGATACATATGCTGAGCTGTATTTGGAATGTATTGCAGGTAGAGATTTCACTACTATAGCAGCTTTCTAGCTTTGCTTTCTTTTAGTCCTACCTTCCCTTCTGTGAGCATGAAATCTTTCTAGAATGCTTGTGGTTGCCTCTCTACATGAATGCTTTCATCTTAACTTCCATCTCTAATCTGCAAAATATTTAGAAGCTAAACTGTCCTCCCATGTGGCAGTTTTAGAGCACACTTGCATGTTTCTTTTTCTTCCAAGCCCTCACCTGCTGAACTAATTAGACATCCATAGCCAGTCCTCCACCCCAAACTCACTTTTCACCTTAATTACAGTATCACAGTATGTTAGAGATTGGAAGGGACCTCAAAAGATCATCTAGTCCAATCCCCCTGCCGGAGCAGGAACACCTAGATAAGGTTACACAGGAACGTGTCCAGGGGGGTTTTGAATGTCTCCAAAGAAGGAGATTCCACAACCTCCCTGGGCAGCCTGTTCCAGTGTTCCGTCACCCTCACTGTGAATAAGTTTCTTCTCAGGTTTAAGTGGAACCTCTTGTGTTCCAGTTTATACCCATTTCCCCTTGTCCTATCGTTGTTTGCCACTGAGAAGAGCCTGGCTCCATCCTCATGACACTCCCCCTTTATATATTTATATACACTAATAAGTTCACCCCTCAATCTCCTCTTCTCCAAACTATAGAGACCCAGCTCCCTCAGTCTTTCCTCATAAGGGAGATGCTCCACTCCCTTAATCATCTTAGTTGCCCTGCGCTGGACTTTCTCCAGCAGGTCCCTGTCCTTCTTAAACTGAGGGGCCCAGAACTGGACACAATATTCCAGATGAGGTCTCACCAGGGCTGAGTAAAGGGGAAGGAGAACCTCTCTCGACCTACTAACCACCCCCCTTCTAATACACCCCAGGATGCCATTGGCCTTCTTGGCCACAAGGGCACAGTGTCGGCTCATGGTCATCCTGTCATCCACCAGGACCCCCAGGTCCCTCTCCCCTACACTGCTCTCTAACAGGTCGTTCCCCAGCCTATACTGGAACCTGGGGTTGTTCCTGCCCAGATGCAGGACTCTACACTTTCCCTTGTTATATTTCATCAAGTTATTCCCCGCCCAGCTCTCCAGCCTGTCCAGGTCCCTCTGGATGGCAGCACAGCCTTCTGGCGTGTCGGCCACCCCTCCCAGCTTAGTGTCATCAGCAAACTTGCTGATAGTACACTCAATTCCCTCATCTAAATCGTTGATGAATATATTAAATAATACTGGTCCCAGTACCGACCCTTGAGGCACTCCACTAGATACAGGCCTCCAACTAGACTCCGCCCCATAGACTACAACTCTCTGGCTTCTCTCCTTCAGCCAGTTCACAGTCCACCTCACTACCCAATCATCCAGACCACACTTCCTCAATTTAGCCGCAAGGATGCTGTGGGAGACCGTGTCAAATGCTTTGCTGAAGTCAAGGTAGACGACATCCACCGCTCTGCCATCATCCATCCACCGTGTTATTTCCTCATAAAAGGCTACGAGATTGGTCAAGCATGACTTCCCCTTGGTGAAGCCATGTTGACTGCCCCTCATAACCCTCTTATCCTTGATATGCCTTAAGATGGCACCAAGGATAAGGTGTTCCAGCACATGTTTCATAGCACACACTTCCTACCAGCGCTAAAGGCCCCAAAGAATTGATTTATTTAAAGTATCATCAGGATACCCAGTCCCTGTGTGACTCTGTCACAAAAACTGCTTCTTGCCGCCACAACCCTTTCAACTTTGCCCATTGAAGTAGACCTGCTCTCTTCTCTTTTACCAGTCCAAGACTGAAAGAGCACAGCCTGCTCTCAGTCTTGGTACAGACATGGTGCAACCCCTGGCTCAGTTCAGTCTCTATTTTACAAGGGTGCAGAAAGACAGTAAGCCCCTCACCAGCTGACTGCCCTTGAAGAGTGTGCTGGAAAATAAGATATCAGCCCCTCTTTATTCCTGCTCTCCACCAGTTCAGCAGTGATGATAACGATACACTGCCAAGGAGGTGGAATGCCAATTCTCAATACTTTTCCATGAGTTCATTATCTGTAGTGTGAGCTAAAGCTGCACACAGCGTTCACCCTGGCATTTTCACTACGGCAGAAGAAACTGAGAAATAACACCAAGAAGAATAGGGAAATTGAAAAAGTTATACAGATAGGACACAAAAAAAAACAAGTCTTGCTTTGCCAATCAAGCTACTCGAAGTGTAAAATACAAACAGATTACATAAAGGAAAAAAAGCTTAGATTTGTCAGATGTTCTGATTTCTACTTGTCTTGGAGTTCATTAACTTCATAGGAGCAACATTCAATGAATGTCATTCAAAGGACTGATCAAACATCCCTTTTAAAATAACATATTAAACCTTCCAGAAGCATCATTCCTTATCACTGTTAAGATTATTTTCTCCCTTTACATAGCATTCACACTATAATTGAGTTCACTTGTTCAAGTCAGTTTAAGCTAAGTGAAAATGAACAAAACCAAAGCCACTCTGGAATGAGTCTCCAGAACAAAAGGCATTATATTAGCTGATGAGCTGCACTAAATGGAGTTAGAATGGACAACCCTGCCAAGGCAGCCATCTCAAGGTAAAAGCATTAACCTGACAGATTTAGCAGATTTTGTACATAGGGAAGATTCACACTAAAGACAATTAGAGTTCTAACTCACAGGAAAAGTATTTAAGTAATGTAACTTAAGAGCAAAGTTTGCTATTAGCAGTTTGGTATACCTGTAGATAATAGAGTTCAGAAAATTAAATTTCTCACATTTCTCACATTTTCATTTATTTAAAGTCCTTTAACATACTTTTTTTTTTATCACAACATAGACACTAAGATTAAAGATTCAGTCCACTAACTAATCAATATTCCTCCTTTTCAAGAATAACCTTTTAAAGGCTTAAGGTAGGAGACATCCCTGGGTAACATAAAAGGTGTTTCAAACTATGTCACATGAACAGGAGCATTGCCAGAAGCCAGCTATTACTCTGGAAGCACCCTTCAGTGGTCATTCAGTCAGTCTGTGTAGTTTCTTTCTTCTTTTCTTCCCCCTAGGTAGGACCAATTATTGGACACAGATCTGAAAGCACACAGGCAGCTCTCTCTGAGGTCAGGAAACAGCTACTTAATGTATCCTGCTTTCAAATCTCCTAATGAATGGGTAACTCCTAGGTTAAAAATTATCTTTCAAGGTTTATGTACTTTATGCCAGAAAGAGCAGAGAAAAAAAAAAAAAAGTGAACTAAAACCACTCCTTGCTTGATGTTTAACCTACATCCAGTAGAGTAAATGTGTGAAATTGTGTTAATCACAAAATATCTGTCAGTTTGCTAACAAATATTTTTGATGCTTATGCTAATGCCACCACCGGGGGGGGGAGGGGGAAGTATTGTTAATGTAGCTTCTAAGAGAATTTAAGTATAATTTTTATTACAAAGCCAAAAAACTTTCATACAATTTCTGTTTCAGTGCTTTACCATGTTCATTTGACATTTATGACTCTGAGAAAAAAAGGTAGCAATGCTCAGGTTTATAAAAATTAGGTGCTTATCTCCTTCATTTTACCCAGTTGCTTAAAACTCTGTCCTAAATATAGTAAACATCCCATACTAGATTCTGAACACAGCACAGTGCTGTAAGTTTAAAGTTCCCTTTCCAGTGGCCACAGACAAATGCACCAAATAAAACAAAATATGGGGAGAGAGAGAGACAATACAAAAGTATACTGTTAATGTGCCAGACCTGGTGCAAAACCAACACAATCTCTTTTCACTGTAACCTCATTTCAGAAGGCTGTTGGGAGCTCCCTAGCTGTTTTGGGAGGTGTTGGTTTATTGTGAGTCCATATCTTATCAAATTAGAAGTAAATAAATACATGTAAATCTCATTCCATGATCCCCATGGCTGAGCCTGTACCTTGCACACCTGCAGTACTGTGCCCTGCCTCTTTGTCCACTTTGCAGTACCATGCCCCAGAGGTGAGCTGCAATCAAGAACTAAGTTTGTCTTGTTTTGTCAGTGCAAGAGAGGGGTTGCTGTATAGCCACAAATATGCAACCTGTAAGTGACGTGTCATCAGCGGAGCACTGCAAAAATCTATGTTCTTCAGCAACATCTTAGTGTCACAGCCCAGCTTTTATCACAGGACTTCGCATGTCCCATCAAGTGATATGACACACACCATTGGCAAACTGTGTATTAGACTGTGAGCAGGGATTGTGAGCACGTAATACCTTGGAGCTTTGCAGGTATTAACCCTCCGCCAATTCCCCAAACCACTCCTGGATTCTAAATAAAATGAGAATTCCTTCGCAAGACCTGCCAGTAACGAAAGGCATAACCATGTTCATCACAGCCCTTAAGAGTTCCACTAAAAAAATCAAACTCATATATTCCTGATGCAATTCCTGAGGGCAGTGCTGTGCAGGAGTACAAAGGTGAGGTTACCCTGGCTCTATGCCATCTGTGTTCCCCTCCAGATCCAGTAAAGCACCATTCTGCAGACCTTCTATACACAGCTCACTCCATTTTGGTCATCTTTTTTGAACCCCTCCAGGTAGCCCATCTATTTGTCATGGCAACTCTGTTTCCCCGCTAGATAACAAATTGCAGCTTTCCAGCCTGCAGCACCTCGTATCTGTTCTGATTGTTTTTTTCACATGGATCGTAACAGTACTGGCAACTCCATGATTTTTATGTACACAAATTTATGATACAAGTCCAAGACACTTGTCAGTCTAGTCAGTATGTGAGGCACAGCACTGCAAGCAGTCTGAGGAATATTATACTAAATTTTACAATCATTACTTTTGATGCTTTTTGTTTCCCCCCACTGAATTACACTAGATTGAATAATCAATTCCACACACCCAGAAAGTCCAAGAAAATCTGAAAAGGCTCATCTTTTACCTATGTAAATATGTTTTGCATAGATGTTATCAGTCTCTGTTTGTGACGTATTCATTAGCCATATTCTAAAACCCAAGTAATTTTATTCTTGGATACACCAGGATGTTGTAGTATACCTACTTGAAGGGTGAGAACAAATGCAGAAATCTGCAGATAAACATCATGCTTCAGATCCTTAAAGGCCTGTCTTTAGTCAGGGATTCATCTCATCCTAAAACAGGTATCTAAAATAAATGTGTGTTAGATGAAATAAATCCCTCTCTTGAAAGACAGTCTAAAGATGCTGTAGGCTGAAGAAGGACAATGAAAAGGGGATAGAAGGTTTTTTCTACCAATGTGAACTGCTACAGAAAGACTAAGTGTTGTGCAGTTCAACCCCTATTTTTTCCTCAAGCACGATAGATAAAGATCTTCTGAAGTGAAGTCAGAAGGAGATGAGGAGAGGTTTACAACAGAATATTTTTATACATGTCTTTGCAACCACACCTTGTTTTCAGTTTTTAAAAGGAGGAGCAGTTTTCTATTAAAATGAAAAAAAGCATTTTTAAATGCCTCCTTAATTGAATCACTGAAAAAATCCTATCCTACAAAGAACAGGTGTAACTGTATACACTTTTGTGACAAAAGAGCAGTTTGCTGACATTTCTTTCACCAGGATTAAAATCAGATGGCATAAAATTTTAAGCCTTTGGACTGTGTAAAACCAGCATTGTATTCTTTCCTGTAAATTTTGAAGTGCAGTTCTAGCAACACACAATTACACTTAACTCTGTATTATCCAGGGTTAAGGTTAAGGGGCCTGGGAAATCCCAGAAAAAAGGGAAAAATAAAAACAAAGGAATTATGAGACATGCTGGGGAGGATGAAGTGCAGATAGGCAAACAACCCTGTAGGGCATCGGGTCAAGTTTAGCACAGGGTGAGAGCAATTAGTTCCACCCACAAATAACTGTGAGTTTGCTTATATAACTAATCCTGAATTCCTCTCTGAAGTTCTCCCTTACCAGATAACATTTTCAAAAACATCTGAATGACTCAGGAGCCACTGCTTTTTGGTGAAACTTCACATGCATCTCCAGTACAAAGAGATTAGAAGATCAGTACCAAGATCTTATACAGCAAAGTGTCAATTCCACTTTATGAGGCACAGGGCAGACAAGCCCAGAAGAGATGACTGCTTCAGTGGCAGAATTCAAGTGGTACAAAGACAAAAAAATAATTTATCTTTCTAGGACAATGAAGAAGTCTACCTGTCTCGCGAGGAGTTGCACTATTCCCAGGTTCTATGTTTACATGATTTCCTAATTTCAGCACAGCACTTCTAATTTCAAAAACATTTTATTTGAAGCAAAACTTTCTGGGCATTTTTTTTCTTCATTATATGGACATGAGATGGGAAAAGAAACAAGATCTTATTCTAAATTTTTATGAATTATCATCATCTCTTCTAATCCCATGAAACCAAAAGCACCTAAATGGCCAGGTTTTTAACAGCATCACAGATCAACAGCCTCTCTTCCTCCTGCCATGCAGAGAGGTGAAGCGCAAAGCATTTGTTACTCCCTTTGCTTGCTTGGAATCAGTCTATGTGATGACAACAGTACTTTCCTAACCTCTGTAGTGGCCATAGAAATCATTATGCAATTGCCCTTGCAACTGCATAACAAAAGCCCTAGGCTTCAAGCTCAGTGGCTCAGCATATGCCAAAGAACATGCTATCCAAAAGAGCAAACACTTCCCAAGCCCCCAGCTCCATACAGAACACCTATGTTTTACTAAATAACAATCTGATCAGCCCCAGCTCTTGGCAGACTAGTGCAAAATAGCATTCATGGCAGATTCTCAAAAAGCTCCAGTTAGATCTATTTCCGTATGTACCATTTATAATTATCGTGTATTATTTGTACCAGGGATGCCTAATACTGTAATCACTTGGTAGAGCACTACCAAAAGGGCAGTCTGGGGGAACTGATCTGGTTAAGCAGCCATCCATCTGAATATATACAAAGCCCAGAGACCAAAGAAGGCAGACATGAAAACAATACACCCATAGGTGAACCTAAACTTATTTTACTTTGTTACAACTATGTATTTTTAAAAGCTAGTTAAAAACCTGAAATTTTTTGCATGTGCTTATTAAAACACAGGATTGCTTTTTATAACATGTTATTCGTGATCTGCATTGTACTAACATGCAAATACTCATAATCGCAATGAAAATACAGAAATAGTACAATTAAGAGGGTGGTGCATTCAATGACAGACAGTCAATGGGGTGGTTTAAATCTGTGTACAATCAAGATAGGCTTCTAGGCAGCAGGTACAAACTTGGACATGCCAGACACACCATGTACTTCAAAGGAGTAGCGAATAAAGGTTATTAATGAATTGCATGATACTGTACATTCTGATACAGATCTTGACCTCATGTCCATACCTGACAGGCAAGCCCTGGCAAATCTTGCCATATCAGCTTTAAGACACTGCCTCCACAGTTGTCCACCCTTTCCTATATTACTGGCAGGCCTGTGACAGCATTAGTGAAGCAGAGTATGTGTACCTTCCCCATAAACACTCATTCGTAGTTCAGCATCTTACCTGCACTACAGAGGTGGACTAACGCTGGCATTACTAACATATGCATACCTTTCTGCTGACTCTGTAAAAAGGCAGCTACCTCTGGCAGAGGAGGATTTAGTAACATATTAAACCACCACACCTGTTCCCTCATTAAATGAGAGTCAAAACTTTTTTTTTCCCATGTGGTTATTACTCCAGAAATCCTCTCACTATCTTTAAGAATAGCATAAGGACAAAAGGTGTGGCAAGTAGTGTCAGCAAACTTAGATACATTTGATTAAAAGCAAAAAAGCAAGCTTTTAACCAGAAAAGAGGTCAATGTATCAAAATAATGTCCAGATCCTTGCCCTCACAAAGGTTCATTTTCCTTTCTCATATGCCAGTCAGTCCACTGGAGCAGAACACTCCCTTGCTGCAGAGGAACAGCAGTTTCTACAAAATACCCTGTTCTGAGCACAAAGAAAGTGAGGGTGGCACAACAATTCCCAACTTTTGGTACTGTGCATTGCCATTGTGCCTGCAATCCAAATAAGCAATTGCAGCACTTAGGTTCATGGCACCTAGCTTTAAACTAGTTAGTTAAAGAATGTATACGGCAGTGACAAAGCAGAACTCAGCACGAACAGCTGCACCTACTACTGCAAACTGCTTTTGCAGGTGAAGCTGAATCCCAAACTGTTGTAGCTATATTGTTATTAGTACCTGGTCCAGATGGTAAAGTCAGCTCAGGTACCTCTCTACAGTCATTACTCTGCTTTACAATTAGCCTGCTGTGATTTACACACAAAATCCATTATGAATAGAGGCTTTAGGTCTCCTTTGATGCAGCCTAGAGTTATCCTGAATGTTCAATATAGTTTTAGAAGTCAGCTTACCATGTCACCTTCTCTAGAAGTGCAAAAAGATTACATTTTATTTCCATGCAAAAATGATCTGGTTAACTGCAACACTGACATAGTGTTTCTGGATCCTCTGTTCATCAAAATCATCTCTCTTAAGCCATTAAATAGCTCATCACTATACTATTTGGGAAATTAGAAACACCTCATCACTACTACATATGAAAATGTAAAGTACAGTGATTTGTGGTACAGTATGAGATTACATTAGATTAAAAAATTGCAACACCAAGAGCAAACACAAACAGGAAATTTGGCATGCATGTGCATGCACAGGCTCTAAACAGAGATGTCTTCAGAAAGAAATCTCCAGAGGCAACATTTTCTTTGTTACGCAAAAGAATAGTAAAACATCAGAATAAGTTCGCAACTTTACAGACACTGCATGTCTGGACAAACATGCTGCAATTTCTTGTTTTACAACATCATCTCTGGATTTCTCCCAGTACTCAGAAACAGCAATGGACAGTTATTGACTGAAAAGGAGGTCACACCAGAACAGTAATTTGTGTAAAATGAGACTGCTCAGAGCTTCTGTACTAACCATTTTCCTTGCTTACCGAATTCTTCACTTAAAAATATACTTTGATAAATGTGAGTAACACTGATTCCCTTAACCCAGATTACCTGGATGTCTCAGACAGGGCTAACCCCCTCACACTGAGGGGCTGTTTGCACAGCTTAACTTGAGCAGAAAAGTTAAGATATCTTGGTTAGATCAATCTCTTTAACTTCCCTTGAAGTTCCTGCAAGGAGAGAAAAGCAGCTTCAGCACAAACTCAGATCAGAAGCTTGAGTACTGTCAGCTGCTTTCTGAAGAAGCCCTTCTTTTTCCAGGGCACAAGCCTATGAGTATAGAATTCTGACTTCATCCTCAGCACTAGAAAGCTGCCAACGCAGTACTAGATGGAGACTACACATGCACAATGGAGACAATTACATACTGTTTCAAAGCCATTCAGAACACGTAAGTATTCTGGACTTCACAAGACCTTTTAAAATGAAGAAGCACTTTTTTTTTTCTTTTTAAAAGAACAAGCAAAATCAATGAACCAACTTTTGAAAAATCCTGTGATGTTAAAAGCTCTCCAGCAGCCTTTACTCAATCCAACACTGAAGCATTTGCCTGATGACCTTTGGTTCATCACTCCTTGTATGTTTTGATGTCTCCAAAAGAGATACTGTTTCAATGATGTATTCATTGTATGGGGGCTACATTCAATCAAACAACTGATGTAAGGGATGCCGTTTATCATGGTAGAGCACAAGATATAGCCAGCTGGATCTTTCTATTGCACAAGTTTCATAGGATTATAAAGCCAAAACATAGAGGTGCATGACCCATCATTTCAATAATCAAACTGCATATGTCCTACAGCACACAAATCACCATTTTGTGTAATGTACTTTGGATGTTTAATCCACTCTTGGTTTAGCAATAATGAATTCGCAGCATGATGTTCCTTACATGGGACCAATTAAGCTATATTTTTATCACTTGTTACCTCAATTCCAAGCCAAGTCCATCATCAACATGGATGCAACATTCTAAAGAAAATCAGAAGTTTCCTTTATTGAAAAATTAAAATTATGTAAACATTTAATAAAAGTGATTAGAACATTGCAAATTATAAGACATAATGAATTCTATTTTGTGTGTAATGCTACACACAACATATTTTTTCCTTATGTACAGATTAAGATTTTTTCTCATATCAGATATGTATGTCATTTTCCATCTTTTTTTTTCTGTTTTACTCATTATTTCTCCTTTTTATCTTTTATATTATTATTTTAAAAGTACCGTATTTATGACATATTCAAAACTCCAAGAAAAAATTTTCTACATGCTAATGGAGATGGAATGCTGGAATGCCATTCTACAGACTAAATGGACTCATAATATTTTATAAATCATCTTTTCTCTGCTGCTAAGCCACCAGTTGGTAAAATCCATAATAACATATTTATAATGGGGGCTAGAGAGCTGTTTATTCATTTAACTATTTAATCTTCTTAGCCTGAAGAGCCCAAGAGTATGTTTGCAATATGGGCTTAACTGATTAATTATGGGATGCTGTAGTTATGGGCATGTAGATATGATTCTATTCTATGATTCTAACCCATGCCTTTGGTTGTGGCTGCACCATCACTACTGCCAGCACAAGGAGAACAGGTACAGCCAGATGCAAAGAAGAGGTGGGACTTCCCCTTAGGTAGGCAGCACAGTTTCAGGTTACCTCAGGCAGTCTGTGAAGCCCTACCTGAACTGAGTGTGAAGAAGCATAACTAGACAACTGAGCTCAACCAATCCAACAGCTCAAAGCCCTCAACTCAGGAAGCCCCATTTCTTTCACCTCCTCAGGTTCCTCCATTCCTAGCTGTGTGGTCTCCAATGCTGTTCATCACTACCTGCCTGCTAAACCAACTCAAAGCCCTTATCACGCACTTTGCCTAAAAAGCTACTGGCTTTCTGCCAGGACAGTTAGTTGAATCAACTTAGCATGCTATAAACTAACGTTAAGATGAGATAGGAAATGATGATGGAGGGAAAGGAGCTCTCTTTTGGCAGCAGCAAGTCATCAAGTCAATGTCACTGTATCGTTGAACTACATTTTAAGGGAGGAACCCGACTGCTGTAAACTCTGTAGATGATGGAGACAATCAAGTAACTCCAGAAGGCTACTGCACTTCTTTTTTTTTTTTTTACACTGCATAAAACTTGAAATGCCTTCAACATTTCCTAAAGCTTTGGAAGCATCGCTTACAAGTGTTAAGATCTAGGTAGCATGGATTATGGATTCCCTCTTTCCCTCCTGCTCTCCTCAGTTAAACACTATCTGATTCATTAACCTAATTTTTTATCTAAAATGGCTGGTAAAAGTAGAAAAATCACAGAGTTAGAAGGCAAACTTGAAAGTGTTCATTTTTCTTTCAATTTAACTCTCTAAAACTGGGGCACATCAAAATAATCACTTAATTTGAGTTGTAAAGCAGTACACTTCTATCATAGTTCAGACACTTTCAAAATACCCTTTCATACCACTTACATGAATAGTTTGGTGTCTGTGGTTTTTCTACTTTTACCAGCCATTGTAGATAGGGATGTCTATACTTTAATGTATAATATTTACCTCATATAAAGAGAGATCAACAGCTTGCAAGTTCTTCACCATGAGCCAAGGTAATAAATCCTGGGAGTTGCTTATGCAACCTTTTATGTGATTGCCCCACAATCTTACTGAGATGTACTTTCTTCTTACAGATGATAGTTTCTAACTATACTCCATTTTCATGGTGAATATGGAAACCAGTTTCTAGCCCTAACTCAGCTATCAGTGATTCACACTAATTTGAAAATGCTTCTTGCAAATAAAACTCGTAAGCCACTCACATTCATGACAGTTTGTACACTTCAAATAGTTTTGATTTTCCACAGCTGAATGAAATAACGGAATTGAGTTTTTTCTTACTGCCATTATACAAGCCTTGGTTTTATTTAGGTTGACACATTATAGTACAAACATCAGCAGTACCCTGGGCTGTATTAGGGTGATTGCCAGTAGGTTGAAATAGGAGATTCTTCACTTCTAGCTCAGCACTAGTGAGACACATGTAAAGTACTGGGCCCAGTTCCGAGCTCCGCAACACAAGAGAGACATGGACATACTGGAGCAAGTCCAGTGAAGTTCACAAAGACAGTTAAGGAACTGGGGCACCTAACATACAAGGAGAGATAGAGAGCTGTGATTGTTCAGCCTGAAGAAAACACTCAGGTGGGAAACTTATCAATGCATATAAATACCTGATGGGAGAGTGTAATGAGAGGGAGGCACTCTTCTCACAAGTGCTCAGTGACAGGACAAGAAACCATGGGGACAAACTGAATTACAAGATGCATTCAAACAAGAGAAAAAACTTCTTTACTGTAAGGATGTTCAAGCTCTGCATCAGATTGTCCAGAGAGGTTGTAGAGTCTCCATTTTTGAAGACACTCAAAACTTGACTGGTCTCATTCCTGTGAATGAAGAGTTGTTGCTCTTCACAGGGGTATCGGATTGTATGATCTTCAGAGGTGCTTTAAAAACACTGTTATTTTGTGATTCTATGGCTTGCATGAAGTCACATACCAAGTGTAAAATCCATTTTAGCAACTTCATCTCAAAGCCATCCTTTCTCCACTTAGCAAAACAAAAATACTAGGAAAGTACTACATTATTTTCTAATCGTGTTATTTATTTGAACTTAAAAGCTGAGAATATTCAGAATATTCAATATGAACATAATGTCTTTATTTACTTAACTTCACAGCTAATAGTTCCTCTCCATTTCCTGTATACACATGCACATGAACATAAGATGATCAAGACACTCCATACTCACACAAGTACTTTGAAAAATTTTGTTAAATATTTATAAAGAAGTGTTTGCAGTATAATCTTCAGTGCTTAATTCCATATTTTCTCTAATCGCTCAGTGTATTAAAGGATTATATATAGTAGATAAAAATGTTACATGCATCTGTAAGCATTTTATCTGAATCACGACTTCTTGGCATTTCACTCCACCAAAAATTATCTCTGTATTCTTTCTCAACTATTTAGATGAAAGGAATTGCCACTGCAAATGAACGTGGTTTGTCAAATTTACAGTGAAGATAACAGTCTTACTCCTATTAATTCCATCAGCTCATTATAACTGTTCTCAGTATCTACTGCATATGTTACAGTAATTAAGCTCATAGAGAAATAAAGTGGAAGCATGAGCATCTCCAAGCACCAGGAAAGGCAAAATGCAGAACAGGCAATTAAAAGTTAATCTCTACTAATCTTTACTGTTGCCCAACCCATATCTAAAGCACAAACCCATCTTACCTCACTGATGTACAATATTTACCTACTGCAACAACCATTTGGGAAGGGCTTTGAGAAATATTTATTTTTATATACTTGACTTGGACTCCTAACAAATTCATTATCTTTTCTAATATCAGGAGTATCCTCATGGATTAAGGAATTTCTGCTGATTTGTACTAATATTATATAAAAACATTTGATGTTTCAAATATTCTATTTTTAACTACTGATTCAACCGTAATATATATTAGAACAAGCTTTACCAGTCATTGTCCCCCAGAGAACATAAAGAACAACAATATGCCTTTCAGTGACAAAAGGATAGTTTTAACTTTTAGGAGCCAGATTCACCTGTTTCATCTTTAGATGCCTAATATCTTTCTAGTTGTTCCAGGCCCCCTTCACCATATATGAAGAAATAAGCACCCCAGGAGGGAAATTCAATTACTCTAATAGTTTGTCTCTTAGATTGAGATGAATCACCCTTACTTTATCAGATTAACAACTCAACTATAAAAGGATCTCAAAATTATAACTAGATTTGGAACCATATATTTGGAAACTAATAATTCCTGTTGTTTTTATTTTCTTTCTGAATTTGAAATCTGGTTGTACATTGAAGAGAAAAATGTTTTGTTTTGATGTAATAAATGAACAGACTACACATTGCCTCTTTAGACCTTCCATTAACAAAATGCAACCAAACAAACAAAACTGCCCAAGAAAGTATGCGATCAGCCCCCTCCAAACTTGGCCAAATCTTATTAAATAAAACACATATCTAAAATAAAAATGAAGATACTAGTACAATTACATGACAGTGTACTTGTGCTAGCTTGATTTAGTTAGCACTCAAACATTAGTCATTAAGGGATTGTAATGTGGGTTTCATCATAATCTGTAATTTATTTAGCATGTATATCCAGAATGTATAGAGAGTTTGTGCTTGGATTACCATATGCTAGAATTCATGCTGTGGCTTCTGCTACTCTAAGCTATGCAGCTAGCTTGAAGTAAAACAAATATGTTATCACATACAATTAATCATACTTTTGTTCTTCCTGTGTATCCTATTCAATGACATTTAGCACACAGCCTTCTATTGTGGAATGGAGCTGAACAACACTACCCAAAGAAGAATTCTCAGAGGGAATGTATTTATGGTGGGTGTAAGAAATGATTTTTTTACCTTAGCAGGGAATAAGGCAAGGACTACTAAACTGCACAGGAAGCAATTAAAGGTTTTTAAAAGAAGCTTAGAGAAAGAGCTACTTAAAAATATGTAAGTAAAAATAATAAATATGAATTGACTCGTGGACACCAATTCACACTGAAAGCACACCCCAAATGTTTCATTTTACTCTTAATCCTTGACTATGTTTATCAGCTTCTTGACAATCTCTTATCAGCTCTACACTGGGAAGGTGGGTTGGGCCTGAAAGCTGTAGTTTCAGATACTATGAACAGTGAGAGCTAAAAGTTGGCCTAAAAAGTATTCTGTAGAAGTCTGAAAATAGCTCCTGACCATCTTCCCCCGACCCCAAATTATTTTTCATTAAAACTGAAATCTTTCCTATGGAAATGTATAATTTTTATGTATTTCAAATCTGTCTGCTGCTTGAAACAGCATGCTCTGCTTCATTCCAATGTAACTAGCTGACTGGATAACAATATCTATAAGCAAAGGTCAGAGTAAAGACCTGTTTATGCAAAGCTAAGCACTGAAAGAGGAATACTTGCTTTTCTTCAGGTAGAAAGCCAGTTCAGGCATGTCAAGAATTCAGAGTGCAAGCGTTAATTGTGAACTATGTTACTCACCAAAGCAACCAGTGTAACATGGGAAAAAAAAAAGGAGTGAAGCAGGAAAGAAAGATACCCCATTAGAATATGTACTTGTTATGTAAACTCAAAGAGGCTAGCTGGTTTAAGGACTACATACCATCCTTCTTATATATAGATGCACACACGCACACACACACACACATATAGTCCTTTTATAGTAGACTATAAAACATTTACCTTACAGGCAATCATATAAGTCAGCATAGTGAAACAAAAGTGAAGTAACTATGTTTGGGCCACTGGACAGCTATAGGAGTGGGCAGTTGTGCAATCTGATGATGACGATGGCTTGGCTTCGTGAATGAAGGTTTGGGAAGGGCTTTACCCATGCTTACTACAAACATGATGAGGACTAACAGGGCAATGTAGGATAGGCAAATCTGGTTGGACAAAAGGCTGCTTGGTCATTCAGGATGTTTCCGAGCAAGACTGTCATCTCCTGGGTCAACCTCAAGCAACCAATGTCCTGAACCGCCTGCATGCAGGGCTGGGTCTGCGGCTTCCAGTGCACCTTATCACCTGCCGTTTCATCCCTCGCCTGTCGCTACAGGGCTTTCCAAGTGTGAGTAAACCCTTTGGGCTTGCGCAGTGGACTTTTTAGGTGAGGCACAACATGTGCAGAACTGGCCGCACCCTTTACTCCTGAGGTTTATCTGCCAGGGACACTCATATCCCCACATTTGGTATCATGTGACAGCACATCCATAAAGAAGCCAGCAGTGTGATGGACATGAAATCCCATTTTCATCTGTTAAACTCTTCCAAGCAACATACTAAAGTACTTTGGATAACCTCTGTGGGAATAATTTTGTCCAGTAGGGGGTGGAGAGCTGATGTGTCTTGTTCTACTTTCATTTACATGAGGATAGAGTTATTTCACTTGATTATGTCAGCATAACCCTGATCTAGCTAAGAAGAACAGGATAAACAACACAGTTCTAAAAATATTGCACCTACATTTATATATAATATTATTTTATGAAAAGCTGGCACATTACGAGGTTTTAAACATAAAAATATAGCTAAGATTTGGTGTCAGCTTTTAAACTGTTAAATACAAAAGGTAGTTTTAAAATCCTCCAAGATTGGTAAAATTATTTACGTTTGGGTGTTCTTTTTGTCTGTTTTGTTTTTTAAGTGCTTACTTTTAGAATTTTTTGTAAAAAATTTCCCAGAGGTGAAAAATGTGAAGATAACATTAAGATCAACAAGATATATTTTACAAGAATGTGGGTGGGAGAGAGATAAGATTGTATGTTGAAATACTAAGCAAATAATGTTACTAGTGACTATATGAAAAGACGTAACAATTCACAGATTTTGAGGGCTGTACCATTCAGCTTTCATTTTATCTTCTTTAAATTCTTGGCTTTTCAGCTAAGGTTCTTCTATGACTTTCACAATTGCACTTCTTAATTTCCTTAAGGATTTTGGAGGGAAGTCGGAGAGGAGTAAGAATTGTTTCTTAAATATACAACTTGGAAGAATGGCACTGATAAGAATTTCCTGTAAATCATATAGTCTCTTTCCAGTTTTGCCTCACTGAACTGCAGGCAAGCTCTGCTGCTGACTCTAGGTGCGTGCAAAATCAGTAACAGTTGGGAGTTTCTATAAATTCCTGCTGCACACGTTTCAAGGCCAATGCCATCATTTATGATTAACTTGGTCTTCTGTATTAAGAGAACATAAAATTCCATCCTGTAACTTTGTGTTGGATGTAGCTTAACAGGTGAGGGTTTTTCCCATAAGTTAGCTGTTGTGGAACACATCAGGGAATTCCCCACTTGCTTTGAAAATCTGCTACCAGGTCAGAGGCATTCACTCTTAAAGACTACATTCCCATCTCTAATCTGAACTGTAATGCATTCAACCTCCAACCACTGACACTTGTTGTGCCAACTTCCTACCATGGGTGAAATATAGAAATCAAGCATTCAAAAATTGCCAGTAGACCAGAAGCAGCTTAGGCTGCTTAGCAAAATCACCATTACTGCTAGATTTCACTAAACATGGCATCTCAGGAAACTGCACTTCCCAGTTTCTGTAAAAGTTTACAAGATCCCTTAAAAAACACAAACTGTCCAAACTTGCCGTTTTATGAATGTCCAAATTTTGTGGTGTCTAAATTTTTAAAATTCCTTTGTCATGTGTTACGACATCAAATGCTGTGAAAGAAAGCCTGTATTAACTCTTTGTGATTATATTCATACCTCATATTCAATCCCACCATAGCTTTACTCATTCCAGAGTCAGAAAACAGAAAAAAAGAAAAGAAAAAAAGGCAGAAGCGAACTTTAAGTACTTACAACTGTTCGCTGAATGAATCTGAAGTAAGCTACATGAACAGCATTGCGTGAAACCCCAACAAGACAAAATTAATACTATAAAGAAAAAATGACACTATTGCTTTTCAAAAGTACTCAAAAGGTATGAAAAAGGACATTTAACCAAGGAATCTAAAGATGTCTTACAACATATTTTTACACCAGTATGCATCTGTTCCATGCAAAGAACAAAGTAGAAGTACTGCAGGATAAAACATCATAGAAGCTATTTTTTTACCAAAATAATACACTGCCTCTTGATGAGAGGATAATCAAGCAAAGGCATATGTGACCAAATCAGGGTACATCTGCATCTGCAAAAGTATGTCCCAGGTAGGAAACGCAGCTCTGTCCCAAAGAGGAAACATACATTTGCACACACTCTTACTAAAAAGTCCACTGAAAATCTTGATTTACTCTTTCAGTTGTGGAAACCAAGGGAAGACTGTTCAATAAAGAACAGCTTCATTACACATAAGAGCAATTTCTGAGGTACCTGAGATGAGTGAGGCTGCCCTATAAGCAGGCAACTCCAGAAGTTAATACAGTCACTTGAGATTACTCAGCAATTCAGTAATCTGAAATTGTCTCAGGGCTGGCTGTGCTCCTAAACTACACTCAGATATTTAGTTGAATTTGGGACTTCCAAACAATGAATAAGGTCTGGTTTACATTTGTAATTGAGGGAAGTGTAAAGAACTGTGAAAAATTAGAAGCTGCATATTTAGAATTGTTTGCTTTAATTGGCAGTAATAGTAGTAAACAAGAGGAGGACATGATTTTATCATATGATTCCTAGCAGAATTCCTATGACTGATGATTATTAAATTACTATAAATAGTAGCAATAACTACATAAAGACTAATAGTCCAAAACTACATTACTTATTACTCAATACATTGAAGTTACAAACAACTTTAATATAAAATTTCAATTAACGGGTGTGTGCTTCTCCACTGTTGATACCTTTGAGGCTTCTTTCAGTTGGCAAGCACTCTAAGAGTAGCAAAAAGTACTTCTCAGAAGGAGCTCTCTGATGACAGAAAAGGGGGATCAGTTAAATCTAGGCTGTTTCAGGGAATGTTGTGAGCAGATTCAAGAAAAAAAAAACAAACAAACCCCAAAACCAAAAAGACTAACAAAAAAATTTTCCCTTTTATTGCTAACCCTCTTTCCTATAATGTTAGTAAACATTTGCTGGTCATTAGCTGGAACATGGCACTGACATGTTTTCAAAATAAATATATCAATAAATTATCAAAATAAATCATATCATCTTGAATTTACTTGTGTTATGAACCTCACAGAGCAGAAAAGGAGTTCAAATAGCAGCGTAGTTTAAGGTGATGGAGGCATGACACAGGAACCACTGCAGGGTCACTACCTTGAAGTAGAGTTGTGGGTTTGTGCATGTATGTACTGAATTGGAACAGCTACACAGAGTAAGATACTTCAGAGGTAGCAAGTGCATTAATACTGTTCGGAGCTGCATTTTGTTTTCCTTTAAATAAATAAAAATTAAAAAAAATCATTTGTGATCTGTTCCTCTATGCTTCATAATCTGAAATCCAAGAATTACGCATGAGATGATTTAGGCCGAACCACTGCTGGTGAAAATTGTCCTGCTTATTTGAATCTAGCTCAGTTGTGAACCTTCTATGGATCCAAAGCAGTATATTTGAAAATAAGCATAAAGTATGTAGAAATTGTGCATCTTGACACACAGGACTCTGCTGTGCTATAATACTTGTATATACAGTTTGCTATAATACCTGTATTACATATGACTAAATGATCTTATGCCTGCCTTTAAGTGGGGAAAAAAATAAGAGCTATATGAGACTATATTGTCTGACTGATAGTTCCCAATGCCATGATTAAAACCTCTCAGTTTTAGGCCAACTCAGTCACTGCAGTCCACATAGCTTCAATGTAATGCCTAAGGTCTGTCTATTCCAACTTCTCTGAAGGGTAAAAGATTCAGTCCCTTCAGAATATGTTCAAAAGGATCAGGCACAGCTATCTGTATTTTGCCTATGGTTTTTAATTGATGGCAAAACAGTGCCAAAAGCAAGACTTTGCTCTGTTTCACTCCAGCTTGCCACGGGTGTACAAACAATAGGACTACAGGATCATAGGCTAACTCAACTTTTCCCAGTTCCTGCTAGGAAATGGCATCCCTCTGTCCCTAGCAGATCTAGTAATCTGATAGCCATCTGATTAGTTGTCAATGATTCTTGATACAATCAAGCTATGGCAGCAAGCAGAAGGCAGAAAAAGGACAGGGGAAAGAAAAAAGTTTGATTGGATGGAGATGGAGGGCAGAGAACTGAAAACATAACTGGACAAACCCCATGCAGGCATAACCAGAAACTCCTAGGGTCCAGGATAAATAGGGAGTTAGGCTTTCATATAAGCAAAAATTATGAAGGAATAGAAGAGGCTTTTCCACCACTGGATAGAGCACAGAACTCACAAGTTGAGGAGCAGCCCAAAAGGATCTGGTTTCGGTGCAGTGGGACAGGAAGCTTGATCTGTGCTCGATAGTGAACAGTTATTCATTCCACACAAAATTGCTCTGCTTCAGTGAGAGGAATTCACCTCACATTTCCTATAGCCTAAAGGCTGAAGCAGATGTGTAGGAATCTATTTAAGCTTCCTTGGGCAGCAGAGGAAACTGTTCACAAATATCAGCAGTGAATACAGTATGCAGCGACTTATTTAAGTAAAAGAAAGCTGGCAATCTCATGTACTTCCATTTGTTTAGCATAATGCCCAAATCAGACAACAAGCTAGAAAATGCCCACTTCAGCAACTGACCTGTAGATTTTGCCACTGCTGCCCCACTTAGTACATTTTACGCGATTTTAAGTACACATGAAAAGTGAAATAAGGGCAAAACTGGATTAGAATTCAGAGCAATCACTCCTGTGCCACATTTAAATCTACTCATCCTCAAGGTGTCTCTCATTTTGTCACTGGTTATGGAAGGAACCTAAATTGATTATGGCTAAAAATCCAGCACTTTAGGGACCTCCACTTGATCAGGATGAATCCAGATCATAATCTCACTCAAAGTTCCCATTAGATAAATTCTGCAGTTTGGATCTTAAATGCATCACCTATCCCTGATGAGAAAGCTGAGAGTGATGCTTTTGTGTACCTGCAAAAAAAAAAAAAAAAAAGAAAAGAAGAAAAAACCAGAAAAAAGCAACTTGGTAATTACTGTTTTCCTATTCATTAGGATCTCTGCCCAAAAGACTCAGAGTTGTTCCCTCAGGAAGGATGTATTTGAGCACGCTGTACTACAAATTCTCTACTGTAATGATAAGCCATCTTAAAAGGGCATTACTGAGATTAAGGAGTGTAGACAGGGAATTAATTCAGCACAAAGCCCAGGAAGGTCTTAAAATACTAGCAAAGCAGTGCCGTGGTTTTTAAACTGGTTACAGTGTCTCAGACTCCGAGCTCATAAGCTCTGCCTAAAGAGGAGGCATCAGAATAAGAAATCAAATACTTTGAGGGTCCTAAATTAAAAGCTTTTTAAGGTAAAATAGTTTTACGGACAGAGAATACTAAAATGCTATTATTTATGAAAATCTTATCATCTTGCATGACCTGCTCTTGAACATCGTAGTAGTAAGTGAAAAAAATATGCTCACAGATTTCACTAATGCAGGATCAAACCACAAACCTCTAGGCACAAAAAGCCTCACTGGAGGCACTGGGCTTTGAATTAGGCTTCAAATGTTTCTTTAAGGGCATCCTTACAATTCTCTCTCTAATTATTGTGTTATACCCTAACTACAAAGCTTTAAAGAGGCAGCAAGGTGTGTGGTAACAGCATTCCTACAGCCTTGAAGAAAATGCACATTATAGAGCAGAGTGACAGAAGTGCTACACTGGTACTTAAGTTAAAAGTTACTGAGATTGAAATCCTGGCAAACATTCAGGGCAGCACTGTATCAAGCTGGCTCATTTAATGTTTTACTAATGACCTGAACTTAAACAAGCTAAAATCCTTCTTCAGAAAGGAAAAAAAAAAAAAAAAAAAAGATATATTCTGTCTTTTCAAAAAGCTTCCTAAGGGTCTACTGCTAAATGAAATTCTACTGCTAAAACCAAAAACTAATTAGTTAAATTTGCAAAAGAAAGATTAAATGAAGAAACCTCAGAGAAAACAAGCCACAACATTCTGACTTTAGAAATTCTCATGTCGGCCAAACACAAACAAAAATAAATACAAGTCAAATTAATTGATTAATTTAACAGGATTTTTACTCTTCTTGTATTATTCCTATCTCTTAACTTCACAGATTCATATAATTGCTTAGGTTGGAAAAGACCTTTAAGATCATCAGTTCCAGCCCTTAACCTAGCACTGCCAAACCCACCACTAAGCTTTGTCCCTAAGCACCACATTTACACATCTTTCAAATACCTCCAGGGATGGTGACTCCACCACTTCCCTGGGCAGCCTCTTCCCGTGCTTGACAATCCTTTTGGTGAAAAAACTTCTAATAGCCAATCTAAATCCCTCCATGTGTAACATTTCCTCCTGTCCTATCACTTGCTACTTAGGAGAAGAGACCAATGTCCACCTCCTTATAACCTCCTTTCAGGTAGTTGTAGAGATAAATAAAGCCTTTTTTGCCTGTCTCCTTTATTACCATTACTTTATTACCATCCATTTTATGATCACTATGCCCAAGTCGGCCTCCAACCATCACATCATCCACAAGTCCTTCTCTGTTGACAAACAATAGATCTAGTGGGATGCCTTCCCTTGTCTCACTCTGCAACTGTATCAGGAAGTTATCTACCACACACTCCAGGAATCTCCTAGACTGTTCTCTCTCTGATGTATCTTCAGAAGACATCTGGTAAAATGAAATCCCCAAAGAAAACAAAGGGTAGAGATTGTGAGACTTCTCCCAGGTGCTTATAGAATATTTTGTCTGCCACTTCATCCTGGTTGGATGTTCTATAACAGACTCCCACAATGATATCTGCCTTGTTAGCCTTCTCTCCGATTCTTACCCATGAACACTCAATCCTTTCATCACCACCATCAAGCTCTAGACAATCAAAACACTCCCTAGCATGCTGCAGTGCCAATTATAAAGAACAGGTCATATAGTACTGTTACTGAAAATTTGAACAGCATCCAAACACAATTTGGGCTTATGAAATAAAACAAATATCTTCATTTTTCCAGAAAGTACACAGAGATTAATGGGGCAAGAGTGGTCCTTATATTCTAAGATTTAGCAAGGCAAACAGAATCTTACAATAGCGAGCACGTTGTAAATTAAGAAGCACAAATTGCAAAAATTTTATGACAATATATGCCATCATTATATTTCCTCCATTTCTAATTTAACTTTATTCCTAATGTATTTTCCTAGGTAAAGACTCACTAACTTTTCTTGTTAGAGTACTGGTTTTCACATATCTGTAGTTTGTTTCAGAAGTATTTATCACTCTTGTATAAACAGTAGTCTAATTTTTAAAGAAATCTAGGAACTTCCCAGATATATTTTATACACTGATCAGATGATCCTTTATGGAAATTCTAGAGACTTTACAGTTAATTGGCAACTGAAGTGATAAATGTTAAATTCATCTTGAGGGCTCTTTAGAATCCCTCTGTGTAAACAGGTAGGGAAAACAAGCAAGATACTGAAACCAGGGTTCCTTGACAGCAGCCAGGGTCCCTTCTCTCATTTCATTCTTCTCTAGCCCTCCTTAGTCTGCCCAAATAAAAAATGTTTGCAACCAACAACCAATATAATTTCACACACTTATTATAGCTCATTTCAGGAATTAGTGTCATTCTGCAGGTTCTCATGTCACTGGCAATCAGTGTTACTTCTGAAAGATCTCAGTACCTAGTGTATCCTCTTAATCTCTTTATTTCTTGCATTTTGACCTAATTTTACTACTCATTGTCATGCTTCTTCTGCTGCTAGCTGCACCTTACTTTGTATTGTAAAAATATGAAAGCTAAATTGTGGATCATTTTTAAGTGAAAAAGTCTGCTAAGTACTTACTGGGCTATCTTGAGCATTGTCTTCCTTGCCTCTCATCTGCCCAGGTCAAATGAAATCAGTGACACTATTCAGCTTGGCAAAGCAAGCAGGATTCAGCTCCAGGTGCTGAGCTGGTGAATTTTGTTGTGAATACACTGTTCTTTAAAAGTTTGATTATTCAGCAAGTGATCTCAGCTTAAAACTAGAAAAATATCTATGATGTTGGAGACATTTCCTTTCTGTCAAACCAACACAGTAGTAAGGGTGCTTTTTCCACACGGAATACAAGACTATTGGCCCTGACTCTAAGAGAATTGGAATCAAAACCTCCCTGCCCTAACCATGATCTAAACCATCGGCCTAAGCGTTACTCTGGAACTTATTGCTCTTAACTGGCCTGTTCTAGCCATCTTACTCTGTGGAACATGACAGGGATTAGCAGAAAAGGAGAAATATACAGGAAAGAAGGGAGGAGAAACACACACAAAATATGAGACAGGATTTGTCGGTAACAGTACTTAGCTGGGAAGTGGAACACTGGACTCCAGGCTATATTCCAAAGAGTAATTAAGAACTTGCATACATGGACAGCAAACAGAAAATTAATACAAAACTAGATAGAATGTAAGTGAGGGAACATTATGGGGAATACGGGTTCAAATGAAGGAAGGAATTATATCCAAGTCTTTCACATTTGGACAAAGTACCCTAACTTCTATATAGATCCTTTCCTGATCCCTAGTACCTAAATCCACCCTCTTCAATTACGCTATTTTGCTTTTGTTAAAAAAAAAATGAATTCAGAAGCAGAGAAAAACTTTACTTTTGGGACCATTAAAATCACCATCACACCCAAATGATTTAAAAGAAAAAATTCTCTTGCCAAATTAAACAACTGTTTTTTTTTTTCCTCTCCAGAAACCATTTTGTTTTATCTAGATAAAGCTGACCTTTTCTATGGACATATTTAGAGGATAAGGTGATATGCAAGTTAGAAATGGAAGATTCAATAATTTCCAGCAGTCAGTCTAAAATGCCAGTACAAAGAAACAAATATAACTGGCACAACAGACACTGAAAATCTTTCCACTGAGATTAGTATGGCTTGTACTAGACTTTCTATAGGTCCCCTATAATCACCTCTTACCCCTGTATACTTTAACAGACATTAACTTTGCTGTGACCTTGCAGCCACGTACAACAATATCTGTTTTGTTTACAGAAAGGTTTATTTTAAAAGGCTTTTTTTTTTTGTTCAGTTTGCTTGGGGGATTTTATAAACTGTAGTGTCAAACTACTATTTAAATGCCCTGATAATACTTACAGTAAGAAGTTTGACACGTGAAAAATTGTTTGGGCACCAATCTAGAGTACATCAAAACAGCAGCAATAAGTCTGGCAACAAATCAGAATCCAATACAGTACTTGGCAAATGATGGCAAAAGTACCGCCAACATGTGATGCCCTCATTTTTAAGCCAAAGATAAATGTAGCTGATGTTTCTTGCCAAAACTAGTGTGCCCAAATACCATATGTGAGGTCAAGCAAGGATGCGGCAAATAATTCCCAATGATATTTTAGCAGTCTGCTTCTTTAAGAACCATCACGTATCAAGCCCAAAATGTCTGTTCCTACACTATTATTACAGCTCACCCAGGAAAATACATAAGTGTTATAGCTTTGAAAAGCAGCACTGACAACTGTTTTCATTTAATGATTATACTCAGGAGTGTAATATTCTCTCAGAAATGAATAAAGCATACCAGAATGGTGAAATTCATAAAAAAAATATTTTTTATTTAGTAAAATGAAGGTTAACAGATGAAGTAATTATATCTCACAAACTTACTCAAAGTTTTCTCTAAGCAGTAGAACAGTGCCCCTTTAACATAATCTGTTGCAAAAAAAAAATATTTGGGAAAAGTCAATGATGTTTCCCAGAAATTAGGTTTAAAGGCTAACTTCAAGGAATTGTTTTTTAAAGATTCGTGGTTCAGTAGGGATTTAACCAAATGTTAGTGCAGGAAAATGCAGGCATTGAGGGATCTGTAATGAAAAATTTAAATGAGATTTAGCTAATGATGCAAATCACCAGTTTCAGTGAGACAGCTTTGCAACACTTTGGCTTTAACTCAGAAAAGCTGCCCAAATAACCTGGGGGGAAAAAAAATAAAAACATTCCTGTTTCTTTCCTTCCCTAGTGATCCTCACATTCCTAAACCAGGCATGAGAATCTGTCATTACTTCCCCTTTGAAAGCATTCTACCCTTGAGGCACTATACTGCAAGATACCACTCAGCAGTCCTAAAGAAGCAGTTTGGAGGACTCCAGATAAGCACTGGAGCAGGGAAGGCAGTTAGGTAAGGGAAGGACAGATTATGGTTCAAACTTAGGTTGAACAGGAAATATGTTTCCTCATTACACATTTTTTTTTTTTATTATTTTGGGGGTTTTTAAGCCTTCTCTCATTTTTCTCCTCAAACCAGGAAAATTTAGTAAAACTGACTCCAATGCAAAACACTATAAATATGGTGCCAGCCTCTTGTAACAGAAAAATACTGAAACACATACCAAATTTGTTGCATGGGTGCTGCAACCCTGGTTGACAGTTTCCCAAGCTTCAGAAGACAGGGGAGAAGGAAGAAGAAGCAAGGCAGACTACTGGGATGAGAGTATTAGCCAAGCAACAAGTAGGTCAAAAGCAAGTGTATTTTAAGAATATTTGGGGGCAGATCACTATTTAGAAGAGATAAACATTCCTCCACTGACTTTACATAATCTGAACTCGAACATTTCAGAGTTATCCCTAACACCTGAATACAACCATTTTTCTTGTGTGAAGAAAAATGAAAATAACAACAGTCCTTTGCACAGAAGCTCTTTTTTTTTAACTAGTATTCATCACACTGCTCTAGTACCTCCTACCCCAGTCCCAATACCCACTGCTGGGCAAACGAATATACTGGACTCTGATACTGACTCTGGAGGTATGGGGTTTGTGCTGGGGTTTCAGTTTAGTGCCGGCTTTTGGGTGTGTTTGTTTTACTCTATACAATCAGCAGAATCTGGCCAAAAATTTGCCTTAAACCAGTTCAACCAGTTTCACATTATCTGAAGCAGCACAATTCATGAGAAAATACCTCCTACAGACGGGACAAATGTGCATTTGGATGCATATTCTTATTCAATTATTAGGACTTACTACAGTGACGTTAAAAAAAAATCTTAGCCAAGCAGAGCATAAAGTGAAAATAAATGATGGACTTCAGTTTTAACTGCATTTTCAGTGCTAGTTTCTCATGGAAGCAGTAAAAATGCCTCAGAAAAATCACAAGGGATGAAGCATGAAATTGCAGCATGCAGTTTTCTGAAGCAGGCACAAGAGCTTAACACACTGGAGCTAATTTCTGTGTCAATTTTCATTCCGCACAGATTATTGCTATTTTGCATAGCTGAAGCACCAATTCTATGCATGTATTTGGCAGTGTCATACATATCCAGTTTCCTTGAGCTTTCTGTAATACAAGGTGGCCACACACATTGCAGCTTCTCATTAAGTTTATCAGATTTAAGTTATTCTGTGAGCCTGTTTTTCACTAATTAAAAGGCTCAATCATTTTCAGTTGGATCTTTTTCTTCAGTCTAGTGAGCTTCTCAATAATATACAAATTTACGTACCACAAATATACACAGGAGTTCAACTATCAGCCTGGATTTCCTTGGGTTTTTTTTTACTTCACCACTGGGAAAAAAAAAATAAAAATCCCATTTTCCCTGCCTTCTGATAGTATTGGTTCCTTTACTGACCACTGAATTAAGAAGTTAATAATATAAACACCAGGATTCACCAGCATCACATGCTTGCAGTTGCTAAGCACAGTTTTTTTCTTCACCTTGTTAATGGAATATGGAGTCCACTTCTGAGGAAAGAGATTCTACTGACGTGTTTTTTGCAAACTTTGTGAAAAAGAAAATCCCACACTTTCTTCAAGATTTTGCTAAAATGGACTCAACACTTTTTCAGTATCAACAGATCTCCACAGGATTATTTTAAGATCAAAAATCAAAACATAACAGAAAGCAGACTGTTAATATGAAGTTTCAAGTAGTTAATTTCAAAAGGTTAATAGTTTCTTTCAAAACATTACGCAGCTAACTCAGCAGCATCGAGTATTCTAGTGTCATCTTGTTCTAAGAATGACAAAAACGCAAGAGCTCGCCCACTTTATAGTGGGTCATCTTGAGGTAAAATCCCTTAACATGAGGAATAAAAACCATTTCTACCTTTAAAGAATATTTGTGTGATAAATAGCTGAATTGTGTTCAATTTATTTCACTTTTTAATTGCTCTTATGAAACACGACATTCAAAGCCAGAAAAGTACTATAGCCATACATATGCTAATGGTGAAAGTAAGACTCTCTCAGAGTTTAAAACCTCAACCAGTTCATCTGGTGAAATCTCCAATTTTGGTTTGAATACAGCAGGCATATGCTTTCACTTGTTAATTACAGTTCTAAGCGCTTTCTTTCCTTTTATTCTTAAATGGCCTTCCTTTCTCTGCATATTGAGCCCTTTCTGTTCTCTTTAGTTATAATCAGCACGTTATCATAAGGCAGCCGTAATCCCTGAGCTATTCTCCATTTGTCTAGACTGCAGTCTTCTCCCTTGGCCAGTAAGTAAACAAGTTTGTCCCAGTACCATATTCGATGCTTTCCCAGCTCATGATTTGGTTGGTACACAGCATGGCACACTCACTCCCATGGTAAGAAACTAAGCAGGCAAAGGGCCAAGAGCTGACAGAGCACTGACTTGCTTCTTTTCACATCACCCACCTCATAGGTTGTTGCCCTAAATTGCTTACCATAAATGCTATCCACATATAAGAAAATAAACAAAATTCTAGATCCACAACAAAATACACACCATGCAGTTTGATGACTCTGAGCTTGGTCTTCAGGCAATTGCCTGAGATAACAGACTTGGGCCCCAATTAAACTATCATCATATACCATACATATCATATATCCTAGTGTCCTGGGTTTAGCAGTAGCAGTCATTTTTCTCTTGGTAGCTGGTGCAGTGCTGTGTTGTGACTTTCAGCTGGGAACAGAGCTGATAAAAATGATGTTTTGGTTTGGCCAAGGACTTTGTGAGCCTCATGCTCTGTCAGGGAGGAGGGGAAGCCGGGAGGAAGCAGAGACAGGACACCTGACCCAAACTGACCAAAGAGGTATTCCATACCACAGCACGTCATGGCCAGGAGGTAACTGGGGAGTTACCCGGAAAGGCTAGGTAGACTGCAGGGTTGGAGGAGGTATTGGTCGGTGCTTGGTCAGGCTGGGGGGGCGAGTTATCGGTCGGCTGGTGATGAGGTGTTGTATTCTCTTCCCTTGTTATTTCCTTTATCATTACTATTATTGGTGGTAGCAGTAGTGATTTGTGTTATACCTTAGTTACTAAACTGTTCTTATCTCAACCCATGGGAGTTGCATTTCTTTTTGATTCTTCTCTCCGTTCCCCTAGGAGTAGGGGGAGGGCAAGAAGGGGGGGAGTGGGTAACAAACTGTCTGTCTGGGTTTAAACCACGACACATAGAAGCCTTCCAATATCTGAAGGCGGCCTACAAGGGTGCTGGAGAAGGACTCTTAATCAGGGACTGTAGTGATAGAACAAGGGGTAATGGGCTTAAACTAAAACATGGGAAGTTTATGTTAGATATAAGGAAGAAGTTTTTTACTGTGAGGGTGGTGAGGCACTGGAACAGCTTGCCCAAAGACATGGTAAATGCTCCATCCCTGGCAGTGTTCAAGGCCAGGTTGGACAGAGCCTTAGGTGACATGGTCTGGGGCAAGGCATCCCTGCCTATGGCATGGGGGTTGGAACTAGATGATCATAAGGTCCTTTCCAACCCAAAACATCCTATGATTCTATGGTTCCATAGAAGAGGCCTACAAGAGTGGCAGTATCACAGTATGTTAGAGATTGGAAGGGACCTCAAAAGATCATCTAGTCCAATCCCCCTGCCGGAGCAGGAACACCTAGATAAGGTTACACAGGAACGTGTCCAGGCGGGTTTTGAATGTCTCCAGAGAAGGAGACTCCACAACCTCCCTGGGCAGCCTGTTCCAGTGTTCTGTCACCCTCACTGAGAAGATGTTTCTTCTCAAATTTAAGTGGAACCTCTTGTGTTCCAGTTTGTACCCATTGCCCCTTGTCCTATCGTTGTTTGCCACTGAGAAGAGCCTGGCTCCATCCTCGTGACACTCCCCCTTTATATATTTATATACACTAATAAGGTCACCCCTCAGTCTCCTCTTCTCCAAACTATAGAGACCCAGCTCCCTCAGTCTTTCCTCATAAGGGAGATGCTCCACTCCCTTAATCATCTTAGTTGCCCTGCGCTGGACTCTCTCCAGCAGGTCCCTGTCCTTCTTAAACTGAGGGGCCCAGAACTGGACACAATATTCCAGATGAGGTCTCACCAGGGCTGAGTAGAGAGGAAGGAGGACCTCTCTCGACCCACTAACCACCCCCCTTCTAATACACCCCAGGATGCCATTGGCCTTCTTGGCCACAAGGGCACGGTGTCGGCTCATGGTCACCTTGTCATCCACCAGGACCCCCAGGTCCCTCTTCCCTACACTGCTCTCTAACAGGTCGTTCCCCAATCTATACTGGAACCTGGGGTTGCTCCTGCCCAGATGCAGGACTCTACATTTGCGTATCCGAAGGTGGAGATAAAGCCATGCTCTTCTTCTCCTATTTGCAGTTCACAGGCAACGAACAAATATTCCAAAAAACAAAAAAAGTATTTTGCAGGCAACACTAGAGTATAGGGCAAAATCAACATTCTAATTCATGTTATTTGAAGACAGCAGGGACTGGTGTTGCATTTGCCCCTCTCTAAGGCATGAGAGGACTGGAAGATACAAAATACGTGGGTTTAGTTTGGTTTTTTTTGTTTTTTACTGGTTCAAAATAACTTCAGCTGAGTAACATGAACACATATTGATTAATGGAATCACATTTTGAAACCCCTCTTATTTTTTTATTTCAACAGGATCACTTATGGATTATGGAACAATTCTTCAGCTTAAGTGCCCACTTATCTCATTTACAGCATTAGGCAATGCGTGGTAGCCATCACAAGCTTGTAACTACTGCAAAGTTCCCGATACACAAGACAGAGGTCTGAAGAGTGCCATTCTACTGTGGATGTTGGTAGTCTATGCTGCATCTTTCTCTCAGATCTTGCATACAATCTCTTATTATGATCAGACTTACAATCGAAACCACAAAAACAGTAGTCCTGATACCATTGAAATTCTGCCCAAATACACCTGAGCTGCAAAACACTAGCTTTGATTTCTTTCTGAAGAGGGTGGAAATATAGCTAGATTATATTGCTGGATTTTTCACCCATTGATAAAGACAGTGCTAGTAAATTTGAGCTCATATTAATGTTTTGATCACAATTTCATCCCTTTAAATGCAGTTTTACCCCCTTCAGTGAAGCAGAAAATCAGAAATACTCTGTAATACAATACAGCTCATTTTTCACAGTGTCAACAGTTAGCCTCAGGAAAGCAAAGACCATCTAGCTAAGTAGTCTGCAAAATGATAACACTGAAAGTTCCAAAGGCTTTAAAAAAAATCAGCAAGCACCTTGTTATTGTAAAGGTTCTTTGTATTCTGAAAAACAGCATACTGTTACAATGGACAGGCTGTTACAACTCTGCCAAGCAGAAGCAGATGTGGCAGGTAAGCCTTCCAATTAAAGACAAATTTCTTGGTATGAAGTCAGAATATATTAAGTGCAATTTGCTCTACTTAAACATTTGCCACTAGAAAGTGTTCAAATAGCATGCACAGAAGTCTCACAAACATTGGGTTCTCAAGGAACAACTCAATTTTAAGAACTGATGTTAATCAGTTCACAAAGAACAAACTTTCTTCAGCTTCCATTATTCCCAACACATTAAACCTTGAAACAAGACTGAGTAATTGTTCACCTACTAGAAGAACAACAGAATATCATGAACGTCACCATTTCATGACACCTACCATAAGAAAATTATGTTATTACTAAGAAAATATAGCACCTTGTGATCCATTACCTTTACTTAGCTTTAAATTTCTCTAACCTATATCTAGGTTAAAATAAAACATTTAAGGAAAGTAAGTCAAGTGTTACAAACTGTTATCTCACTACTTCTCTAATGAAACAAAGATTTGCAAAGACATTTTCAGGAGTGTCTAGAAGTACTCTCTCTTCTGCTCTTGTCCAAAAAAACGATAAGGAGAACATGCTTTAATATCCCACTCCCAGCAATGGTAGATGGTGACAAAACTATTCAATCTGTGACAGACAGGACAAATCCCTGTTCACTGATCATAATACTGTTAATTAGATGTGCTTCTTATGAAGCACTAACACAAGCTCAGCACACGAGCTGACAATAAGCTAGCTTAAAACATTTTTTCTAAGAAGTTTATTATTAAATCAAATAATAAAATTAATTTCCAATTACTCATACAGCTATATATCACATATTAAAAAAGGTATTAAAGTAACATGATCTAGCCACCTGTTACCACACACAGGAATATCTACACTCAGGAATATCCACATTAAGTACAGACTTCAGATGGAAAAAACAGGCCTGTTAATGTGGGGTTTTAGTTCCTTAAACTATTCTTTTTTGTTTTTCTTTAAAAACAACAACAATAAAAACCCCTACATATATTTTTCCTTAAGTGAGTATACACCTGTATTTTCAATTTGGTTTTATTCTTTCCTTTTTCATACTCCACAATCCTACAAAATAACAGTAGGAGAATTCTCATAAGTCACCTGACAAAGATCTTTGACAAACCATTAAGGATTCTGTAAAGTAGGTAGAGTCTGAAATTGAACTCGAACTCTATGAAATACGTACATTAGACAAGGTGTTCATATGAATAGCCTTTTACCTGGAACTTTTAAAGCTGTAGGCACCTATATATGCAAATCAAAGTTTAGGAAGTATCTCAAGATAAAAGGCTTATGAGAAATTACGTGTCAAGAGCCTGGACAGGGAATACAAAAGTAAAAATACATAAATCCCAGGTATCTGTGTGAGCTTCTAGAATGTCACCTTCTCACTAGAGTAGTCTGAGTGTTTTTTTCATTAGATGCAATTACCATTTTATCAACAGGCCTCTTTGTAAACACCAGAAATACTGCAAAATACAAGAAATTCATAACAAAAATAACATTACAGGATGTAACATGGACTTTCCTCAATTAAATTCAATGTTTTTAAACTCCCAAAGTATACATAAGCTCCTTCTCTTTCAAGAACAGCAAAAGCACAGATCTTATAGGTACTCACCACCGTCTTCAACCATGAAATGAAAAATGTCACTGGTGGCATTGTCATCCCCTCGTAAAACATAGCATATCTTCATGTCATCAATATCAGCTAGAAAGCGTGAGGAAAAAACAGATTTTATTCTAAATGTTGAAGGCATGAAATTGTTTTTATTTAAAAAAGAAAAAAAAAAGAAAGACGTATTAAATTGTTTATCTTCAACAGAGAGAAGTCAAGATTCTGCAGCAGAGCTCAGGAATTTCAGTATTAACAGTGTTGAAGTTTTACAGATAGCATTTGTTCTCCCTCCCTTTACTTCCCCCTCCCCAGTGCCCTCTTTCATGATGTATTTACAAAAACAATTGAAAGGAAGTGTAAAAACGTGGGCTCAACAGTCAGAACTATGTCATGTTTTTAGTGATGTATTTTCGTAGAGGCGTATGTCCTCTAAGATACTGATCCTGTCATTCTTCATCCTGAGTAGTACTGTAGAGATCACATAAAAGCTGTGGCTGAAACAGGAGCAAATCCCAGGGTATTTTCTATGTGAAGTTCTACCCTCCATTCACGAGGCAAGACAAATTAGTTCACACTCACACCACCCTACTTCTCCACCCCCAAACTAGATTACTTCTGGCATGTTTTCTACCCGTAGGATAGGATATCTTTACACATTCTGCAGAAGAGAGATCTCAGTCTCTTTAGTCCCCCACAAAAATGCCCTCTCCATCAGACCATCCCTCCTATCAGCATGTTTTCAAAGGATATGGCATATAATCTATATGAACTGCCATAAGAAGTGCTCAGACACAGTGATTGGCTGGTTTAGGAATTCAAACAGATGCAATGTAAGTAGATAGATAAGACTTCAGTAAGAAGCAATTCAATGCACAACTTTGAATCATCAGTTGCAATAAAAAAGTATGTAAAAGGTAAAAATGTATTTCTTAATATTGTGCTTTCTGGTTTCCTTGAACAGTGATAAGAAACATGTAATACATAAAAACTACTTTTTGACATTTTCTTTGAAAGACTGCTGTTGGAAAATCCATGTCTGATAGTTTTTTAAGAAAAAGTGTTATAAATTAATAGCATTAAAGTGGAAGTCAAGTACCACTCAAGTTCTCCTCTCATGTTAGGGCATATGCATTAGTAAAAAATAGCTAAAAGCACTTTTGTCAGAGCTCCTCAAAATCTTGAGTTCCAAAAGTAGCCAGACATCTTCCAGGGCAAACAAGTTAAGAGCATTATCAGCAAATATATGTCACTGAAGAATCTCTTCCATAAATGTTTCAGTTAAAGATCAAAAATTCACAGGGCTATAAAGAGGATGCAAACAAATACCTCTTCATGTCAGCCGAGCAAATCAGCTCTGCTGATGAGGGCAGCCTTCTCAAAATCCATGGTTCCAATACATATAAAGATATATTGGCTCAACACTCTTGAGCCAGTGTTTGGCAGACCAGGACCACCACATCAGAAAAAGCCACTTGACATCCAAACTAAATTTAGTCAAAAGAATTTCAAAGGAATTACCTGTTTTCTGTTCACTAAGAACACGCTCACAGTCACTTGAGCAATTCTATGCTTTCCTTCCACGGTTGATTTGGGTTATACAAGAGCTATTAGAGCTTGCCTAGTTGTAAGCACAATTCATTGCTGTACAACTACAGTGCCTGCTAAATATTGATGAGATACTGAAATTCTCCAGCATAATTTTGAAATGCACCCAACATAATTCCTATTAAAAAAATAATTATCTCCGCTAGATCAAGGCACTGATTTCCTGTTTGAAAAACATGCAAAACTGAAGTGGTTATTAAAGGTTACATATATTCTTTAAGAAACAAATGCACTTTGCAGCATAATTCACTCATCTCCCTGAAAACAACTGCCTGAAAAACAAGGTAAAAAGTATTATCAAAGTGAATGCTGAATAAAATCACTGCTTGCAAAGTTTTGCATATTTGGTTGAAGCAGCCATTTAGATATTTCTGGCCTCAGGAGACTACATGAGCGCTGAGACATTGACCAAGCTGTATTATTGCCAAGGCAAAGCCTTACTCGCCACTATTTCTTCCCGGCTCCTCAGAACACCTGCACAGCTCTGGGATGTGACCTGGCCCTTACTCACAAATTTACCCGCATGGGACCAGGGAGTCACAAAACAGTGCTCAGCAGTCCATCACACTTTGTACATTCAAAACATCATACAAACATCAGCTATCTGTTATATACCACTAAATTCCCAAACGTGAAAGACTTGCCAGTTCCTTAGCAGACTCTCTTCACTTTTAAACAAATTAGCTAATCTTAATGGATATCTGCTATGAACAAATTCCAGCCCTGACTTGCAGAGACAATGGCAGTACAATTATGCATAGACAATATCCTTTGTATGTTTGCTTTGTTCTAGGACAGCATTAGACAAGAAATTACCATGTGGCAAGCATTTTTCTTTAAGCTTTCTCTGCATTTACTATTACTAACTACTAAATATAAAGCACAAATAAATAATAATTAAAACTGCTGCTTTCAGATGTAACATGAAGTGACAGATAGGAATTGAATAATCTCAGGAATTGCTTAACATATTTAAGAGTATTTTATTTTGTTACTGTCATTTGCCTGACTCTTTCTCATTCAGATTATTTAAGAATTAAATAAAAATAAATAAAAAGCACCAACCATTTGAAGTATTTGGGGTCCTTTTATCAAGAAGTTAACTCCTCCACACTCTAATACCCCCTTTGACCAATCTCAATTAACTCTATGAGCTTCAGAAGCAAAAGATTTCCTACTGTATTTGTGGCAGAAGTATTTAATGCATGCTAATTAGGAAGACCCAGGCTGATTGCTCCTGAACAAATTACACAAAAAAAATCTCATGGACGTACTATATTCTGCACAACCACATTTTGACTGGAGGCTTTCAGCTCATCTTGCAAATCTAGGATGACTTCCTTCCTAGCACTTGATAATGTTTTGTGGACAGATACTGAAAAGCAATCTCAAGCATAAAGCAGAAAGCTGTTTACTAAACAATCACTCTGCCCTCTCTTTCCACTGCAGGCAATCTGAAAAACCAGACTGCTCAACCTGCTTGCACACAATGGATCTTATTTCATCAATGTTAACCTAATTCAAAGTGATCAGGCTGCCTGTTCATACAACCACAAGCCCAAACCCAGGGAATGTGAGATGGAAATGTATTAGGATGGACTTCACCAGCTATTGAGTAGCTTTCAAAATTCATCTGCATGTGACCCTTAACAGCCTCATCCAACTCCAAAGTTGCCCAGTTTTGAGTAGGGGTTGGACCAAGTGACTTCCAGAGGTCCCTTCCAATGTAAATTGGAGAACTATAACAATGTTTATGAAACCAGAACTGTTCGGCATTTTGTAAGAGGTTGCCCCACCTTGCAGGATAAGACCCCTAAAAACTTGGGAGATCAAACCAAAAAAAGCAAGTGTGTAACAGCAGGTCCTAATATAGGTGCATCCCAAAATCAAAACTATTAATCATGACTGGCTACAAAATCTGATTTATATGCAGTGGATGTAAGCGGATGAGTATCATTAAGGATATCATGAAAAACGGTCTTGTTCACTTCTGCCTTAAATGTTAGATAATTATTTGTCTTAGTATAGCATAAGCATGAAATACACATAAATTCATAAATCTTGGATTTGACAGTGCTTTGCACATTTAATGGTGCTCAGCCACAAGGTGAGGGAGAACAGTGGACTACGCAGAGTTCTGAGTATGAAGCTTGGTCTATGTAAGACCTCTGCATCTCACATTACTTCTCAAAATTGCAGCCTTCTAGATTTAGACAAGAATTTTTGTCTTCATGCCCCTCATAGCCTCTCTCGTACCCAAAGCAGCTACAGACAAGAGGGCATCTGAGGAAAAAGGAAGACACTGCCCTTTCAATCCATGACTTTCACTTCCAGTAAATTCTCTTTCCTTCAACAGATGTATGATCCCTGTGTGAGCCTGATGCTTTCTGCTTTTCATGAAGCCTTTCCAGACACCATTTTTCCCCTCAAGTGTTTAGCCCTTCATTTATAAGACATTTTTCTGTGTTTGCTTCATAAAATACAAACCATCATAAAAAGTATTCAGGAAGTTGAAGACAGATTTCACAGAAATAACACAGATGCTCAGGAGGTATTTGCTCTTAGAGACCAAAGGACAAAATTACTGAAGAAATGTGTATTTCTTCAAAACACTCTTCAACTCAGCACTATTTAGAATGCTAGTGCCAGTACTGTCAGAGGACCTGTGAAGCTGTATCACTTTATGGAGATCCTCACTAGCTTTCAAACCATTCCTTTTCTAAGGGTTGCAAGCTTCCCACCCAGCTAAGGCATACCCAGGATATTAAGACACCCTGTGCAGAGACCAACGAGCCTAACACATAGTCAGACTGCCAACTGAAAGCCTCAGTGGTGCCACACGGCAAAAAAGAGAATGGAACATGTACCTCTACTGAGTGACCCCTTTCAAAAAAAAAAAAAAAAAAAAAAAAGGAATATCACTGTGCTATGCAGTGGTCTCCTTTCAAGCACCATCCACTCAATAATTCTACATCCTCCAATGTAAGAGAAAACCCACTGAAAAAGTGATAATCTGCTTATTTGCTCACTCCCATTCTCTTCTGTTTTTCACATATTCTGATAACAATCTTAATACTACTTGCAGTTCGCTACTGAAGCCTTACACTTAAGGAACTTTGATGGTTCCAAAAGTTTAGACATGGTTTGGTCCGTTCTCATCCTCTTCATAGCATTAGCACTGCAAAACTTACAGCAGTCCAGCCATTCAGAAGATCGTCATGCCTGTTTGCAAGATTTGGTATATCTGACAAGGACATCACTACAGCCAAGCCTGTAACATGGAATACATACTGGTATGGGCTCTGTAAAATAAAATACAGCCAACTACAAGTATTCATCTCCAGCCTTACCACCTACACAGCCCAGCCTGTCTGGGAACCTTTAGCTTTGAGTCCTCATACTGTTCTGCTGTTTGTTCTCTTCACAGCTGCAGAAGCCTCCAAGAAACCTTATTTCACTATTAATCAACCTGCTATTAACTTATTGCAAAGTAACATGGAAAATTCTCTGGAGAATAGCTAATGTTCTCTTTTCAATTAAAGTTACATTATAGCCTTGTGTTGAGGCTTTATTTTAGAACATACAGCACATGTGGTTTTCATCCTATTTATACCACTATTTTAGTTCCATATACAAAGGAGCACTGATATAAATTTAAAACATTTACATTACCTTTTAATTTACCACAAACACTTTGTGGTTAAGTTTGTGTAATTAAGTCAACAAATGCACTTGTAATACATTATTTCCCCATGTTTGGGAAGTGATTTTGCTTTTACAGTTAACTGCATTCAGACTGTACAGTAACTGATATCCTTGCTGTGGTATGACCATTAGTTAATAATAACTTGGCCATTCCCGTCGCATTTCCTAAATAAAACTGTTTAAACAAGGCACACAGACTAAAGATCTAAAACCACATGCAGCCAAATTCTGTTATCCAAAATTCTATCATTGATAAAAAGTCTAAACCACAGTTGTTTGGGCTGTAAGCTCTCCTAAAAAAGATGCTCCTTTATTTGATGTTTATCCAGCAGACACTCTTTCCTGTTTAATGCTGTCACAGATACACTAACGAATAAACAGAATTGAAAAATAATAAAGCCATTATAAATAAGCTCACTATTGAAAAGTTTTTCCCATCAATTATTACAGAGTTTAGCATGAAAAATAGCATTTCCAGCAATCTATAGAAAGCATGGAGTATTATAATACCTTGGGTGAACTGCCTGATGCTATGATTGCCTTTCCCCAGATGGATCAGGAAGCCATGGCGTGGACCCTCTGTGATTCTGATCTTCAGAGTAACATGTAAACTGTCCCTGTCTTCCACTTTGAGCACCTTGTTGGTAATCAGAAACCCGATGTGACCTGTGGCTAGAGCACGGAGAGTCTGAGCACCCTTATTTATTACAATTTGCGGTACACTGTTGTCCACAGCCATTATTCGAATCTTCATAGTCTGCGGTTTCCTTGTTTCAAACACAGTGTTGGGGAAGACGTAGAAATCAGTATGAGTGCCATCTGTAACAGTGAAAGAGAAGCTATCCTCAACTGATTCTGTGCCATCATGTTTGTAGCTGATTAGATTTTCGTTTAGATCTTGCTTAGTGAAGCTGGTGACGGGTTTGGAGTTATTGAACATGATCTGACCATGAACTGGTATTTGAGTGATGATAAATTTTAGCAATGCATCAGGTGTATCTCTGTCTTCTGCAGTGAGCTCAAATGGGGTTATCAGTTTGCATTCATTTTCACTCACCACCAGGTTGTTGATTGTGATGACAGGTTTCTTATTGTCCACATCGCTGATAGAAATCCTGAAAGTACGAAATACAGGGTTATAGCCATCAGTCACCTCAAACTCAAAGCTGTCCATTTTCACCTCATCTTCTGAAGTGTGAATGTAATAGATTTTATTGCCTGCTAATAAGAGTTGAGTAAAAGTTGAGATGGGTACCCCAGGCTGATCTGTGCATTCAAGATGACCACGAACAGGTGCCCTGGTAATAGTGAAAACTAAGTTCTCATCCGGACTATTCAGGTCACTGGTGCTAAGCAAATCAGTAGTTAGGGTTACCTTCCCTCCTTCTTTCAAAGAAACCCCTTTGCTGATTACATCTGGGAAGACAATATCAATGCTACCTATCGTGACATAAAAGTAGCGGTCAATGAGTGGATTTATTCCATCTGTCACATCAAACTTGATAAGATCACGAACTCCTCCTTGGCCAAAATGCGTATATTGAATTAAGTTTCTATCCACATCATCTTGGGTGAAATTCATCCCCAGGGTGATATTCTCAACTCCACCTGAAGGCTTGATTTTCTGCAGGAGGCCTTGTCCTGGCCCATATCTTATAATGTATGTCAAGGTTTTGTCTTCAGAATCCAGGTCAGTAGCCTTCAATATTCTGTTATGAATAGTTCTAGTTTCTCCTATTTCAATCTCTAAACCATCATTGATGGCCATTCTGGGTGTCTCATCATCTACAGGAATAATCATGATGAGTACTGTTTTCCTAATAGTATGTTTACCATCTGTGAGTGTCACCTCAAAACTGTCCTCCTTTGTCTCAGAGTCATCATGTTCATAGAGTATGTTGGAGCTCTCTGTTATCTGATCCAACATGAAGCTCTCCACTAGGACAGTTCCATTCACCAGCTGGTTCACAATGTGGCCATGCCTAGGAAGCCTGATGACTGTAAACATTAATTCATCAGCAGGGATGTCTGCATCAGCTGCATTGAGAATAGGAGTATCAACAACCAGGCTCATGCCTTCCATCACAACAAACTCTCGCACAAAGATTTCAGGCTCTTCATCATTGACTGGCACAATTAGAATGGGGAAAAAATGCTTTGGGGAAAAGTTAATGCCATCAGAACAGCGAAAAGCAAATCTGTCTTCAACAGGCTCAACACCCTTATGTATACTTTGGACATAAAAAATATGACCTTGACGGAGGTCTTTCAGGGTAAAAGCACTTATAGCTACACCTGCTCTGGATTTTTCAGATCCTGGGGCTGGAGATATGTTCTCTACATACCCAGATGCAGACTGAGCAACAATGGTGCAAAGTATATCATCATTAGGAGTATCCACATCTTCAGCCCTGAGGTGAGCAGGAGTAATGACCTGTCTGTCACCTTCTGTTACCATGAACTGCTCTCCTACAAAAACCTCTGGGGCTTGAGTGTCAACAGGAAGAATGGTCACCAAGACTGAAACTCCTTGAACAACATTGCCCCTGACATTCCACTCCTCAGACAGGTCAGACAAGGTAAGATTGAAGGTATCTACTTTGGGCAAAAGGCCTATTTCACCACCAGTGTGAGCATATACCACACCACCATCCAGCAGATCTCTCTGGGAAAATCTCTCTGCAGGTACTCCTTGGACCAGGATGTTTCCATGCTGAGGAGGATCCTCTACAATGAAAGTCAACATTAGATCATCTGTATCCTCATCTGTGCCCTGAATGACATTAGCAGTGATTTCTACAGCACCATTCTCCAGCACATCCAGGTAGGAACCAAGAGTGCCTGGGGGCAACCGTAGCGTAGGAACCTCATCATCAACTGGGTGCACGTTCATTTTCAGTGTGATGGGCACAAAATGAACCCCATCACTCACATCAAGCCTACAGGTATCACTGTTGGTCTCAGCTCCACCGTGCACATACACCACCCTCCCTTGTCTGATATCATCCAGGCCAAAGACACCTCCTGGAATCAAGCTGTATCCAGAAAGTTGCAACTGGCCATAACGGGGAGCCTGGGTCAGGATAAATCTGAGATGGGTAAGTTCAGTGTCGGTGTCACTGGCATTCAGCTCAGTTGGACTAAGGACATGGCTGCCTCCCTCAGGCAAAGTGAAGCCAGTATTAGTGATTTCAGGAGGCTGGTTATCCACAGGTTGCAGATAGATGGTGAAAGTCCCTTCAGCTGCATTGCCAGCTGCATCTTGCACTTGATACTGAAACTGAATCAAATGAGGAGCCACCCCCAGTTCTTCCTGTGGGGGACGGTACGAGATCTTGTGATGATTGATCTGGGCTTGGGTAAAGTGGGTAACTTCCACAGAGTGATCTTCAGTCAGCACAAGGGCTCCAAGGCGGGCTCCATATGCATCTGGCAGATGGTTAGTGTCAGTGGGGGGCTGAGTTATTGTGTACTGGAGCTCACGATCCCCTGAATCCTGATCTGTGTAACACAAGTGCTTCCTCTGCAGTGGGGTCACCTGCTGCTCTGCAACTATTAAGTGCAGGCTGCTGCTGCTATGCAGTTCAGGGGCTAATCTGTCTATGGGATGAACCCGCACCACAAAAGTCTGTGGCCCAGAGCGGTTGGGTGGGTCATTGTCATCCTGGACTCTAAATACAAACTGGTCCAACACAACCCCAGGGCCAGGGCTGTGAGGCCCCAAGTGGTGGTAATAGAGACGCCCTTCAGTAATGTCCTGCTGCAGCCACTCTCTCACTGTCTTTTCATAGATTATAGAGCTCCCCCCTAAACCTGGCACCCTCCTCCAAGAAAATCCCTCATCTTCTTCCTCCTCTTCCCAGCCAGGAGGTGGGTATGCTTGACGGAGGAGAAGCTGCCCTGCAGTGGGGCCAGACTCCACTGTGAAGAGCAGGATGGCATCCTGAGAGTCAATGTCAGTGGCACTAAGGGCACGGGTGGTGATGGGCACTGTTTCACCCTCAGCCATGGCCAGCCCTGTGTTAGCATTGAGTAGGGGTGGCTGGTCATCAGTGGGCACCAGGGTAATAGGGAAAAGGAACTCAACACGATGGCGAGATCCACCATCCTCCAGCCGCAGCACCAAGTTGTCACTGAGTGGAGACTCGCTGCCGTCATGCTGGTAAATGACCTGGCCTGCTGCCAGCTCAGCCACTGTGAAGTGCTTACGAGGGTCTCCAGGTGCTGCAGTGTCCTCCAGGAGAGTGAGGTGGCCATGCCTCAGCCCTGCCACCACACTCACCCGCACCTGCTCAAGGTCATCTTCATCACTGATCACCAAATTTGGGTTTGGACCAGGGCCTGAAAGAGGCCGTGACTGCCCCTCATAGAGCACAAGGCCAGTGTTGCGGGTCACCACAGGTGCCAGGGTGTTCATGGGCTTCACCACAATCACAAAGGTGAAGGGCTCTGAGGCAGCACCCTCTGGGTCCAATACCTCCAGCTCAAGCTCAAAGAGCCGTTCCCGATCTGAGTCCTCCATGGGGGGCTGGTAGGCAATGCGTAGCTCCCTCACATCTCTCTGACTGAAAGAAAAAACTGGCAAGCTTCGGTCATCTGTGCTGACCATGTGGCCCTGGCCAGGGCCAAAGGGAGAGGTGATGTTGAAGATCAGCAGGTCTGGTGGTGACTCAGTATCCTCAGCTGCCAGCATGTCGGGTGTGAGTGCAGTAAGGACAAACTGGTCAACCTCCATCATGAGCATGGCAAAGAAGCTGGGTTTGGGGGCCACATTCTCAGTCCCGGCCCGGATCCGCACCAGCACCTGGAAGTACTCACGCTTCAGCAGTGCCCCACCACCTGCCGCCTCCCGCAGCTCTGCCACCAGCGGCACCAGGTCACGGTTGGGAGAGCCGCCAGCTGCCGTGTGGCGGTAACGCAGCCCCAGGCGCAGGAACTCCTCGCAGTCCCACATTGAGGCGGGAACGGGGCCACCCGCCGCCGGTTCTTCACCCGCGGCGGCCGCCGCCGGAGGAACCTCCGCCTGGGGGTAGTTGAGGATCTCTCCGTAGCGGGGCAGCCCGGCCATCGGCGGCAGCAGGCCCACCCGGCAGCGCTGCCGGCCCGGCTCGAAGGCGAACTCCAGGGTGCGGGCGTCCAGCGGGTTGCTGGTGCCCCGCAGGCGCTCTACGGTGAGGGGCAGGTTGCGGGTGACGATCTCCAGCTGGGTGAAGAGCACTTCCACCTCCAGCACCAGGGGCAGCACCAGGGCGCGGCTCGGCGAATCGTAGCGCAACTGCAGGCGGACGCGGTCTCGCGCGGGGCTGCGGCCGCCCAGGTGGGAGTACTGTACCTCACGGGCCCCGAAGTCGCAGGGGAAGCGCCGGGGGCTCAGCCGGCCCGGGCGCTGCCACAGCGGGTCCTCGTCCAGCACGGTGAGGTGGCACCGGTCACCTGGCTGCACCTGCAGCACCAGGTCCCGCGTAGGGTCCAACCAGGCAGAGCGGCCCAGGGGCACCCGCAGCCCGCGGTTGGCCACCACGACGGGGTCCGCCTCCGGCTCCCAGGGCAAGGCGACTGCGGCACTGCCTGGCGGCGGCTCCGACAACCCGACCCAGACGCAGCTGGTCAGCAGCAGCAAGCCGGCCAGCAGCCCCCGCGGGGCGGCGGAGAGAGCCTGCATCATCGTTGCGGGTACAGCGAACCGCTGGGAGCTCCCAAGGGTGCCGAGTCGCAGCCCTGCTCCCGCCACCGGCGCAGGGAGCCCACAAACACTCCCGTCACGCACACGCGCCGTTCTGAGTGGAGCGCGCTCCGCTCAGGAGGGGAGCCCAGCGAGCTGCGAAGACCCGCCCTGCGCCTACAAGCTACCAATAGGCAGCCGCAGAGGGCGAGCCCGCCAGACACGATTAGACAGAACTGCTTGCCAATCTTGCAAGCTACACCGGGACAGCCTCCTCGTCTCTGCCATGGCCCTCAGCAGGTTGCTGAGGAGAGGGTGCTAGGAGCGCGGTGGGCAGAGCTCTGGCTGTGCGGGAGTGGGGAGAGAGGGGAAGCGGGAGGCGCGATCGCTTTGCCGCCAGCCACCGCGGGCTCCGTGCTTTGAGGAGGACGGTACTGCTTGCCCACAGCGGAGAAGCACACCTCTGCCGAAAGCGGGAGCGCTCCGCCGCTCCCCCCACCCCACCCCTGCACCGAAGCTCCCCGCTCTCTCCTTAAATCTTGGCGCCCTGGGGCAGAACTAGTGGCTCGGGCTCACCTTCCCTTCAGGGGACAGGATCAGGGGGCGGTGGCAGCGGGTTGACGCACCCGGTCCCCTTCAGTTAGAGCGGGGTTGCCCGACAGACGAGGCGGGTTAACGGGGACGGAGGAGAGGAAAGTGCCTGCGGGAAACCCCGGGGGGGTCACGAAATGAGAAGAGGGCAGGGGCTGACGAGACCCGGCTGCCGGCACCGGCTGCCTTTGAGCTAGAAAGAAAGGGGATGAATAGCTCCGGGGCAAAACACCCTAGTTAGTACCCAGCTCTATTCCTCGAACGTGAGTAGTCGCAGGGGTGAGTGAGTAAAAGCCTCACAGCGTGTCTGCCACCTTGTGTCTGCAGTTAAAAGCGTACTAACAGCGTAAGTTTCCGGGAGTTACTTGACTTTCAGAGTTTCTAATGGCAGGCTCTGACTTTGTCTTATCTCACAACTGCTAATATTCTTTCTTGTTAATGAAATATGATCCACAACCTGCTTTAAACAGGTTCCTAACAGTAAGAAAAGCAAAAAATACTGAGAAGGAACATATTCAAAGACTACCCAAGGCTGTTTGGGAATGACTGTGTGATGCCTTCTTTTAAAATAATCTTTGAAATTGTCCTTTGGTGGTAGAGCAACATTATGGCATGTGATCTTGTTTCCTGTATGGAAATCCCAAATTCGGTATTTCAGGTGTGGGCACAATCAACCGCATTTATGTGTAAGTATTCATTCCAACAAATAATTCATCTTGGTTTGAAGGAGGGGAATGTCGGTGAACATCTATTCCACAACACTGGATTATTGTAATTTGAGACTTACTTTTCTGTTCTGTTATTCACTTACCCGTGTGTTTCAGAGTTCAAGGATTCCAGGTGAGAGAAAAAGAGAGACAAATAGAAAACTCTCAACTAGTTTATTAATATAGGAAAATATAGAGAATCGAACAGATACAGTAAAAAATATTTCCAAAGAGTGTGTACCTTACCAACCCCAAGGACCCTGTGAAGACGATCAGGATACCAGCTCCGAGGATCATCATCGCAGTGTGAGGAGGCAAGGTTTTACCGTGGAGAGCATCCCTGCAAGAGGCAACGTTGACCTGGACAGTACAAAGTTCTGCATTCTGGCATTGCATGAGGCTTGGGCTTTTATACTGACAAAAATGCACACTCATTCTGACGCAGGGGGCCAGCTTACATTGGAAGAAGTGGCCAACAATAGCTAGAAAGTTGTCCAAGGGTCAAGACTTTTCTGGGGAGTTCTAAAGCGGAACTTTCTGGGTAGGAACCAAAGCAGGACCTTCTAGGGAGCAGCCAAAGTAGGACTCTCTGGGGAGGAGCTAAATGGGGAGCCACCACAGACCACTACCTCACATGTTAGGCTCGCCTACACACTGTGGAAAACTGCAGAAAGCTATTTTGTTAAACATGTCCATACTGAATTACCAAGTTGGATGCTGCTGCAGGAGGTAGTGATTCTATTACTTAGATACCTAGTAACACTAGTACCATTTCTCCACCCTTATGAGGCATTCACCCTGGATTTCAGTAAGTTAATATCTTATTTCTAAGCATCTAATGAAGATAATTCAGTGGAAAATATCGAGTCCCAGGACCAAGGAACCCCCATAGTTTCAAAAAATGGTGTTAGTGTCGCTTGTCAGAGGTGACAATATTCAGGATAGAGTGACTGAAATTGCCCAGATATAATGGTCTAATGTCAAGTCCCGGGTTCTATTTTAAAACAAGTAAATAAATAGTAATAATAACCCAAATTAAAAACAAAAAAACCCCAAACAATATAACACCCCCCAACAACAAAAAGAAAAAAAAACCCACAAAAGGTACTCCAAATCCCCCCCCCCCCCAAAAAAACCAAAACCAACCAACCAAACAAACAAAATGGGAAAAAACAACCAAAACCAAGAGATCCACCACAGAGATTAGAAGGTACCATTGGGGTGACTCATAATTTAACTTATTAAAGGAACATGTACAATTTAAGCTTGGTTCCAAAATAGGACAAATCTTCATATTTATTCACTTCAAGGGAGAAAAAACTTTCTTTTTTTCAGAATAAGCTCCATTTTGCGGAGTTTGACACTCAAACCAGGTGTGTACGTGCAAATATCCATGTGTGTGTAGAGAGACTTGGTGAAAAAGGGTAACGAATCAGTTACACATCGTATCTGCTTTTTTAATTTGTTGTTCTAGCAGAAAAAAAAATTGTTATATTCTTGAACTGTTAGCAGATAAATGTATACTTTTAAAATATTTCGTCCTTAATGATGATGTATTTTGAACCACATTTGTAACAGAGCAATCTCTTCTCTGTTAAAGTCAGTCCAATATTTACTGTGATGTCTATCAAGAGATCATACCTGGGACATCTCTTCAACTGGTAATGAGAGTTGTAGAAATCTAGTAGATGAAGGAATAGTTTTTGACATAACTGTTGAAAGCGAATGAAGGCATGTATTTGAACAAATAAATTATTGAGATATTTAGCTTCTTAACTGGAAGAAAAAAAGATCAAGAGTATAGTACTGAAGGGATGGGTTTGACCCATCTCTGATACAGAATTTTCTTGTTTTCGGTAGATACATGGTCAGGTTGTTTGATCTCTGTTATCACAATCATCAATTAATAAATCTCCAGGTACAAACAGCAGAAGTCCTCTATTTTTAGCAGTTGCTGTCTTATCGAACAAGTCAATGAGCTCTTGTGCCACACTCCAAGTCCGAAGTGCAAGAAGTAGGGTTTTATTCTTTTCTCAGCACAGCATAAAATAAAAAATGCTCCAGATTATAAAGTTGATAAGATTTTTTTATCAGATTTTCCTTGAGTTTCTAACTGGTTGGCTTGTGCCAACGTTTGTGTTCAGATTGTACTTGCAGAAAATTCATCTTGGCTAAATTCTGATTTAGACATAGCTGTAAATCCAGAGTGTTTTCCTACCAATTGTCTCTGAATTCAGTGTAACAAATATGAATTCGGCCCAGTAAGGAGTCCATTGATCTTTTAAAATAAAGTTTTGGTGAATAAAGTAACTGGTATTTGACATGGGGAAAAAAAGAGTCTACATATCCTTGCAGCTCTGCTGTACTACTACTATGTATTTCTGAGTCTAAACAGAAAGAAAAATCTTTAAAACAAAGAAGACCTGCTCATATAATAAAGTATTAATAAATGTGTGCTCATGGAAATCCAGTGATGAATTTTTCTTCTGAAAAAAATTACCTGTGATTTTCATCAGGATAAATCTGTATTGTATGACTTTTCTTTTTTTTTCTAAAATGACTACAAATTTATTCTTATTTTAAATGCAACCCTTTCTGAGGGCATCTGGCTTCTGCTTTTGGCGATGGATCACAGATTTATATTACTTACTGAAACACAACTCACAGTTCCCTTGTAAGTCAAGCAGAAGTTTACTTTTCACCAAGTTGACATATAAATTTATAGTTATCAAAGACTGCCCTCTGTTGATATGGTATAATCTTAACATCTTAACAGTAGCAAAGTCTGATTTCTGTTATTGCATTACTTTTCATAGCAACTTCGGACTTAATGATGAAATTAATTCCAGAGATGGTTTTCTACTGAATTAGTAAAAGTGAAATAATTTTGATGATTGAATACTGGAAAAGGAGACTAAATATGACATAGAAACATCAGGGGATTTTAGCATTTTCCAAAGAGATAGCATGACTATTTCATAACTTACAGGTTCAAAAAGACATGCCATCTCTTGGCAATGTATAATAACTATCTTGCCTAGGAAATTGAGAGCAGCTGGAAAGGATGGAAACAGGAAATGAGATTCACGGGAGTATTTGAACACTAATGAGTTGTATAAGTAATTTTGCTATTACTATTCAGCTTTGAAGGCTGTTTAAAAGCAAGGTGTACAGTACCTACTGTGGCACAGAGAAAATCTTCATCATTCACAATATGACTGGTGATTTGGTATACAAAGAGCAAAGAACAATCCTGTATAGTCTGCGGAAGCAGAGTAAAAAAACTGAAAATGTTAAATCAGGCAGATAAGAGTGTCTCAGTTCCCTGTGTTTAGCTGCAGTTAAACAACAGCCTTTCTGTTGCTTCCATAATCACTTTTTCCTATTTCATTAATAAATTATTACAGAAATTGATATTTCTAAATTATCACAGATACCTTTTTGCCTGGGTATATGCAAGAGTATTGCTAATGTACAACTTTCATTCATTCTCTTTCTGCCAGCTATTTCAAGAGGCAGATAGTTGACCCAAGAATCCTCCTCTTGATCCCTAAGTGTCTTTACCATCACACTGTAAATATGGCATTCTCTTGAACCTGTTCTCCATTTCTTTCATTACTTATGTTTCAGTCCCAGTATCTGTTGTCCTCCAGGCAGAGATATTCCTGAAACGTCCAACACCACTAAATCTTGCATCCATAATTTTATTTGCGTCTGCCCCAGGTAAATCTTTCCCTTGTAGTGTGAAAAAACTTCACTGTCTACTGTCAAGGTAAAGTTTCATTCTATGACTAGTGAAACTACTACACAGCCTGTTCTCAAAATAGTTTTCTGTCGATGGTGGGGTGAGAATAATGCTGGTTTCTACATTTCATGTACTTATATTAAATGTGGCCACAAAATGCAGCCAACATTCACTCCAAAACCTAATACAAAGTCACCCTCCATGTTTCTAAAGCTCTTCTTAGATTTTTGCCTTAGCACCTTGAGAAGTTTCTTCTGCTGCTGCCCCAGTAATTCTTTTCACCAGCCTAGCACTGGTGCCCTGCCCACCCTTCATGTCTCTAGCACTATTTTTACTTCAACCTGGGCTCTTTGTAAACCTACTTTTCAACTCAACCTTCTTCAAGCTCTTTCCCAGTTTATATCTCATCAGAAGCAATGTGGTTCCCTTTACAGTTTTTCTCCTCTATAATTTTTCTATTCTGCCTCTTGATCATTCTTTTTGTTTCAAAGCCAAAATACAATTTTTTGATCTCCCATTAAGAATGAGAAAATACTTGGTAATTTACTAAAGTAAATAAGTAGTTCCATCAAATGTCCTTACCAATGGTTTATGCCCTGTGTTTGGACTCTGAAGTTTTTTACTGTTAATATGGAATTTATAACATGACATTTAAACATACACTGACACACACATGTTCTTTGATGTGTAATGAAAGCAACAATAAAGACACTATAAGCAACATAGCTGTTTTGAAAAAGGTTTTAAAGACCTAGATTTTTTGAGTCCTCTCTCAGGTTTCCCTTGGATGAAATTGATGAATGGCTGGAAATGTTCTTGACAGGAACTGGCCAAATGCTGGTATCAATGACAAGGTTATCTCAACACACAATCCATATTAGCTATGTGTTGATATGGGTATATATTGTGTTAGACTACACTTATATAAATTATAATGTGGTGGGTTGACACTGGATACCAGGTGCCCACCAAAGCTGCTCTATCACTCCCTTTCTCAACTGGACAGTGGAGAGAAAGTATTACAAAAGATTTGTGGGTTGAGATAAGGACAGGGAGAAATCATTCACCTATTACCATCATGGGCAAATGAGACTCAGCTAGGGGAAATTAGTTTAATTTATTACTAACCACACCAGAAGAGGATAATGAGAAATAAAACCAAATCCTAAAACCACCTTCCCTCCCCCCTCCCTTCTTTCTAGGCTCAACTTCACTCCCAGTTTCTTTGTCTCCTCTCCCCAGTGGCGCAGGAAGACAGGGAATGGGGGTTGTGGTCAGTTCGTCACAGGTTGTCTCTGCCACTCCTTCTTCCTCAAGGGGAGGACTCTTTCCGTGCTTCAGTGTGCAGTTCCTCCCACAAGATACTTTCTGGAGAACTGATGAGGTCCTTCCCATAGGCTGCAGTTCTTCATGAACTGCTCCAGTGTGAGCCCCTTTCATGGGGTGCAGTCCTTCAGGAACAAACTGTTCCAGCATGGGGTCTTCCATGAGCTACAGGTGAATGTCTGCTCCACAGTGGACCTCCTTGGGCTGCAGGGTCACAGCCTGCCTTACAATGGTCTGCACCGTGAGCTGTGGGGGAATCTCTGCTCTGGCACCTGGCGCACCTCCTACCATCCTTCTGCATTGATCTTGCTATCTGCAGATTGTTTCTCTCACATATTCTTTATCGTCTCCCCAGCTGTAACTTTCCCCCCCTTCTTATATGTGTTACCCTAGGGGTGCTACTACCATTGCTGATGGGCTCAGTTTTGGCCACTGATGGCTCCATCTTGGAGCTGGCTGGAATTGGCTCTGTTTGGATGTTGGGGAAGCTTCTACCAGCTTTTCACAGAAGCCACATCTGTAGACCCACTGCTGCTGAAACCTTGCCATCAAAACCCAATACATATAGTTATAACTGAAATTGTGTATTAAGAAGGAATTATTGTTAAGACTTTTATTGCTTATATGTAAATACATAATAGCTGGTGGAGGTCCAGACAGTAAAATCTTCCATGTGTATACATTTATCTTGAGTGCCATTTTTAATTTTATTTTTTTTTAAACTTCAACCTGTGTTTGTGCTGGTTATCTTCTCTAACTCTTACTGTCAGGCCTTAATTACCAAACCACTGAAATTCAAGTACAGTCAAGTGCTTATATATTTTATTAATGAAATAAGTAGGGAAGCATTCCTGACACCACTTTATTTGAAAAAGAAAACAGAATGGAAGCTACTGCCATCCAGGCTAAGTTATTTAACTCTTCCTGTCCCACAAATGCCCTACAAATACATATTTTCTTGTTAGGCGGCATGCAATATTGTGATTTGTTCCTTTTTTTTTTTTCCTGGTAACACATGTCTGTTATTATAAAAAATGCAACAAAGATTTATTTCTCTTCCTCTCTGTCCATGTTCTTATACTTCCAGAGAGGATGAATAATGGCTTCTCAGTATAGCTGTTTTGCACTGTGCCTTGTGCACATTTTGACATTTTATGAGTGGAATTGACACCACCTGTGGAAAACTAATGGCTGAAAGACCAGGGCTCACTTTGTTGGTGCTAGAGTTAGGATATTCAGTTGATGGTGCAATGTTCTCAAAAGGATAAAAAGAATCAAATTCTAGCTTTCATGACAGAGTTATTCATGAAACCATGTTTTATTTCTGAACTATGAGTTTAAAAAGTAGGAGTTTAAATTTATTTCATTCTAGCACAGATGTTAAAGGTAGCTGAGGTGAAACTTTTTGAAGTAGTCTATTCCTCTTTGGTGACTACAGTTTAGTATTTTTGACTGGCAGGGGGGGTGTTCTGGCTATTATGATTTAAGTGTTCCCCCTTAAATTAGCAAAGGAAGACTTGTACATAAATGTAATAACTTTTAACAGATTTAATAGAAATTATTGGTGAAAAATAGAAAAACCTTTAACTGTGTAAGCCTCTCTTATGTCCCGGCCTGCTGCAAAACAGAGAATTAAAAATATTTGCCAAAAATTAATTTACTTATGGTAAGTCTATGAAGCAGCTTGAGAGAAAAGTTGGTTAGTCCCTACAGAATGAAGCCATGCATGCTGAACTTTCATTAGAGGATGATCTTCCTCTATCATGGGTTACAATGATTGATCATTTTCTGCATATTTTGTGTTTAGCTGGATGGTCAGTGTTGGGGAAAGATTGTATTGCACCAAGGACTTAGATTATATTAAGGTAGGTCATTCAAAGAGCTGATCCATTTTTCTCTAGAGGAGTGATCTCAGTGTTCAAGAGGCTTTTATAACATGAGTATGATATTGTTCTTCTCAAAAGAATTGCAGCAATATCTAGATGTTGCTGTCTCTTTTTTATGTGTTTTGGATGGCCGCTGGTCTAATGGAAGGACGTATGTTTGTGGGTGAGTATTGTGGATTAAGCCCAGCTGGTAAGTCAGAACCATGCAGCCGCTCACTCACTGACTGAACCCAGGACAGTAAGTTAGATTGCTGAAAACAGTGCAGCTCACAGAAATATGTTTAGTAATATATTTAGAATTATTTGAATATATCTGTGGCAAGATGTTGATTTTTTTCCTATTAACAGAACTCTTTTTTGTCAACTAAATATTTTTTATATACCCCTATACTATAAACATGACACACTGTGCATTTGGTATAGTATGCAGACGTGGTCCGTGGTGAAGATTGTTAAATTAGGTTCGGAACTTCAGTTAAACAAGCTGTCAGGTATCCCCACATTGAATGCTTTTAATGATTCAGAACACCATGGTATGTGTGATAAAATGAAACAAATTCTTTTGAAAGATGATCCTGCTATCTCTGTGTTGACCTTGGATAACTGTTAAAATTGCATATCAAAGGCTGAAGAAACTGTTGTTTAAGCACTTCAGATGCCCTTCGCTGTAATTTTCTCTCTCCCACTTTATAAAACAAATTTTACCTAATCTTTGCAGCTTCACTTGTCATAACAAAACCACCCCACACAAGTAGTTTCATCGTATTATAATTCAAACAGTATCACTGCCAAATACACATTTTTCTGTGACTATAAACTACTGGCCTTTATGTTAGACAGCCACAGGCTGGAAAGTAAATGAGAGCTAAGCCTAAAGATTGTGAAGACGACAAAACCAGCATTCCCCTCCATTACTACCCTAGGTAGTAGTGTCAACCACTTACTAAGCTTCCTTTCTCCATAGAGATTTCTCTAAATTAGCCACTGTTAACTTTACCCCCATTTTGCTCACAACTAATGTGGATGCACAGACATCTTAACCTTTTGGGTCTGATACTGTGGCTTCCTCTCAAACAAACCTCATATTCTCTTTATTGGGTTTTGCCAAGATAAGAATCATAGGCAGCTTAAAATATGACAGATGAGGATTTTGTTCATGTGCAGAACATATGGATGAAAGTGTCTGTTTCACATGCATATCTATTAAAATAAGGCATCTATAACACTGCAAGTTCATCTCCAGACACTTCTGTAAATTTGTTTCAAACAAGTTCTCCAGACTTTTATTCACATTCAAATGAACCATGAATTAGTTTTAGATTTGCCATCTCAATATATATGTGTAGAGTGTGAGAGGCAGGAAAGGATTGCCTAAACAGAAAGATTCTTTGGTCCGTTCCCCTTTCTAACTTAAATTTGAAGTAAAATGAGTTTATGACATTTCAATAAGGAGATGGCCTTTCAAATATATGTCAGATAACCTTATAGAAAACCAGTGTTCTGTGTCATTCATCACCGCTTTTAACATAAATAGTCTGTATCAGACCATTTTTTTTAGGTGTATGATTTTGACCTGTACCTTACTTCCTCTATTCACATTATGTTAAACCAGGGTCTATGAGCCCCAGTAGGAGATTTGAATCACTTATTGCTGCCCTAAGATTAGAACATAGGAAATTGTGACAACTGTCAGACAATCACCCTGTCATAGAGCGTCTCCTCCTGTTATCATGAAGGGAGTTGTGAGTTATAGGCATTTCATCCTGTGGAAAATGTCTGAGAAATGCTCATGTCCTTCCATCCCTGCTATGGGGAAGCTTAAATTCCTGGTTTGGACTAGGTGCTAAACTCTGAGACTTGCAAAATTGGGTGTGATAAATGCCACTCCAAGATATCAGAGATTTAAAAGCACTCAGCCTATTGGCTCCAGGGCTTCTATTGTTAATGTTTTAAAGAAAAACCCAACAAACAAAAAACCCCCCAAACAACAAACAAACAACAACAAAAAACCACACACACATCCCAAAATTAAATGCACTTCTACAAGTTCTTCCACTTCATATGTACTCATATTCCCAAAGAAGCCAAATCTTCTCTTTAAGCATTCTCAGGCTTGCAAGTGATTCAGCTCTCTTTACTGCTCTGATATGGAATGCAATACAGAAGTCTTGTGTTGCAGCAAGTTCAAAAGCTAGTGCTTCAACCTTTGAGATTTGAGTGGCTTGTTTACAGGAAAGTAAAAATAGTTAACTAGTTAACTAATAGTTAATAGGTTCAAAACATTGCCCACCGTTGTGATGTCCTTGTATTATGAGTCTTGGAAAGCCAAATTTATCCCAGACAAGTCCACTGAAATCAAAGGTGCACCAACAGAAATGTGTTTGGCCAGGTGGGCATGAAACAGAGAGAGTAAATGGTATTTTGCAGTAAGAGTTTCTGGACCCACTTAACGACAGAGCAATGTGCATCTACTTTCCCCACTCTTAAACACAGCTATAAAACTTCTTTTCCTTAAAAAAGCTATTTGCCATTAACAGCTCAATTAGCAAACATACATTCACCAGATAATGAGGGATGGGGTCAGAGGCCACTAGTATCTGACCACCATAAAGATTACTACAGTATGTAAATCTGCAGCTAAGCAGGTAAATTGAGATCAGCAGGAGCTATACAACAGAATCTAGAGAGGTTTTGCCGATTGCCTTAGATACTTAATAAGTATTTGCAGTCAGATAACCTTAGTTTTTATGGTATTCCCAACTATATTAAGGGAAGTAAAATTGGCAACTGTACCCAAACACCTTTGTATTTTTGCCCCATTTCTAGACATGGCAGATTTCCCTGTTACTATTTAAACCTTTGGTTTTATGTGTTCATATGCCTTAAGAAACTATATAACTATTTTTCTTTTTTAAATGGCCCGTTCAGAGCCCATTATGGATTAAATCCCAATACCTGAAGGTCCAAATGTGCAGTAAACAGATCATAGGTATCTATAGGAGAATTCTCCCTTCTTAGGGTCTCTTGTCTATGAAATCATTCAAATTAGGCAAAATCTTCACAAAGCAAGTCACCATTTCTGCAACCAGTATTTCAGGCCATTCATTTATATAACCTTAACCTTTATAATGTGTTACTCTCCAGTACATGTCTAGGTTTAGATTTGCTTTTCTGCTTCTTACTATAGACTGATAAAAGGTCCGTAACAAACACAACACAATGTTGCACTGAGCAGTTACTCTTAGTTCAGAATCTATTTAAATGTCCCAGAAAGTTTACATTAATTCACTTAATAAAATATTTTGGATTTGTGGAAATTAAATTTCTTCTATTACTTTAACATGCCATATTTCCTAAATCTGTCTGAGATATCTGTTCTTCCATGACTACACCAAGACTTCTTAAACTCAGTGGTGAAGTCTTCAGCTGAGAAGCAAACATATTTCTCAGATCTGTAACCAGCCAGTCCAGAACATTGTAAAACGATGGAAGCAATAGCATAAGTAAATAGTCTGAAAACAAATAAAGAAAAAACATATGCATATACTTACTGAAAAAATTCCCAAAGCATATATACAGATAAATCCTTGCAGATCTCTCTATAAAACAAAGTGTCACAGATCATAGATAATCCATTGTTATTTCATTACTGTTACTATTTTTATATAAAAGTGTCAGGAACAGATAGCGAATGATAAACCATAGAGATTGTGAGTCTTTATCATCTGTTTGTTTTAAGGAAGATGTAAACCAGTTGATATGTGCAAATAAACTAGTGGTTAGAGCACCTTCTCAGGAAGCACTAAAGTCAGATTTTAGGCTTTTGACAGTCAAAAGAGGACTTACAATATTTCTCCCTTTTACCTGAACTGCCAGGATACAGAAAAGGTTTGAGAACCTTCATTCGTTCTGAGTAAAGGTAGACTAACAAAGGGCCTGATGGAAGGAAGAACCTGTTACTCTTCAATCTAATGACTGGAAGGAAGAACCTGTTACTCTTCAATCTAAAGAACCTGTTACTCTTCAATCTAATGACTAATCTAATCCCATTCCTTTGACCTCAATCCTGGAAATTAGACATGTCACTGGAAGGAAAACAGGAATACTCTTAGGAGACTTTCTTATTGTGTAGTTCACGAAAAATATCAATCCCCTTCAAGTATTTTCATTCCCATAGGATAGCCCTGAATGTGAAGCGGACAGAAGCATCTCTTTACACCTGATTTCAGATGCCTAGAGTGAAATGTACTTCTGTGCTCATCACTCCAGGCTCCTTTTCTTATCAGTGGAAAGAAAAGCTGGGGTTTATTTGCACTTAATCTGACCTACCTTAGAATACTGCTTTACTACTACTTAGAATGCAACTTCAGAATAAGATGAATAATGCTCTAAAAGCTTCTCTATCTCAATTTACTACAAGAAAAGCCTGTGTGAGTGTTCTGGATTCAGCTGTAACTTTTCTCCTTCTTAGTAGCTGGTGCAGTGCTGTGTTTTTTAATTTAGCCTGAGAACAGTGCCGGTAACACCGATGTTTTTAGTTGTTGCTAAGTAATGCTTACCCCGATCAAGGACTTTTCAGTCTCATACTCTCCCTTGAGGAGGGGCACAAGAAGCCAGGAGGAAACAGAGACAGGACACCTGACCCAAAGTAGTCAAAGGGGTATTCCATACTCGGTATTCATGCTCAGTATATAAACTGAGGGAAGTTTACTCGGAAGGCCCAGATCGTTGCTTGGGTCTGGCTGGGTATCAGCTGGCTTGTGGTGAACTACTGTATAGTTCATCACTTGTGTTTATTGGGCATTTTTTCCTTTCCCCTTTTAAATTTATATTCCCTCTTTCTTTCCATTACTACTACTACTACTACTACTACTTTTATTATTATCATTATTATTATTATTATTATTGGTAGTAGTAATTTTGTATTATGCCTTAGTTACTGGACAGTTCTTATCTCAAATTGTGGGACTTACATTCTTTCAGTTCTCCTCCCCATCCCTCTGGGAGAAGGTGGGTGGGGAAAAGTGGGGAGAATGAGTGAGTGGATGCATAGTTCTGAGTTACCAGATGGGCTTGAACCATGACAGTCCTTTTTGGTGCCCAGTGTGGGACACAAAGTGTTGAGATAAAAACAGATCTGACCAGGGTGTGTTTAATTGTATTTGCGATAAGCATTTATTGTTCTGGATTAATAGTCAATCAACACAGCGTTGATTTATTTGCTCTCAGAGTCGTTGTGCTTGATCTCAGAGTATCAGCCTGATCACACAATCATAGAATCCTAGAATCGTTAGGGTTGGAAAGGACCTTAAGATCAACTAGTTTCAACCTCCCTGCCATGGGCTGGGACACCTCACACTAAACCATGCCTCCCAAGGATCTGTCCAGCCTGGCCTTGAACACTGCCAGGGATGGATCATTCACAACCTCCCTGGGCATCCCATTCCAGTGCCTCACCACCCTCACATTAAAGAATTTCTTCCTTACATCCAATCTAAACTTCCCATTTTAAGTTTTAACCCGTTACTTCTTGTCCTATCAGTACAGTCCCGAATGAATAGTCCATCCCCAGCATCCCTATAGCCCCCCTTCAGATACTGGAAAGCTGCTATGAGGTCTCCATGCAGCCTTCTCTTATCCACCTTATTTGCAGACAGTATTTGCTGTTTCAGCGTTTATTGGCTTTGGGGCCTGGGCTAATGTTCTCGTTTCACTGTACTTTATGGTAATTACTTCTAATACAATAGACTCATTGATCATGAAACTGGGCTGGCATGTGTTCTCAGAGTGGTCATCACCTCTATATTATGGGAGACATATAATGGGAATTTTTAACAATTAGACATCTTTTCTTTCCTTCCCTCGGGCAGTCAACCTATGTAGGAGATGTTCCTGCACACCCTCTGCTCCCCCACTAGGCTATTTATAGTAGAAGTAAATTCTGAAAATGTTAAAGATCTTGAATATCCTTTCAATGCCCTTGAAAGCATCCTGGTCCCTTTGCTGGGAGCCTGCTTGTTGCTGAATATGCTGTCTGTGTTTTGCTTATGGTGTGACCACTCAGAACGCCCAGTTTGTCCAATCTCGTCCAATCTCAGAAGCTAAGCAGGGTCAGCCTTGGGTCTTGTCTAAGGTTAAAAAACTATTTAAAAATACTACCAAGAGATCTTCCCTGAGGCTGGACAGTCATGAGTGGCAGGGTGTGTGTGATTGAGTGGCAAGTATCTAGGCCAGTTGGCTCCTCCAGTGCTTTGAAATTTCATTCTTGAACAAATGTGGAATCCGGAAAAAATAACAGAACACTTAGATGAGGTGTGCAATACGAGAGAGACAATTCGCTGCAATGTGCTGGGGCTTGGCCTACTCTTAAAGAGACCTGTTCTGTAAGGAGCAGGAAAAAGATGTCTCTGGATCTGATGGCAAAGTGACAGACAATGCAGCTACTCAAACCTCAAGCACAGCAGCTCCCTCAACTTCAAGCAACAAGCACAACAGATACTCAAACCCTGACAGCAACAGGCAACACAGCTACTGAAACCCCAAGCACAGCAGCTACTCCAACTCCAGTGACAAACACAACAGCTCCTCAAACTGTGACAGCAACAGACAGCGCAGCTACTCCAACTCCAAGCACAGCAGCTGCCCTAACTTCAGGTACAAGCACAGCAGCTACTCAAACCCTGACACTGCAGCCACTGCAACCCCAGTGAAAGACACTACAGCCACTCCAACTCCAGTGAAAGATACTGCAGCCACTCCAGCCCCAGTGACAGACACTGCAGCTCAACCAAAGGATCAATCCATGCCAGTATCAGTAGCCTCTATAAGCAAGAAAAAAAACTAATGAAAGGTGCAAAAAACAGCTTGTGCAGTGAAGGAAGACAAAGACTCAGTGCTCAAACTAGAGGAGCGACATTTGAACCATAGGATTACTACATGAATCAGAGGAGGAAGAAGAGGTAATTTCTAGACCCCTGACCTTGACTGAGCTGTGGAATATACAAAAAGATTTTGGCTGTCTTCCAGATGACCACATTGTCACCTGGTAGCTCCAGTGCTGGGACAATGGGGCCAACAGTCACGAACTACAAGGTAGGGAAACCAAGCAGCTGGGATCACTTGCTAGGGAAGGAGGTAATTGACAAAGCAATTGTAAAAGAGAAACAAGTCCTCAGCCTCTGGAGGCGGCTTTTGGCAGCTGTGAAGGAAAAGTTGCCCTTTAATAGCCCCATATGGCCAGTGTGAAATTCTAACAGAGAGTGAAGACTAACAGTAGACTACCATGGCCTGAATGAAGTCACACCACAGAATCACAGAATCACAGAATCACAGAATCCCAAGGGTTGGAAGGGACCTCAAGAGATCATCTAGTCCAACCCCCCTGCAAGAGCAGGGTAACCTAGAGTACATCACACAGGAACTTGTCCAGGGGAGCCTTGAATATCTCCAATGTGGGAGACTCCATAACCCCCCTGGGCAACCTGTTCCAGTGCTCTGTCACTCTCACAGTAAAGAAGTTCTTCCTGATGTTAACGTGGAACCTTCTATGCTCCAGTTTACACCCACTGCCCCTTGTCCTATCACTGGATATCACTGAAAAACACCTAGCTCCATCATCCTGACACCCACCCGTTACATATTTGTGAACACACCATTGAGTGCTGCCATACCAGACATGGTAGAATTTTAGTATGAGCTGGAGTCAAAGGCAGCCAAGTGGTATGCCACGATTGATATTGCCAATGCATTTTTCTCAATTCCTTTGGCAGCAGAGTGCAGGGCACAGTTCGCTTTTACTGGGAGGGGTGTCCAATACACTTGGAACCGACTGCCCCAGGGGTGGAAACAGAGCCCTACCGTCTGCCATGGACAGATCCAGACTACACTGGAACACGGGCAAGCTCCAGAACACTTGCAATACATTGATTACATTATTGTGTTTGGATGGCATGGTTTAGTGTGAGGTGTCCCTGCCAATGGTAGGGGGGTAGGAACTAGATGATCTTAAGGTCCTTTGCAAGCTTAACTATTTTATGATACAGAGGAAGAAGTTTTTGAGAAAGGGAGAAAAATAATCCAAATCCTGATAGAAGCTGGTTTTGACATAATGCAGAGTAAGTTCAAGGAACCTGTACAGGAGATTCAATTTTTGGGAATAAAATGGCAAGATGGACGTTGCCAGATCCCCACAGATGTGATCAACAAGATAACAGCAATGTCTCTACCAACTAATAAGAAAGAAACACAAGATTTCTTGGGTGCTGTGGGGCTCTGGAGAATGCACATCCCAAATTACAGTTTGATTGTAAGCCCTCTCTATCACCTGACCCAGTAGAAGACTGATTTTAAAGGGGGCCCTGAGCAACAACATGCCTTTGAGCAAATTAAACGAGAGATAGTTTATGAAGCAGCACTTGGACCAGTTCAGACTGGGCCAGATGTAAAAAATGTACTGTATACCGCAGCTGGGGAGAATGGTCCTACCTGGAGCCACTGGCAGAAAGCTCTGGGGGAGACTCGAGGTCAACCCCTCAGCTTTTGGAGATGGGGATACAGAGGATCTGAGGCCAGCTATATCCCAATTGAAAAAGAGGTGCTGGCAGCATACAAAGGGGTTCAAGCTGCTTCAGTCAAGTTGCCTCAGAAGTGATTGGTACTGAATGACAATTCCTATTGACACCCCGATTTTTGCTTTCCCTCAGTGTGCATGGTAGACCTGGGGCTCCCTGTTCCTGTGAGTCAGAAGACCATGGCTACAGGAGCCATGACTTGGTGGACACTGCAGTGTATGGGAGCAGTCCTTGGGGCCAGGGCTGGATATGGGCATACTGGGGAGAGCCCCACAGTGCCCTGCCCCACCTGGACCCCCAGATTCCAGAGCTGAGGTCGCTATGGTGTTCCATTCTAACCCGGTGCTTGGCTGGCAATGGCCTCAGTGCCTGCAGGGATGGTGCTGTGTGCAGCAGCACCAGTGGCACTAGGGGTACTTTTCTCCTGTGGAGGAGCATTCCTGTCTTGAGCTTCACAAGCTTTCTATTTACGGGTCTTCTCCCGGCCCTGTGAGGATGGGCCAGTGGCTCTGCTGCTGCGGGTCCAGGCGGGTTCCCCCATGGCTCGGGGACGCGCTGGCACAGCTGCACCCCAAAGCAGCCGCCTTGCTCATGCTTGATGCCATCTGCCCTGCAGGGATGACCCTGACCCCGAGGAGCAGTGCACGCCTGACCAGGCATCGCCCGAGCCGCTGCTGCGGGTGCATGTGTGGGTGACCCAGGGCCACGGCCAGGGGATGAAGAGGGACCTCCTCCTCTTCAAGGACAGCGTGGTCATCGCCAAGACAAAGTAAGACTGGCAGAGCCCAGCTGCCTTTCCTGCCAAACCATGGCCCTGGCACCAGGGCACCAGAGCAGGGACAGCCAAGGAGCAGCCCCAGGCCCCCGGCACCCTGCTGCTGGATGCATCCACGTCTGTGCCCATGGCAGGCAGGCACTAGAGGGGAGCCAGCAGGCTCGGCCACCTCCAGGTCACTCCCTGCTGCTCCTCTCTGCAGACGTGGCAGCACCCTGAGCCCACTGCTCTGCCTGGCTCTGGGTGTGCTCCAGGTGCTGAGTCGCAGGAAGGGCTCAGCTGGGGATGCCGCTGAGGATGAGGAGGAAGGGAAGACTGTCAGCTCCCTTGTCTTCCTCTGGCCCTGTGGCTCCTGCATCGTCACCTTCTGGTGAGTCCCGGTGCAACGTCCCACCAGAGGGGTGGGCAGCACCTCTGTCCTGCCCCATGGGGCATCACCTGCTGGGGCACAGCAGGCACTCAGGCTGTTTCTCCTCTCTTTTGGCAGCTCCCAGGCAGTGAAGGAGCTCTGGCTTAGCACCCTCCTTGGGTAAGCCCTGCCTGGCACTGAAGCACAGGGCTCAGGGCAGCCTGTGCTCCCATCATGGGGGGATGTTCCATGCATGACATACAAACAATAATGAAGCACCTCTGCTGGGCTTGGCAGAGGTGCCCCAGAGACTGCAGGCAGAGGTGTCCCCACAGCTGCAGGCAGAGGAGTCCCCATTGCTGAGCAGCCACAGATGCCGAAGCTGCTTCATCCAGCTGTGTCAATCCCACTCCTACCCATCCCCATCCTCACCACTCCCGCTGCTCCTGCTCCGCTGCCGGGTGGCACCAGCCATTCCAGGCTGCATGGAAGCGCTCCCCAGGCTGGCAGCAGAGAGAAGAGCTGGCTTGAGTCTCATGCAGCTCTTTCTCTGCCCCTTCCCTGTGCACAGGCCACCGGCAGGAGTGCAGGGTGACACAGCTGCCATCCATCCGGTTCGTGCTGAAGGAGCTGAGGGGCCGCAAGGCTGTGAGTGTCCCTCCTGCCCCTGCTCAGCCCCCAGGGGCTGCCCCAGCCCAGCATCAGCTGCACCGCTCCTCACCTCCTGCTCTTTTCCCCTTGCCCAGGCAACGACACTGGATGCCAACAGCCTGGAGAAGCTGCTTCAGTGCCAGGCTCAGGTCAGGGTCACTTGAGGCGCAATCTCTCCATCCTCACCTCTCATACACGGCCAGGGGCTGATGCAGCTCGCGGGGGACCCTTTGTGATGGGGGGCTGTTTGGTGAGTGCAACCCATTTCTTGCAGGCTTGTGCCAAGCAGCTGCCACCTCCCACCTCTTCCAGCAGTGATGGCGGACGTGGCCACGTGGATGGTGAGTTTGGAGAGGACAGGGGCAGGATGGCCCTTCTCTCCTGCTCTTGCAGGCGGGCATGCCTGCTGCAATGGGGCTGCCGCTGCCCTTCCCACAGGGCACGTCCATCCCCATCGCTCGGCAGCGGGAGAGAGCTGAGCCCTGGGCCCCTTGTTCCCAAGCAACACTGCCTCTCCTGTGGCATTGACAGTGGGGGGACAGCACTGAGGGAGTCTGGGAGCACTCTCCTGGTGCTTCTCCTCCATGGCTCTTTGCTTTGATTCCCTTGGCAGCAGGCAGGTCCTGCAGGAGCAGGATGAGGCTGCCCTGGCCATTTGCACGGCCAGGGACCTCAGTTGCACCAGAGGCGCCAGGGCCATTAGGCTCTGCTTGCACGGGAGCTCTCTTTGGCACCCCCAGGGAGACCTCTGCAGCCAGGATGGCATGCTGCCCCAGCCCATTCAGGTAAGACAGCATAACCTGAATGGTGGTAATGGATGGAGACAAGGGGTCCCCATCCCATCCCATCCCAGCTCATCCTATCCCTTCCCGTCCCACCCCACTGGCACCTCCAGAGAGGGGCTGTCCCAAGCACCTAGCTCAGGGCCTGTCTCCAACCCAGCAACTCTCCTCCCCTGTGCCCTCAGGACCTGCTGGCTCTGCTCAGTGAGCACAGGCCATCCACGGAGGGGATCTGCTGGCAGGCAGCCAACGAGCGTGCCACCCACAAGGTCAGAGAGGCCCTCAATAGCGGGGTGGAGGTCCACCTCGAAAGCCAGCCTGTGCTGCTGCTGCTGGCTGTCCTCTTGAAGGTGAGCCCTGATGACCTGGAGCCCGGCAGCTCCCGGCTCTCTTGGTGCTGATGGGCACCTGTGGAGCACAAGCAGAAACCCAGCCGCCTGCTCATGAGCCAGAGGGATGGGGATTCTGTGGATGCTCCTGGGGCCCAGTGGCCAAAGCCTCACGTGGAGCCCCTGGCACTGCAGGGCCTCCTCCGGAAGATCCCCTCCAAGCTCCTCGATGGCCAGCTTTACGAGGAGTGGATGAGCGCCATGCAGAAGACCAGCAGGCAGGAGAGGCTGGCAGCACTGAGAGAATAAGTGTGGTAGCAGCCCGCAGGGACCGGCACAGGCTGGGACTCGCCTGCAAAGCAATGGCCTGCCTGAAAGAGCCGTGGTTTCTGCAAGCCACCTCTCACTTCTGTGGTGTTTTGGTTTGGCGGAAAAGGGCACACGAAAGCATTTCTCCCCATGGAGTGCTTCCCACAGGCACTGGGGCTTGGTCCAGCAGAGGCCTCTTTGAGAAGGGCAGGGATGGAGAGAGGTGGCTGTGTATCTCAGCAAAGGCATTCCCTCTGCTGCAAAGCAGGCAGTGGTCTTGGGTGAGATCAGCCTGGGAGACCTGTGTGGTCAACACCAACTTCATTAACGTTGTGTTCCTGTTCCCTCAGGGTGGCCAGCAAGTTGCCAGATGCCAACGTGCTGCTGCTGCAGCAGTTGCTGTACCTGCTCAGCAGCATCTGCAGGAATGTGGCCGTGAGCAAGATGACAGCTTGGGAACCTGTCCATCTGCCTGGGGACAAACCTCCTTAGCCCACCCCTTGAGCTGCCCCTGGATGTCCTGGCGCAGGAGACGGGCAAGGTACGCTGCGTTCACCGCCAGGCTACAGCCTCCCCAGCCCAGCCCAACTTTGCTGTTTGGAGGGCCCTGGCTGCCTCCTCCTGTCAGCAAAGCTGTGGGGCAGCAGTGGGAAGAGCAACCCCATGGCTGCGCCTTCCTGCACAGAAGTGTGGGTCAGGCTGGGAAAGGCTGTTTGAGCCCATCTCAGCCCCCACGGTGAAAACACTGCTTTGCTGTGTGCAGGTGACCCAGCTCGTGCAGTTCCCCATCAAACACCAGGAGGAACTCCTTGGGGAGGAGGTGGCTGGGCTGGCCAGCGAGGGGGCCCAGGAGCCACCAGCACCGCCAGTAGAGGCAGAAACAGCAGAGGTTTGTGAAGTGCACAAAGAGCATGACAGCAAAAGCCTTCCCCCTCAGAAGGTGGGGCTGCTGCTGCAGGGACAAGCATGGTCAGCCACCAGCCTGCAGCTCTGCCAAAGTGCAAAGCAAGGCAGATGCAAGTCGGCCATCCTGCTTTGGGCAGTGGTGCCATAGCTGGCTCAGCTGAGCTGAGCAAAGCCATCCAAGGGCTGTGCCTTTCAGAGCTAAGGCAGCAATTGAGCAGGGAGGTCATTGCCCCCTGCTAACTTACACATTTCCATTGCAGGTGCCTCCTTTTGCTCCTGAAAGCGAGCAACGGAATAGCTTTTGGGGGGAGAAAAGTTAAGACTGCTTAGCTCTGCTTGCTTCAAGGTAATCATGGCTTCAGCTGTCTAGCAATACTGTTGAATGGAAAGGTTGCCAGGCTCTGCAAGAGGGAACAGAAAGCAGTGAGCAGCCTCTGAAGAGGGGAGCGATGGGCCACTGTGCACGAAGAAGAGCAGGTTGCACACCGAGCCCTTATCAGGGATGGGCATCTGAAAGCAGGGGAAGAAGGAGGAGCGTGGGTATGTAGCAGACCCTGTTTTCCATCTTTCTAAGTTCTGAGTATAGGAAATATTCCTGAGGTGCACAGGATGGTCCTAGAAAGGAGGCATGCAGATATCCTCAGTGGAACATGTATGTCAGGAGAGACATACCACCGCAGCATTGGCAGGTTTCATTTTGCCCTTGTAGAAGCTCAGTTTGTGTAAGTCTGATTTTAGTATGGCACAGTGAGGGATGCTGCTGCTTGGATTTTGGAAAGGACCGTACCAGAGCTTCCCAGGGCTCCCTGCCGAGCCCTTCTGCCTGGAAAGACGGCGCCACCCATCCCTGTCAACTTGCCATGCTCTGAGTGTATCACGCAGGTTGAAAAGGGACCAAAAGCAAACTGCAGTTGCCAGTAAGGAGCCTCTCTCCTGTGCTAGGAATGACCCTTTTCACAGCACACTTCCAAAACACCCAGAAGAGCCAAGTCCCACCTGTTCCTGCCCTCATGGTTTCATCAGTGCTTTCTGACTCTGCCCTTATAGATGTCCATGTACTGCTTGGACTCCCCGGATGAGCCCTGCTGCCTGGCCTTTGGGTTCCACCATGCGGCCCCAGCACCACCCTGGTGGCAGCGAGGACAGAGCCACGGTGTCCTTCTGCTCTGGAGGGAAGGTGCCACCACCTCACCCTGGAGCCAGAGCAGTGCCGTCAGGCCCATCCTGGCCCTCACAGGGGGCCTTGCTGGCTCATTCGTCAGCCCCGCCAGCAATGCCCACCTGCCGGCACGTCTCCCCAGGTGGGGAGCTGGACCCTGGGCTCCATCTTCCTGTGTTTATTGCAGTGTTTATTTATCACTATGACTGTTACTGCGTTTGTTATTCTGTTTATAACTATGTTTGTTAAGCTATTACTGTGTCTTTTAGAAACAAATGTTAGGATATACTTTAGGATATATTTAGGATATAGCTTAGGAAACACGTTCTAGGATAGTCGTTATTTCATGTTGTTTGAGTACACACTTCATAGCTTCATAGTTTTTAGGATAGTTAGGGTTGGAAAGGACTTCTAGCAACTTCATGTTAGTTCACAAGACTTGTCTTAGAGTGGTTTTACAGCGCTATTAGCAACAAAGCAGAAAGAATTACAAAATCATGTCTCTGCCTTGCCGTCTGCATCCTGCCGAATGCAGAAAAATAATACATTCTTCAAAACAGAAGAGAAAGTGCTGAGAGAGTCTTTGGGTTAGGCAAGAAATGACAGAAAGGTATTTATGAATGCAGAAGAACTACTACTGCACCTTGAAAAAGATTCAAATATGCTCCAGAGGAGTACTGGCCTGTGACTGGAATACAGCTGCACTCCCTTAGCAACCTGTTAAGGTCCAGAAGTAAAGAGAAAATGGTTTCTAAGAGAAAATGCAGACAGGCAGGCAGGCAGGCAGCAGAAAGGCGCATGGAATTGAACCACTGTGTTTTCATTGACAGCTGCTCATTCTGGGCAGACAGATGCTGAGACAAAAACAAAAAAGCAACAATAGGAAAACGAAATTTAAAAAAACCACAAAACCAAACAAAAAACTCCAACAACAACAAAAAAAAGAAAAACAAACAAAACCCACCAAACAACCCCCACAGAAAGCAAGCAAACAAACAAACAAGAAACTCAACCCTAAATCCTATTTTGGAAAAAGAGAGAAAAAGAAAAAAAAAATTCCTCAGATCCCTCTGCACTCAAGAGGGAGTAAGATCAGCTGTCAAGTTCTTAGTGTGATCTACCACAGATGTCCAATGTCTACTGTGATCCTTTATAAACAGAAGGCTATCTAAATGCCATTGGAAATGATAGCAGGCATCCCGGACATCTGGAAAAGTAAAACAACCAAATAATACAGGATATTGAGAACAAAAGGTTGAATGAAAACTAAAGGACCCATGCCCTTATTCCAGTAAGGGGCAGCAAGACATGGGCAGCAAAGGATTTGAAACATGTACCCTCATCCCTAGGGATGTTTTCTACCTATTGGAACAAATTGGAGCTAACTGGCACGAGTGACCTGGAGCACCCAAGCTGACCATGATGCCCTCTAGGTGGTGATCTTCAGGAGCTGGGATCACTGAATTATGCTAAGAATCATGTGCCTTCTGTATGCACTCATCTTTATGAATTGTGTGATTCTGATTTTACTTTTAAAAATAAGTACATACTTGGTAAACATGACTTGCTGCTGTTTCTGTTGTCTTGAAATCTGCATTTGCTTCCCATGTGCTGGGAGAGGAGGGAAATCTGCTAAATGGATGCTCAGAGTATCACAGTATACTTTCTAAATTAAAAAGCTGTATGGAAGTGGGGCAGGTTAATTGTGTTGCCTGATTTCTGGTGTTTACACATCCATCTAGCTTAGCAGATACACTCAACTGTTAGGAAGGAAATAGTATCTCAGGATTAATAGTATCTTAGACAAATAACATACTGACATGAGATCTAACAAATTGTAAAGAAGGGACTTGATAAACAGAAACAGCATAATGAGTGCAAGGTCAGAGCTGAAGCCTGTCTAGACATCAAGTTTAAGCAGGACACGTGAAAAGGCTGGCTTACCATTCATAAAATTACATTGGCCCCAGTTAATCTTTGTCTAGACTATTATTAAAACTAATTTGATCCCTAATTTGTACCCTGACACTTGTTAGAAGCTTAAGTTTCCTCTATATGTTGAAGTATTCCTCCATTGCAATCTGCATTATGCTATATTGGAGCTAGCGTATGTACTGGAAAATGCAGCAATATGCATCTCAACAGAATTATTAATAATAATAATTCATCCTGCTTCTGGGGTAATTGAGACAGTAGTCTCTGCTGCTACAGCTATAATGCTACCAGGCCTATAAGCTGTTTGACCATCCCTATGATACCTCACTGGCTGTAATGTAGGTATACCCAGAGAGTATAGTACACACTGAGCATCAGAGTTAGAGGCAGAAGGAACTGCAGAAAAAACATCCCACCGAGGATTAGTAGAATCATAGAATCATAGAATATTTAGGGTTGGAAACGACCTTAGGATCATCAAGTTCCAACCCCCCTGCCATGGGCAGGGACACCTCGCTCTAAACCATATCACCCAAGGCCTCGTCCAGCCTGGCTTGAACACTGCCAGGGATGGAGCATTCACAACCTCCCTGGGCAACCTATTCCAGTGCTTCACCACCCTTACAGGAAAGAATTTCCTCCTTATGTCCAATATAAACTTCCCCTGTTTAAGTTTTAACTCATTACCCCTTGTCCTATCACTACAGTCCCTAATGAAGAGTCCATCCCCAGCATCCCTATAGGCCCCCTTCAGATACTAGAAGGCTGCTATAAGGTCTCCACACAGCCTTCTCTTCTCCAGGCTGAACAGTCCCAACTTTCTCAGCCGATCTTCATACGGGAGGTGCTCCAGTCCGCTGATCATCCTCGTGGCCCTCCTCTGGACTTGTTCCAACAGTTCCATGTCCTTTTTATGTTGAGGACACCAGAACTGCACACAATACTCCAAGTGAAGTCTCATGAGAGCAGAGTAGAGGGGCAGGATCACCTCCTTCGACCTGCTGGTCACACTCCTTTTGATGCAGCCCAGGATACAGTTGGCTTTCTGGGCTGCAAGTGCACACTGAAGCCAGCTCATGTTCATTTTCTCATCGACCAGCACCCCCAAGTCCTTCTCTGCAGGGCTGATCTGAATCTCTTCTCTGCCCAGCCTGTAGCTGTGCCTGGGATTGCTCCAACCCAGGTGTAGGACCTTGCACTTGGCATGCCTCAGTAGCCTGAGTCTATTCCCTGCAGCAAAAATTGTATAGCCAACAAGGGAAAAGAAGTGTCAGACAGATCTGTCATCACTCTGCAATTGTGAAACAGAGTCAAGAAGAACCACTTCCCAAGACATTTGGGAGGTAGTCTTTCACCCCCTGTGAACTGGATTTGTACAATTTCTTGCTCTCTTCCACTCCTGCTATTTGCTCATTACTGCCCACGTATCACCTCAGCCCTCAGCGGCCTCTTCCCCAGACTGAGTAATACTGAAGGGATGTTACACCTACATTCGCTACTGAAATGTGTCCTTCATACTTTGGTATGTTTTGTCAATTATAAAAAATCTAAAGTTGTCCTGAATGCCAAAAGAAGTACATCTTAGACTAAATTATAAAGACTTATGGGATGGGCAAATGCAATGAAATAAATGATCCATCTTTTGCTATTATTGGGCAAATCTCAGCAAGAGGCTGGGTCTGTGAAGCAGCTAGTCCAGAAAAGAACATCTTAAGTTTCATTTAATTTAATATCCTAGGTTAAATGTAGTCAAAATGAAGATGAAATAGCTCAGTTATTGCAAGGGTGTACAGCTAGATCATGACCAACTAACTCCATAGGTTTGTAAACAGATGGTTTTAGAAAGCACCTTCCAAAAAGCTAGCCAAATCTCAAGATTTCCACTTGGAATAAGTGCATCCTTTAGTATCAGAGTGCCGCAGAAAACTAAGATGTGAATGTTCTGTAAGAATACTCTACATACAGAATGAATCTCAAATAACACTTTACTAAAATACTTGGATTCATAAGTGACACTGGCCTAACAAAATATGATGAGAACTTTTGAAAGGCAAATTCCCTGGCAGTGATTCACTCTGGGTATCATTTTCATCTGGTCAAGTCAGCATTCTCTAACCTGGGGAGACTTTCAACCATGTCTTCTTAAGAAAAAAAAAAATAGAGATTTTCATCTGTTTACACCAACTCATAGGGCAAAGGAGAATGGCTCTGAGATATACAGTCAAAATAATATGTCATGATATACGATAACATACCACACTTGTTATGTCATGCTAAAGCAAACTTATTCCTTCCTGGTTAATCAGCTCCTGAATCCAGGCTTAGGAACTGTGCTGCATATGCACATATGCATTACCCATAAGATTCCAACATGGTGAGCATGCTGTAACTTCTCTGTTACTGAGTTCATGAATGCCCTTTTTCTGCACTTTCAGATTTTATTCATCTTCCTGATAATTTACTCTAATTAAAAATGTGAATTAACGAACAGAAGTTATCTAACTGAAGGTAGGTGCCTGCATTTGAGAGTCATTTTGGGTTCTCTTTAGAAACAATGCAGTAAATATTCCTAGAATTCACTTAATCCTGAAGTTGAATCTTAGCCAGGTCAAATTGAATTTAAAATGCTCACTTTTCTTCATTAATTGCAGTGAGAATGTAGGTACCTGAACTGCAGAGACCTAAAGACAACTGTTTAAGCCCACCCAGCGCAGTCATTTTCCTTAAAATGATTTTAAAATTATCCTAAGGTTCCATACAATACCACTTTAGTTCTGGAAATATGTCTGCTTTATAGTTCTATAAATAAGATCAAATTTGAGCCCTAAGCATATATTTTGAATAAAGAAATTGAAGCCTTGTTATACATGTATTTCACATAACTATTTAACAGGAGAAAATGCTCAGAAATTAGATCTCAAAGATCTCAACATGAGACAGCCCTGGACACTTTTAAATTAGTTAAAAGTTATTTGTAAATATACGTTAAAAATGCACTGTAGCTTTTCTAAATAACTGAAAGTTGAATATTTAAAATACAGATAGTTTCTGACTTAGTGTATTTCAGTAGTTTAAATATTGTCTAGAACATTTACTTCAATCCCTCTAAATGGTCAGATCTTCATATTAAAAACATTTACTTTTTTGTGCTATAGCTTCTTTGGTAAGGACTTTACTTGCAGAGCATAGAAACTTAGAACTATGACTGAGGATGTGAAGTTACATTGGGAGGGCCCTGTTTCAAGTCCTGGCAGCAGTTCAAAGTATGCTAATACACTGTTATAGTAGTATTCAATCTGACATCAGTCCATCAGGAAATTTTCCCTATTTTTGAATCAACAGTAAAGAAAACCCAATGGTTTGTAATTCCTTTAATAGTATTCTGTAGAAATGTGATAATTCAGGTAGCTTGCTGTCAGACATAACTCTGATAATGTACACTTTACACTGCAGCTGTAATATTCATATGATGACAGTGTTTGAAAGGCAAATTTCTTGGCAGCAAGTACTATTCAGGAAAGATTGTCTTCCTCTGCACAATTTGTGGTCCAAGCTCACCTTAGATAATCAAGTTTTCTGCATCCTTTTGCAAGTCATGGCATCATTTTACCAAAAGGACAAGGACAAAATAAAGGGAATTCTAACAGTGACAGCTAGAGTTATAGGATATATGAAATGATTTACAGGAAAGTAGTAGAATAACAAATTATGTATCTTTTGACAAGCTTTGAGATAATGGGCTAAAACACAGAACATGTGTTTCAGAACAGGGAAAAAGAGAGATTAGTTATTAAAAATATAGTTTGAAAACCTAAAAGAAGAGGTCCTAAATATGACACATTTTCTGTGAAATAATCTATCAATATGTAGGGTGTGATGACCACTACTTGGGTTATTAAAAGGATTACATTCTAAACCCAGAAAAGGGGAAAACTGCTAAATAGTGCAGATGAATGAATAGCTATAAGCAGAAAAGATAGAGATACTTAATGGAAGCATTTATGATATTTAAGCTAAAGGGAATAATATGTTATTTCGTCTACCCACTGTTCCTGGCCATCCAGACAAGACAGGTGCTAGTGATGGCTAAGTTGGCACCTGCAACAGGTAGTCTGTGTAACTTGGGCAGCATGAATACTTCAGTAGTAACTGATCTTTTTGTTTCAGTAAAAGGTGGGTCAGTCATGACATAGAGACTATGTACTGATGGATCTGAAAAACTGGCAAAGAATGGACACCTTTAGGAAAAGAATCTTGCAGAAGTATTAGGAGACTTAAGGGATCCTACAGTTAGGTTATTTTTTGTCTCTTTATGTCTCTTTTTTACCCAGGATAAAGCAACATTTACAGAATGGTCTACAGAAGTATTCAGGATCTCAATTTCCATAGAAATAAATGAACTTTAAGCTTCTAAATACATTTACAGGTTCAATCTTTAGTCCTCATCTTTTTCCACTGCCTGACCTTGTGAAGAGCCCTGCAGCCTACTTATCAGAAAAGAATCAGAAAATTGTAGGAAAAAATAGGACTAAAAAGGATGTCAGGTGGTCAAGTAATTCACCAGCCCCGGGGTGGGATTAACTCAACCTAGACCAAACACCTATTTGTCTAATCCAACAAAGGAGATTGCCAGGGGAGGCCAGGCAATCTCTGCTAGTCAATCATAAATAGAGACAGTGCAGATCAAAACCTCTTACTCTGCCTTTGAGCAACCATGCACACATGGTGCACTCAAGGAAGGACAAGCTAAATCCCAGAAGATCTTTAGTTATACAGTCTAAAGGCTGAGATGTCAGTTAAACTCTTTGATGGGAACAGAACCACCTAACATGGCACAGGAGAGACTTGCAGCAATTCAGAAAACTGCCTGCGCTAAAACATGTATTTATACCATAAACTGTTACAGGACATTTCTTTACAGAAGAAACAAAGCCGAGAAAAAAAAAAAAAGTTCTTTTTACCCACTTTTAAGATAGTGAATCCATCTGATAATAAGAAAGTTAATGAAACGTGCTGCTTTGGTAGTGTCTCCTTCAGTAATATTCTGGCTTTATATGTGTGCATGAAGGCTCAATGTCACCCTTTAATTGGATTTTACAGAAATCAGAGTACATCTGTGTTACCACTAGCTAAACAGTTTTGCTGTCTTTTGTTTGTTGCTGTTTGTAGTTATTGGCGCATTTTCCCATTTGCTACATTTCATACCCACTCTCACTGTTTTCCAAACAGAACTAACAGGATGATTAGCAACCTAGCTTTCTGTTCAGAAGTGTGCTTCTTGGATGGTTTTAGGCAGGTCTTTTGTATTAATGAAGGGCTTTTGCACAGAAAAAAAAAAAAAAAAGTAGTAAAATACAGGTTCTGAAGATACAAAAGAAATAGAACACTTAAGAATTGAAGTCTGTTTTGTATGAAACGTTACTTATAAGCAGTAGGTACACAGGACGCACTATACACATGGAGTTAGACTCATTAGCAAAACAGTTTTGTTATCTTTTTTCCTTCAAGTTCTAAATACGTTTATCCACATAAATGTTTCTCACTGAGAAAACAACTCCAGAGATAAGAAAGTAAACAAAGGTTTCCTAATCCTGCTAGGCTTCAGTGCAAATATGTGGTTCAAGCTGTATTCCAGAAGTGCTGTTTAAAGCTCTTAGATGCGTATCTTAGCAATCCTTGCTAAACTCTTGCATTACATGCCAACTAAACAATGACATGACACTTTTTGGCTAGAGGAGGTCATAGGCTGACCTGGAGTCCTTCTAGGGCTGTACTGCCTTACTTCCCTGTAAAGCATCCAAAATGTGCCCAATATTTGGATAAAAGGCATAAATTTGGGTTTGGTTGTTTTGGGTTTTTTTTGCCTGGTTACACACCAGCCCCAGCATACATTTTGCTCATGTCACAAGACTGATCATTTTGGTACTCTCAGAAAAGAGGATTGCAGTTCATTTTGTCTCCATGGTTAAGGAAAAGAGTGTGTCCAGGAAAGAAGTGATAGCCTAATAGAATATTTTTCTTTGCTGAACCTCAGTTTGGCTTGAGTCTGAGCAAAAAGACATACTGTTCGTAGAAGAATCTCATAAGCTAGAGTCAGCATGATCAGTAGACCACAGGGCTCAGGAAGAATTGATTAAACTCCTCTTATTCCCTTTCACCCAAAGGCACTCACATAGAAATATCCCCCACTCTGCCAATTTGATCTATTTTTATTTCAAGCAATAAATTCTGCCCTAGCAAGCAGTCAGACAGAGTGACTCGTGATATCTGAGGCTGATCAGACCACCCTCAGTTGTCTCAGGGATGTGTCTGTTAGATGTTGATAGTACTTGTGTAGCATGTCATGCTGGTAGTATATGACCTCCCAGTAAATGTTGATATAAATCTAGTTTACTGTTAAAAATAAATTAAGTAAAATTGCTGGGAAACCAGCTATTTAGCATTTCATATCTTGACTCCATTTTCCCTCTCTTCCAGGCTTTTTTGTTTAGAGATCTTGAGAGTGATTCAAGTGCATAGGTATTTACCTATGGTTCTACCTTCTTGGTATGGTTCTACCCACGGTTCTACCTGTGGTTCTACCTTCTATGATTCTAACTTCTATGGTTCTAACTTCTACATAGCTCTACCTTAGGTGCCACATGGTATCTGAGACATCACACTGGGCTAGTAAATATGACATAGAGCAGCTGCAGACTTACAGAGCAGAGGCAAGATAAAAAACACAAAGGCACCTAAAAAGATGCTGCTGGGCATGTTTAGGCATCACAATTCCACCCTCCATATTATCTCATATCCTCCTTTCCTGTGTCAAATATGTCACCTATTAGCAGCCCCCCCCTAAACACACAAATGCCTTTCTTCTCAAGTGGTGAACATTCATTAGCAAATCTCAGGCCAGGGACTGAACTTATTTATTACTATCATATCAAGAAGTCAACAACATCAGCTACTACCATCTGATCCCTCCTGCCTCGGTTTATTAAAAAACCCTAACACTTTTTGTTCTCACAGTCTTACTCTTTGTGTCCTTCGCTCTTATGTCATTACAGGCTTCACCTATTCTGCTCAGCCTCAAGCATAGCAAACTAAGAGCTGCAAGCACTACCAGCTGAAAGAAGCAGAAAAGTGAGCAGCACAGGCATTTCCATACGCACTCCAGCTTGAGCCTGATCCTTGGGGTCTAACACCTGAGCTGTCATTTCAGGAGGACAAAAAAGAGCCCTTCTTATATGGGAAGCAGTTCGAATGTGGAATTCACTCTGCAGTTTTATAAGTTTGCTTGGGCCTGGTGAAGATCAGAGAAATAGTAGAGAAGTAGTGTAGGTAATTTCAGTAGGATCTAGGATTTGGTAATGCCAGGAATGACTAAAGATGCCTGACACTTTATCAGAAACAGCTGGAAAGAGTTGAAAAAACTTGTATAGATTTGACTGAATTATGATCTTATGATAAATCACAGATGCATGCTCAGCAAAGATGACCAGGGCTTCTGAAGACTGCCAAGCAAGGACTGTAAAACATAGGTCTGAGCTTTGTCTTCAGAACTACAACAAGACAAGCATGAGGGAAGGAAAGGTTATTTAGTAAGCTGCTGCTTTTAGGGAATAAGGGCCTCAGGTCTGTGTGAGCAGAATGAATGGGAGGTGGAGGGTTAAACAGCAGGGCAGGTGGATAGGTAAGGCGGAAGTCAGGGTTGGGCACTCTAGATGTTAGTATCTCATGGCTCTTTAGTCTTATCTATGAAATGTTGAAAGTTCTTTAAACTGGGTGGATACACACACACACACACCATCAGAGGATAGCTCTTTTCCTGGAAAAGAAGTTGCAATGTAGGCAATATGAGATTACAAATTGAATCATCAATGACTATTTGGTTTGGGTTTTCTTTTGTGGGGGTGTGTTGTATTAAGTTAAAGGTAAAATTTAGAATGAGTCTTGCCAGCAGAGGGCTTAAAAACAGCAGTTACATTTAAAAGTAACTCAACTGGAATTATTTTATGTCTTTTTTGTCAGTTTTGAGTTTGGCTGTTTTTTTTCTTTTAATGCAAGGATGACTACAGCTATTACAGTTGGTCAGTAAAGCTGAGGGCTTGCATTTTCTTTTAGATTTGCTGGCCAAGCAAAGATAACAGCTTAATTTTCACATGCATTAGTGAGCATTAGTGTTATTAGTGTTATTTGAGGAAATGGTTTGGCTGTTCTTTAATAGCTGGGATTGTACAGTAACTAAAAATTACAGTCTATTTATAGGTATAAGAACAAGTGGAAGGACTGATAACCTAAGCAGTGACTTCACAGTAGAGTGAATCTCTGTTCCTTCTCATATGCATACACATTGTGGCTTGCAGCCAGCCCTAAATATGTCAGCATTTTTATATACATGCACTCAAATAACTAGTGACAATGACAACAGTGAACTGAGATAGGCTTTCAGAGTTTTTAACTCCATCTGGAGAGGAGACAGCGTTCAGGTAGCCATCTGGTTATGATCATATAGGCATTAAAAAGGCATTGTAATCCTTTCTATCATCTCTAAAATACTATTCTCAGGAAATACAGCTTCAGCACTTGAGAAGCTTATTTTAGACAAATATATCAATATTTTTGATTTGCCAAGTCTCATGTTACTAAAGAGATTTTGAATAAGTTAGTTTGTAACTTATTTGCATGCTATTTCTATTTTAAAATTCAGAAGTATTAACTCTGGAGCAATCCAGTTTACATGCATTTCACTTAACATGAGATAAACTTTGTCTGCAGTAGACCAGCACCACAAAGGAAGACAGAGATCCAACTCACCATATGCTATCTAGTGGAACTGCTCTATAGAGAGCTTCCTTCCTTTACCCTGGACATGCTGAGAAGGCAGGGAACTGGCAGATGCTTGGTTTCTGATGTGTGGCACCATTGCCTATGCATGGCCTGCACCATGAAGAACTGCATCAGTTTGGTTTATCCCATTCCTGGAACTACAAAGGAACTGGGAGGATACCACAATTCTCAGTATATATCTAAAGAATGCAGCAGGGACTGATAAAGAGCTGCTTACACCATTGCAAAATAGCAATGTAAAGAGCTGACACAGTAAGGTAGTGTCCTTATGGTCACTGTTCTGTCTGTCATTATGCAGAGTTAATTCTCTCAACTGGGTAGTGAGCTTTATTCTGCCTTGCCACAGTAAAACACTAATGGTGCTTGTGGAGCTGAGCTGGCATGTCCACAGGACTGTGCTATATACCAGCATGCTCTGGCCAATATTTATTCTATCAAAATTGACATTTACTTGAGATGATTAAATTAAGAATGAAATTATCCTAAACTTTCTGCTTAATGAAAAAAGATTGATCCCTCTAGAGGGCAATTTATTCTACCTGTTTTCAAAACTTATCTTAGGATGTGACTAATTGCTAATTCAAAAGAATCTGTCTTTCTCTATTAGCTATGCAGGAACATGTGTACTTATCTTACATGGGAAATTCAAGTTTTTAAAATGCTGAAGTTTGATTAAAAGGATTTTAAATTCTTTTCAAACAAGTTTCTGCAGGTAAGTTAAGACAGGTGCCTGTCTTCACTTGCCTTGAGGTGGAGAGCAACAATTGCAGAAAGAAATTCACATTTTAACTGCATCGATTTGGTCTTCAGAAATGCCTGCCTCTCAAAATTGCTTATGGAGAGACCAAATGAAGTTAATTCTCTTAGTTTAGATGCCTATCTTAAGTCCCTTAAATTAGGAAATATCAATACAAACTACATTGATGAATCAAGGACCTCTGTCCTTTGCAGTGGTGTGTACCATATCCTCCCTCAGATACCACCTTTCTTCTCAGCCATACCAGCACTACTGTGCTATTTCACCAGTGCTATGATCTAGAAATCCTGCTGCTAACAGGGAAAAGAGGAGTTGGGCTGATATAAAATGTGTGGCTTTTTCATTTGTGATAAGCTTCACACAAAAAAGGTGTGTGCTGCAGAGCTCCTTTTGTCCATGGCTGTGGGGACCTTCCATCTGCCTGCAGGACCATGATGATATCTATCACAGCATACAAGATAAGGTGTAGAGGTAAAGGATAAGGTGTTTCTTTATCCTTAGGTCAATATTCTTGTAGAAAGTTACAACACTCCTTGGCTGAATGGTGAAGGAGAAAGAGGACAGAAGTGTCCCAGATAGAGGGAGGTGATTCTTCCCCTCTCCTACCCTCTTATGAAACACCACTGCGTTCAGATCTGGGGCTCCCAACATAAGAAGGACATGGATTTGTTGCAGTGAGTCCAGAGGAGGGCCATGAAGACAATCAGAGGGCTGGAGCACCACTCCTATAAAGACAGGCTGAGAAAGTTGGGTTTGTTCAGCCTGGAGAAGAGAAGGCTCCGTGGGTACCTTAGAGCAGCCTTCCAGTGCCTAAAGAGGCCTATGAGAAAGCTGGAGAGGGACTTTATTTAGGAACAAGTAGTGGTAGGACAAGGAGGGATGGCTTTAAACTGGAAGAGGGTAGATTTAGATTAGATATTAGGAAGAAGTCTTCCCTGTGAGGGTGGTGAGGCACTGGAACATGTTGCCCAAAGAAGTTGTGGCAGTGTTCAAGGCCACATTGGATGGGGATTGGAGCAATTTGGTCTGTTGGAAGGTGTCTCTGCCCAGGATTACAGAGCCTCTCACAAGATCGTGAACTTATCCAAGCTTGCTCTACAAATCATTCCCTGGCTGCTTAAGGCCCTTGTCGCACCAAAGCCATGAAAAGACTGTCCCTCTTGCTTTTAGCTGAAAAGAAGCAGAAAAGTGACTAAAATAGAAAGTAGTGAGGGCTGAGAGGAAAGCAAGTATTGCCTAAAATGATACAATAAAATCATAATGTGCAAAGAACAAAGACTTCCGTCCTGTCTGACAAGGAAGGATATGGAGCAAAAATGTGATTGTGGTCAGAAGGGTCTCTAGCAAATGGAGCTTGGAATTAATTCAGGATTTCTGAGCCGCTTCTATTGTCAGCTTAAACACTGCTGGCAAAACATGCCTGTCTTCCTTCCACTTGATTTATGCAGAAGTTGACAAATGTGCCACTATTAATTCCAAAGGACCCAAAGAGCTAGCCTCTGACGATGAACTTATAGATCACTATAATGGTACATAATGGATCTCCTGAAGTAGGTCAGTTTCCTTTTTTTAAAAAACCTGAGATCTTCCATTAACATTCCCTCTCTCCTCCCTTTACTCCTTCTTCTGCTAGATTACTAGATGAATAAATCTGCAAAGTCAAACATTCACAAGTAAATGCCAAGATAAAGGTTACTTTCACAGGAGAGGCGAAGAAACCACAGCTGATCTTGCCACCTGCCCATGTACTCAAACGCAGATAGTTTACTTGTTCCCCTAAGCAGTGAGAAACAGCCCTTTGTGATCCATATGGAAGGCTGCCCTTACTCCCACAGAACATCCTTGTGTACAGGGCAGTCACAGATTTATCCAAGATAACAAGGCAAAATAAAATGTTTACAGCCCAAGTAATCTCTCTGTTTCAGCTTTTTCTTCTTTCCTTCCATTTTCCTCAGAATTATCCTTGGGTGAATCCAGTAACTCCAAGTATATTGCTGTGCTTTTTGATAGACATTTTTCAATGCTTAAAAATACTGGTCAAACTCTCCGAAGTCACTTTCTGAAAATGATGGCAAACAAAGCCTCTTCTTTTTTGCTTTCTTTATGTCTGGTTTTCTAGTACATCATGTTAAGTATGTTATGGCATCAGGTTATACATTTCTGAGAAGGGCAAAGTTAAAATGCAGCATAAGATGGATAGGATCCATATCTGTGTGTGAGGGGGAGACTTTTTGTACCTTTGTGAATATACAAACTGGCTTTACAAATGTATGATACCAATTTCTCAAGCAGGACTGCAAGCTCAAATAAACTTTCTGGTCTCTGATCTCAAATAGAATGTTTAGTGTGGTGTTACGTGTTGCTAATTCATTACTAAATATCTAACAAATTCATAAATTGGGAGGCCATATTTCCTGACAGAAGGTGTTACTCCTATCCAAATTTTCCAAGTCACTTAAGCAAGTTTGATATAATAGTTTGGTATAACTGGCCTGTGAACAGCTTGACGCTTTCAGTCTAGACTTACAAGCATTTAAGTCAAATACTTTCTGGGAAAGATTTAACATGTACAGTCTTCACTGAAGAGATAGTGGGAAGTGCTGAGCATCTCAGAAGTGGAAATTAACAATTTGAGGGACTGGATCTTTATCTTCCAATAAAACTATGAGTTATTTTCACTGGCTACTTTTGTGGACTTACTTACTTTAATCCCAAAATGAAACTATCTGTACCCAGAAGTTTTTTTCCCTGCTCTCACCAACAAACAATTAAATTACCTGGGGATTTGGAAACAGTTGATCGGTACCCAGAATTTAAGTGGGTTTGTAGGATAGCATATGTTCTTCTTCATTAGGGATGTTCATATAAGTAGCAATAGCAAATGCATTAACACATTAAAGGTTTGACTTGTCCTGTTCAAATGTAGATTTCATCAGTACAAATAGCAGCATCCAGACCAGCTGTGCAAGTTTCTTTGATGGTCAGAGGAGGAAATTAAGCCAATTTATGAAGCTGAGGATGAAATTCGTTTGGGTAAATGAATGTCATTTAAATGGTTAGATGTCCACTGACTGTCAGGAACTTAAATGTGTCAGTTATAGACACTGATAATCAGTTAGATGGATCCCGAGTATGCTGTCTTTAAAACATAGTCCTACATAAGTGGTATCATGGGGCTTTCTCAGAAGACACTGCCGAATCAAGGCTTTATGGATATGAAAATGTATACGTTATTGATTAATAGAATTACAGAAGCTTCCCACTATGTCTGGGTGTATCTAAAGACAGAAGGGAGGCTGCATCTTGCCCATTTTTACCTGTCTAGAAAATAGCACCTAGGCAATATGGAATACCTTGCCTCAGTGGAAAGAGACACTCACAGAGGGTAATTTAGCCTTCCTCCTTTAACACTTCTTCTAAGATAAGATGAATGTAGACAACCTGCCTAGACTGCATATACAGCTCCTAGATGATCAACATCATATGAGATATGTCCCACCTACAAATCCTGTTGTATCATCTATTTGCACATTGTGGCATTTCAAAGTCACCACTGGTGCACCTCCTGTAGATGTTTTACAAGTATTGCGGTCCCCACTGCAGTCTTTACAGCTTTTATTCCTACTGTATTGTCTCTTTAGTACCTGCTCGAGAGTTCTTGCTTTGTTTAGTTGCTCTTTGTTTGCAAGTACACTTTCATATTAACAATCTTATGACAATATATACGATCTTGCGTATACAAATCTGCCTGAATTTTCCTGAAAACCAAGCAAAGCATCTTTTTGCTATATCACAGTATCACAGTATGTTAGAGATTGGAAGGGACCTCAAAAGATCATCTAGTCCAATCCCCCTGCCGGAGCAGGAACACCTAGATAAGGTTACACAGGAACGTGTCCAGGCGGGTTTTGAATGTCTCCAAGAAGGAGATCCACAACCTCCCTGGGCAGCCTGTTCCAGTGTTCGTCACCCTCACTGAGAAGAAGTTTCTTCTCAAGTTTAAGTGGAAACTCTTGTGTCCAGTTTGTACCCATTCCCCTTGTCCTTCATTGTTTGCCACTGAGAAGAGCCTGGCTCCATCCTCGTGACACTCCCCCTTTATATATTTATATACACTAATAAGGTCACCCCTCAATCTCCTCTTCTTCAAACTATAGAGACCCAGCTCCCTCGGTCTTTCCTCATAAGGGAGATGCTCCACTCCCTTAATCATCTTAGTTGCCCTGCGCTGGACTCTCTCCAGCAGGTCCCTGTCCTTTTTAAACTGAGGGGCCCAAACTGGACACAATATTCCAGATGAGGTCTCACCAGGGCAGAGTAGAGGGGAAGGAGGACCTCTCTCGACCTACTAACCACCCCCCTTCTAATACACCCCAGGATGCCATTGGCCTTCTTGGCCACAAGGGCACATATATTTTGCTGCATCTATTTGGCTTATAATAATAATATCCACTGCTGTTTAATTTTAACATGATTCTGGGGGAAAAAAAGAGTATGCACACTACAACAAATGCTGAGGTTTATCATGCAATAGAAGTGCAAGAAAGAGAAAATTAACTGAGTGGTGGGAGGGGACCTCTTCTGGTAAATTGGTGTATGAGAACAGAAGACCCTTAAGTGGGAATGAAAGATTGTATTCCCAAGATTTTGAGTTGGCAAATGTAAAATGCAATGTTCTGAAACTTGGTGCTCTTATTTTGATCTTTATAGTTGCTTTCTTTAGACTGGAGGGGTAGATAATTATGTTGCCTAACCTTAAAGAAGCCTTACATACTTCAGAACTCTTCAGAAATTCATAATATGATACGATTAACAAACATTTTTTTCAACTGCCTCACTGCATGTACCACATACACAGAATCTGTTCTCAGGCACACAGAGCAATTCTAGAAAATGAACTCCAGCACAGTCTTTCAAAAGAAAATCAAATGATAAGATTACTCTCTGGCAAAACATTATAAAATGCATTTTCTATGATCAAAGAAAGATGAAAAAATAATGTCAGTTCTAAAGATCAAAACTCCTTCTACTGATTGGCATACCAGGAATCAGAAAATCATAGAATAGTTTGGGTTGGAAGAGACCTTGAAGATCACCTATCTTCAACCCCTTTGCCATGGGTATGGACAGTTTCCATTAGATCTGGTTGCTCAAGGCCCCATCCAGTCTGGCCTTGATCACTTCCATGGATGGAACAGCCACAACTTCTCTGAGCAACCTGTTCCAGTGTCTCACACCCTCACAGTAAATAATTTCTTCCTAGAATACTTGATCATGCAAATGTAGGTAAGGTAATTTATCATGTAGAATAACTCATATGTCCAAACATTACTTTTCAGATGTTAAAATACATAATCTAACCCATACTAGTTACATGAATTATAATCTATTTGGTTTAATAATGTTTCTTCTCAGGGGCCAAGGGAAGCTCTAAGAAAGCCTGTCCAGGATTGCTTTATTTAGATGACATACACATATGTATTCTGAGCACAACTGCTGTTTCTCTCTTACTGATTATTTCCACACACACCCCAACTAGGGTTCCTTTTATTCTAGGCATAATTGGAAACAATTCAAGGCCTTCTTATTGTTTATAAGTGCATTCACAAACTCTTCATACTCACCTGGTTTTGCTTCTCTTGGCACATTCCCCCAATGACTAGATTGTAATTTGTGTTCATGCCTATCACCTTTCTTCCCCCCACCCATTTTTATATATCTATTTCTCTTTTGAACTCTGTTCCATTTTATCCCTGAGGCTGGCTTATTTATTTTGTTTAATTTTATTTATTTTATTTTATTTTTTTTTATTTTATTTTAAATAGGGTTGTAAACATTTTTTACAAGTACTAGTTCTTCCCACTCCTACATCTCATTCATTCAGTTCATACTCATTCTTAGGTATGTGAATAGGATTAATCACTGTGGCTTTACTGTTTTCACAGCAGTAAATAAACCAAGCAATGCTCACTTTCACTGGGTGACTGTTAGATCAGTGCCTCCTTATCTGTTGCAAAGAGCTCTCACTCAGCATTTGACCTTCTCAGGTCTAGGACTTTGGAATTAGGAGTCTCTTGTCTCCACAGTTTGAAAATTCCAAGTCTGGTTTAATATTAGCAGCATAAGGACCTTCAGCTTGAAGTCTCTCAAAATGCCATGACAGATAGGTGCTACAATACCCAACAAAATAAACAAGCAAAAAATCACAACAACAAAAATTAGGCTTGTTCTCCTGTCTGACTTGCATGCACATGATGGGACCATAGACATCTGTGCATGTGTTAGAGCTATGGTTTGGGGTATATATAAATATACCCCAAATAAAGACTTGAGGTTACTTGGCTCTCAGTACTCTTTGCCTCAGAAAAGGTAATTCTACTTTTTACATGATCTGCTACCTCTGCTCTCACATTTTAATCACTGGATCTTTCACTGAACAGATCTTAGATACTGTCTGTAAAATTCAAACAAAAAAAAAAATACAAAACAAAAATACCCCCAACTTGCTGTGTTCTAGTATTGCTAATAAGATTCACTTTTATTAAGAACTCAGCTACTTCAGTTCTTCTTTTTTATCACCTAGATTCCCCAGCAGACAAGAAAAAGGGTTTTAATTTTAATTTTATTTTTATGTACATTTATGTTTGCAACAGTTTTTCCAGTATCAGAAACTCTTATTATATCTTCTAAAAAAGCCCCAGAGTTACATTCTGACTTTTGGATAGATTCTGCAGTCTCTGCTATCAGAACCACATGATGATAACCACCTACCCCTCCCCTTCCCCAGCAGAGATCTGCAAGCACACTCAATCATCTTTTTGCTTATATACCTTTAGTAAAGCAATGAGATTTTCTATGTAAGTGCAGCACTTTGAAGCATCTGAACTTAGTTCGTTTCAAGGCATTTGCTTGCTTAGGGCAAGAATAGTTAGGCTATATTTAAATTATTCATCTGAATGGCAACTCGTACCATGGATATGTTTTCACATTACACCCCCAGTGAACTCTACAGAAGAGTAAAGATGCTATCTGGGAAAGAAAAAAGTAAGCCAGCTGCCCAAATGCTCTCAGCTAAATAGAGAAGCTGATGAGTGGTTTTTGTCATATGCTATTTTGAGAATTACAATTTAGAGTAAATGAGAAGACAAATAGAAGAGATATGACAGTGCTGCCAGGAATGCCAGTCCTGACAAGAGGTGTCCCTGAAGTCTGTCATTATTGCTATCATTCTCTATGAAATTCTGTAACAGTAAGCTATGATTTGTTATTTTCAAGAGAAATTGCAATCATCTGGGAAACAAAAGCATTCAGAAGTTTGGTATAATAATATTACTTTTGGTTTAGGAAATTGAAATGCTAAGAACCATCAGTCAAAACTTATGAAAAGCTTAATCTGGGAGGATACGTATTTCAAGAATGGCCAGTTGAATATTACTTAAGCAGATTTTAATTGCAGCATGTTTGTACTTATAGATTGTCCACAGTAAACAGTAATCAAGGGGCACGATGTTGGCATTGAGAGTTTTTCCACCCAAGGAAGGCAATGTAGTGGCAGGACAGAAGGCAGTCTTTGCTGCACACTGGTCAAGCATGAGTTACGGTACCAGAATCCCTAACTCCAGTTCAGCAGTTCCATTATTTCTCTGAGGAGATTGGATCCAGTTACCATCCCTTTGAACTCTCCATATTAGTTTCCTTTTCCATGAAAAAGTAAGGATTTCACCTCTTCCCTAAACTGGATGAAGGGCTCATGACACACTGGTGAACTGTGCTTTGAAAGTGCAAAAGAAAATACTTTTCATCATCTCATGACTAGCAGAGGAAAATGCCATCTGCCTTGGTGATTTCATGGGGTGCCTGTGACCCACAGAGCCACAGTAAGACGTCTGTAGCTGTTTCATGAGCCATAGCACACTTTAATTAAAGTTTGCTGATAAGCATATGCTACACTCTCTGAAATCTTCTGAAGGTTGTCAATGTCTGAGATTCAAAATTCCCTAGGGCGGGAATGTTTACAGAGACAGGAGAATGCAGAGGTCGTACCTACCTTTGTGCTATATAGCTTTGGAATTTGCACAGGATTTCACAACAGTAACTTGTTAGTTAGACATGGATGATGACACACACTGCATTTCTGAAGTGTAAATTAGGGAAAAAAATGAACAGAAAACAGTGTAAGGAGTATGTAGGAGTTGCAAGTGCACATGCGTCGTTCCTGAATCCCATGTCTTAGTATGTCTTTGAGGGCATTTCATTGTCATACAGAAATCATGTGTGTGCTTTTTTTTATTTTTTTTTCCACCAGTTCTTTACAGATTTTGGAAAGCTTACAAAAGGAGATGCAGTTTTCTAAAGAAATAGCTGCCACATGATGTGAGAAACCACATGGATTCCCTAAAATATAAATGGACTGATTAACACATTTGAAATAATCTCTGTGCTGTAGTCAGAGGAAAAAAATCTAACTATTAACTTTGAAAGATTCCAGTTAGAGATATTGCTGAGGTAGAATAAACCAGAGCACTCTGAAGATGTTAAAGCACTCAATTTTAAACCCTCAGCAATGTGGCTATCTCAAAGAGTACCTTTGATATATCTTAAACTTTGAGAAAAGTTATTTTCTAGGGTAAGTTCACACACAAAACTGAAGGTGTACTGAATAATCACACCTAATTTTGCAAGCATCAAGAAAGCCTGATAATGAAAAAATAACATCCTTAATGAAAGGAAGACCACATGTTCTACAATGTGTAGTCTGTGCCTCAGATACTCAACTGTGTTTAAAAATATCTAGGACATAACCATGCAGAAAATAAAATCTGATAAGAGGAATTCTGATTTTTCAATCTTCCCTTTCTATCCCTTGCCTTCTGCTTCCCTCCTGTAAAATTTAAATTTAACCATAGCAGGTCTACCTCAGATTTTCGATTCCAGAATTTGAGAAGAATTTCTCATGGGCAACCTTTAAAGTAAAACATGACACAATCCATCCAATTTCTGGTCATGGGACTGTCCTTCACCCCTCATGGAAGAAAGATCCTGATTCCATCTCTGTCTTGTCCTTCACTGTGGCTGCACAATAACAGGGTCATTGCCTGTATAGTTCTCCCCATTACTGTATCTGGTTTAAGAGTGTGCAAACTTGTAGAGTATTTCTAGAAGGCATTTTGCCTTGCTACACTCCTCAGGGCTCCCAGGGTCCTAAGGAAATTAGGAAGAGAAAGCAGTGTGATTCCTGCATGAACAATCACCAAATTCAGCTGGCCAGGCAGTGACCTGTTCAGCCAAACTATAGGTTTTTATCAGATATTTGACACTTATGAAGAGGAGCAGCTTCTACTTCCCACAGATGACAGTGCCTTCACTTTAATTTAAGGTCTAACCCACTCTGTTTCTCTAAGATCCTATAAATTTGTCCTCCACACACATAGATGACTTAGAGAAGTTTGTTTAGTCTAGGAAGAGAAGAATATAGGAAGACACGATAACTATTTTCAAATATATAACAGGATAATACAAAAAAAAAAAAAGAAAGGAATAAATAATTCTCCTTATCCAACGGGAAGATAACAGTTAATGGGCCTATTTTGCAGCTGTGGAGACGCAGACATAAGGGGAAAAACCTGTTAGCACAGAGAAGCAGAGAAATAGATTGTTAAAGAAGAAGGGAGTCTCTATCATGGTTTTAAAAGCAGGATAGATAAATACATGTCAGAAACAACACAGGCGTATTTCTTGAGGCTGGGGCTGGGACTACACCACCTTTCAGTGTTACTTCCAGATGAGCCATCTACAGATCTAAAAATGATTTAAAAAAAGCAGTAAATATTCTGAAAAATAAGCTCTCTTGCAAAGTTTCACAGACATATCAGTGAGACAGTGAGACATTTTCTTCCTTAGAAAGTCATGCACAGAGGACCAGATTCAGTCTTTCTTATGTCCATTGTGTAGATAATGCTGCTATGAATTGAGGATTAGCAAGTAAACTTTTTGGCCAAATTCTTTGCTTATACATATTGGCTTGGCTCCAGTTACCCTCTGTGGACTCATGCTGGGTTTTATTTACTGTCTGGTCATTTGACTTTAAGTCTCCTTGACTTCCTTACCTTTGAATCTAGTCCTTTAGCGAGCCTGACTCTCGACTCAGAGGGTGCAGGATCCACACAAACAAGCCAAAGTTCTTCAAGATGGCTTGAACTGTGGGAGCATTCATGGTTGTGTCTAATTAAGCAAATACAGGGAGCGAGAAAAAAATAGGCAAGAGCAGTTAAATCCAGGAAGAGGTCAACCCTGTTGGTAATTAGCAGGATAATGGATCAAAGAAGTCCACTTAGCACAGGAAATATTGAGCACCTCGTCTTTAAAACTGAATCTGATAAAACTTGAGTTATACATTTTCTACTAAATGAACCAGAGGCAGCTACAAACAGGAGGCTATTGTTCAACCTCTGTGGGAATTTCAGTTGGGTTATTGCATGCTTGATGTGCTACAGAAAAGCAGCTCTTAGGCCACATACTGGCGTAGGTCTAATGATCTCTTATCTTCACATAGTGGTTACTCCAAAAGCAAAGAAAAATTAAAGCCTTTCAAATGTCTTTACCTCTAAAAAACCCTGGCTTTTGTTTGCCTAGTGGATTTTTTATGTTGATTATTTTTTTCTTTTCAGCTTACAAATAAATATATCCAGTGCTTTATTTTAACAGGTTTCTTGTTCCAAGGGAGTAATGTACTGGTTTTGTGTTACACCCTTCAAAAGCTTAACCAGAAAACTCTGTTCAGACAGAAAGGTCAGCGGTAAAAGTGAAAAGAGGAAAGGTCTTCTGTATCATTGTTGCATTAATCCCTAAAAATTACCTTTTAGCAAATACTGCACTGCTCCAGGCCTGTCCCTACTGATAATGGAATTTCAGTTCTTTGCAACAGCTTAATTAAGGGAATAACACACATGTTGTATGTGCTAGAGTCCATTTGAACTATGTTACCCTTTGGGTTTATGCACTGAAGTAACAAAGAAAAAAATGACAGTCAAATATCCAGTGCTCATCATAAAGCTTTTTGTTTGTAGAAAAATGTCATTCAGTAGATGGAACATTATGTATTTTTCACTGCTGACTGTAGGTGAAAAAATACCGCTTTTAGATTTCTCCCTATAGACACTGCTGCATTTATCCTTATTGGTGGCTGCAACATAAATTCTCTGCACTCATTTCAGAGTCAATGAATGTGGATAGTTCTTCCCTGGGTAAGTAAACACCTAAAGGTAGGCTCCTCCTTTGACCTTTTCTAGTAAGAGACTGTTTTTATCCATAGATTGTGAAGAATAATGTTTTTCTTTTCAGCACAAGCAGCCTTTCATTATTGTCTCCAGCATGTGGCTTGGATCAGGAGCCACCTGAAACTTGGATCTAGCATCAACAGCAACTTCACTGTAGAAGACAAGATTTTCTCTTGCAGTTCCCTCATCCTTACAGGACCACCACTGAAAGCTGCCTTCCTGAGTATATAGGATAGTGCATTCTGGATACTGGGAAAGGGTATGGGGATCCAATCTCAGTTTCAGATAATTGCCATGGAATATTTCCATTATCTAATGAAGCTGAACTTGCTTTAGGGCTTAGCAGAGTCAGAGCAAAGGTAACGCTGCAGCATTACAAGTCCTTGTACTACCCTAAAGCTCTGATTTTTCACTAAAATAAAGGCTTTCTATGTTTCATGGGTATTAAAGTGAAGTAGAGCACAGTTTCTAATCAATGATTGCAAAAAAGAGAAGGGGGAGAAAGGAAGGATCACAAAAGTCAATTACCACCAAAACCTCCATGGCAACTAAACTATTTCTTTTCTTTTAAGCCTCCTTATACATACCATAATCACAAAGCATCCAGGCCTCCCTGCAGTTCATTGGTGCCAAGTGGATTAAGCTGGCAGAATCTGTGCTGGTTTAATCCCCTTTAATGCCTTGCACCTTCAGTCCACTGAGCAGCCAGGCCCTTTCTCCAGCTCATCAGCGATAATGGCTTATCGTTACCATCATCAACAGCAGAGGGATTTTTCCTGTGCTCCAAGCCTTCATCTAGTTTTAAAGAAGAAAAATACAAGCCTTTACTGAAATTTTCCTACTCCTGACATCTCTGCTGTAAGTTGCCTAGAGAAGCGTAGTAGCATTTATGCACATTGCCCCTGAAAAGTGCAAACAAAAACTTGGCTATGAAAGGCCAATTCCTAGCAAGTCTTTGAAGAATAGTTTGCACAGAGCAGCCAGATGGCATTCATTCACATCTGAAGTGTATTCCACTGGAATATAACATCAAGTAGTATTTCACAGGCTTTTCTGTACTCAGGGTAGTATGGGTTAGATCATACTTGTGTTCTTGGAAGTACCAGGAGAGAAGGGGTATTATTCAGGCTAGAAGGGTGGAGGTCTTTGGGTTCACCCACACAACATGACCTGGCCACACACGGCAAAAGCCACTTCCACGGGACTTTTTACTCCTATTAGTGGGGCAGAAACAGAAATGGCAAATCACAGGAAGAAATACTGGTCAGTCTGTACCCCTGTCCTCCACCCAGAGAGTCAGAAAGTGCAGAAGCATAACACTAAGTCTGATCTGGGTAAAGGGCTAAGCTCTGTTTACCAGACAGCTGGACTTCTGCAAATCACCATTTCTTAAGTAATTCAATTCACAATTTGTTTGTACTTCTGTATGCCAGGGCATGTATTGGTGTGCTGGAGTACGACATCCACTGTAACGTGCAGTAACCACCATCACTCCTGCTTGTCACCAGGTCTTCTATGTATAGCTAACACTTTGTTTTGGTATAAACTGATGCTCCAAGAGGACGACAGTTCATGCCTCATAGATGGCAACAACCTGTAAAATAATTTCCAAAGACAAGGCATTAGGAGCCCCTTATCCCAAGCTCTGTCTCACAGTACTTCTCTGAGGGAGCCCAGCCTACAGTTGTCCTCCTACTCTTACTGTCAGCTATGGAGGGGAACGCATGAAAGCAAAAGTGCAAAACAGACAGAAGTATTCAGGTAAAACCTGGCTGCACAGAGTGGGAATGGGATAAATTTAGCTTCTTATTTTAAATTGTCCTATTATCAACATGAAACAAAGCTATCTTTAACAAGATCCATACAAAAGAACTATAGAGAACTTGAAAAAGTTATGGATGACTCAAACCAAAAAGAAATATTTGTATATTTCATGAGAAAAGTCTAGCTTTTAAACAGATGAACCTCAAGTCATTTTAAAACACATTTGAATGTCTTAATTCCTTAGGCCTTATTTTTCCCTGGTGTTATATCAGCCTTTTCACAAGTACCTGTGAAAACTAAGTTTATTGGTCTCATCATTATATGAAAAGGAAATTTTTTTTCTTTGATATTTGTTATCAGACATTGTTTGATATTAGTTATAAGAAGAAATGAGTAAATCTTTGTTATCATAAAAGAGATCAAGAACCTCTCCAGTATGTGTAAAATTCAGCATGCCAAAATCCTGTTCTTTCTTCTAACAGCAGCTACACCACTCTGACAGAGCAGATCTGAGGACTACGATTTCAAGCAGTATTGGCATGACAAGGATATCTAGGAGATGAGTATCCGGACTGGCTTTTGTTACTTCTTTCAAAGTCATTAGTGTTTTTAACAATCCTCAAAACTGAATTTGATACCAAGCATAACACTTGTTTGTAACATTCACCTGCTGGATATCTCTGTACTGCTGGCAATGCTTAAAATCACTGACAATTCTTTGCTATTTAGAAATATTACCATGTTGCTTATATATTCCCATAAAATCTTTGCTATGGTATTTGCTGATGAATTCCAATATAAACCACAGGTTATTTCTTGCTTGTATTCCTTGTGGATCACATGTAACTTTGTCCAAACTTAGCCTAAAATGTCAGAAATAGCACAGCATAGCAATGTTGTGAATCAGTCGGATTATTGGTTAGCATGAAGCAGAAGAAAGCTTCACTATTATAATACACAGATTTTGTTTGTTTGTTTTTCTATTTTACATGTGAAAGACTCCGAGAAAGTACATTGATAATCAGTTACAAAAAAAGTGTCACAATAGCTGAGCTTCTGGATGCCAAGGGCTGTCAGCTTTGCCTGGGTGATCCTGTTCATGTGTGCTGTTCGGCTGACCACACAACACTAATCATAACTGCTGCTAAAAGCAGCATGGAAGGAGATGGCTGGCAGGCAGGGTAAGAAGTGGGATGAAATGGAGACCAGGCTTTTTCAGAGTGAGAAAATTTAGAAGTGCCCTGCTAGGCTCTGGGTTGGGGCAATGTGGCAGCTGTACTGCATACCAGCCTGACTCATGCCAGAGAATTTTGTGTTGCCCTGTGCTTGTGCTGACAGCAGGGGACAGAGCTGTAGAAAATTTGGCTTCATGTGAGCAGGCAAGTTGACAGCTGACAGTGGAAATTACACTGGTAACAAAGCAGCCCCACGGAGTTCCTGGGCTGTTGTCTTTAGGCCGTGTTTTCCTTAGTTCTGCATGCTCCCAGGCATCTAATTTTCAAAACTTCCACAAATATTTGTCATTAGGATTCAGTTCACCTAGCTGTAGATATTCAAAAATCAGTTGTCTAGCCTAAGCCGTGACTATGTTTCTTCCCAGACATAGTGGTTCATCTGCTTTGGTTTGGGTTTAAACCCTCTGGTTTTAAGAAATAATGAGTTAACCTCAAGACAAACTTCTCTATATTTACAAGAGAAAAAGCCAGGAAGACTAGTAAAGACTATGAATGAGACCAGCTCATAGGCCAAAACACCTGTATTTTGGTGTCTATGTAATTTCTTACATGTGTCAGGAGGCTAAGCTCCCTTCATAGTCAATGACAATCTAGTCAATACAGTCACCGAAGCCTTGGGAACATGTAAATTCATCCTGAAGTAGTGCCTGCTCAGCTGAATCACTCTCTAGGTTGAACTGATGATAACAATCAGGTCTCCTGTACCTGTAAGGAGAGTTTGGACACACTAACCCCTTGCAGGCACTTACATATCCTATTCTGTGAACTCACTACCACCATAGAGGCTTTAACTTACAGGTAGCCAAACTCATAGTACTTGAATCCTATTTCAGGCATTTGTATTGCACTAATCAAAGCATGAAGAGAAATGCAGAAAGTTTCCACCTTCTCATGCACGTTCATTGACTTGAGTGAAGTTACTCTGATTCACCCATGTGGAATTCATCATTTACTAAGTTGCACTGTCACCACTATGTGTTTGGGAGTGAGGGACAACTGCCTGGTCACATGATGGTGTCCTTGATTCTCAGAATGAGAAACAGCAAGGCCACTCATGTTCCCTTAGTCTGAAATAAATTTCCCTCATGGAGACTCAGTGTCTTCTATAACATGACACAAGCAAACACCCAGCAGAGGAGAAATCCTATTAACTTCAAACAACTGTGGATGAGATTCCCAGTTTGTATGCGTGACCTATGGAAAACCAAAGTGTTTGTCATCTCAGCAGTTCAGATAAATTTCTAAGACAGGTCTGAAGGAGGATGTCTGTCAGAAGGACAAATTATCTTGCACCAGCTTAATTTTTCTGGATAAAAAATTTCTGCCCCATAGGACCTTTGGCCATAAAACAACAAGAAAGACATTAAACATGAAATGGATTTCTCTCTGTCTTTATTGAAACATGATCATTTTGTTAATAAATCTCTCTTTTGAATGGGAACTGACACATGCTGTGTGGTCTACAATTACCATGCTCAGGCAGTTTCCAATCTTCCACAAAGCTAGGGATTTATCTGTGGAGGCATTTTTTGCTGATATTACTGAGCTTAATTTGAAGGTCAAATTCAGCAACATAGGGTATGGGTGCAAGTGCATTAGCTTCAGCTCTGTATTTGGGCATTTGACTCTGAGCCTGTATAGCATAACTCTTTCCTTGGCTTAGAGCAAAAATAAAATTGCTTTATGGCTTCTCTGCAAATCACACATTTATCTGCTCCATGGTTTGCTTCCTACGAAGAGCTTAGGAAATGAAGATCTATTTTTACCGAAAAAGGTTATGATTTGGAATCAATGTATACTCTTTAAAAATTGCTGAGGGTGAAAATAAATGTGGATTTTATATCTCTAAACTGATTAAAATATTTGCCATAATTTCATTTACATTAAGATTGTATGAATTGTATTAATATGTTTCAACACATTTGTGGGTTGCCACCTGAGAAGTCAGAGCACGCGAATCAAGTGCTGAGTCCTTCTTTCTGATGACTAGGATAGCACGGTTGTGGGTCAGAAAACACAGGGCGCTTCAGGCATGTTTCCTCATTTGACTAAAGATTGCAACAAGATGCAACAAATAAGCCAGGACATTTAGCGTTGCTGTGAAACAAGATTTGACCAGAGACAGGCACAGATCTCTCGTTAAGGCATTTCAATCAGCTTCATTCTGCATTTGTAGTTGTCATTAGGTCCTGTAGGCTGCGTGCCATTTTTGAAGAACATCTTCACTGGTGTGGTCCTTTGAATAATAAAGGGGTTAAGCAACATCTCAGAGCTGCTGGGTCCAGCACAACACTGAAGCTCCTTTGCCTTTCTTCATAGCCACCACATCAGACAGGGCTGCTAAATCAAGTAATCTGCCACACAGCTGCAGCTGTGGCCTGGGGGCACCAAGCAATATCAAGGCTATGAACTAATGTAGGACTGCACAAACACAATGGATAGCCCAGGCTGTGGGGGAGGTGGGAATGGGAATTAATTGTGAATCTTGAGCTCAGTGTGCATGCATGAATGCTCAGACCTGAATGACTTGCACAACTGCATTTCAGAACGTGTCAAGTGAGAAAGAAAAGACTTTTCTTCCCCAGTTTTCAATATACTGTAATGTTTTTATTATCATCTGACAGCTCAGTTACAGTTTGCCACTGAAAATCTTTGTGTTGCATTACAGAGAGCTGACACCTAAATGTAACAATTAACCTTATTCAGTAAAATGCCTACATTCCACAGAATCACAGACAAGTCACAAACAAAACCTATCAGTAGTTTCAATCAAATAATTCATGTTTCTAGGCTGTTTTTGCAGATAAATCTCTCCTGAAAAAATTCTTCTGCAGGAAAAGAGTGTGTTAAAGCGGAGACAATAAATGAAAAGACATGGGTTGAAGCAGGCTCTCTCATTCATTTTTTTTTTTTACCAGATTTTTTTTTTTTTTCCTTAAATGAAATGCGTCAGTAAGTGTTTCAGAAAAAACACGCTTAAAAAAAATGCTACTTTTCCAGTATCCACAGAAAGAAAGCCAGAAAAAAAAACTCCCTGGCTCTAGAAATCCATTCATACAATTATTACTTTGTCCACTCACACTCTGCTTTTGGCAAAGGTTTATATTTGCTTATGAATTCGTAGAGGCACAGAGGTGAGGAAGGTGGTAAACACTCTATATTAGGTCTACTTTCAGACACTTCATGTAAAGTTTGTATTTTAGAAAAATACCTCTTTTGCTTCCCAAACTGCCATTTATCAGGATACATTTTAAAAAGAGCTCCCTGAACTGTGTTAAATATTTAAATGAAAAAAAGAAGCTCTTAATCGCATAGGCTGTGCACTGAACTTGGGATATGGGATGGCATATGGGGCCATACTTGTAGGTACAACAGTCAGGATCTGTAAGTATAAGATGTTAACTATGTGTCTTATATACCTGCTGGTCCCCATTGCTAGCAGCACTTGAGCAAACTAAACTTAATAATTGACATAAAAGGTAAAAACTCCCAGAGAACCACAAAATCCACTGTACTGCAGGCAGTTAAGAGAGTATCATAACAATGAAAGCTTTACCTCAAGCTAACCTGCAGTGGCATTGTCTGTACAAGGATGATGGGCTCAAGAAATATTGATAACTTTTCTGCTTGCAGAAATGTTAGTGTAAATGGCACTAATTTTATCGGAAGAATGGATTTTGCTGTGCCAATGGGGTACATCAGCAAGGAAACTCTATATAATCTGTTCTCCTTTGCAGTGTGCGGTAACTATGAGTAGTATGATGTATTCTCAGTTTGAGAGAATATTTCTTTCTTACATGCATATTGTACTCATTTCTGTGTTAGCTTCCACTATTACAAGGTAGTACAAGCCACTGAGTGACACCAGTAGGCTTGGATGAGACTTTAAGCCAGTAGTGGCAAAATCTTTCATATCACATGAAACGCCATGTTCTAGCATGCATGCTAGCTGTGACATAGGTAACACCAGTATGCCTTCCCTTTGATCTCTGTGATACAAAAAAAGGTGGAAGGTTAAAACTAGCTAGAAGAGGGTAGACCAGAATAAGGAAAGCTGAATTTCTTGATAGATGAAGGTAAAGCTTGTGTATCAATTAGGAATATTATACATACATTTATATCGACTGTTTCCTGCTTCTGTGATGTTTCCTGTGCAATACTAGTCAATGATTTTACAGTTTCAGAGCATTTCCTTTGTAGGTGGAGAGAAAATTTTGACAGTGTGGGAGCAGAATACCGTAAAGGCATTATAAAAAATGAAAAGATAATACAAATTTAAAATGTTTTAATAAGAAGCTGTTGAGTATTACATATATTTTTCAGTTGAGAGCTACGTCAAAGTGGTTTTGACTGCTTATTGTTGCCAGTACTGGATATGTTTGCTCTTAGGCTGTTAACTGATTGCACAGCTACTACAAAATTCATTTAATTTGATGTTGCAAAAGTGCCTGGATTGACATGAGCTCTGTTATCATAAAAATTATGAGTTTGTCTCTCTGTATTTCATGCACTTGTACTTTAGGCAACCTAAGTAATTGTTCTGCATTGGTTTCTAGAAGTCCCATGTAGGTAGGAGGCTGGGTCCTGAGTCTTATTCTGTGCTAAAAAATATGGCAAAGGTGAACCAACCTTGAAGAGTATCAGCACACAGCATATGGTGGGGAAACAGACCCTTTTATTTTACCTTAGGGCATGACACTCTTGGTCTAGTCCAGAAGTGAAAGTTTATCCATCCCATGAGCTTCAAGTTCCCTGAGAGAGAAAGGTGCCAAGCTGAATCTCTCGAATATATGGCTCTCTTCCTCCAAACAGCAGCCTGGCTCTGCGTGTTCAAGCCATCAGAACCAAAGCAGGGCACCCCCATCCCATCAAGCACTAAGGGTCTCTGAATTCTTGTAGGAGGCTACTTGCATACAGTGGTCATGCCTCTATCCCCTGATAAAGTGTCTTCCTTGTGGAGAAAGAAACAACTGACATTTTGGATTGCTTTTGTAGCTTTCCTATTCTCTTCAGAGGATAGAATAGGTGAGCAAAAAGCCATCATGGAAGGACGCAAATTAATTAGAAAGGCTGGCTTAGGAGAAAAGGAGGAAAAGCAAAGGGAGGGAAAAAGTTGAATAGCTGAAGAATACAGACACATGAATTTTCTAATTGTCAGATTATTTGAGAGAAAACAGTGCTTTTGTCCTACCCTCAAACCTGCTTATGGAAGTTTGCCATACAAAATGATCATTCTCTCTCTCTTCACACCACACCATCAATGAGGCTTTAAGCAAAGGTCCATAGACCTACACGGCCTGTGTTTCCATCTCTATTTCTGTATTCTACTGTGCTTGCTTGGGGAAGGATGAAGGGTAGAAGAAGATGGGGGCAGGACCATTTTCACCCCAGGGTGAGCAATAGACTCAGACACTGAAAGTCTACATTCAAATTCTTTCATGTGTCTAAAGAGCTGCTATGTAAACATTTGATTCAGGGGAATGCAGCAATGGAAAACATGACAGCCAGAGGTGGGCTTGCAGCACATGCAGACATTCTTCAGCTTGCTTTGATGCAGCAATTATCCTACATCAATGAAAATCTGGAATCAACTCAGATGTCAGCCTGGACTAACTATATGAGGAAAAGTCCAGGACTCTTCTCAAACATGCTTTTATGAAAGACAGATGAAGGCAGAATTGTAATATTTGTTGCAGGAATAAAATGCTCAGGAAAAAGAACAATAGGCATAATCACACCAGTTCCAGTGAATTTGCCAGTGTAAATCTTTATTTGATGATACTGTAAGGTTTGGGAATTCATTTAAGGGACCTTAAAAAAATATGGGATTAGTTTGTACAACTCAGCATACCAAGTTGCTGACATAACTCACCTAAGACTGCCAAATGCTACTAACTGTTCATCATTACTCAGTTAGATGGAATTAGACCCCAATATTTGTGTACCAGCAAGCTTCACAGATGTCAAGAAGGTTCATCCCAGAATCCCTGAAATGGCTGAAAAAGTCCCATTGTTACAAGAAATCATCCCTCAGGATGCTCAAATTTGAGGGAGAGGAATATCAAGGCCTGGGAAGAAAGCAAGTGGATGTATGTCAACGACTTCATTATAATCAATTATTTGCACTTCAGACCCTATCACATTCTTTCACCCATAGTAATTAATGTGCTGTATGATCCATGTTTCAACCTTTCTCCTCTGTCCATGGATCTTGATATCTCAGTTCATCCTGTAATAGGGTGCCATTACTTCCCTTTGAAGATAAAATGATCACATTGACAAGCACTGGACAGAAGTGAACCATCTAACAAAAGGTTCCTGTATTGTCTACAGTGATGGTTTCAAAGCAGATCCATTAAAAACAAAATGCAAATCATGTTTCTGCATCTAATATGCACTGGTTTATAATGTGTCATTCTCAGAAGGCAACATTAATTTCTTAAAGTTGTCTTCTTGTTTTTCTTTCTTTTTTTTTTTCTTTTTTTTTTCTTGCCCTTCTCAATTCCCCCCCTCTTTTCTGATTTCCTACAGTTTTTGGTTTGTTGGCACTGATCTCAGATTTTCTCACAGGTCCCAACAGCCCAAATTTTTAGCACATAAACTGGCTTTCCTGGTTGTTTCAATAATACTGATGAAGTTAATCTACTTAAATGGGGTAATCAACCTCAAAGAAAGTAATTCCGTCTTTCTGAAGGATTAAGTGATGAGATTGCTACACAGAGTGTCAGCAATTTGAGGGCCTTCACCTTTGCTGTTTCTGTTTTTTATGTTAGAAATAAAGACAATTTCTGCCTGTATTCTTTTTTTTTAAAAAAAAAGACTCAAATATTTACAAGTGGCATTTAAATGACTTAAATTTGTCTGTGTAGAGGTCAAGTTCTCAGTCTAAACTAACTGTCCAAAAGTCAACAGAGAGATAGACCAGCTGCAAAGATTTATCCTATTAATCTTAGATGTTTATCTTAACATAGGATAAATGGCTGTATAGAAATATGTCTCTGTGAACTGCAGAGGCTAACTTAATGATTAGTTTAGACTAGATGGCTAATCTCAGTTGAAGTTCAGAGAAATAACAGAGCATCTCCCTGGGTGTCTCTTTGCCTCCTGCCCCCCGCACACTGGACTGCATTATTAAAATGCATCATGGTATTTTCAGAGAAAAACTTTTCAAAACTGTACTGGGTTTGCATGGCAATGTTTTGGTAGCAGGGAAGGCTGCAGGGGTGGCTTCTGTGAGAAAACGCCAGAAGCTTCCCCCATGTCAGACAGAGCCATCTCCTAAAAGGACCTGCCATTGTTCGAGGCTGAGCCCCTCAGCAGCAATGTTAGCACCTCTGGGGTAACATATTCCAGAAAGTGAAGCTCTGCAGGTAATGAAAATATTTGTTCTTTACTGATGATATTCCTAAGATCTTTGTGAAATCACAGGAAAATTTAAAAAATATCCAGTAAGGTCAGTGGGTTGCCTTTTGCTGACAAGTGATTTCAGAAAACTATAATGCAGTGGAGAAAGCTGTTAATCCAGCTGTTAATCCAAGAGAGACCTGTTATAAAAGAGCTGAACTGAATGTTTCTTTTAGACAGTGTCGGCAAACTCAGACTTCTAACACTAAGTTTGACAATACCACTCCTTCAGTTTTTCTTGAAAGACTTCCAAATAATTGCTTCACAGCCCATATTCTATTTCATTACCTCATCATGTCATTGTAATTCTGAAATAATTGCAAAAAAAAAAAAAGCACACTTTACCATATATTATTATCTGATAATATACTTAATAACTGACATGCAAGGGTGCTGCCTAATGCAGGGTAAGCAGGTACTTGCCTGAACGAGGTTTCTCCAAGTGCCTGCTGGAGAATGGAATGCAGATGACCCTTTGCTTCTTCCTAGACGTGCTGCAGCTCTGTAATCCTTGCATTTCATCTCTTTACAGGGATGCAAGCAAGACAGAGCAGGCAAAATACACTGCCTTAATAACCATGTGCTTAATAGCACAAAATCCCAGAATTACGAACCTCAGTTCCTGAACATCATATTGTTATAAAGATACTAGGCATCTAAAGACTGGTCAGAAGAGCAATATAAAAATGCTGAAGAGAGATAGCTAGCTTATGATGGAACACTAGGAGAAATCTGAATAGTTTGGCTAAGCAATGACTAAGAGTGGGACATGATAAACAACTCAAAATATCTAAATGTTACTAATATTAAAAAAGGTAGAAGGATTAGTATGGTGGTATAGAGGATAACTGAAAGTAAAAGGATGAACTTAAATAAAGGAACAGGCAGGCAGCCAGGTTTAATATTCCTGTCAGTAAGTTGTGCTCAGAAATGCACCAGTCTTCAAAAGCCACAAAATTAGCGTGAAAATCACACCCTAGAAACTGTATTAAATTTTTAAATTCTTTAGTTGGTAAGATACCCTAAGAAGAAAAATTAAATGAATTTGGAAATTGTAAAACTTAAATATTTACTACACACCTTACACCATACCCAGCTTTCTGTTCAAGTTTTATGAAACGTTGTTAGTACAATTTCAAAAATTCAAGACAATAAATCAGACAGCAGATGAGCATAGCATGGAGACAGGGTATATCTGTGGGCAGAATGGAAGGTATGAATTTCTGAGAAGGTATAATATGATGGATGATGCTTTATCATAGAAGAATTAGGTTATTTATTTTCTGAATTTGTGTAGAGAAGGAAGAAGCAAACACTGTAGCTTGGAAGTCCACAATAGACAAAAGAAGAAGAAAAAAGAAGCTATCACTGGATTATTTAAGGTGGTACACCAGTTGTAGATTAAAAATCATTTATACTGTATTTGACTGCAGTGAGGTGACAACACAACTGTACACAAGACTTTGAAGATGAGAGGGAAGTTTTGTCCATAAAGGCAGATTTAGGATTAATTGTGACTGGTAGCATAGAGTTGAGGAAATAGATTGCTTAAAAGAAAAATCAGAGGAAGATCTTTAATAGTGGCTTAACTATTTTTGCTGAAATATGAGTACTTTTATTGGCTAATAGAAAATCATCTGGTCTGCCAGCATAAATACTTTGAACAAAGTGTCAGACGTTATTTGCCAACACTGCAGTGAAGTTTTCTAGTCAAGAATATTATTTCAATGGTTAGATGATATGAACAAAACCTTTCAATACAGAAAGCAGCTGAATATAAAAAATGAAAGCTGATGTATTCTTAAAAAATGAATATAATATATTTTACTGTGCAGACCATCACTTTTGGAAATGTTATTTTTGTAGAAAAAACTCTGAGCATGAAAAATAATTTATCTGGGTGGAGTGACTCATAATGCTTTAGTTGCTATCACTGAAAAGATTTCCAAAAGTCCGCCTAACCCAGATTCCTAAGACTAGTAAAGGGGCAATGAGTCCCCACACTTCCAGTATTTTATCTGTTAACAAAAATAAGGTTTCCAGCTGTGCTGTCAGACCTTTCTATTGTCAGTGTTAGATAGTCTTTGATGCCACCTTCTGGTTTTAGTAAGTATGTGTAGCTCTCCACAAGCTGAGCCACAAACTACAGCTGTCAAACGGACACACGTAGCAATCTTGCCGATTTTTTTTTGCTGTGAATATACTCGTTCTGTTTAGTTTTGTCGTCCCTTGTCCCCAGGGTAAAAAGCATTCTTTTCACATAGCAAACACAGAGAGAAAAACCCCCATGGCTAAATCTCAACAGTGAACTCAGAATATATGAAGATTTAAAAATTTTCTAAGCTCTGAAAGGCACCTGCATGAGAAAAAAAAATGTTGGCTATTCTTGCAAATGAGCATTTACGTGCATTAGAAACAAACAACCATGCTCTTCTTGCATGCCTATACGTAAGCAAGGTTTCCATAATATGGACTTTATTTTGAAGATAATATTTAAGCAGAAAAGATAAAAATGTTGTACATAATCAACTGTAACTCCAGAGGCAGTCACCTCTAACTGTTATATGAAAGTGAAGAATAACATATTACAGGGGTGTCTCACAACTCTCTAATTTACTGAACTGGATACTAGCCAGTTGCTATGCTTATAATACCTGTTACATGAATAAATTTAATATGGTAGCGCATGCATTTTAAAGGATTTTTTTTTAATTGCTCTCATTTTACTTTACTCCAAATCATTTATTTCCAGTAAAAAAACCCCAGAGCTTCTGTTTTAAGGTGAAGAATATATTTTTGCACTAGGAAATGGTGTATTTTTCTAACTGAAACTGTCTCTGATCTGAACAGTGATAGCAGCTCTTAGCCAGCACACTTGAAGCTTGGGCTTCTGATCCTGGTTCTCTGGCTTATGCTGTGCTGAATGAGTGGAAGCAGAGTCCTACTCGCTACATCAGACTCTACAAAGCACATTGCTACTTTTGTCCACCTGGGCTTTCTCTAAACAGTGCAGTTAATACTTCCACTTCTTAGAAACACTGTGGAGTGTTCAGTGTTATAACACTACAGTATATTATGTAAATAATGGTTTTACTTTTTTCTGGTTTTAGAGGATTGCCTCTTATGCACAGCATAAGAACAGAACAAATTCTCCAGGTCTCACACAATATGAATGAAAATAACCATTTCTTAGAGATAAGGGTGTGGGATCCAAAAAACATACTATGGAACTATAAAACAAGGTAGATAAGAGTTTTAAAATTCTTGCATGTCACTAGAGTTTGTGTACACACAGAACTCAGTTTATCTCATCTAACCCCAACTGTCTTAAAGTTAGGTATCTGGTCAAAGTTGACAACCTGATCTTTAGTTCAGTGTGAGATAGAAATCTCCAGACAGAGGTTACTTCATCCTAAAATACATATATTCAGAGAACAAGGTACCCCACATGTTTGTATCAACAAGCTAGTGCAGAAGACCATGTAGCAAGCCTACTCTGCACTATAGGTTTCCTTATATGTGGTGAGAAAAGATAAGTATGGTGAGTCAGAATAAAGCCATAGTCCTAGACCCATCAGATGTCTGTCTACCTCTGCTTTGGCCTTAGTGCTACCACAGTGCTGTGCCTTGGTCTCATTTTATTCCTGATACAGGTTCATTCCTCGTACCATGAAGATTAGTTTAACCATGCACTGACTCTTAAATTAGCCCAGACTTGGTTTGTGGAAGTCATTAGAATACAGGACTAGAAGGGGGAATGAAAAGGTTATAAAATATTACTTCTACAAACAATGTGGGAGTTCCTTTTATCCCACGGCTTTCCAAAACTCAGTTGTTGGAAGGCTGTAGTTTATCTGATTCACTCTCTGCACCTAAGGAGATATTTTTGTGTCAGAAAAAAAGTTTGTCACTATGTGACTACAAAATCATCATAGAAATCTACAAAGAAAATGTGCTTAAATTGTCTTTCTTTATGTTCAGTCATGTCGTATTAAAAATACCTGTCATGTTACTAAGAAGCTGTAACATAGGCCTTTTTGTGTTTGTTTCTGCATACTTTTCCAAGACTATCAAACTGAGTTTATTTTTCATATGCCATAGCCTAACCCTTGAGAGGAGAGGACTTTGAGAGCTGTCTAGGGCTTATGCTGTTCTTTCCCTATTACAACATGCTCTTTTTCTAACATCATGAGTCAAAAAAATGATTCCACAGAGCCATCAGGGATCGGTGTTGGGACCAGTCTTGTTCAACATCTGCGTCGCTGACATGGACAGTGGGATTGAGTGCACCCTCAGCAAGTTTGCCGATGACACCAAGCTGTGTGGTTCGGTTGATACGCTGGAGGGAAGGAATGCCATCCAGAGGGACCTTGACATGCTTGTGAGGTGGGCTGATGGCAGCCTCATGAAGTTTAACCATGCCAAGTGCAAGGTCCTACACCTGGGTGGGAGCAATCCCAGGCACAGCTACAGGTTGGGCAGAGAAGAGATTCAGAGCAGCCCTGTGGAAAAAGACTTGGGGGTGCTGGTCGATAAGAAAATGAACAGGAGCCGGCTTCAGTGTGCGCTTGCAGCCCAGAAAGCCAACCGTATCCTGGGCTGCATCAAAAGGAGTGTGACCAGCAGGTTGAAGGAGGTGATCCTGCCCCTCTGCTCCCGTGAGACCTCACTTGGAGTATTGTGTATAGTTCTGGTGTCCTCAACATAAAAAGGACATGGAACTGTTGGAACAAGTCCAGAGGAGGACCACGAGGATGACCAGGGGACTGGAGCACCTCCCATATGAAGACAGGCTGAGAAAGTTGGAGTTGTTCAGCCTGGAGAAGAGAAGGCTGCATGGAGATCTCATAGCAGCCTTCCAGTATCTGAAGGGGGGCTATAGGGATGCTACGAATGGACTGTTCATTAGGGACTGTAGTGATAGGACAAGGGGTAACGGGTTAAAACTTAAACAGGGGAAGTTCAGATTGGCTATAAGGAAGAAGTTGTTTACTGTAAGGGTGGTGAGGCACTGGAATGGGTTGCCCAAGGAAGCTGTGAATGCTCCATCCCTGGCAGTGTTCAAGGCAAGGTCAGACAGAGCCTTGGGTGGCATGGTTTAGTGTGAGGTGTCCCTGCCCATGGCAGCGGGCTTGGAACTTGATGATCTTAAGGTCCTTTCCAACCCGAACTATTCTATAATTTTATGATTCTATGATCTTGCAGTATAATACATTATATATCTGCTACTGTTGGATGACTTGAGTTACGACGGATGATGGATGAGTGTTTCTCATGATACCCTCATGAGAAATGAGAGCTGTAAATCCATACAGCAGTGTCTCAGGAAATTCTTGTCTAGGAACTTAATGTCTGAACACACTGAGCTGGAAGAAATTCGTTGTGAGTGTGTGTCCACAAATGCCTATATGAGCTTCTTTACCTACAGGGAGAATGCAAAAAAACCACTGATTACTAGTTATAGGGCTAAGACATGTCTGAGGAAAGAAAAATCAGAAATAAGGATGGTAAGTAGGAGATAGATGGTTCATCGTTTCACTAGCCAAGTGCAATTTTCAGCTGACTTCTTGGGACAGAAGTGAAACCCACCCAAAATTAGGTTCCAGTTGGAAAATTTCCACAGCTAAAGAGAATTCAGTGACATATAAAGAAGCTGAAAATCTGTTTGGTTTGGGTTGTTTTTCCCTTTCTCTTTTGGGGCCCAGATAAGACTCTGTGTCAGTCTTTAAGAGGGAGGTAAGTCAACACGCCAATGGTAGAAAGAAAGGAAGGGCAAGTTGAGCTTTTGCAGTCTTGCTACATCAGGAGTGGAAAGTCGCCTAAAAATTTGAAATTATTTGCTAATATTGGTATTTTTGTTAGCAAGGTATGAATTTGTATCCATTATTTGGGGATAAGGAATTTGAAGAGAAAAACTGAAAAAAAGTTCTCTCTTTGAAAGGAAAACTTTTCCCCATAATTTTGGCTCCTACTTTAAATAATTACCCCAATTTAAGCTAATTGCTTATCCATCCCTAAGCGATAACCCTAAATAAGTCAGTTTCTGGCTCTCTCAAAAGAAATAAAGCAATGCTACATGATTTTTTGAAAATATATATACTTAAGGATACAACTTTATTGCGATTTTCACCCTGTGAAGCTAACTCTAAGATCGTAGAGTGAGTGTAAAAGGCTTCACAATTGGAAATAGGTTTTTAGAGAGTAAATGCAAGTTCCAGGTTGCCAGGGAAACATGTCCTGGAAATGCTGTCCTAAAGAGCAGACATGCAGATTCCTGACATCTACAAAAGGAAATGTGCTAAGCACTTAGAGCTATACATCATACTGAAGTGTGCAGACTAATATAAGATGTCTTTTCCTGCGAATCTTTTTGTCCTCTTGGATCTTGTGATGTTCCTCAAAGGTGTTTGCCTGAGAGCACTTTGCATTCCTGAGCATCAGACACAGAAGCAGGAGGAACCGAAAGAAATACAACTAGAAAGATAAAGAAGTATTTCACTCTTGGTGCTTCTTCAGAAACACCTGCTTAATAACAAAATACCAAAGAAACTCTAGTGTTATGGGAGTCACCAGCTAGGCAGCAAATTGTCAAATGTTTCACTTACCGGCTTTCAGTCCCTTTGATTTTTCCAGGCGTTCTGTGGGAGGGCAGGGGAATACTTCCAGAAGGCTGAATTGTTGGCTGAATATGGCTGAAGAGAGGTTAGAACATGATAACATAAATGTAAACTGTTAGTGCAAATTTTTCATTGCTTTTCACCCATTTAAGGATTTAAAATCTAGACTTGAAATGTAATATATGCTTACCATCCAAATAAAATTGAGATCAAGAAATCTAACAGTTAACAGAGGGATTTAACGTATTACTTCAGAAAAAAACCATGATAACTCACATAAGAAAAGATTTTTTTTATCACACAGCCATGTTGTTAGCTGAAACTAATTGTTTAAATTTTTCTACTCAATTTTTGAGTCAGTACTACCATGAAATGTGTGCTTTTCTTAGACAAAACTGTTATAAAAGGTGTATGTGTTTAAATTTCCTTATTTTGAACTTTAAAAACATCTGCAGTACGTATATCAACTTCCTTAAGGGGTTAGTGAGAGCAAAGATATACTGACAAAATCCTATGAACTGAAATTTGAATATAAATTTCATGACCTAATTTCTGTACTGTTGAAGGGTCAAACATAGCCTTAGAACCAATGGAGTTGGGCCAACTTGCATCAGCAATAGCTGGGTACCATTCCTCTAGTCAGGTAAAGAGATATACGTTAGGTTTGTTAAAGAGCAGTAATGTGGAAAGAGGGAGTACGATGCTGTTGGCACTGTTTTAGTTGTCTGCTATAGCTACTGATGCTCTGATTGTAGAACCATGTCTCAGTATAGGACTTGTACCAGATTATGGCAAAACATAGCTTGAACATGGTCTAATTGCTCTCCTATTACTGTAGAATATGAAACTGTAGTTTGCCTTTCATTTTTCAAGTATCTTTTTAAGATTAAACCCCAAAACTTTAATCCTTCTTCTGCTGTATTAAACTCTCAGGTTTGACTGTCAATATTGAATGCTGCGGTGTGAGCAGACAAACTCTACACTACTCCATGCTGGATGGGCATTGATATTGATGTCCACATTAGCAAGCAGAAGAATCCAAGCAAAACACACTAAGCAAGCTATTTGCAGCAGTGGAATGTTTTCGGTAATCTATGACCATCACTTCCCAGACTATTCTGAGGGTGCAGAGCCTTGCAGATTTGGGCTGGGTGCTATTAAGTTTGGCTGTAAAATGTGCTACAAGTGACATGCTACATGTGGGCCCCATACTGTTCAGTGGGGAATCTCTCAGCCATTACTCTTGCCATTTTCTTTACCCCATTGATGGTCCCAGACTTTTATTCTTGAGGAAGCAACATTTGTTTTCCCCTATCTTATTTGAAGCTTTCACATGGCTACAGCTGTGTCCAGCTAGTGAACCTTGCAGAGTTGCTGAGATTACTAGTAGGAACCCAGTGGTGAAAGAACTCAGAGAGAATTGGATTTTATTTAGGCAGCTAAGAGCATGGACATAGCAACCTTCCTTCTCTGCCCAACTCTGTAGAAAACCCTCAAATTCTACCTCTGTGACTAGAAAGAGATATTCAAATGAAGGGTAGGGTGGAGGCAGAAGGGAAGAAAGGACGAAGGAGTACAACACAGCAGGATGAGCAATTCTTGTGGAGAAGATAAAAAAAATGAGACATAGGGGAAATCAGGAGAAAATTTCTCAGAATTTAAAGATGAAATCTAATCTAGAGGATAAGAAAGAGACACTGGAAATTTGACTTGCATCTGAGGCAGGCACTGCTGAAGAATGAAAACGTGGATAGAAGAAAGAGGACATAAAAGTGTGTGGGAGCAATTTTTTTTTTAAAGAGAATTGTGTAGATGGAAGCTTTCATGCTCATATGTCTTAGAAAAAAAAAGACAACACTTACCTGTACCCTTTCAATTTAATTTTTTTAAAACATAATTATCTAATATATTTGGGGTTTGTACACACAAATCCCCATCAGATCAATGTGAATTTAGGTACCTAAATGTCCTTATATCTGGTCTTACATACCTACTGGAAACAAACAATTTCTATTTTACCATAAACCAATGATTACAGTCTGATTTACCACATTTCTAGACATTATTGCTTTGCAAATGAACAAGAAAATTATTTGAAACCCATGAAGAAACACTTCTGAGACTAATAGACTGGTGAGGAAATAACACCCTGAATGGATATTGGCAGTATAGGGTGGGGTAAAACCTCAAGAACAGTTATTAGCTATGCAAGTCATCTAGAACAAATCACATTAAAGCCCTAAACCCAGTCTCAGATCCCAATCCGAAGTGCTCCCACATTCGTGAAACTTCAAATGTCAAGTGGAATGTAAGGACAAATGAAACAAGTTGTGATTACAGAGAAACAAACCTTTCATAGCTGGGTTTAACCTGTGATCAAACAGGCTTTACATTTTATTTGAATATGGCATTATAAGAGTAACAATTGGTTACACCAAGGCCTATTTCAGTCCTCAACTCCAGTGCTCACAAAGGAAACACTCCATTCCTTGTTCCTCTGTATCCAATAAATCTGAGGAACACATGATGATATCTCAGAAGTTACATTCTTCTTGAAGGAAACAACAGCTTTTTAAAAAATGGTATATGCTTTGACAGAAAAAGGAATGTCAACATATGGAAAATGGATTCTACAAAATTGGAAAAGCTTGCAACCATTGCCCGTTTCTTCTAACAGTCTTTGCCCAAAAATAGAATGGGTTACAGCGAAGGGTTATGGAAGTGTTTGACAGCTACAGCAGTGATAAAAGATCTCACTTATATTCTGTCAAATAGTGAACATTTTTGTCAATTTAATGTGGTAACTGAATAATTCCACTAGAAACATCAGTAATCAAAGAGTAACTCATTTTGACTATACCTCTAAAACAATAAATGGCTTGGACATTACTGTGTATGTAAAGTATGAATAATTGCAACAGAGTCACACATCTAGTGTAACCCAATGTATACCTTGAAATAAATGTAGGCTAAAACCAGAATACAATCTTGGCACCTTGGCAAGATGTTAATTTACTCAGATACATAAAGTTCTGTGAAGTGTTTATTTTACATTTTTGCTCATTTTACAATGAAATCTTTGATGTGTCCATCTTTATGTAATTCTACCTTTTAAAAAAACATTTTGATAAACTTAAAGGAAAGGAAAAGCATTAAATGCTGTAAGTGGCTTTTAGTAGCAATTCAATACATGCTATTACACTAAACTGATTCAAAGACTTAATATGCCTTGCAGTGGTATGAATTGGTCTCACCTCAACAATTTCAGAGAAGCTGGTACTGCTACACTAAGTTAAACAAGAAGCTTTTGAAAAAGGCCATGCTTTTCCTGAAGTCCTGAAAAAGACTGAGTACAGGGACCCTACACATGATGAAGAGGAATTGTATCCAGCTATTCAATAGCTCAGTAATCTCGGTAACAAAATTATGAGTTTACTTCTAATCCTCATGTCACATTCTGACTTAGTCACTGGGCTTCAGTGTTGAGAATGATGACCGCTATGATGTGGTCATTTATGAAAATAACTGCAGTGTCTTGGAGGATTTTCTTCTTTCTGCAATTGATGTTAAGACATCACTGGCAAGGGTTTGCCTCATATTGGTGTAAATTATCAGAGCTTTACAATATCTTCTTTCCAAATAGGTCTGTGGTGGTGATTAAGAAGAAGACCTTTCTTTTACTCAATCGAGGTGTCTCGTCCTATAATTTAGCAGTTTTCAGAGGAAGAAATAATTCAGAGTTGGGCTATAGGCACACATGTTGAGAGTCAGGATGCAGGTTCGTGAACAGTGTAAGCCAAAGACTACAAGGCAACCAAAAGGGTCATTTTCCTCTCCTCCTGTTTTGGTGTTTCTGCACCTCTTAACTCTAGCTGTAGCAGTGCCTGGCTGCAGAACCAGTGTATCAGCTCACTTTCCTCTCTTTTTTAACCAGATCTGTGATCTGGTTCAGCTCATCATATGGCAACATCATTAATGTTAACACAAAGGAATCAACAGGGGTTTGTAAGATAGGGCTGGACAACTTCTTGCAGCAATAGCATAGTTTTCATTTTCAGATATTCAAAGGAACTAACATAGTTTGACATTTCCAAACTTACAGTGCTTTATTCTTAAGATCTAGGTTTAGGAAAGCACTGAAGACTCAGGTAGCAATGAATATGCATGTATAAAATGCCATAGAGAAGAGGGCTACATGTCAGAGAAATTGCATAAACTGTAACTTAGGATGAACTCCTTCCACACTGCTGTCTGTCAATGCCTGTCACTGACACAAGCATCCCAGTGTGACTAAGTTAGAAAAATACTTTATCTGCTTCCAGTGGCCTAGCCAAACCCTATGATCTTATCTCCAGTACACTGTTTGCAAAGCTAGAATTAAATCCAGGTATGCAAAGCCCCTCATCCCCTTCTAATGCAAGTATAGATGAAAGCAAGTTACATGGAGAGAGCTTATAACAGAGGCAAAGCACAAAGATTATCTTTTAGTTTAGGGATGAGCAGTTATTTACAGCACAGATATGTATCATAGAAAATTTCTGGCTTACCGAATGAAAGTCTAACATGAAAGAAATTTTTTCTTGTTATATATGGTGAAAGAGCAGATTTCAAGGCTCACATACCTGAACTCATTCCCAGACCCTGGAAGATCTCTGAAATATGGCTTGCTGTACTCTCCTGTTAAAACTTTTCTGACCAGAATGTATAAGCTGCAGAAAACACCAAGTTATCCCACCTTGTAGCAGTCTCTAGCTACTGCAGTAGGGAATGTGACCACTGTGCTTTCCCCTGGTGATACGGAGTCAGATTCAGGTTCCATAATCTGAATAAATTGGTCTCTTCCTTTGCTGTGGAAACCAACCTGTCTTGGATAACAGAGTACCTAGGGCTGCAGACTAGCTCAGAGTACTCTTTCTTCCTGCACATGAATGCCCCAGTTATCTCCCAGAAAAGCAGCTTCACAGTTTCCAGTTCAAAACAAATGCAACTCTGGAACAGCATTCTTCTACAAACTATTTCAATGAAGGATAAGTTATGAATCTCAGGAGCAGAAATAGCACTTAAAACAGAGGAGAACAATCTCTTGAAGGTATATTGAATGATAGAGTCTGTGAGCTATCTAGCAATTGCCCAGTAAACCTCACAGCAGGGAAATTTTTAAAGAATTCAAGAGAAAATAATATTGTGTTTGATACAAGTGTATTCAGAATCAATAATCATTTTCCTAGTATAAGATTTGCTTTAGATGAAAGCTGTTTCTCTCCCTTCTCTTCTGATAAGGTCATTTGGGTGCAGTTAGGCTTACTGGTGATCATACACACCAGCTGCACCGTGTCACAGGGCTTATCATGAAGAAACTTTTGACATTTCACCTCTGCAGCACCCAGCTGGGATGTGACTTATGGCTTCATGCTTGGTATGGACTAAAATAAAAAACTATTGTCCACACACTTTATTTTGCTTTACTGAAAATATTCCTTCTTAGAAAATAGAGGCTGTTGCTCATGGTCTCAAACATGAATGGAAGATTTGCATCAGAGACTACAGCTTTAAGCAACCGTTAAAATATATTTTTTCAATTTTACAATTTTTTTGTTACAGACATTGATGAAATCTGTGCTATATTAATTTATCTGGCTGAATTTGTTACGGAAATATCAATCCCCCGAGAAGTGATGGCTTTTTCTTCCTAGGAAGGCAAGTTCTTAACAGCAGGAACGCAGCAGTCTGCTCTGAGTCTGTGGTACAATGATTAAAATCATTGTATGTGACAAAATCAATGTTCTGCAGGTACACAGCAGGGAGCCATAATTTTGCATAATGCTCCTATTTGCGCTGGCAGTATAATTCTGTACCATGACTGTACAGAGGCAAACAAGTACCAGTGGCTTAGAATACCTTTGCTGCCAATTATCCCTAACTACTTAAATGGTCTTTTTTTTCTGTCATGACCTCAATTTATGGCTGTTCAATGCTTTCCTCTTTGTACAGATATGCACACTAATTTTGCTCTAGTTCCCTTACGGGCAGTGCCTGTACACCTGTAGGTCTATTCATTATGCCACCTTAGCTATAGCCTTGTGAAAAGGCTTTGTTTAAATCACAAACAGAAGAGGTGGTGTGCTCCAAGGCAGATACACTGACTTCTCTCTGAAACACAGCTAGGACCACTTTAGAAGCTCTTACCTATTAATCCCCTATCTTTGGATCTTGTCTTCTCTGATGAGAAGGATCCTCTTATGAGGATCTCATCTTCTCCTCTTCTGAGACATGACCTCCTTTGTGACATAGTAAAATTCTCCATAAATCAGAGAAGTAGTGAAGCATTTGAAACCAACTCTTAAGACAGAAAAGCACACCTTTTATCAAAAGAAGCGGAACAGTTAGATCTAGCTGTGATAAACCATCACATCCCAGTTTCCAGATACAGAGTGTGTAAATACCCGTCATCTACAGAACAAAGACAGTGCTACTGATAGTAATACGTGGCTGAAATCCAATACCGTGGAGGGGTTTTTTATCCTCCTTATTCTCCCCAGCACTGATTAGTTGGTGCGCATTCCTGTACAATCTACTTGGAAGATTTAAATTACACAGTGTTTGCTAAACCTGACACTTGGCCAAAGAAGTACTTAACAGAACTACTACAAGGACTAGTGATCAAATGACAGTCTTGGAAAAGTGTCATTACCTATTTGATGAATGACAATTTAAGCCTCAGTTTGCTACTGTTCCCTTTTGAAGAACTGAGGCTGCAAAACCATAGTTCATAACTTGACCATATCCTAAGAGCTGTTAATTAATTGTTCATGTAGGCATGGGATTTTAAAATATCACTCCCCTTCAAGTTAAGTGCAAAAAAAGACTCCATTCTTTTGATGCAAGGAAGTCTGTGGCTCACAGAGAAAGATAATGTTGCAATTACATAGCGATAAGGAAAGGTCACCAGTGCAAACTCTGTGTAATGTGTAGGAATCTTTACTGGAAATAAACATTTTGATCCTGAAGAAAAGATTGGCCATGGCTGGCAAATCTGGCACTGTAATACAGCACTTTGTTATGTCTTCAGCAACAGAGGAAGGATTAATTTATGATCACTCAAGATGTAGGAGGAATCTGTATATTTGTGCCATTCTCTCTCAGTGATTAGTGCCTGCCTTTGGGCAGCTGACTTCCAATCATAGGATATTGCGGTATGTATAGAAGCAAAGAGTACTCATCTTCTGACTCTGGCCATTCAAAAGTTTTCTACCCTAAAAATCACACACAGTGCTGGAACTAAGCCAGTGCAGGCATAACATAAGCTAGCAGGTTTCTTGCTAAGCTGCAGCAGGATCAAAACCTTGCTGTTCCATAACCAGTACCCTCCCTTCTGAGTCGCTATTAAAAGTAAACCAGGGCTTGTGGTTAGCAGGTTGGTTTGTTGTTTGTTTGGGGGCTTTGGGGGGTTGGTTGTGGGTTTTTTTGGCTCATTTGTTGGGGGGGGGGTTGTTTGTTTGGTTTTTTTGTTCGGTTTGGTTTGGTTTGGTTTGTAGCCTGTCATTTCAAAACAGCAATTAGGAGTCTTGGAAAAATATTTGTCAAGTTAAAGATAACACTCTGACCAAATTCCAGATACTTGCCCATTTATCTGGATGTGGAAAAGCAGAGAGCTAGGAGAAGAGGTATAGAAAATCTCCAGTTAAAATAAAAATACATCTTTCTTAAAGCCCCACAAAAGCATGACAAACTTGCAGTGTGCGTTGCTTCTTATATCTGCGATACTACTTCAGTGCCCTCATTTATCTCAGTTGTTGAAATCTGCCATTGCTCTGATCATCCTGGAAATGTTGAGAACAGGATGAGGGACTGCCCCCATCACCTCCTTTCATCACCACTGTTTTGTAGAGTTCCATCTGCCTATCAAGGTTCTGTCTTCATCTTGTATGCAAGACAGGCAGCTGTGGTGAATATAACAGGTTGTTATGCCCCTGCAGTACCAAAACGAATTGGGTCCCAGTCTACGAGCAGTGTTCCCAAGAAATGCTGACGGTGAGGAGAAGCACTTGTGTCTTCCCAAGCCATGATGGATTTTTCATTCCTTCTAAGTGAACTCTGCAGTTGGGACATGAAGCTCATCCTCAACTTGCCTGAGGAAGGCAAGTGCTATAGGCAAGGCTAAGAAAAGACATCCACATGAATGTATCACTGCAGCCTGAGGAACAACTTTGCCTTCTTTTCACTTTCTTCCAGCCCCTCTCCTGATCAAAGAAAGGCACTGTCACACAAGACAGATGCATTTTGGTTTTTTCTCATCATCTCACACAGCTATATGGGTGAGCTGCACAAAACCCAGCGCAGCCAGAAGACTTGTTATTTGACTTTATAACCTTTTTTTTCCCCTCTAGAAAGTATTTTGACTGTGCTACTTTGTGACATTTTAAAGATGCCACCTGAACCTAAAATAACATGATGTTCTGCCTCCACACTGCCCCACTGCAGAGCGTTTGTAAACACCACAAAATGTCTTTCATATTGTTTTCTTAAAGTAATTTCACTTCAGAGGTGTAGTACCTGTTTTCAAGGCACAAGCTCAGGCTATCCCTACTTGGTAAGGGGCCGCGAATTCAAAACACAGAAAGATACTTCCCTCTGCTGGTCATGTTTATAGACTGGTGTCCTCTTAAGCAAAAAAGATGTTAAAAAATGAATAGATGCTTAAAAATAAAAAAATGTCTTTATTCTGTGTTTGATCCTGCAGGATGAAGGTGAAAAATCACAGCATTTAGCTTTGTGCATCTAAATGTAGGTGTTTCATGTGCCCCTGGAAGCATCTACCTTTCTCCAATGGCTACATTAGGAACCTGGCTCTGTAACACTAGTTGGATACCTCATGCAAGTACTACAATTACCATCCTATAGCTCCCAAATAATTTAGCTGGTAGTCAGCATAATCAGATATTTCAAGCCCATACAAATATCACTGAACAATTTTATTGGTTTACAGCCCTATTGGCAAATGTAAGGTTTGCCTCAGAAAAATAATCCTCTGTGCTCAAGATTACTACAGTAAGGGAATGTCCTGGGTTCAGCAGTAGCAGTCATTTTCTTAATAGCTGGTGCAGTGCTGTGGTTTTGACTTTCAGTCTGAGAACAACGCTGATAACACTGATGGTTTTAGTCATTGCTAAGTAATGATTACTTCCATCAAGGACTTTCTCAGTCTCGTGCTCTGCCAGGGAAATACTGTGAAACTGGGCCATGATTTCTAGGACATATAATGAGGTTATGAGGAAGATGTGTTGCTAGGTTGTATTTTGGACTATATGCAACTCATTGGGAAACGTTATCAAAGTTTCCTCTCTGAACCTCCAGTTTACTTTGTAAGCAATTGTTTCACGTTATGTTGTTATGTTATGTTTTATGTTATGTTATGTTGTTATGTTATGTTTGGAAAGGCTAGATCAGCATTTTAGTCAGGTGTTGAGTATGGATATTTTCTTGTATGACAGTTATTGTTATGCTGAGGGAAAACTGTGAAGAGAGACAAAAAGTGTTTGCAAACAAGCAGCTGGTTAAGAACTGAATTTTCAGGCTGCTGTATTATTTTGGCATATTTTTTCAGTAGAATAATTTGCAATGCTGTTTAGATGATCTAGCATTTTTAAAGCTAAGATTAACTGTATTTTTTCATATTTGATGCATATTTTTCTTTTTTTTTTATGTCAGTTTACTTCTTAAAGGTTATATTATCTAGGCTGACTGGAGATTTTGATATAGTATAAGGATTTAAATCTTTATAAGTGTTCAAGGACTTTTATTGCTAAACATTTTGTAGAGAAGCTGAATTCATGGTATGCTTCAGCAATCTGTATTATGGTCCACAGATGGAAGAAATATTTGGGCAACAGAAGGGAATCAGACTACACATTTGATGTTGATTATCCAGACAGTCCAATGTCCCAACAACCTCCTACTATTCAGGTGGATTCGTTTATGACCATTGCTTCACAAAATCAAGCATTATCCTAAACCAGCATAGCTGTTTATCCCCTCTGTTCCTTTTGCATTTATTGCAACATCATCTAGGAGTTCTGATGAAGAAAAATTGTGCTTCTGTTTTATTGTGTTATACCTACAATTCAGGCTTTGTTTTATTATTATGATACACCCAGGAAAAGTATTATCCCTACTGTTTTAGAAAGCTATTCCTCATTTAATTATCACCCAGTTCTCAAGTTCCTAAAAAAATTGAACTGCATTTCTGCTGGATTGTATTGCTTTTCTTCTGCACAGATTGCTTTAATTCATGAACCCCAATTCTTTAACACAATAATATTAAAAAGCAGACTCCCTCTATGTCTTGGACACTAATACATTGAGCTTGTTCTTCTGTCTCTATTGACAATTGTAGAGTTTCTCAACTTTAGCTGTCTATAATTATAACCAAGCTGAGATAAATTTATAAATTTATATTTATAAAATACATTATATTTATAATATATATAATATTAATATATATTTATAAATTTATAAATTTATCTCAGTTTATAAATTCTTAATCATCCTTATTTATTTCTCATATGAGAACAACAGACAGCAACAAGATGGCTAGAAGTCTTATTTACTGAAATGCTACTTAAGTAGAGTGAATAACTAAATAGTCTAGGCTTAGCTAGTAGCTCTTGTATGGTCTTGACATATCCTCTGTGAATATCGGAAGACTTAAAGTATATGGTACCTAAGCTATTGGAGAAAAATGTGCTCTTTGAGAACGTGACTGGGTAGAAGAAGAGATCAGTGCACAAAAGCTTCTTCACAACAGCTGAAATAAGCTTGTGGGGTAATGTTTGGAGTTGGCCTCAGAATAAAACCTGCAGATTAAGGAATTGTGATTGCAAGTTGCTAATAATTCTCTCTCATTCTACCCCTAACCAAATCTCTTATCAATCCCCACTTCTGCAGCTGATCATTTTATGACTGTCATCTTTGTAATAGATTATCTGTCCATATCCATTCAAAGAAATGAACAATACACCAGAATAAAATCAAATCCACATGCCAATGCTTGACTTTTTAGTAACATCCTAACACATTATTTGACTTTTTTAGCAAATAATTATGTAAGTAATTATGTATTAATGATTTTTTAATGTACTTCATTCAGTTGCAAACCTCTACTTCTCATCTCTCTCTGTTTTCAGGTGAGTCCCAGTGGGAGCATTTAATTCTGACTAAACTCTGCTCAGCGCATTAGAGACAAACACAGGAAAGCAATTTCTTATAAATCCTCCTCTGCTTCCCCATATCCTTGCACACAACAGATCCTCATCATCAAGTTTTTAAAAGTATTATCTTTTAATATGCTATATTGAGACCTAGGAATCTGTAAAAGAAAGAAAATCAAAACCCAAAGCTTTACTGAGAGGTACCCAAATGTATTGTAATTTTCCTTTCAGCAATAGCTTGAAAGTGCAATGAACACAAATCAGAAATTACCTCTCATCACACACTGCAAAAAGGCAGATTCCCTCTCTTGTTGAACAGTAATAATTTTTCTGCTCTTGCAAAGTTTATAAGATTTGACTAAGTTAATCTCCTTACCTTCACTTTCCAAACTATTCGGAAGGATAATATCACTAAAATATAGCTTAAGTGGCCAGGAACAAATACAAACTGGTAGAAAGAATGAATTGAATTAGACCTCAGAATTCAAGTTTATTCTATGTCGTTCTATAGAAGACCTTCTAGAAGACCTATCAACATGTTAACAGAAAGTAGAAAAGTTCACAGAATTTTGCATCAATAATGAATTAAATCAACACTCCAGAATTCTGTACAAAAATTGCAAGACTTGCAGAAAGTTAATTTCTGTGTGGTTTTTCAAATTAATTTATTGTGGTTTATACCACTGATTAACTCCTGTTCAGTCTGGCAGATCTTTCCTAGGAAGGCAAAGTTCTCGTTTCATCCTTTGAGTGATGGCATTACACAATATTGGATTAGAATTTCGATGCCAGTACCCTATTTTTAGAATGTGGAGGGCTGCATTAAGCAAATTTTAGTTTCATGGGGTTATCTCGTATGTCTCGTGTCCACATGCAGCGCACAGGCATGTGTTCTGGTCCTCCTCTTATATACAAACCAGTTTCCCAGTGGTAGAGCAAGTTAAACAGGAAAACAGTCTTTTAAAAAATCACATCATAAACTTCAGAGACATTACTTGAAACAATATCTTTAAGGTGAGGCATAGATACCACATAAATTGGATGGTTACGATGCAGGCAGAGAGGTTTCTTCAGATTTATTGCTTGTTCAGCAACTTTAGCTTACCTCAGCCAGACTAATGTTTGCTGTCTGTTGAACAGCAATGCTAGGATATTTATACAGGCCTGTCACTTTCCAAGAAAAGCAAACATTTTTAATATAAATAAGATATAGCTTAGAGGCTGAAGTTCCAGATGGAGAAAAAGTAGAAGAGATTTTTATTTAAGCACACTAATACCTAATAAAATTTTGTTTCCTGACACAAAGCCGTAGTTCTGAACTCTAAGATTGTTGAAGCAGTCCAGATGGGCTCAGCATAACACCAAAGAGGTGTCGGAAAACTAATTATCTGAGAAGACCTAACCCACAGTACTCAGCCAGAGCCTGCCTAGCACACCTTGACCAGACCTTTTCACAGAAATGCCAGCTGGAGGGCTTGCCACACTTTCTTGTTCAACCTCCTTTACAGGATTTTGGGGGCATTTCAGATCCCTTACAAATAGCAAATGCATCCACACGGAGACATTCTCCTCATCACACAAGGGGTACTAGAGACAGAAAATAAGGTGTCACCATCACTATTTTCTTTAATATAGAGCTGTCTGCTTTGCAGGGGACTCCAGAAGCACTTTTAGGTCTCAAAAGACTTTAGAGATCTTATAAAAGGTTAAGATTTGTGGAGTTATGTGATATGGAATCACCTTATTGAGTGATGTAGAAAACCAAGAATGTAAACTAAAAGGAAGTTCTATGGTATGTCACAATTGAAACTAATGCAACTGTCATTATTAACTGTGGATTTTTAGACATTTACCAATATAGCTGCCAAAGTCTGCAAGCTTTTTGTTAAATAATCTATTCAATCCTATTACTGCTGAGTTAATCATTCTGAGATATTGTATTGTGCTGAAAAAAATATCCAACTCTGATACAGGGAAAAAAAATATCCCTTCGTGTAGCTGAAAACAAATAAAACACTCCAGCAGACAGTTGTCTATTGATTGCTTTTGTTTCACACACTGAATAATTACTTGTTTCACTTTTTTTAAATAGCACCTGATGCAAACTGAGGAGACTGATACGATCTCAGTAAAAATGTTTGTCCCCAGAAGGCACAGAAAAGTAATTTTGCTACCTGCGTTAAATATTTCATCCATTCCTAACATACAGAATAATAACTTTACTGTTGAAAAGACTCAGGTTCGTGTTTTACATGTTATTTGTAGACTTTTGGATAAAGGTCCAAGACTGCAATTAGCTAGATAGTATCTTTACTTGTATTTCTTTGAAACACACAATATACAGTTTTGTATTTCCATCCTAAAAAAGTATACTGACATTTCAGTTTCAGGAACTGGTTCTAGTTAATTAAAGCAAAAAGGCATTACAGAACAAGATAAGGCAGTGTTCAAAATAAAGATTGCACATGACAAGAACAACTTCGGAAACTGAATTTGCAACTTAACTATCACATACTATCACACTTCATTATAGCATTTCAAGACCACTCTCTGCCTTTGTTCTTTTTTATGTCTTGGGAAGAACATAAAAAGAAAGCAGAGATCAGATTTAATTATCACCTTTTCATGTTAGAAGTGATTAGCATTTGCACATTTCCATTAGATTCTGTCTTGTAACAGAAACATTTGAGCTATAATAACAACATAGAGGTTGAAGGGCTTTTAAACAAGTCTAAATGAAAATTAATTATAATTGCTTTTTTCTGTTTTAAGCTGTTGACAGTAATAGGCTTAGAAATTAGTACTGAATATTTAAATTATGAAAGCACCTCCACATCGCTATTAATTTGGAATTTAACACCAAAAATACTATTGAGTAGTAATTGTGGGTGAATGATGAGAGCTTTTAAAGAATTTTCTTTGTTAATAGTGAAGAAGTAGTCCTGGTTTCCCTGTAGAGCTTGTCAAGGAGCTGCAATTGAGGAGCTGCTCTGTAAGGGAAGATGAAGCTGGAGACAAGGGGCAACAAAACAGGCAGGACAAAGATCCTCAGCCAAGGGCCTTGTCCCATGTTGCTCAAGCAAGTGTAGCAGAGCAGGTGGGGATTACCTACTAGGAGCAGATAATATTCCTGATTGCCAGGCAAGTCCATGGTGATAAGACAGGTCCAAGGCCAATCTAGGAAGGCAAATCAGACAGTCAGCATAGCACAAGGCTGGACACAGGCACCCCTACAATGCAGCTCAGACAAGGACCATGGGCCAGGATGAGCTCAAATACAGCTCCTGAGCCCAGGGGAGGCCCTAGTGAAGCTTTGCCCTGCTCTTTCTCACACAGCTCTTTCCCAGCAGCCAGACCCAAGGTTACAGCCATACTGTGTGAATCCAGAGCTGATCTTGAGCACCCACAGCCAAACCTGGAGGAGGGGAGAGACTGCAGAACCTGTTGGTGCACTCAGGCTCTGACAGAGCTCTCCTCAGCCCCCCTAAATGGCTTGCCTGTGTGTGTGTGAAATTCCTGAAATGCACGTAAAAAGGAAAAGATGTGATCTACTCTATTACTTAGTCCTACATCCTGATACCACAAGTAACATTTGAATGATCTACAAAAGGGATTCAATCCCTTTTCATAGCTCAGAATCAAGCTTTCTCTCAGTAGGACCCTAGTTATTTGTACTTTTCATAACAGAAAGAATACAAGTGACTCTGAGTTCGGGCACTGTGACTATGAAGTTTTAATACAACTTCCACAAAACCAGTGAAGTAACATTCTCAGACAAAGACAGCTCTATTCTTGGTATTTTCTAATGGTGCATTATAGATATATGTTCTTGCCATACATCAGGAAGTGAAAGTAGGCATGTTCATCTTAATTTTTTGAAAGAGAGTGATCTGGTCCCATAGTCACATACCTATCTAAGTGAGTGTCCAGTGCTAAGAATGGCTGAGAATCTCAAGAGAAATCCAATGCCTTGCTCTGCCTAATGGTGAGGAATCACTTTTAGTGTCTCACAGTGGCCAGTTAAAGTATCTCCCTGAATAAAAACATTTTTCTGAATGGTGTGATCAGCTTTCCTGAGCAAATAGTAAAATTTGGAATATAGAGGCAACAAATTGGCCTTGCGGTGGATGAATTGTATGTGACTGGCATCAGGGCATGCAAAAGATATTCAGCGTCAAAGGCTGGGAGAAAGGTTTCTGCATTCATCTGTTACTGATCTACCAGAAGTAGATGTTGGAATGCTGGGTCACAATTGTTTTGTGGGCTTATACTCCTGTTTATCAATTCATAGAAAGTTAGCATTAAATCATCCTGGTTTTGAATGTCAATCTCTATCTTCCACTGATATAATACCTTTTGATTTCAGGAAATATCTCCATGTTCAGTCTCAAGGTATTTTTTCAAACATTAATCAAGACAAGCATGCACTCCTAAACCTTGAATATCTATGTAGGCAGTATACTTCAGAATTTAAATGTTTTATCCCCTGAGGCTTCAATATGTCTTCAAATCCAAATCCTGCTAGTTGTATCTGGGGATAAATGATCCCCATGTAGTGGCAATTTCACAGCATTACTGATTAGAGAAGTCACTAGGTCATGCATATACTCCATGGCCTGTGAATGTGTATTAAAACTACAGCCTCGTTTTCATCCTAGGAGCAGCTTTTCTCAGGTTGAAATTTGTGCTTGGGTTTCAATTCTATGTTAATTCCAAATACAGAACCCTAATCTGTGGATACAGAGACTCAGTGATGACATCTTACTATAGGAAGATACAAAAACAGGAAATACTTGTAAGGGCCAAGATTTAATAGCATGAATCATAACTTTATTATCTACTGTTTAGGTGCTAGATACAAGTTTTATCCAAAGGGGTTTGATTTTCAAAGGGGAAGAGGGAAGACTGACGAAGATCCCTTGAAAGAAGTGTTTGAAAATGCTGGCAGACTTGTAAATATAAGTAAAAGGGAAGACATGTTAAGATTGCATAGATAAGTGTATCAGAAGTCAGTCAATACCTTAATTTCTCCTTACAATTTCCTCTAATGGCATAGTGAATTTTAACCAGAAACACATGCAAATGAATCTAAATACAGAGTAAAAGTTTTACTATACAATAGGTTAGCATTGCAGTAGGTATATACTTTAAAAACTGCTTTCTAGAAATAATTACAATTAAAAAAAAATAGTCTGAGTCTTTCTGAAAGGCAACAGGATGAAAAGGCAGCATCAACAGATCTCTGTTCCTTCCAGATTAACAATACACTTTTAAAGATCAGTCTCATAGAGTTTAGGATTTTCAGCGTTATTGACTGCTGCATGTATTTTCTTACATGATCTTTTGTGGGTCCCAGCTTTCTACTTCTATCAAATATTTTCATTAATACTCAGGAATACTCATCTGTCACCCAGTTTTACAAAGGCTTATAAAATGCTTCCCAAAATAATCCCACTTCATTGTTTATTTTTCTGCTCCAGCCTTACGTTACAGTTTGCTTTCTGAATATATTCCTAAGGGTCTGTCCCCTACAGGGCTTAAATCTGTTATCCACAAAGTTTCGAAACTCTAGATTGTGCTAGACCTGATTAGTAGACATTTTTTATCTCCACACTGCTGTAATTTAGTTCAGCTTTCCCACCACAGTAATTCACCCATCCTTTGCTGCATCATGTCTTTTAGTTGATGTTTTTTTATCATCCCTTATCATTCTGGTGGTGGCTTTCCACCACCAGAACAACCTGATGGCTTAGCTGAATTGTATTTTATTACATAATTGGGCAACAGCCTTTTCTGTCATAAGTGGTGTATAAAAGCATCCGTTACTGAAGTGAAAAGAATTCTTGGGGATATTTCCTGCACTGAACAAAGACTCAAAGTTTTTGTCAGTGCTGCAGGTAAAGCAGACCTGTGTGGTTAAGTGTATAGGTACTTCAGATGAATACCTTGTTATGATGATTTCCCAGAAAAGATGTGCAAGTTTCATGCACAGCACTGTCCCCTTGTCAGCATAGGAGGCACTGTGAGGCAAAAATTTAGCCTATTTGAAAATTACATTGCTGTCTTGCAGTTTCCAATGAACAGAAAAGGCTGATTTCCTTAACATTTTTGCTTCTAGTCAACTTTTCTATTCTTGGAAATATCTTTTAAAATGTGTTTTGAGGTATTTCCAAGTTAATATACTTTCTCCCATGTCTTATGAATTTCCAAAGAAGCATCCTGTAAAAAATAAAATGAATTTTAAAATGTTCACATGCTACTGTATTTTCATGTAGCCTATGGTCATTCAATAATTTTTACAAAGTTCAAACTATTTTACAGTGAGAATCCTGCCAGAAATAGAAACAATAAGGTTTTTTTAAATAAAGTAATAAATAATAAAATTCTGTACAACTCTATACTTGTTTTACTGATTTTATATCTTTTCATGGATATATAACACTGTAAGTCAATAAGAAGTCAATATATAAATAAGAAGCTGTATAATTCCTGGAAAAAATCTAAGTTTAGTAGACTTATTGTGGTTTAATAACTCCATCCCAGTGAACACACTCTTCCACTTCATCAGTAGAGCATTCATTCAAAAATTGGGAATGGTTCAGTGCTCTACAATATGTCTCTGTGCCTCTCTCCATCAAGTCCCCATGTCACTCAGCTTTGGACTATGCTGTGATTTCACTTTGAGGTTGTATGTCAATGATTAAAGTGGCAGGGGTGCTTCTCTACATTGTTTTCATGTGTTGGTTTTGTGTCTTATAAAGATTAGTATGTGATTTATTTTTTGCTGTTTAAAATTAAAAGAAACACAAAACAATGACCGTTCTGCAATGTCTGCTTAGAGCGAGTCCAGTTCCTGCTGAGGGGGTGAAAACATTTATTGAGTGAACACAGAGAATAATCCATGCCTTTTAAGGAACAGTTTGAACTGTCGTACATCTCTCCTAAGCTACCAAACTTAGCACAGACAGTAATTTTCATAACGATTTCTCTTTCAGGGCAAAATGAATCCTTCTTTTCCTTTTTTATTTGAAATAAAATGACCAGCACTATGAATGTGCATATGCAATCCACATTAAGAATGAATGAAAATATTAATTTTTCAAGAAAGAGATAAAAATTCTTAAGCAGCATGCTATGACTTTGAACAAAACTAACACATTTCAAGTAAAAATCCGTGAAAATTATTTTCTCTTTGAACTGACTAGAGAGTACGTTTTTTTTAAATAAAACTAGAATTACTGGAGATCACAACTTTTATCTAACTGCATATGTGGTTGTACAAGCTATAAAAGAAATATGTTTTGGGTGTTATATGAAAGAACTTTCCTGTGTCTTTCCCTAGAATCCCTTATTTTCAGGAAAAAAAAATACTGGGTTTTGTAGATTAAGGAAAACAAAAGTGTCCATGGCAGGGAGACAGATAGGGCAGCATATGCCATCTTTTTCATTCTGACTCAAAGCATCACAGGGAGGCAGACTCTGCAAACATTTTAAAAGAGAGTGGGCCTACAGCAAAACTTTACCAGCCCCTCTGTGTAACAAAAGTCTCAGTCTCAGAAAAAGCAGGGAGAGCTGAATGCAAGACTAATTTCCCACCTTATAAAAATTACTGTTTAATAGGATTGTTAATGTCTATCAAGACACAATTCACAGATACGGCTCTAGTCTGTCTCTGTCAGGGGGAGGACTATATAGAAGCTGGGAGTTCATATGTGACAGAGGGCAAGGTAGCTTTAAAATACATCCTGTACTGATTTAAAACATAGAAGAAGCCTGGTAGTTATAGACTTTGCTCTTAAATGTGCAGTGGAGACGGTAGTCATTGATCCCACAGAACATCTGCTAGAACAGGAATAAATACCTCTAGACTAAACCAAAATGAAAGTTACTGATCATTGGCTCCTCTTCACTTTCTTTGAGCCTACATCCCAGTCTAACCATTCATCTCATCTTGCACTGTGTTCTTCTGCATCTACTTTTTATGTCTCTTACTGTTTTTTTGTTTGTTTGTTTGTTTGTTTTTTTTTAATTTACAAGCTGTCTTCTGCAAAGGCAATTATGCCTGAACCTCAGGTTGAAGAGGGAGATGTTCCTGTGCTACCACCATCTCTGCTGAGAAGCATGTTAACTTCTGTATTTATAGCACCAAAAGGCAAAAAATACCCTTTTGAGATTGGTTTCTGAGCATCCCCTCAGGAATGAGAGTTGAGGTTTTTCCCTTTCCTGGAAAACAAAGAAGTCTGGATGCCTGATGGGGGCCTGATTCCTCCCTTGTGTCCTGACTGCTCTACAAGTATGCACTCACAGATTATGCTGTGTCTCACACCATCCCCCATTATGGGTCCAGTCCCACAGTTCAATTGATCTTTGACAGAGTGCAGTGAACTCCATTAACTGTTTATCATTCGAATGCTGGACAAAGCCAGGATACTTGGAACTGGAGAAACCCTTTCTTTGTGATAGGGAGCAGACCAGTCCACTAAGTGAAACAAAATATAATTTAAGAGTTCAAATAAAACAGGACAGAATAAATGAAGCTTGAAACAGACTGCCAGTAAATATTTAACCGGCTGTAATAAGATCAGGGAGTAGCTGCGTGATACTCAGGTTCTGTCTTGCCCACACAGACTGGGTCTGATTCTTTCACTTCAGGTCCACAAAAATATTTGAGATAACCACTAATGAAGAAAATATTTATAATTATCTTAGCAAAATGCAAATGAGTATAGCTCTACTGCAGCAAGGTTGTGCTAGGTCATATTGATTACAGCCCTGGATGACAATACTACATCATGTACGATACAGTATTCAAATTTAAGGAAATACATTGGATTCAACATTAAATTATTAAATAATCCTAATTTAAATACCTGAAAAAAAAAAGTCTCTACTCATTACTGGTTTCTAACTGTATTAATTGTTGAGGCTAAAGTGCTTAAGAAACATACATGCTGAAAATCTTTCTCAAACTGGATTAAATTTGATTTAAGAAAACCCAGTGATAATCAAAATGATAATAAACCCAGTGATAATCAAAGGCACTGCAATTACAGTATGCAAAGTACATTTAAAACATTGCAATATCAATGTCTAATTGAGTACACTTTTGAGAGTTACTGGTTGCTTGTAATTCCATTAAGGCCCTCTAAGAGTGTTACTGCATGATGAACATTAATCCTATTGCTATTCAAGAAAACATTAGCATTTGCAGTGCTTTAGATACTAATTCAGGGAGGCTGTTCTTTGAAGTCTGAGTGGTCCCACAGAAGTGGTCTTAAAATGCATTTGAAGGAATCGTGTGATACCTGAAAACTGGGCATGACCTCACTGGGACCACTTGGAAATTAGCCAGGACAAACTGGGCCTTCATAGGGTAGCCTTTTGTGTCTGAACATTCCCTGTTACCATTTCCTTCTATCAGGGAAAGATGTGGAAGATACTGGGAGGATGTTTAGATTGGATATAAGGAGGAAATTATTTCCTGTTAGGATGGTGAGGCACTGGAATGGGTTGCCCAAGGAGGTTGTGAATGCTCCATCAATGGCAGTGTTCAAGGCAAGGTCAGACAGAGCCTTGGGTGACATGGTTTAGTTGTGAGGTGTCCCTGCCCATGGCAGGGGGGGTGGAACTTGATGATCTTAAGGTCCTTTCCAACCCTAACTATTCTATGATTCTATAATTAGATCAGTGATCGGCCTCTGTGACATGCATATTTCAACAGGTCATAGACTTCCAGAAAAAGGAAATGCTTCTTATAGCAAACCTTCTTTTTCAGCAGCTTAGAGCATCTTGGAAAAGCATATGTCACTATAGAGAAACTAACAAGGAATTTGAAATGAAACAATTCATTTGTGCTCCTTTGGGGTTTTGAGTTTTTTTGTTTGTTTGTTTGTTTGTTGTTGTTGTTGTTTTTTTTTACATTCCTGGAAGTTGGCTACCATTGAAAATGCTCTTTTATATGTCTTTGCTGCAAATACCAATCCACACATCATTTCTGCATATAATACTGTAAGAGTTTGGATTCAGAAACTTATCTCTTGGAATATATTGAATTTGAGGAGTGGTCTAAACTGGTCTGAAAAAGATTGGTTTTTCTTGTGAACAGAAGTTTCAAGTCTTTTAAACAATGCAACCATTTGATGTGCACAGTCATTATCAGAACAATCCAACAGAGTGTGCTCGTGTTCTGTGAGAGCTGAAGCTGTGTATAGTTTGTATAGATGTTTCTTCTGTATCTGAAGCTGGTCTTCCTTTCAAAAATTAATTAACTGCAAAAGCTCCATCCCCTGTCAAGTTTTAAATGACATATTATATCTCCAGAAGAAACAAGCATCATCTTACATAATTAAAGAACGGAAGAAAGGGAATTCTAGATGAGAACAGTGGGTGTAAAACATTCATACAGAAAGTCAGGATTTAACAGTGACAGCACAGATCCACCAAGGCTTTTCTGTGTTAGTAGAAGTATTGGACCATGCCCTGGTGATTAAGTCCAGGGCCAGCTTGTGCATGGAGCTGTACTTGTAAGGAAAAGATCTCACATGGGGCTGGAGGGACTGCAGGAGTCTTGGGGAATGGTGGAGCTGAAATGGATTCGCCTGTCATGGGGTGAAAATTCTGCTGGATAAGTGTTGTGCTGTTCAGATATTCAGAAGGTGTTGTAGCCATGATCATTGTTTTCCCAATTAAAACTGCATTTGTGCAAATGTAGGATGGATCCCCAAAGACCATAGCCAGCATTCAGCACTGGAGACAGCACAAGAACTGGGTGCAAATGTATAGCCATAAACATATGAGGAGCATAATGAATCTTCTTCCAATAAAGCTGGAGCCATTTCATATCATTAAAAAATCCCATTCTGTTTATAGAATCAATTTGAAACCCTGACATTGAAATCTGTTCTCTGAACAAAAATAATAAAGATCCTCTCAATATAGGCAGGAACATGACATGTTTTGATGTGATGCATCACACATTTGTGTCCATGAAGCCTGAATATTTTATACAGGAAAATGAAGACTCAGGTATTTGAAAGCCAGTGTTCCACAGCATGGAAGAGGAACACTGTAAGAGGTCACAGAAATTGAACTTCCTTTGCTACCTCAGTTGTCTAGTGTAAAATTATAACTCAGACCAACAAACAGGATGCCATTGGATAGCAAGTCAATTTACATTTCTAAAGTTTGGTGCCTTAGCCCACCGCAAAAGCAAGGGGCTTAGATAAATCTGAAGTGCATGAAACAGCTCAGAGTGCTGATTTTGTGAAGGGTTGTTGTACAGTTACTCCCTTGGGGAAGTAATTTATTCTGTGCCTTAAAGCCCACGCCCTAAATTCAAAGTATTACTGTTGCTCTGAAGGTTGTCAATGGATAAAGTTTATTACTGGTTAAAATTTGCTGTCATGTCATCACTGTCTTCACTGCCACAGCAGTACTGCTTAATAAAATCATATTTGAGAAGAAACGGGTGTTTAGATCTGAAAAGGTAATCCCAAAATCTCCCCAGCTGGCAGCTGCTCAGTTCTGCCTAAAACATAGCTACAAACATCCTGTTTCACTTGAAGAATCCCTAAAGACCTAAACCTAAGTGTTCTTGCAAAAGTATTCTGCATACCAATCTCCTGTCAGTGGTCTCTTGCAATTCCTTTCCTCAACATAACAAGGACATGGATCTGTTGGAACAAGTCCAGAGGAGGGCCACGAGGATGATCAGGGGACTGGAGCACCTCCCATATGAAGATCGGCTGAGAAAGTTGGGGCTGTTCAGCCTGAAGAAGAGAAGGCTGTGTGGAGACCTCATAGCAGCCTTCCAGTGTCTGAAGGAGGGCCTATAGGGATGCTGGGGAGGGACCCTTCATTAGGGACTGTAGTGATAGGACAAGGGGTAATGGGTTAAAACTTAAACAGGGGAAGTTTAGATTGGACATAAGGAGGAAATTCTTTCCTGTTAGGGTGGTGAGGCACTGGAATAGGTTGCCCAGGGAGGTTGTGAATGCTTCATCCCTGGCAGTGTTCAAGGCCAGGTTGGATGAAGCCTTGGGTGATATGGTTTAGTGTGAGGTGTCCCTGCCCATGGCGGGGGGGGGAGGGGAGGGTGGGTGTGGAACTAGATGATCTTAAGGTCCTTTCCAACCCTAACTATTCTATGAGCCTATGATTCTATGCTGGCACAGTGTTACCTATCTGAAGGTGAAATCTTTCTGGCAAAATGCTTGCAACATTCCATGCTGCACATATGATGTGAGACTCAACCCTAAGGATTAGCCTGCTTTGCCTTTCTTTTTTTTTTCCACAGTCACAATCTTTCTTCCCTGCTCTAGGCTTTAGACTACTTTACTGCATTTCAATTTGGCAAGACTGAGCAATTTATAACAATTTAAAATGATACTCAAGAGCATTTAAAAACATATTTTAATGCAAGAGCTAGAGATCTCACAAAATCATACTACCTCATGTGGTTAATTTTGGAGTCCATCAGCATTAAAAACAAATTCCTGTTTTAAACATTGACATTCTGCATCAATTATAATCAAGTGTCTTAGACATTCCTTGTTATAAATCAGAGAAGACATGTCTGGGGCAGTACTAGCATAAATATCTTTGGAAAAAAAAGAAGTCTGTGAACATTGAAAGATTCAATCAAAATTTACTTAAGAATCCCCCATCATTCCCATATTATTATGATTGTAAGAATATAGGGGATGAGATGCATTTCTCAGTTTCTGAGTCTCTGATTCCTTGTCAGCACAGCTTCCAACTCAGCTTACATTCTTAAAATGAACAGTGGTTTGATATGTCTTGGTGTCTGCCTAGTCATAGACGCCTTTGAAAAGCAGGCCACATAGGAACTGCCTATTCCTTCTCTCAGAGAAAAACTGTTCAAAAACTGAAGAGACGTTGCAAAAGCCTAGGACTTGTGACCTAAGGGTTAAAAACTGTATAGAAGCTGATTTGCTAGAAGAGTTAATGGTCTCCTGTACCTACATGCACATTTAGGGATGAAACAAAAAAAAAAGCACAAATTCCTGGGACATCTTAAGGTTGCATTACTCTGTGGCTTCCCTAACAGCAGGAGCTCAGCAAATGCCACATTCATGCAGGGTGATGTGTAGTTGCCCCAGTTGTCTTTTTTTTTTTCTCTATATTTAAGCTTGTGTAGACTCAACAAACAGTAATAAAAGTGTGTAACAGTAATAGTCAGTTAGTCATAAGCTTTTTGTACATTAACAGCATCTTTATTTCTGTAACCAGACAGGGAGTGAGTTCGTGTGTTAACACTGTTGTCACTGTTGCAACAGGTTATGTCTCAAGGACCAGTTCATAATGCAGGCTGCAAATCTGTCTGATTGATGAAGCAGTTGCTGTTTTCAGGAGCAGACCCTGTCAGGCACATTCATCTGGCCATACTGTGAGAAAGAGCAGATTACGCCTTTTAGACCAACTATCAAGTATGAAATTCTCTGGTTTCTCACCAGAAATTACAATGATGCTAGGGGAAGGAGAGGCCATTTTCTTTCATTGGTCTCACAAATGATAGCTCAAATTTAGACATCTGGGACAATTGTTTCTAAAATTAAGACACTCAAAATAATACTTGTCTAAAATCAGCTTTTTTCTTCAATATTTAATTCAATACTGGCAGTATCTCTGATAGTTCAATGGTGAGAAAATTTAGCTCTCACTAAAATGTTCCAAAGTTATTGCTGCTAAAGGAAAAAGTTTAGAATTCATTTTCAGGTGAAGTTAAGGAAAAAAAAATGGAATAAGGCTGAAAATGAAGAAACCACATTGTAGCTAAAAGTGTTCTTCAAAGACACAGGATACAGAAAAATGAAAGAGATACTTCTTTTCCCACTGAAGGTCAAATAAAACTGAACTGGACTAAGAGAAATGAGGAACACAGACAGCACGGCAAATATGTAGGAAATACTTTTGTGCCTGTAAAATCATGCAAAATATATCAAAGGGCAACAATTAGACCCTGACAGAGATGGGCAGTCTGAACTGGTAGTAATTACTGATTAAGAATCACAGTCTTACTAATTACTAATCAGTAAGACTTTGGAAATCATAAAGTGTAAATTATTTTCTTTGATCTAATTGTACTAACAATTATTAGATCCAGTTCTATCAGCATCTCAGAAGTTCTCACCTGCATGAGTTGTAGAAGGAAGTTTACTTAAAATGAGATAAACTGAAAAGCTTTTGAATTTCATTTCCTTTTGCAAAGGCTGGTTGCCAAAAAGTTCTTCTCACCATTGCGCAGTCATTGGTGGGCAATTTGTTCCAGGCTCTTCTATCTTCTGTGGAAGGAATCTTCATGTCAGCTGTTTCCCCAGCAAGTATAGGGGGAAAAAAAAAATAAATAAAAAAGTAGGGAGAAATGTTTCCTTTCACTCTAAAGGCTCTTACAGTTCTCTGACATACAGAAGATCCCACATGTCCAGGTTGGGGAAACACATTAGAAGAGGCAGATGCACGATAGTCTCTCCCAATATAGTTGCTTATATGTTTCCTGTGACTGAATTATGCACGTGTGTCTGTGCCCTGGGTTTAGCAGTAGCAGTCATTTTTCTCTTTCTTGGTAGCTGGTGCAGTGTTGTGCTTTGACTTTCGGGCTGGGAACAGAGCTGATAAAAATGATGTTTTGGTTTGGCCAAGGACTTTGTGAGCCTCGTGCTCTGCCAGGGAGGAGGGAAGCTGGGAGGAAGCAGAGACAGGACACCTGACCCAAACTGACCAAAGAGGTATTCCATACCACAGCACATCATGCCTTGGATGTAACTGGGAGTTACCTGGAAAGGCGAGTACTGGAGGGTTGGAGGAGGTATCGGTTGGTGCTTGGTCAGGCTGGGGGGGCGAGTTATCAGTCGCCTGGTGCTGAGGTGTTGTATTCTCTTTCCTTCTTATTTCCTTTATCATTACTATTATTGGTGGTAGCAGTAGTGATTTGTGTTATACCTTGGTTACTAAACTGTTCTTATCTCAACCCATGGGAGTTGCATTCTTTTTGATTCTCCTCTCCGTCCCTCCGAGAATAGGGGGAGGGCAAAAAAGGGGGGGGGGGGGAGGGGGGAGTTAGCGAAAAGCTGTCTGGCTGGGGTTAAACCATGACAGTCTGCATAAGCAGAAGAGTGTAAAGAAGTACCTCTTATTTCACACTTTTTCAGTATCTAGGACTCAGAATGCATGAATACCATAAGCTACTGCTGCTGTCCTCATTAGTATCTCTGCCTGCAAAGTTAAGCATTTGAGGAGGTGGATAGCAGCTGGTCTTGCCGGAAATCTGGACCAAACTCTGTCCATGTTGGTGGACTCACCAGCAGGGTAAGTGAGACATGTCTTTATCTGTAACGATGAATACAAAAATGTACCTTACCAGTTTCAAGGGATACTGAAAAATCACCCCTACCAGATATGGATTGCTTCTTCACCACCAGCTCTTAGAAAACAAAATTCAACATTAGGATCTTGGCTAGTCTGACAACACCCTGTCCTCTCAGTCTGTTGTATGGCACTGCTGTACCAGCCGTTGGGGTAGGCCTTATCTCCCACACTCGCCTTTGAATGCTCATAGAAAGTACAAAGCCATACCAAGACCTGTGAACCAAGCTGCCCGTCAGTATAGCTAGCAGGTCTCTCTGATGTAGTGAGCAAAAATATCCTGGCCAACAGTGCAGCATCAATTTTAACTTCATAAAGATATTTTAGCACAAGTTCATAAAAATACACAGAATGCATCCCAGCTATGTTTAGCAAATGGAACTAAAGGAAGAGAAAATTAATCAAGACTCAATGTGAGATGGTGCAGCCTGAAGGCCCCCTTGTATCCTGACTCCCCCTGTCCCTGTCTGAGAAACAGTGCTTCCCTTTGTGTTTCTGACAGCCTTGATGGCAGGTATGGTCCAGAGTAAGACTCAAGCAAGTTTCCCAGTGTGGCTTAAATCACCTTCTCAACACAGTGTGGATATAAGCCTGCTGTGATGTCAGGGCCCTAAGGGCACCACCAGCCCTGCCTGTTCCCCCACTAAGTCTCTCACTACCCTGCTCATGTCCCAGGACCTCATGGCAGCCCCCTGGAGCTATCAGCATCTGCCAGTGACATTGCAGGGCACAGGAGCACTAGCTGTGATCCAGAGGAAACCCAATGCCAAGTCCTTTGTAGAATGGGTATGGCCAGTCTACTCCAGAAGGGAGACAGTCATCCTCAGCACTTAGGTCCAGTAATCACGCCCAGTAATCACTTACTAAAGTGGATTAACTAATTTTGCATCATGGATGCAGCCATTAATTCTGTGGTCCTGGGCATTCCCTTGTCTTTGGATGCTGGATCCAGCAGGTTGACAGACTATGGTCCTCTTCTAGCACTGTGCAAGCAGCCACATACCAAGATCCTTGTCCCTGGCCATCGTAAGTATTGGCAGGAAGTAAAATGCTCCTCTCTGGGGCCTGCAGCAACTTACCTCCCTGCAGCAAAAGGGAATATATGAGATGGAGATATGTGGCCCAAGCTGCACTTTACCAAGGACAAAAAGCACAGTTCAGATTTAAAAACTTAGGAGCTTCAAAGGACATGGACCTGTTGGAACAAGTTCAGAGGAGGGCCACGAGAATGATGAGGGGACTGGAGCACCTCCCATATGAAGATCGGCTGAGAAAGTTGGTTGCTGTTCAACCTGGAGAAGAGAATGCTGCATGGAGACCTCATAGCAGCCTTCCAGTATCTGAAGGGGCCTATAGCGATGCTGGGGATGGACTCTTCATTAGGGACTGTAGTGATAGGCCAAGGTGTAACGGGTTAAAACTTAAACAGGGGAAGTTTAGATTGGATATAAGGAGGAAATTCTTTCCTGTAAGGGTGGTGAGGCACTGGAATAGGTTGCCCAGGGAGGTCGTGACTGCTTCATCCCTGGCAGTGTTCAAGGCCAGGTTGGACGAAACCTTGAGTGCCATGCTTTAGTGTGAGGTGTACCTGGCCATGGCAGGTGGGTTGGAACTAGATGACCTTGAGGTCCTTTCCAACCCTAACTGTTCTATGATTCTATGATTCTATAACTCTGCTCTGCATTTGGTAGACAGGCACAGTTATTCAGCTGGTTGGTAACAAGCTCTGCCTCAGCAATACATAAGCAGTGATCCGAAATAGCTGTGTTTCTTTGCTCCACCATTATAGAATTCTGCAGCCGAGGCTTGATTATTTTCTTCTCTCCTAGGTGCTAATAGTTTCTGAACTCTGACCTGGTATTCGCTGGAGCAGAGCAGATGCCTGTCGTTTTGTGTTCAGGCTCAATGCCAGGCACAAATCTCTAATCACATTAAATCCTGCTATTCGCTCTGCAGAGAAACTCAGACACCAGCAACACATTCAAAGGCTCTACTTATGTTTAGCAGCATTGCTCTGTCCATAGTCTCATCAATAACAACATTAAAGCCCATTTATATGCACAGCTGGATACTCTGAAAAACTGGTTTGGTGTAACAATCAACAGATGAGAACTCCAGTCATTTAACGCTATTAGACATTAGAACCCATTGATTTTTTCAAGTGAGAAAAAAGCCCTTTCCTTTGCTCAAACCACATTATCTTTACCGAGTATACATTTTACGCTAATACTGTTCCTTGAGGGGAAAAAAAGAATTTATTTTTTTATTTTTATTTTTTTTCCCTTATGTAGGCAAAGTCCCATTTCCTGAGACTGTAAATCACTACTGACACAGGGGACAGATGAAGTATAGATGGTCAAGACCAATGTCGGTTTGTTTAGATGAACATGATACAGACCAGAGAAACCAGTGAACTCATGTGTACATTTTCCTAGGTGCACAGTACAAGAGGGGCATATTTTGGTCATGAAGAAAAAAAGAAAAAAAAAAGAAAAAATAGAGGTCATATAAGTCTAATGTAAATTAGCTGTTTCAGAGAAATGGGAAAAAAGCAATTTTATGAAAAAAACAATAAGGAATAAATCAACCACCTAACTAACCAGCCAAGCAATGAACCAATCAACCAGTACATTAAAAAACAAGTAAAACTGCATTTTGCACAACACTGTCTTTATGTCATTCAGGCACTCAAATGTCCCACTTAGAATTAGGTTCCTTGCCATCCTACAGAAGGATACATCTTTCAGGAGCCTTAAATTCAAGGTGATCTGAGGAACTAGAATACACCAATCCCTCAGGGGTCTGTACTGGGACCAGTAATATTTAATACCTTCTTCAGTGACACAGCATGGTTGAGTGCATCCCCACCAAATTTGCAGATGACACCAAGTTGGGTAGTGCAGTTGACAAACTGGAGGAAAGGGATGACATCCTTAGGGATCTTGACAAATTCAGAAGTCAACCAATATGAACCCATGAAGTCAAACAAGGCCAAGGTCTTGCACCTGGGTTGAGGCAAACTCCAGTGTCAGTACAAGCTGGGAAATGAAGGGATTGAGAGCATCCCTGCTGAGAAGCGCTTGGGGTACAGGTGGATGAAAAGCTGGACATGAGTTGTCAGTGTGTACTTACAGCTCAAAAAGTCAACCACAACCTAGGATGCATCAAAAGAAGCAAGACCAGCAGGTTGAGGAGGTGATTCTGCCACTTGACTCCACTCTGGTAAGACCCCACCTGGAGTAGTGTCCAGCTCTGGGGTCCTCAGCACAGTAAAGACATGGACATGCTGGAGAGGGTCCAGAAGAGGGACACAAAAATGATCAGAGGGATGGAACCCCTCTCCTATGAGGAAAGGCTGAGAGACTCTGAAAAAGAGAAAGCTCCAGGGCGACCTTATTGCAGCATTTCAGTACTTAAAGGGAGCTTATAAGAAAGATGAGAACAGACTTTTTAGTACGGCCTGTTGCAACAGGACAAGGGGTAATGGTTTTGAACTAAAAAAGTGTAGATTTAGACTAGATATAAGGAAGACATTTTTTTCAAGGAGGGTGGTGAAACACTGGAACAGGTTACTCAAAGAGGTGGCAGATGCTTCATGCCTGGAAACATTCAAGGTCAGGTGCATGGGGTTCTGAGTAACCTGATCTAGTTGAAGATGTCCCTGCTTATTTCAGGGAGGTTGGACTAGATGACCTTTAAAAGTCCCTTCCAACCCAAACTATTCTATAATTCTATGATTGCATGCTTACACACCAGTCTGCTTAGACTGTGTTCACTGGAAATCAAAATCTGTGTGTGACAAATTTGTGTGTAACTAACAGTAATCATAATGAAGGATCACTACAGGTTGCACTGTTACCAGACAAGCAAGTGACCCAGAAAGAAATTTCAGATGTTTTGGAAAGCTGAGCGTTTTCACTGTAATGTTTGTATTCACTAGCAAGAATATACAAATATTTTATATAATAAAGTGACAGTTATATTTATTTGGCCATAAACAAGTTCCTAATAGATAGAGAGACAGACAGATGCACAGACAGGTAGATAGTGTTGAGTGACGGGAGTATGAACTTCTGTCAGCAGCAGGGTTTCAGAGGTTATCTGTCAGCATCTGGAACATGAATACTGTTAGGACGTTTTCTTTGAACAGTTTCTAAATGCTTTCAACATCAGCTACATAAAATATATAGTAAAGGAAAAGTATGCTAAGGGACCTAGCACATGTAACCTAGACCTAGAACCAGTTTGCTTGAAGATTCTTGAAGTTATTAGGAAACAATACCTTTTAGAACGCAGCTGTGCATAGGTATGCCAGCTTCATCACTGTCTAGCACCACAGGCTGTCTCTTACCTGAATGTAAACCCTACAGCTCAATGTGTAGAACTGGAAACAATGATCTCAATTTGTTAATATCTTACAACCACTTCAAACACATCCAGAGGACTACTCAAGCTGCAAGATAGAAAAGAAACAGGACCAATTCTGTTTTATAAGTAAAATATCTAATGTGTCAGATTGACTTTTACATTCCTGTAACTTTACTATAGCTGTGGGGGTTTTTGCTACCTTTTAAAGTAGAAATTTTCTCCATATGTGTGACAGATGGAACATCTATCAGCAGAAATCCAGCAGAAAAAATGTGTTTACTTTTAGTGTCATCGTAACAGCTTGTAATATTATCATTTGTTGTATACATTAGTTTAACAGAATACTGAATGTATAAATAGGAGATTGTATTTCATAGCTTTAGATGTCACAGATTTTTAGCATCTTGTCAGAAAAGGAGACCAGCGAGTTAAACAGTATAATAAAAATTTAATCCATATGTGGAACTTCTATAAAATATGCTCCAATAGTTTTTATGCATCAGAAGTATTTTCCTTCACTTATTTTTCTTTCTCTCCTTCCCCATAGCACATTTCTGCTTTGTTTCATGCAGTTCCACAGATTTATAACAAAGATTAAATGTATCATTTATTCTAAAGTCATATTTGACCCTTATATTCTAATATAATAAAATTTTGCTGTGCTTAAGATTTAGTAATACTGTGTTATACTTTGATGGCTAAGCCCATTCCCCCCAGCCTGTCACAAACATAAACAATGAAATGTTCCCCTGGTGATTTTCACTGGAATCATATGTAATGTTATGTCTAATTTAAACCAGAAGATATTAAATATTTGCCAAGAGAGACTGGGTAACTGAAATGTGCACATTTTATAAAGAAAATACTATAATTCTATCATACTTTCCATTCAAGAGTATAATCCTACTATTTTAAAACAGACAAGACATAATTTTATTAGGAAAAAAAACCAAAACAAACAAAAAAACCCTACAAAAAAACCCCACCAGCAACAAGAAAACCCCAACAAAATGTACATATCTGTAATAACAAAAAGGATCTGAAGGTCCATCATATCAGACGTGACCTTACATGTGATGTAATCACATATTATATGCATTTCCAAACATTTTCTAATTCAGCACTTTGAATTTCTGTGTAATGCTTCACTTTGAAGCATTTACCCTCTCCTAATACAACATAAAGTGAAATTTCAGGTTCTGTCCCTAATTTCAATTAGAATGTGATTTTGATTGTTGGTGAAAATTGGGGCCTTATGATCCACCAACATAAAAAAAACCTTTGCCCTGAAATCAAGGTTAATTAATGCCTGCTGATATTCTGAGCAGTTGTTTTCATTCTTAGCATTGACAACATATTGGAGTTTCAGTCAGTGAAGGGCAAAATAAAGTGTCAAGTACAGGTAGCTAGGATAATCAGGAGCTATGGAATAAATATTTGAAGTGCAGTTATGTAAAGGAAAGGAATTATCTTCCTTGCACAGTGGTGCAAGCAAGAGCAAAAAGAAAAATTCAGGAAACAGAGTTTTGAAAAATTACAGAAAAAGTAGCCTGTCAGATCTTGAAGGATATGAGGAACAGTCAAAAGACATCTCTTTTGCCTCATGGTTTTAAAATTAATTTGATAAATAATGATATTAGAAAGCATACCCTTAAGGAAATGCTTAGGGTATAAAGCACATACTTTACTTCTTCTTACAAGACTTGTTCTCCCAGTGTCTGTGAATGATGCCCCATCACCTTTGAAGTCAAGGGCATACCATTTACTGAGGTCAAGAATTCAATTCCTGTTCCTAGGATTTAAAGCTCTCATCTGCAAGATCTGTTAGAAAGAAAACTACTGAAACTTTTTAAGTTGGATATTTTCATTTGATCCTGACATGATCTACCTGGACTTGTGCCAAGCATTTGACACTGTCCTGTTAAATTGGACATGGATTTGGTGGATGACCCACTCAGTGGAGAAGGAATTGGCTGGATGGCCACACTCAGAAAGTTGTAGTCAATGGCTCTATGTCCAAGTGGATGTAAGTGAAGAGTGGTGTCCCTCAGGGGTCAGTACTGGGACTGTTTGATATCTTTGTTAGTGACATGAACAGTGGGATTGAGTGTGCCCTAAGCAAATTTCCTGACACCAAGCTGTGTGGTTGACACACTGGAGGAAAGGGATGGGATCCAGCAGGACCTTGACAGGCTTGACAGTTGGGCCAATGCATATCTCATGAAGTTCAACAAGGCCAAGTGCAAAGTTCTGCACCGGGGTCAGGCGATTCCAAACACAAATACTGCAGAACTGCAAAACAGAGAAAGGTTAAATGTGCCATTCCTGAGCTCTGGGTCACAGTAGATGGATGCTTATCTCATGCCTTTTTCTTTGGCATGTTAGGGCCATTTCTGAGAACAGGCAGCTTTTCCTAGCATTATCCCAGAGTGCATGTTCTCCCACCTTTTCCATAAGAATAAAGTCTCAAATTTTCACTTAATTTTTCATAGACCCTATGGCACAGTAAATTTTGCTGGTTTTACTCAGAGTAAAAAACAGGCTAGGGTAGTTCTATTTGCTGTGTTCCTCCCACAAAATAAAACAGGACACGTATAAGAAGAGAGCAACAGAGAACACACAGAATATTTACGTTGCTCATGGAAACCAAGTGTCCATGAAGGACACACATATGTATTGCTTCCTTTCATTTGTCCCGATTATGACAGTCAGTGGGAAGGAAGTTCCAGGATACAGATATTTTTGCCTATACAGGACTGAAAGACATTGTAATACTTTTGCTCCCAAAATGGAAAAGCACACATCAGACATGACATGATAAGATAGTGGCAGGTAAGGTAAGGCCCTGCCTTTCTCTGATTTATCTGGCCACTGTCCTTTAGCTGACAAAGCATTGATCAGATTACTACCCAGCCAGCTTCCTGTCTGGCACCCGAGTGATGCAGCTGCAAAATCTGGGAAAAGCTCATTCCCAGCAAATGCCACCCACACAGGCCAAAACCAATTATGGCCAACAGAGATTAATGCACTTTAGCATGAAAGAAGTTTCATTGCATATAAGGAAGAAGTTCTTTCCTGTTAGGGTGGTGAGGCACTGGAATGGGTTGCCCAAGGAAGTTGTGAATGCTCCATCCCTGGCTGTGTTCAAGGCCAGGTTGCACAAAGCCTTGGGTGACATGGTTTAGTGTGAGGTGTCCCTGCCCATGGCAGGAGGGTTGGAACTGGATGATCTTAAGGTCCTTTCCAACTGTAACTATTCCATGATTCTATGATTCTATTGGTGTAAGGTTATGTAATACATAATATATGCCCAAGCATACGCCCACTGACCAGTCATGATGTATTTCAGTTTGGGAAAAAGCCCATAGTTCTTTGAATTAAGTAATAAAAGGCATTTTAAACCATTATGGAAACTACAGAGAATGCCAAACAGATGGAACTGAGAATCCTTCTTTGTTCACGTCCCATTCAGGATAAACTGTGTCAGTTTTTCAGAATTCATCCAGTCTTTTACTGATATCTGAGATGATACAGCTGACCCAAATATCCTGTGCATTTTCTGTGTTGTGGGATAAGATACACATAACTTACTTACCAAGAGCACTGGTTTAAAGGAGCAAATTGTTTGACCATCAATACAAGGTATTGCTCTAATGTTAAAAAAGTACTACTATCACAATATTTTAAAAATTGAAGATGTTGAGATGGAAACGATTTTAAAATAATATTAGGAAATCCCTCCTGGTAAATTCCTCTGAATTTAGGAAGACAACTGAAAATATCTGACTGCTTGTCATGCCACCTAACTTGCAAGGGAAACAAAGTAACTAGGATCTTAGATGCCACAATATTAAAATTCATATTCTACAACAGTGTCATACTTACTAAGACAGCTAAGATTAAAAAAAAATAAAGAAAATAAAAATTTAAAAAATAATGTCTATGAATATGGTTCTATGGAAAGATCCAGGTACTCATCAGCTTTCATTGCCAAGTTCCCTATTCAATCATTTTTCTACTGTGCTGTACTGCAAAATGTTAATGCAGTTGTTGTCATTGTCTAGTTGTTGGATACAGTGCTAAGAATGTCCAGGAGATTAAAAGATTTATCCATGACAGTCAGCTGAAGTATTACAGGGCAGTTCCACACATTAAGCTAAGTGTAATAAAATGTCTGTCATTCTTGTTTCCATTTATCCTTCAACCTGCATAAAATAACTAATAGAGGATTTGACAAGTAAGAAATCATATTTAGGTGATGTGGTCATGAAACAGATTTTTAAAATAAGTATTTTAACTATTATTGAAACTATTCCAGTCCAAGGTGAGACAAAACCACTGCTGTATGTTGTCACAATGTTGCCCATTGTGGTATTCTGCCAGTTGAATCCAGATTTGATTTGCTAATGTATTATTGTATATGTTGCTATTAGTGTAAATGTGACAGCTAGACTACTTTTTGGAAGAGTAAGTTTATTCTTATGGTTATGAATGTGTGATGCTACTCTTCTGGAAGGCCAAAAAGAAGCCCTGTTAGTAGTACAGACAAAGCTAAAAATAAGGACATTGGGTGCAACTAACATCTGAATTATGGATTCCAAGAGCTTTTGAGGTGATGCCTGCAGCTGTGCTGTGCTGATGAAGGAACACAACCAAACATAATTCTGCATGGCTGGCAGATGAAGGCACTCAAAAAAGGCAGGAGGAGAGCACTACCTTTTATTTCAGCCTTGTGGGAAATAAGGGGGGTCCTGTATTTTTCTACTGGTGTTTTCATGGTTGCAGGACAAAAGTGAAACAATTACATATGCAAAAAGAAAAGTATTTATTAATTCAGATTTATGCAGTATCCCATCATCAAAAGAACTTTGTGAATAGAAATTATTTAAAACTTGATAGCATAATGAAGAGTGAGAAAATTCAGTGTGGTTTCCATAGGAGCATTACCAGACTTGCCAGGGAAATGAGTACTCCATTTTTCAGTCCTCCAGAAATAAATCAATGGTTAACAGAGGAGTATATTGGAGCAGTGAGTATCACTTCCGGTGAGAGTGGGTAAGGGCTTGCCTACAGCTAATTAGACCAACAGGAGTCTTTCTGGATCAAGGCCAAAAAGGAACATAAAACCAGACCTCTGTCAGGACACACAAATGTGAGACGGCAAAGCTTCACATGGCCTTGAGGAAGGCTATGTATGAAGCAGAGGTGCTTTCCTCAACAGGGATGCTATGTGTACATCTCCCCAGTGGGCAGGGAGACTTTGGTCACAGTGTACTGCTCTCCTACTAATCAGCAGAAAACTGCAGCTCTTCCCTCTCTTTTCTCTAGCATATTTGAAATAAATCTACTCTGTAGATCACAGCTGATCTCAACATTTTCAGTCTTCTCTCTTTTAATGGGGTGAGGTTAGACAGGTTCTCAAACATTTTTACCCCTATTAATTCTTATGTCCCCTGAATGACAGCAAATACTAGTCTTGCAATGCCACAGTGCTAAGCTACACAGGTCTCTTGGTGCTTTGGGGAGGGTTATGATGTTTGCTAGAGAGGCTTTTGTGTTTGAAGCAACAGTGAATGCAGTTTGGAAAATGGTTTTTAAAACCTTGGTCTGTATTACAGGAATACCTCTCAAATGTCCTTTCCACAAGGTTCAGAAGAGCATTTCAGGTCACTTGCAATGAGCTTTTGCTGCTTGTTCTAGGTTGTTTTCTATATTTCTACATAAATTTTAACAGTAAAAGGTATGAAGCAGCACGAACTTGGCTGTCTCCTGAACTATACTGATGTGATCTGACAGATCTTTCAATCTATTGGTTTCATAAGCCATAAGGACTATTTCAGTAAGAGTACACATTTTCATTTTATCACCTATCAAAAGTCTCTACACATCTTCCCAAATATAAATGTGACAACCTAAGTGAGTGGAACCAAAAAGATTTTGTAAAATGCATTTTAATTTTTAAAAAGTATATATATCTTATTAAAAGATACTATATTACTACACTGGAGCAATGGATCCTTTTCTTTAAAGACCAGATTTTAAACTGAAGAGAGAAAGTAATGATGCTATTCTTGAGGTATAACACAAGCAGCATCTTTAGATTTTAAGGCAGATTCTCTGTGGAGTGGTTCCAGTGAAGGCCATGGAGTTCTGCAGATTATGTCTACTAAGGATATGTCTGAAAGTGGCAAGTGACTGAAGAGTCGTCTCAGAAAAAAAAGAAAATGAGAGGATCAAAACCCATCTAATATGTATTCAGGAGGGATTGTACAGAAATAAAAGGGCAATATTAAATGTCGTATACTGGAAACAGGGAAGAATGATGCAAGCAAGAGAGAGGAAGAAGAAAAGAAAAGCTACAGTTGATCAGAAATTGCAGAGAAAAGATGATAAAGGCAGCAAACTGTCAAGCTGGGCTGAGGCCAGCTGAATGATGCATCAAGAATGTAGCCTGCTTATAAAGCAAGGGAAAATTACAATAGTGAGAATAAAATCATTAATTGAAGCCTGTTGTGTGAGGGTCTAAATACTCGTGCAATTTTGAGACCCACTTTGTCCCCAGACAAAGTTGCTTTGAGCCATCTGTCAGGGCCAATTTTTTACTGCAGTTGATTGGCACCTGTAGTTAGTCTAAAGTACTGCACTTGATAAATATGGTTTTCCATAGGAACAATTTTTTCTTCTTTTTGAAATGTCCTATTTCTGTAGAGGTTTACAATTCAAAAACATTAAAAAAATACTTTATGGAAGTTAGTAGTTTTCTGGGTTTTTTCCCAGTGAAAAATCTGAAGTTTTTTACATTTGATATCACACCTAACTTAATTGGTACTTACGCTGATAAAAACCAAAGGAAGAGAGAAAGAAAAAAAAAGAAAAAAAAGAAGTTTTTAAATTAACCAAGAAATCAGCCCTTAACAATGAGCTCAAGAAAAGGAGATACTAGTACCATTATGTGGATTGTGGAACTTCTTCTCATTACCTACCTATTTTGTTTAAATCACTAGAAATGATCAAATTGTAAGAAAAACTGAGTTACTGAGACAAGCTCACATACTGACTTGTAGGTAAATACCAGATATAGGACTGGACCTAAACTGCGTCAACATAAATAGAATATGTGTCAATAGAGCAGCCTTGAGCCAAAGTGACATCATTTCACTCACCTTTGAAGAATGAGCCTGTAAAGTTCCTCATGTCACACCTATGCTGACATGACAGCAAATGCAAGACTTGTCAGAACTAATAAATGTATTTATTACCATTTTCCCAATGGTAAGAGGGTTTATAGTGCAGACTGTATTATAGACCAGATGTGGTTTGGGGGCACTCAGATATGGTGACTTCTGTTGCGGACCTTATCTTTCCCACAGGTTTATGAAGGAATTTTCTTATTGCAGCTCAGTCTTTGTTTTTATCACACTTATTATTTTGAAAAGCAGAGGGAAATTCCCCCTTGATTCTTGCTTTCCCTCTTTGAAGCACTGATTACAAACTCAGCCTTTTCCAAGGTTTCTTCTTGTCATCAGTCTTGCAGTTTCTGTCTTGCCTCTCAGCTCTTTGATATACTCTGAAGTCAGCCTGTTACTTTTATATGTTGCTGTATATCAGACTGAAACCTTTGCGCCATGATGTTATCAATCCATTCCATTGATTTTGGTATTTTTATCTTCTAGGCCAGTTGCTCCTCTTTAGGGTTTTGTTTAATATTGTCAACACTATAGGAGCATATATAAAGGGCATGGATGGTAGATACATGTGATTATAGCACAAGAGACTATAGCCTACCTAACGCTTTGCAGTTCTGACGTGGGCTCTCAACCTCAGAGCTTTCACATATATATGTATGCTTTCAATTAGTCCTAGAAACTTGAAAAACTGAGTGGAATTAGTTCTAGTCCTGAACCTCAAAGAACACAAACAGAATCTGTGTGTTCCTATGGAACTGGCCTGCATAAAAAAGGATTTTATTAGATCCTTTGTCTTAGAAACCAACATTGGTGTCAGGACCTATATTTTAATTCAATATTAGATTGTGAATTTCAATGACTAATGAATTTTATTTTGTAAGTCTTGATGAAATCTGAACATTCCAAATTTTACAGTGTTTCTTTTTGAAGGAAAGAAAAGATTTTTTTATTTTTTCCCCAAGGGTTTTGTAAAAGAGTATTCTGAAAGATCTAAAACTTCTTCAATCAGTTGTTGCAAGGTAAAACATAGTTACATATATTGAACTTAAGCTGATGCATGGCATGTACATGAAATATGAAATAAGCTGGATAATTTAAGTGCAGTCTTTCCAAATTCTGATAAAATACGGTTAGCTGAAGAGTTTCTTTTTAATACTGCACCTATTATGCATCCTGACACACCTGACATGTATTTATTTCAATTTGTTGAATCAACCTATTTTGCCACGTCAGTATTTTCTCCACTCTGTGTGCACTCTAACATGGGACATGGGAAATTTTGTAGTTTTCAGTTAGCAATCTCTTGGGGAAGCCAACTTTTCAATTCATGGAAAAATACACCCTTTTAGGGGAGTTCTAAGCCACAGATTTTCATACCACTGTTTTAAAACCATAGGATATTGTTTGAAACTTTTTTTTTGTTTTTCATTTTTTTATGCCTTCTTATTATTTTATGTAATTCTAGTGAACTAGGAAAGCAGCATGACCATCAAACTCAAGCCAAGCAGCACAGAATAAAACTTCCAAAATCTGTATTTGGAGCAGACTAAAAAAGCTTTCAAAAATTCATTCAAAGCTGGAACAAGCCCTGGAAAAACCTGTGCAGATGGTACTTATTTACTGGAACCAGCTGTGCAGCCATATACTGGAGCAGGCTGGGGAACTTGAAACACAGCATCTCTTAAAATAAAATTCTTCCCAAGGATTTATCAATCACAGTGAAAGATAGCTATTCTGCATTAGGCTAGTCAAGTGCAACACTGTGATGGGAAGTTAGAGGCCCAGGTAAAGTCCTTCTGCCTGAATCTGGAACAAGGTTTAACCTTTTCATTTCCATAATCCGTATGAATAACCGACAGTGGTTGCCAACCACAGTTAGGAAGGTCTCAGCCCTTCTGCTTTCTGATATTTTCCTCTAGCCCTTGCTAGAGTCTCCTTTGCTCCATGCCGAGTTTCCTGCACTCTCTAGCAGGCCTGATCAAGCCATGGCACTGCCTTCTTGGACTGACGTCCCCACATCCCAAGCACTGCTTCCTCTCAGTGCTGCCTCCTTGCTTTCTTCTGATCTCTGCCACTTTTGCAGCTCCCTGGGCTACACCATGGGACACCAGTGCTGCCTTCTCTCAGCAACCCTGGCTTTGACTGGGGATGGAACTAGTGAGCTTGGCAAAGCTGGGTAAGCTCAGCTTTGCTCCTTATCTCCGTGACTGCTTACTGGAGTGTGACCCACAGGCTGGAAAACACTGCTTGAAACAGCAGTGCACCAAAAGTATCTTTCTCTCTCTCTCTCTCTCTCTCTCTGAAGTGAAAACAAATACGAAAGCTGTTTGAAATGATGTTCAGGAGGAAGATGGCAGAAATGAAACTGACTTAAGTTTTAGGTTCCTTTCAACTGAAAGTGAAATGCAGAACCAACACATCTACCTCCAGGTAGTAAGTGGCAACAATCTCTGCAGTACCAAAACTTCTACCTTTGCAACAGTTTTTTCCACAAATGCTGCTGTGTAATATTTAAAAGGGTACCTGGACAGGTATTCACTTCTGCCAAATCATTGTGCTGCCATTAATCACACACACCCACAAAGGCAAAAATAAGAGGTTATTCTGAGTCTGGAAGCTGGGAATTTTCAGGATCCTTTTTATGCTTCCAACTTGAAAGCTGGAGGGATCCTGGTCCTAATTTGTCTAATCAGACAAATCTAGTGAAATTAAGGAACTGAACACAAGAGAAAAACAATCCTCACACGGTTTAAATGGACACTGTGTTGTGATATTCAGAATGTTACAACAGTTTACATTTAATCTAGGTAAATATTTTACTGGAATAATAACAATGATTAAATGGTGTGTCAGTAGCAACATTCACAAAGCTCAAGGAGAGAAGATGAAACAATATGAGAATCGTTTTGTCTTGTAGAGACATATTTGTTTTTGCTCTGTTGTTAGTCCTCTAACCCCAAATTTCTTACGTACGCTTGTTAAAGGGAGAGATACAAAAAGAAAACAAAGCAGCTGGAAATCATTGAGAGGTATAAATGTCTCTTGGCCATGTAATTTCAAAGATTTTGATTGTGTAAGTCAGAACTATTGCGTCAGTATATGACAAATAAATAATAATATTTACAACTATCTCTATAAACACATAACTCTGAGACATTATCAAGTTTGTTTTTTCACAGTCTTTAATAGTACCTCAGCCATCAGAAGTTTGTCTTGCTGATCCATGATTCACACAAAAGAAGTCTGTATTAAAAAATAAAAAAATGCAATTTCTTTAATATTGCATGCTAAGAGGAAGGAAAAAAATACATTGTATTTGGGAATAGGAATTTGTTGGGTTTTTTATTTCCAGTCAAACTTTTACATTTAGCAGGAAAGAATAGCACTTCATTAAAGAGTCTATGAACAAAGAGAACTACACTTTTTAAAACAAACCTGATATTGTGTGAAAAGCATATTTTTTTAGAGATTTTAGTATTCCTTCCTACTATTCCTTAAAGTTTACACTGAAGAAAAATTCCTGCACAGCTTAATTATATGTATGATGCAATTCCTGCAGGGGAAATGTCTGAAAGTGGTACAGAAATTCACCTTCCATTCACTAGCTAAAAAGCTGGCGCATCACTCTTCCTGTGCAATGCTCTGCTGGTTTTCGGAAGAAATTAAATGCTGCTGGCATTGTGAAGATTTATAAGAAGATTCAGTAATCACTGTGAATAATCATGCTGTTCATGCAGCCTTGAGCATTTGAAGTCTCTTGCTCACCAATATTTTATGTTCTTATTCAGTATTATTCATCATTATTTTCTGCCCTTCAGACTTAAGTTTTCTGTTTTTTTTTTTAGCATAGCACATTATTTTTTTTGGATTTTATATTCTTGCCCCACTGTTACCACACTATCCTGCTTTACTTATTAAATGTAACTCCCCCTTATTATTAATAAATCATCTTGGGCAAGTACGGCCATTTCTGTGTGTTTGTTATTTTCCATATCATGCATATTTAATTACTGCAACAGGAAGGATATCTTGTAAATATTTTTAGTAGACACATAGCACACTTGGCTTAGATTGGACAGTTGTTTATAAATCATTATGGGCATCGCGCCGTGAGAATCATTCTCCTCATAGCACATTTATTTGGTTTTGTTTCCGGTTTAGAGTAAAAGAGATTTTTTTTAAGTTGGTCCATGTTTACCCATCTTTGCACAGAGATGAACTTCACTGAAATGAAGAAGAGCCAGGTTTGAGCCCCACTGGAAATGATCTGTAGTGGAACATGGATAGTACATGGTCTGTGCATATTTCTCCCCATTAACAGGCCAAGTTATACCTTTAAGCAGCAATTGCAAAATTCTCACCCAGATGAACTAGGCAACGAGAAATGAACGGAGCTCAAAGGTCTCTCTTCTTTCTCCCTCAGTCACAGGATGGGTTTATTTTATAATTTTTCCTTCTCAGAAGTAGATGTGGCTTTATTTGTCCTAACCACAGCGGACCACCATGGACATGGTCACCTCTACCAAGAGCTGAATCTATGCACAACGCATTAGTGAGGAATAGAAAAAAGCAAAGAAACCTTGGAAAGACAATCTCTGTCTAGCTGCACCTTTGCTTTTTATAAGACCTACTAGTGAGTGCAAATATTTCATTCTTTAGTAATTTCAATATGATTTTGAAATATTCCCCTCCTTCTGAAGTAAAATACCCATTTTGCATGGAGGAATGGCAATGTGTTGAGTTTCTGGGCAAGCTATACATTATCAACATTATTGCACGGAGGCTCTTATTCCATAGAGTTGGTCAGCTCTAAATGAATGTTGCAGGTGCTTTCCAGATAATAGATCTGGACAGGTCTTCACAGTTCTTTCCAACATGTCTTTCCCTGAATAGAATTGCCTATGCTGACATGAATTAACATTAGCCTCTAGTTTGTCTGCTCTTGATCTTATTTTCCTCCATTAAATATTAAGATCTGAACTGTGAATCTAAGATTAAGGAGCACTTAATTTTCTCTCAAAAGAGATACTCAGGCTGTCCTTAATGGCCCGAAACACAAGCCAAAAGGAAGAATAATATCTGCATATTTATACTGCCTTGTGAGCAGTCTAAACTTATCATAAGACTAAATCCTACCTGCTTCTGTAGCATTTACCAGAGAGGAGCTGCTAGGCAGCACTCTGATCCCATAATCATGGCTGCTGAGTGTCTGGAACACATTGTTAGCCCAGAGGGGCTAGATGGAGATTTTTTGCCAGGCAGCAGGGTGTAACGTAGCCCATGGTAATGAGATGCACCTTTCCTTGTATACTGTGTCACAATCAGCACTAGAGGTTTCCTTGCTGTGTTTACCCAGAGCCAGTCCTGAGGTTTCTGCTACAGCCAGAGATAAAACAGAAAATTCATCTCTGGTCCCTAGTTGGGGCAACTCCACAACAGCACTGCAGGCAGAACTAGTGAATCCAGATTTGCTGTCAGTGTGGAGTAGTGGCTGCCTGAAATGAGCATTTCACAGCCTGACCCTCTCTTACTGGGCACCTACATGCACTATCTGCTTGTAATAAGATGTTATTATTCTCATTATAATTCTGTGCTACATTTCAGTTTGTGCTCTGCAAAACAGACCACCTATTTCTGCTAAAATGCCATTCTAACTATTGTGACTACAAATGAAGTCTTATTTGAAAGAATTGCAGTGGATAAAGAACTGGCTGGATGGCCACATGCAAAGAGTTGCGGTCAATGGCTCAATGTCCAGATGGAGACCAGTAACGAGTGATGTCCCTCAGGGGTCAGTGTTGGGACCGGTCTTGTTTAACATCTTTGTCGCTGACATGGACAGTGGGATTGAGTGTACCCTCAGCAAGTTTCCCAATGACACCAAGCTGTGTGGTTCAGTTGATACGCTGGAGGGAAGGAATGCCATCCAGAGGGACCTTGACATGCTTGTGAGGTGGGCTGATGCCAACCTCATGAAGTTTAGCCATGCCAAGTGCAAGGTGCTACACCTGGGTCAGAGCAATCCCAGGCACAGCTACAGGTTGGGCAGAGAAGAGATTCAGAGCAGCCTTGTGGAGAAGGACTGGGGGGTGCTGGTCGTCAATGAGAAAATGAATATGGGCCGGCTTCAGTGTGTGCTTGCAGCCCAGAAAGCCAACCGTATCCTGGGCTGCATCAAAAGGAGCGTGACCAGCAGGTTGAAGGAGGTGACCCTGCCCCACTACTCTGCTCTCTTGAGACCTCACTTGGAGTATTGTGTACAGTTCTGGTGTCCTCAACATAAAAAGGACATGGATCTGTTGGAACAAGTCCAGAGGAGGGCCACGAGGATGATCAGGGGACTGGAGCACCTCCCATATGAAGATCGGCTGAGACAGTTGGGGCTGTTCAGCCTGGAGAAGAGAAGGCTGCATGAAGACCTCATAGCAGCCTTCCAGTATCTGAAGGGGGCCTATAAGGATGCTGGGGAGGGACTCTTCATTAGGGACTGTAGTGATAGGACAAGGCGTAACAGATTAAAACTTAAACAGGGGAAGTTTAGATTGGATATGAGGAAGAAGTTCTTTACTGTACCTGTGGTGAGGCACTGGACTGTGTTGCGCAGGGAAGCTGTGAATGGTCCATTCTTGTGGTGTTCAAGGCCAGGCTGGACAGAGCCTTGAGTGACATGGTTTAGTGTGAGGTGTCCCTGCCCATGGCAGGGGAGCTGGAACTAGATAATCTTAAGGTCATTTCCAACCGTAACTGTTCTATGATTAGTATTGCTAAAGACAGATGTGCCATCAGGTATGTAATTATTACTGTGAATCCTATCTTTCTATTCAAGGAAAAATTTCATTTGATTCTTTTGATGTGCATTGTATTAAACCTGAAATGCTAAGAGAAATTTTAGGTGAAGCCATTTGATAAAAGTTTTTAAATTCCTATTGAAGAACTTCACAGCATAGAACTGCATTACATTCATCATAAATTATACTTGCAGGCATATGGTGATATGGCTTATCTTAAGGTCCTTTCCAACCCTAACTATTCTATGAGTCTATGATTCTAACAATGATCGAGCTGTAGCTACCTATCACCAGTCTTAGCTTTTTAAGAATTCAGAGAAAAAGCTTAAAAAATTCAACCTCAGATTGAGTTGTTAATCATGAATACAGGGTGTTGTTTTAGAAAGTGGAGGTTTGCTAATTCAGACAGCAAGAAAGAAAAGCATGAATGCTATGTGAATAGCAGCAAACTCAAAGTAATTGAATGCAATATTCACAGTTGATGCAGTTATTTATAGTTTTGAAAACCATTTAAATTCAATGAGAAATGCAGATTTAGAGAGGCAGAGCATTCCAGAGTTTTCATTTACAACAGAGATTAAATGACAGAGAAATTGTATGTGCGTGATAAAGCTATATGTGGGCCTAATTCGTGTCAGTATGGATGCACATCGGTAATTGTTTGCACACAGCCAGGAAAATATAAACTGTTAAGGCAGTGCTAAGTATTGCTATGATGAAAATGTATGAGGAGCTGGTCAATAGACTGAAATAGAATTCTGAAAAAGAAGTGGAAAATACGTTTTGAAAGGCTCTAGGATTGTTATTTTTATTAATTGTATTCATTTAGACTTTTGGCAACAAGTTGTTAAAGCTTGCTATATAGGCCTATCATTCCAATTCAGTCTCATCAGCTAGTCATGACCAAATCTTACCTCTTCCTTTCTGTGATATGCATCTCTAGTTTAATACAGAGAGTAAAGCATAGTGTAAAAGGCAGGAGTGACAACAGTGTGACAAGGGTGCTTGCAGAAGTGACAGTTCAGATCTTACACATCTACTCAATGTCCTTGCTTTGCAAATATTTTTCTGAACATACTATCATCTTTTGAAAAAGAGGTTACACTGTACTTTCTAAGTAGAAACTACATTTTGTCTGTGCTTTTTAATCTCTCTGACCTGCTGCACTGCCTTTGTGGCACAGCAGGCAGTGTCCTGCAGAACCCCAATATGAAGGGTTATTTCCCACTTTCTTCTACTCATTCTTCTGCACAGCTCTAGGAAATCTCAGCGGTTGTGATATTCAGTAATGGAGGTTTAATTTCTAAAGTATTTCTTAAGAAGTGCAATTTGGGGAACTATAAAGTGATTTTTTTAAGCACTCTCTTTCCCTGACTTCTGGTAACCTGTAGTCCAAAACACTGAAGGGAGGATGACATTTTGATGAACTGAGATGAGTGTTTTTTCTAAAACTGCCGGGTGGAGTGCAAGTGCCTGAAATTCCAAGATAGGGATTAAAAGCAGCCTCTTTCAAAAGTGGCTAGGGAGGTTTCAGCCCTGAAGGGAGTGACAAGGGAATTTTCATCTCCCTGAAGCCATTAGGATTGTAAATATGTAATTTAGGGCAGGAGCTGACTGACGAGTGTAAGAACATTGAGTGTCTTGAAGACAGCTGGCAGAGTACATATAAACAATGCCTGGGCTCTGGTATGGTGTGTAGAAGCACTGCATGCACTTCCAAAAATAACAAAGAAATCACTTGTTTATACAGGAAACCTATATGCTATCGAAACACAGCTGACATGGCTTGTAAACTTCCAGGAGAGTATCTCCATGGCACTTCTTAAAAGAATACCTGAATAATGCTCCGTTTATGGAACAATAAATTCTAATGTGACTTAAAATCAAAGATTTTGTTGTTACCTTCTTGTAGATTGTGCTGTAGAAGTACAGCTGCATATCCATTACCTGTTGTCCTAGTTTTGGCTGGGATAGAGTTAATTTTCTTAGTAGCTGCTATAGTGCTGTTTTTTTTATTTAGTATGGAAATAATGTTAATAACTCACTGACGTTTTAGTTGTTGCTAAGTAGTGCTTACCCTAACTCAAGGACTTCCCCATGCTCTACCAACTCAAGCAGTTTCCCATGCTCTGCCAATGCCGAGGTACACAAGAAGCCAGGAGGAAGCAGAAACAGGACAGATGGCCCAAACTAGTCAAAGGGATATTCCATACTTTAGAATGCCATGCTCAGTATATGAACTAGAGGGAGTTGGCTGGGAGCTGCCAATCTGCTTGAGGACCAGCTGGGCATCAGTCAGTGCAGGGTGAGCAATTGTATTGTGCATCACAGTTTTTCTTGGGTGGGGGGTGTTATTCCTCTCTCTCGTTTTCATTACTACTACTACTATTATTATTATTATTGTTGTTGTTATATTATATTTTCCTTTATTTCAGTTATTTAACTGTTCTTTTCTCAACCCATGGATTTTACTTTTTCTGATTCTCTTCCCCATCCCACTGGGGCAGGGGAGCGTGAATGAGTGTCCACATGGTACATAGTTGCAAGTTGGGTTTAAACCACAACACCTGTTCACATTTGAGGCTAGTGATGACCAAAGATCCCAGTGATACCTAATAATGCCCAAAGTGGGCCCATGTGACCCTCATGATGTGAACATGAGGCCAAGGGCAAGATCCTGCACATGGGTAGGGGCAACCCAAAGGGATGAGAAAAGCCCTGCAAGGCTGAAAGGACTTGGGGATCCTGGTGGATGAAAAACTGTAAATGAACTGGCAATGTATGCTCTCAGCCAAAAGAACTAACTGCATCCTCAGCTGCAGCAGCAGAAGAGTGGTGAGAAGGTTGAGGGAGGTTATTCTGCCCCTCTGCTCTGCTCTGGTGAGACCACACCTGGATTACTGCATCCAGGTCTGGAATCTTCAGGCAAGAAAGACATGGATGTGCTGCAGTGGGTCCAGAGGAGGGCCACAAAAATGGACAGAGGGATGGAATACCTCTTCGATGAGACTGAGAGAGTTGAACTTGTTCAGCTTGCAGAAGAGAAGGCTCTGGGAGACCTTATCGTGGCCTCTCAGTACTTATAGAGGGCTTATAAGAAAGAAGTGGACAGAATTTTTAGCAGGACTTTAACGATAGGACAGTGGGTAGTGGTTTTGAAATAAAAGAGGGTAGGTTTAAACTCGATAAAAGGAAGAACATTTTAATGATAAGGGTGGTGAAACACTGGAACAGATTGCCTAGAGAGGCTGTAGATGCCCCATCCCTGGAAACAAGCAAGGTCAGGTTGGATGGGACTGAGCAACCTGATGTCCCTGCTCATTGAAGAAGGGTTGCACTAGCTGACCTTTTAAGGTGCCTTTCAATTCAAAGCATTCTATGGCCGATACTGACCTTCAATACACACAGAAATATATCCACTAAAGAACTTTTTATTCAAAGATTCACATCTTTCTCTGCAGTATATATGAGTAGTTATTTGTAAGAAACACCAAATTCCTCATCAGCCTCCACGCTTTGGAGTCAAAGAAATTTACAATAATTAAGTAGCACATTTGTTGTATGTGACCTGAACAAATGAATCAGGCACCCTAAGGAGAAAACAACTTTGAACTCAGGTCTGTTACATCTCAAACCAATAATTTAATAACCTGACCATCTTTTCTTCAAAGATGATTACTAGGTGAAAATCAAAATCTTCTGAAGTACCTCACAGTGGGCACCCAAAATCAAAATTTGTAGTTGTTCTGTAACCCACAAACAAATACTGATCTCTTTGCTCATTATAGAGTATTAATTGAGTAGAACAGCAGCTGGTCCAAGGAATTTTAGTAGACTTTAGATCTTGCCCTAAAACTGTGTGAAAGTTACTGAATCTAAATTAAAACAAATTATAAGGCTTTGACACCATGCTAAGCAATGGTTACACTCGGGAAGTATTTGCATCTGTTATTTTTTCCTCTGTAAGTACTGCAGTGTTCTGGGAGATTTCAGAGTTCACTGGAATAATGCTGCTTTTTCTCCATCAATCAGCTGCATTCATAATTCTGTTGTTTCTCTGAGGCAAAATAGGCAGCCAAGCTTATTCTTGTTACTAATATTGTAACAACAATACAAAAGTTAGGGCATTTTTTCAAAATTAAGCCCATTGGAAATAATCCATTTTTGCAAGCAGAGAAAGATAACAGGATCAAGCTGGCTGCAACCATATAGTCAGTTTACAGTCCTTAGAAAGATCACAGAATATGCAGCAGTTGTCAACTACCTTCTTTCTTAGAAGTCAGTCTTCTAGGGTACTGGTAAACAGAGTGGCCTCATTAAAGACTTTAAATTAACTAGAACCCCTGGTATACCCACCATCTTCAGTAAACAGATTAATATGACCCAAAGTCCCTTTGCTAATATCTTTCTATGTATTGAAGACAGTGTTATATTCAGCAAAATGCACAGTATTTCTTCTTGATTTAGAACACAATTTTATGAAAACTGAATTAAATTTCTGACTCAGTAGGTGCTTACAAACATGGGCATCTGTCAGATTTTTCAAAACCATCCACATACTTATATACATAATTTGAATATCTTGCCCCAAGTTTTTTTATTTTGTGATTTTTTTTTCAATATGGAAGTATGTAGCTACTGAAAGAGTATGAAATGAGAAAAGTAAGGAGTATTTACCCCAGACCTTCTTTGTACCTTATTAAGTGCTGGTTTACCATTATGCTGTTTACTAAAGCTTTAAACAGAGAACAGCACAAGGAAAGGGATTTCAAGGTTCATTCACAGAGCCTAATATTAACCCTCAGAAGCTAATCTACCTATATTTCTTCCAAAGTGAAAAAGAGGGTAGAAAGAAGAGGGAAAGAGGCTTAACAGAGCACAGGACATAAATGGAGTTGAAATTTGACTTGCCCTCTGGAGTAAGCATATCTTACTACAGTAAATCATGAGAAGAGTTTAGGAAGATTAGTTCAGGTCTCTGAATCCAGTTATATATGAATTTAAACTCTGAAAGAGCAAAGTAGGAAGACACAAGTTTAAATCCATGACTCTGTAATTTTTGCTTAGCGTGGTCAATTCACACCTAATATCACTTGCAAGTAAAAAATTATGCAAGTACCTTTGAATGTTGTCTCTTGACAGATCCTGAAACAGTGCTCAGTACTTATGAACAAAACTAGTGCATGTCCTGCATCAGTAGAACTGTGGGTAGAATTAGTCATGCTGGTTGACAGAGTTAATTGAAATTCAGTCTTTTTCTCTTTCAGTGAGTTACTGATTGATTTTTCTTTTAAAAGTCTAAATTATTAATGGAAGAATCTATGAAAAGAAATTTCAGCCACTTGGTTATTTATGAAATGTCCACCGTGACAGTGTGAATCTTGTGATTAATTATTGGAATAGCTTTTATTGTTTCCCAAAATAGCCATTGCAAACTTTTCCAGCAGGAGGATAATGACAGTACAATGCAACTTCAAACATCACTTGGGGCTGCTGAAGGAAGATATAAGCTGATTTTCACTGACAGGATTCCATACATCTGTAAGTACAGAAAAAAATCACTGTGTTTCTAGTGGAGATGCATGTACAAGCTTTGAGCTTATTGACCAGATCTTACGTGAGACCTGCTGAAAATTTGATTCACTCCAGACTGAGAAGCCAGAGAAATTTATAGACAAATAAAAAACCAATAAAGGATGAGTTGTCATTAACACAGCAAGAAGCACAAAAATATTCAGCTGTAACTAGGAATCAATTTGAAACTCAGATCAATTGCTGATTAAAAAAAAAAAAAAAAAGAAAGAACAAGTCAAGAAATCATCTTTGAGTTCAGACAAAGGGGTTGACATCACATGGCCCAAGTTCAAAATAAACTTACCTTAATCCATGCAGTCTGTCTTGTTCATTCTAAAGGAAATTTTCACATGCTTGAGAAGAATTTCTAGATACAGGAATTGAAGTAAATTAAAAAATTTATTGGCCAACACGTACCATCTTATTTTTCTTAAATATAATAACATTGATTAAATTTAGGTTGCTTTCTCAGAGGCAACTTGATAGAGAATAAAAAACTTGATGCTAGTCTCTAGCCCTTGAGCTAAAAAATCATTTAGACCTTAAGCATCCTACCATCCTCTTATTTTAGGTTAGGCACATGCTTACCTTTCAGAAATACCACACATGCAACAATATTGGTAAACGCAGTGCTTAGAGTTCCTCCTGTACTAGGGCTACAGATTTTGTGTTGTGATATTGTAGGGCATAAAAGACTGAAAAATACCAAGGATGCATCAAAAATTTAGATATCCTAGCAAGAATAAATTCCCAAATGCTGTGTAGCCTTAGCTGCTTTTCAGCAGATGGCACTGTAAGAGCATTTGAATTGAATTCCCAAATATATTTTGTATATTGTAGGCATAAATTGGTCCTTACTACTGAAATTTGACATTTCAAGATAAATGTCGCTTTTTTAGTGATTTGGGGTTTTTTTTAAATCAGTGGAGAGAGGGTAGCAACTAAAAGAGAATGTAATATGACAGTGGTTTGGGATATTTTTGATCACTCCATGTGTATCAAATGATTATTTTAAATTAAGCTAAAATGCAAGCCAGCCTTTTAAAATGTATCCATATAATTTATACTTTAGACTAATTTGTCCTGATGCTTAAATGTATATTACGCACTTCATGGGAAGAGAGATTGCCAAACTAGGGATTACGTTTTCTCTCTGGATATTTGACCAGAGTGAAAAGTCTAGTGCAAAAGTGAGAACAGTATTGAGCCAGTCTATCACCATTCTCTAGTAAGCATTTTTCAGAACCTTGTTGCTATACTGTCTAAGGCATTTACACATTGATAAACACAGTGGATATGGACATTTGGCTTTGAATCAGTATTTAGCTTTGATCTCAATTTTTCAAATACCAATTTAAAGCTGAATACAAGGGCATTTAACTCCATCCTCCAAACACCAACTCAACAGCCAGCTCAGCCACTTTCTTTCTTCATGTCAGTGTCTGATCTCCTTACTGATTCATTTGTTACACCTCTTGTTCCTTTCTCAGCAATCAGTTCTCCAGTTGGCTTGTCTTAAACTAGGTGTTTTTTCCATTGTTAATTCTCAGGGAGCCCCATTTCCACCTCCATCATCTGTTACTTTGCTGTTCGCTTGTTATGAGGTACATGGGAACTAAAGCACTGGGTACTGTCAGGGGACCCTCACCCTTTCTGACACTCCTTGGGGAACCAAAGGTGATGGGTGAAAAGTAGAACATGTCAAGAGTTAAAAGTGAAGCGAAAGAACCATCATGCACAATATTACAGTCATGGTACAACTGAGTATGGGGTGTTTGAAATCAATACAAGTTCTGAGAAAAGCTGAGAAGATGCATAGTCTTTTTGAGTCTTTAATGCAATTGTTACAGTGTATGGATTTAATGAGTGAAATTTCTGTCCTTGATGACAGGGATATTTGGCAACTCAAAATTTGAAAACACTTATTTTTCACATGAAAAAGCAAATATTTAGAGTAATATATTTTTTTCAAACCTCAGAAACACTCTTAACCTTTCAAAGTTTTCTCTCTCTCCCCATAGCATTCTTCTTTCCAGAAAAAAAAAGGAATAAAAACTTGAAGCCGATGAGAATTCAATACCAGCACCACTAGGATTACAATTATATATAGCATATTTGAAAGAGGGTATATTGAGAAAAAGGTCACATAGAATCACATATTCATAGAATAGTTAGGGTTAGAAAGGACATTAAGATCATCTAGTTCCAACCCCCTGCCATGGGCAGGGACACCTCACGCTAAACCATGTCACCCAAATGCTAAACCATGTCATCCAAGTTACATTCCTCCTTGAAGAGGAAAGTAGGCAGATAATGAGCAGAGAGAGTGACTGTCAAAGACCTGTGTCCCCCTTGAGGAATATGGGAATTAAACACTTTGTTATAAAGTATTTAAGTTTTTATTTAATTAACATACTACCTATGGCTCTGATTCAGAACTGCATTTGGCTACTTTCTGTGTGCTTTTACTGAGATCAGTAAAACGACAAATGTGCTTGAAGTTAGTGAATCACAGCAATGCTGAATTGCCTTCTGTTCTGCATGGAGCCCACTGCAACTCAGAATGCAGTGCCTGAATGATGAAGCCTGAGTCTGAATCTGAGGAAATATGAGTCTGAGACCTAGACATCTGTGAAGAAAGAAGACAGCTGAACATATTCCAAGTCAAGGGACAAACCATGCAACCACATGAATAGATCATACACTGGGGGTGGCTGTAGGAGAGGGAATAGAAGACTGTGTGAAGTGGTATAAGAATTACGGCTGCTAACACATAAACCTATTTGCTTGGTGAGTAGATGACATGACAGGGACAGACCAGCTAACTGCCCAGCATAGGCCATAGCTGAATACAGAATGTTGAATGGAAAGTATACTGAAATGCCTAAGACCTCTTTGTATGAATAACAAAAAAACAGTAATATATGCTCCTTACAGAGAAGTCATATTCTGAAGATTGATCATAAACACTTCAGTTTGGCTGTTAAAAGAGATATAAAACAGTTATAGTGGTATATCATGCCTGATAAACTACTTATAATTTCAGTTGACTTCTATAAGGCACCTTTAAAACCTCTTAGTCATCTAAGGAAGTCTGGGAATTATCTCACTAACTGTGCTTGAATAAACTTCTTTATAATGCAAAGAAACAAACTACCTCTAAATTCAGCTTTGTGTAACTTTTGTAATTTACCTAAGCAATGTCAGGGAAAAGATGCTATCCCTTTCCTTGTCAGAGAAAATAATTTTTTATTAAAATCTCTCCACATTTTTCATATATGTGCATTAAATCTAATGTTAGTAATACTGGAAGCACAAAAATCAGATCAGTCCAGAATTCTATCTCAGGTCAGATATCCTGAGATATACTTTACTCCTGAGAAAAAGTCTCCTTAAATCTAAGTAAATCAGATATGGTTTTGTCCTGGGCTAAAAAAAGATGAATCACATAGGAAATAAAGGCAGTATTACATTTTTTTTTCAGAAGTCATTTAAAAGTACAACATTGCTTTAGCTTTTTACCAAGGATATGTGCAGTCATGCTATGTAACTGTCTACTGGTTTCTAACCAATAATTCCTGAAATTTTTGGCCAATTTTAGCCGAATTTGAGCAATGCGAAGGCTGGTGTGGGATACAGAGTTCACGTTTCTTGAATTAAACAGAGGGGCAGAAGACAAAGACTTTGCCTTCCTGAAAGAAGCCTGCAGTGCCACATCAGATGTATTATTAGATGTTAGAAACCTCAGGAAAGAGACCTTGCAACTCACACAGTACCAAGAACAGTCTGGCCTGGAATTTGTATTTAAAGGGTATTTGCTATTACAACCACAGGTCGCTAAAACTCAGGAAACCAAGTTTCAGTTCCCCTCCCCACAGGACTAGCTGCTTTCCAGAGCCTTCTCTTATTTTTCTCTCCTCTGTATTTGCTCTCCTTTGAAGATATATCTTCTCTTATACACTTGAGCAGCCCAGACTTTTGGAATCAAGGTTACCTAAATATACAATTATAATGGGAAATCTGTGTTTGCAAGGTTCAAAACTGGTCTCACCTCTTTGGTTTTTTTGCGAACAGTTTATATTCCTTTGGCACATACTTGTAAACCAGCAGATTTAAGACTGAAGCCCTGTACTTAATTTAGTTATCTCTTTATAATGGTGCGCAATTAGCTGTTAACAGTGACAAATGGCCTATTAGTTACTAGATGTAGGTGAGTGAAAGGTTATGCTCAGATGTCTGTGCACATTTCTTTAAACTTTTCATCAAAGAAATATAAAAGAATAACTGTGCTGCAGCTCTTATGCAAAGATTTCTGTTCCTGAGCAAGGCTGCAGTGGGATTATGCGGCAGAAGGAATCTCTAGAGACACTGTGACTGACTCACATTAGCAGCAGCTAAAAAGGCTGCATATTTCCCTCTAAACACAAAAAAATTAATTCAGATTAATAAGAAAAGTAGAGGCATTTTTTTTTCCTTGGGAGAATTACCGTGCAGTCAGAGATACTGCTTTAATGCAGCTGTCAGATTTTTTAATTTTATTATCTGTGCAGCATTTTACTGACAACAGAAATCCATGTGTTCCTTTCTCCCCCCGCAGTTCTTTTTCCTTATTCCTTCCTGCTTCCAAAATGTCTTTTGAAGGTAATGTCCATTCTCCTTTTTCTGCCTTTATTGTTGCATCCTTATCTGGGAACATAAGCTTTTCTTCAGATAATTCTATTTGCTTGTCCTGAGAAAAGAATCACCTCCAAACACACTGCCAAAACTAGCAGCTGTAACTCTAGTAGCAGTAACTTAAATAATTTTATTATTTCCAATGCATTTTAGGCACATTATGGTCATTTCTTATTGATCGCTTGATTTGCAGACATTCTCACATTTAACAGGGCATGAACAAAATTAAATGTATCACCATCCTGAAAATGTATTAGGTGATTCTGATAGTTATGTGAGGAAAGTTGTCCCTTTTCTGCAGTAGATGCTTTAGCACAGATCTAAAAATTGTCATAAAGGAATGTAATTTCAGTTCAATGTTATTGCCTAGTTTTTTCAGCCACTCACCTCTTCCTTTACAAGTGAAAGCAAATAGCTTCGAGCTCTAAAAGATAGGGACAACTGGAAAAAAATCCCAGATGTCAAAACACGTCAGAGCTGAGGCACTGTAGAAAGCGGAGCTTTAGGGGTAGCAATGTGGCTTCTTAGGCATCTTGACACCCTATGAAACATCAGCTGTTAAATGGCCCAGGGAAGTTTTTTGCTATCAATCCTTCTTCTTCCAGATACTTTTTACCTGGTAGTAAAGTCCTATATAGGCTTATCTAAACAAATTAAACATTAATTAATTAAGCTTCACATATGTTCAGCATCCAGGACTTTTTACTGCGATTCAGCCTCTTTCCAAGTAGAGGAAGAACTTTGGCATTAGCAGTTCCCTGACTCTTTGCCAGCAGAACTCCTATGTAGAAGCAAAAGGGTTAAATGTGGACCAATACGTATGAAAAACTGCAAGAAAACATTGTGGGGTTAAATTTGTAAGAATAGATACCACACATTTTAAGAAAACAAACTCATAGGAGTTAAAAAGAAACAAAGTAAAAAGCCTGTAATCACAAAATCATAGAAAGGTTTGGGTTGGAAGGGACTTGAAAGGTCATAGAATCGTAGAATCAACTAGGTTGGAAAAGATCCATAAGATCATCAAGTTTAACCATTACCCCAAGACTGCCTAGTCCACTACTAAACCATGTCACCAAGGGCCTCATCTACATGGTTTTTGAGCACTTCCAGGGACAGTGATTCCACCACTTCCTTGGGCAGCCTGTTCCAATGCCTGACCACCCTCTCTGTGAAGAAATTTTTCCTAATATCCAATCTAAACCTCCTCTCACACAGCTTGAGGACATTTCCTCTTGTCCTATCACTCAGTACTTGGGAGACCGACCCCCACCTCACTGCAACCTCCTTTCATCTAGTTCAAACTCTAAACCTGCTGATGGTGCACTTGATCCCACTGTCCATGCTGCTTACAAAGACTTTAAACAGTTCCAGTGTCAATACTGACCCCTGAAGCTATTTGGGCAGGCCACAGATTCACCACTGGGAAACTGCTGCCTGCAGGAATCCTCACCCACTGCAAGCAAGACAGAGACCAGCACGGTAGAAAGTTCAGGAGGGTTTGGTGAGGGCAGTGCAACCGGCAGGCACTGCCTCACTGCTTGGCTATGTACAAAGCTCTGCCCTAAGAAAAGTGGGAGAAAGGAAGAGTGAAAATCAGCTCCTCTCCTGACCAGCTTAGGTTTGAAGAGCCAGGCTACCAGCAATGCTGCAATGGAGCTGCTTCCAATGCTGCTGTCGTTGCTGCCTGGAGGCTTGAAATCAAAAATTGCACCTGATTTTTAGGGCAGTCAGAGACCTTTGCCTGTGAGGATATGGCATTTTAAGGAATTACGTGAAGTCTGACAGGTCAGGCTACCTGTATTTATGTAACCTGTAATTAAAGCAGTTTTCTTCATGCATAGCCTGATGAAATGCCTCTCTTCCTCAGCCAGTCTGTGTCTCCAGGACATTTTGTAATGCATGTATGAGTATGAGAACTTTGAAAGTCTCTTACAGATGTCTCCTATAATGTCTATCAATTCTTCTCACCAGCTTAACAGATACCATAAATACTGCTTTAATGCTTTTACCCATAAACACTGAAAGGACCACCTTTCACCATTCTCCACAGGTCTGCAAAGCTTTGCAGTTTTTGTTCACAGAAGCTTAGAAGATAATTTTCTTTTATCTTAAACTGTATGGATATAAAGAGAGGAATCCTGGAACCTTCAAAATTTCAAAGTAAAAACAGGTACACATATGACCCTTTTAAACCCATTTAAAACCATTTCAACTTCCACCTCTTTAAAAATCGAGAGAGCAGTCTGAAAAAATAAACAAGATTTTGACATAACAAAGACTTAACTATATACAAAGCATTTAATCTCAATTTCAATGGAATACACAGTGGTGTGTAAAGGTATACAGAAATCTGCAGGCTTGGGTCTTGTTTAAATTTCAGCTTTGTAAGAAAACTGTAAATGAGATCATTTTTATGAGTCACAAAATTTTTTAAGCTCTTTTTAGAAGAGAGAGTTTTCTGCGTGTATATGGAGAGGGAGCTCTGTAAAGAATGGGTAGAAGTATTATTACCAATATGCTTGTAGGAAGCAGGGCCAATTATCTTTGGGATATACAGGGGTTTTATTTCCCTTACCCCTGCTAACACCACTTGCTCCAGTGTCTGGTCATGTAATGGCAGAGAAGCTGCATTGTTACAGAGCCATCACATTCTTTTCATAGCTTGCAGACCTGGAAAACCAGTATGGGTCATTGCAAATAGTCTGTTTCTTGACCCAGAATCATATGGAACTGAAGCTCTCCATATGGTGTTTATTTGAGAGAAATGCCCAAAAGCTATTTTTATCAGTTGAAGACAAATTTGATCTGGGTGTGAGTTGGAATGTTAGCTCCAAATACCTTTATGTTTTTGTGAAGAGCTGGATTCAATGTCAATCGGGTCATTGACATAAGACAAATTTGTCAAAGGTTTGTAGGGCCGAACCAAGCTTAAGATACCTAAAGCTGTGCTTTTAAAATTAAACATGGACTGTTTAGCAAGCTCATCCATTTTTTAAATAAATGCAGGATACTGACTTCTTAGGAGGAACAACTCTCAGTGTATATTCAGAAATAGCTTGCTTCAGGACTCCTTTTTTTAATCCTTCTCAGTTCCTCAGCCTGTTCCCAAGTGCCTGGACTTCTCCCCTTCAGCCTCCACTGTCAAATATCTCTGACAGCTGCCAGACACTTGTGGCTCACTTTTATTTTAACAAGGTAATGTCATTTTGCAGTCACTGATGTTTTTCTTGACCTTTTCTTCTTTCCTCAGGATGGATTAATATGTTCCTCTACACCAAAAAAAAAAAAAGAAAAAAGAAAAAAGAAAAAAGAAAAAAGAAGAGTGAATGGAAGGTGGAATCAAATAACTATAAAGTGTGTAATGCGTCATACGGTTTATTCAGCATGGTGTGCTTTCAAAATTAATTCTAGCCAACTAAGACTGATAGGGTTCATGTGTGGGACTGAAGCTAACATATAAAAGCAATGGTTTCTCAGTGACCTGAAATTTTAGTACAATGACTTATTTAAGAGTAGGATCTAAAACCCCCCACAAGGAACAAAGTTGAATGCCATTAATTTAAAGAAATTATGCCTTTGGCTGCTTTTTCTGGGACATTTTTAGCAGAGTGGCATTATAGATCACTATTTTCTTTCAGAAATGGGATAATATAGGATTTTTATTTCCTATTTGTGTGTGGGTTATATGAAAAGATTCAGTATGAGCTGCAATTGGCATTATTAAGACTCTTTTGTATCTAGGATACCAGTACATCCTGAATATTTGTGATTGAAATTATTCACTATCCTGAACAAGATTCAGTTAATAATTTTTGTGGGTATACCATTGATTTCAATTAGCTACATTGGACTATTCAAAATCTAGCTTGCAAGTCATGAGTGTAGTGTTTTACATGATGTGTATAAAGGATGGGCCAAAACCATTACTATTACATGCAAAATAGCATGTTTCTTCAGAACTACAAGTAGTTCTAACAGATTCAGTAAGATTTAAAGACGTATCTGTCTATCTACCTCAGCAATGTGTGCTGTTTGCTAAAGACTACTGTAAATTAGTGAAGGGAGATACTTTTTAAAGCAGGCAGCCTAAATCATGCTGCTGGACTGAGAAAAGCCAGCTATACCTCCTTTGTAAAATATAGTGACTTGAAGTAGATGAGACTAACCAACAAGAATAATACAAATTCTTAATACAAATAATACAAAATTAGCATTCTTTGCTTACAGACTGTGACAAGCATCCCTGGCTCCTGGATTCACAGCCCACTCTCCAGCTTGCCTAGGTTAGCGAAGCCAACAAAGTCAGCAGAGGCTGTTGCAAGTCTCATGTTTTGCCTCCAGGCAACCTGACCTACAGCTGCCAAGTCAGGGAAATTTTACCCACCTGCAACCCTGCAAATTCATGGCACAGAATAGAACGCAATAAACCCAAATCGGAGAGAGAAAAGTTTGGGGTGAGTTTCAATATTTGGGCCCAGGTAATACCTTATATATATATATATATCTTAAATATGTCTCAGCCAAATGCTAGAGGCATCTGTGCTATGCTTCAGTGTTTCTGTGAGGCTGCAGTTCTGTTCAGAAACTGCCCCATCTGAGCACCTCAGTCCTAGCTCACTCACAAACCAAATCCTCCTTCTATTTGTAAAGTCTTTTCCACCAGAAGATTTCCAAAGACTGTTTACATGGAATGGCAGCGTCTGCAGTGAATACAGCCGCGGATTCTTTTTTCCTTTAAAATGTATGTGAGACACAAATTTCATTTATGTCACAGTCTTGACCCAAGCACTGGGAGACTTGAGTTGAAATCATAATGCAGTTAATAATTCAGAACTACCCTTTTGAACTTCAAAATAAATGAAAGGTAACTTGAGTTGCACTCAAGTTTGAGCACTCACCTGAGAGAGAAAATCATGATTTTGTTTTTCTAATCACATTATACATTATAAATTATAGCATAATGGCATTAAAAATGGAGAATGGGTAATAGGTTCCATTCTCACAAGTTTGTACATGCACTTGAACTAAGACAAAAAACCCCAAACCACCAAAAAAACCCCAAATCAATCCAGCCAACAATGTTCTTGAACTTTCATTTACCAGAGAACACTTATCCTGGCAGGACAGAACTATATTCCCCCAAAGAACTGACCACTCATTCAGTCAACAGAGGGTGATCTGGTCTGCATGAGTGCTCTCTATTCCTGTCTCTTACTGAAACCATGTCCTAACATGACATAAAATTCCTGCTTGTCATCATATGAAAACAGAGGCTTCATACTAAGTAGAGTCTATTGTCTTAGCAGCTGAAACTGCAGAACAAAAAAAACCCAAACCCCACATCAAAAGAACAAGATTAGAATCACAAAGCTGAGTATTCAAAAGCAGGGAAGTGACAGAATGAAGACTGCCAGAATTTTTTTTTTAGCAATTTTTCTGTAAGTGTATGACTGCACATTATTGAAAGGTCGCCAGCCTTCATTTCTTGCACAAGAGTGAATAGTTACTATATTCAAATTAATGAGAAGTTATGCTTATTTTCTTCTTATTGTTGAGTAGATAGCTCCATGCCCTAATACAATACATTTTGAAAACTTAGAGCCATAAAAGGTGATATAAACTTCAGTTTTATGGCTCTGGAACTAAGGTATGAAGAGAATAAGATCTGATGTTTTCACTAATCTCAAATGACAATTTGGAAATAATCAGAAGTTATTTTTAAGAGCACATGAGCTTGTACAACACATTTATATAAGTGACATGATTTCATTTGCAATTGCCATTGACATAAGCTTTCTGAAAATCAGACTTTAGTGTCTCACACAGAAAGTGAGGTGCAGTTTTCAGCTTTCCATGAAAAGTTTGTGTGAAATGACTTTCCCAGTACTTCTCGTGCACATTATGGAAAAGCCAAGCATGATACCACATTTCAAGGGTAGAACCAGGAAGGTGTGGTTAATGCCAGGAGTAATTAAGCTACAGAATGTATCCTTTGGAGATTTAACTACTAAAATCAGATTTTTCTGTTCATGTGTGAACTGTGATTTTCATAGCATAAAATCCCCCATGTCTTTACCAAAAAAATCCCCCATCTGCCAGTGCTACAAAGCTTGTGGTGGCTGGAAAACTTCTCATCATATTGTTAATGGGCACCATTCAGCTTTGTCCCTCAATATTCATAGAATAGAATAGAAAGGTTAGGGTTGGAAGGGACCTTAAAGATGACATAGTTCCAAACCCCCTGACATGGGCAGGGACACCTTCCACTAGATCAGGTGAAACATTTCTGAAAGATTCTCTCCCCCCATCCTATTGAGAGGAGAACGAGCAAGCAGCTCTTTGGTGCTTAGTTGCCAGTTGCGTTTAAAGCATGACAGTCCTTTTTGATGCACAGGATGGGGCTCAAAGAGCTTGAGATAATAACAGATTTGATTGGAATGTGCTAGATAGGTAGAACTTATAGCTGTTACTGCTGCTCAGCTATTAATTGACAGGCTTCTGTGTTTGCCATGGGGCTTACTCACCTCACTGTATATTTGAATCTAGAACTCATTAGTGGCTGCTTTTTGTTCACTGCCTGTTGTAGTGCTGCACTGCTTAGCATCTTACACTGCTGCACCTGGGAATATTTTGGTAATAGCAGTGGTGATGTGCCGGGGCTCGCAGGTGGACAAGGCATCACTGCTGTTTCTGTGCTATGTTACTGCACAGGCTGGAACTCCAGTGTGAACTTCAGTCAAGTGACCTGTGGATGAGTCTATGGGAGAGCAGTACATCCTGAATCATCGCTGGCCAAGGACAAGGCCAGGCAAGAGCAGGTACACCTCAAAGTATCTCTGGCCCTGGTTATCTGTGCCACAGCAGGTACACCTCTGAAGTGGCTGTTCCCCAAGGGCAAGTCCACACTGGAGAAGAAACACCTTGAAGTATTCGTGGCTGTGGTTAAGTCCATGCTGCAGTAGGCACACCTTGAAGCATCAGAAGCTGTGCATGAAGTCATGTTGGATCACATGAAAGCATGTGGCCATGGAAAAGCCCATGACAGAGCAGGTACACCCCTGGAGGGACTTGTAGCCATGGGTAAGGTCATGTTGGAACAAGTTTACTTCTGAAGGGAATGTAGCTGTAGGTAAAGCCAGGCTGGAGCAGGTATATCTCTGAAAGCATTGTGGTCCATAGAGAAGGTCACACTGGAACAGGTGCACGTTTGACTGTGGATAAGTCTATGCCACATCAGATAAAGCCGTGGAGACACTGTGGCTCTTAGATAAGGCTCTGCATAAAGCAGGTCACCCCTAAGGGACTGCAGTGTATGGAGAAGTCCAAGCGGGAGCAGAGGCAAGGGGAAGAGTTCAGTGTTAAACCCTGTGGTCTGGTTCAAAGGGACCAAGGTGGAGATTGTAATGGAATTACCTTTTAACTGTTGTAACCCATGATTTGAGTTGCATATTATAGGAATTACAATAGCAGAAACCACCTGGACCAATGGAGGACGAGCCTTAGAAGAAGAAGTGCAAGTGCAGCAACCACGTGACCTGAGCTGGCTGTCATGCCCAATAACACCATGCAACACACCATTTCTCCTGTCCTGAATGAACACCATAACAGATGGACCCTGAAGTCATGGATTAAATGAACTCAATAGACATTTTGTGGACAATATGGATATTTTATAGGCATTTTATGGACATTTTACAGGGGTGGTCCATAGTCCATAGACTAAGGGAATGATATATGTGTATTATATCGAAGGATAGGAAGGACGGTGGTGGGTAATGAGAATGTATTGGATAGTGTGGTACTTGATCATGATATAAATGGTATGAAATAAAAGAGTGAAGAATGTGCTGGGTTTGGCTGTGATAGCTTAAATTTTCTTCATAGTAGCTCATATGAGGCTACGTTTTGGATTTGAGCTGAGAAGAGTGTTGATAACACAGGGATGAACAAGAAGTTGGGAGGGAACACAGCTGGGACAGCTGACCCCAACTGACCAAGTGAGATCCCATACTATCTGACATCACGCTAAGCAATTAAAGCTGGGGAAGAAGAAATGAAGTTGGGGATGGGAATATTCAGAGTTATGGTGCTAGTCTTCCCGAGTAACTGTTACACATGATGGAGCCCTGCTTTCCTGGAGATGGCTGAACCTGCCCACCAATGGGAAGTAGTGAATTAATTCCTTGTTTCGTTTTGCTTGCCCATGTGGCTTTTGCTTTACCCGTTACTGTTTTTATCTCCACCTCTGAGTTTTCTCACTTTTACCCTTCCAATTTTCAACCTCATCCCTGCTGGGGTTGAGTGATCGAGGGGCTGTGTGGTGCTTATTTGCCAGCTGGGGTTAAAACATTAGATATTCATCAAAGAACAAAGTTTTCTGGTAACATTTTCATTTTATGCACATAGGGTGTGAAATTATGCTAATTATACAGAAAGAAATCTGCATCCAACAAAAAAGATTGGCTACAATTTTTCTTTTTTCTTAAAGAGGGAAATAACTTTCCCATTACATTTCTAATACTGAAAGTAACCTTTAAAATAATAATTTCTACATAAAGTAGAAATGGCGCTTTTTTTTTTTTTCTTGGGTTAAAAAAGGATCATGTGGCCATGTGGCACTTAGTAATTTTGTCCCAGGATAGGAAACTGGAATTCCTTGTGATAAAGCACATGTGAGAGAGATACAGAAGATACAGAAAGCATTTGCATCGCTTCTGGCCTCCTTATGTTGTTTCCATTTTACACTGTTGCAGCTGAACTTAATTTGAAGATGAAGGTATTCCATGTTGACATATGTGAAAGTAAGAGAACTGAGATGCTCCTCCATGGTTTCATTTTGTGCTTCCAGAAAATAATGGATGTGAACATCAGAAGCACATTAACTGTAGAAGTCAGTTTACCAAGAAAATATTAAATAATTTAAAAATCAAGAGTTGTTTTTTGTTTTTTTTTTTGTTTGGTTGGTTGGTTGGTTTTGTTTTTTTGTTGTTTTTTTTTTTTTGTTGTTGTTGTTTTTTTTTTTGGTCACAACAAAGCAGCTATTAGTGTATTCAGATCACTCATGCAGGCCTGAGAGAGTGCATGCACTATCTGGTGATGGTAAATGTATTATTAATGCATACAGCTTTCCTGAGTATATAGTAGCTGTCACCTTGTATTTAATCTGTGTCATCAGTAGACAAAAGCTCACACTGCTTTTGAAACAGCTAATTCAGGTTAGCTTCCACTGTGGAAAATTGTAGTGAGGCAAAAGAAAATCAATTTTACCTCCATGTTAGTAAACATAGTGAAGCTGAATGAATCTTCAGTGCCATGCTTTTGGTTTAAGCTACAGGGACAGGGCGTTTGTTTTATTTGCTTGAGGCATTGAGGTTTTGGGGGTGGTAGGTAATGGGTGGTGTTGATTGGTGGGTTTGATGGGTGTTGATGGGTGGGGATATGTTTGATAGGTTGGATAGCGGGTGGTTGGAGAAAGGTGTGGTATGCTCTCACAGCCCCTTTATCAGCTGGTGATGCAGGACTACCCAGTGTGTGCTAGTTTCATCTCCAGACTTATGGTAATTCAAGAGCACCTGTTCAGCTAAAAGATACAACCTTTTGTCTTGACAGAAGAGCACCTAGGTCCTGAAACAACATTGGGAAATCATATATATGCTTACTGAATCCTTGATATGTTTTCTTCCAACATGCTGAAGTTTGCTAAAGGCATCTCATTCTAGTCCTGGTAGGAATGTGCAACAAAGATCTTAGGTGTTTACCATGTACAAGACTGTATCTATCTGAGCTAGTCACTACAAAGTCCTTGTATAATTACAGAAATAAAAATGCCTTGCTATAGTGTCATTTTTTTCTCCACTAACAAAGGTAACCTAGGGAAAAAAAATGAGATATGTTGTACATGGTTAAAGCTAGAGAACTTGAATCCCACTCACAGGAATGAGGCACTGTAAAGAAATCATTCATGTTTGACAAAATATTTTTATTCAGATTACGTGAAAAACACAGGAAATAATTTTTCAAGTTAATAAGATTATCCAAGATGAAAAAAAGCACCTTTAAAAGTCAGCTGTAGATTTAACAAGTGTACAACTCTCTCTTATTTTCCTTACACATGCAAAGCTATTGATCATTTCAATCACAAACTTCTCAAAGGTGCTTTTAGAAAACAAATAGTAATTTGACTTACTGAATAATAAGAGATGGTAGCATTTTATCATACTGATGACTCTCACAGTTGCATAATCTTGCAAACGATGTCTACCTGGACAGTATCATGAAACAAATACAATCCTGAAAGCAGTGACGCCCTTCTTAATTTTCTCAAAATATCTGCAATTGCTGGTCATCTGGGTTTGAAGCTATAGAATATTGCAAGAATTTTCTAAAAATAAGATTTCTGTTGGTATAGCCCTGAGCTCTGACCACATGCACTGATCATGAAGCTTTTCATATATCACCTTCCTTAGTACGTTATGGTGCGTTTGTATAACTAAAGGTGGATACCCATCAGCAAACATATTAGTAAGCCTTTGGTAGCCAGGTACTAGCTGTCCCTGCCACCACTGTATAAAATGATGATAATATTATCAAAGCCCAGTTCTTTGAACAGTGGACAGGTTACAAGTTTTCAGACCCCTCAGAAAAAAACCCCACAGTCCTCTGCTTATCAATAAAACAATAAAACAAATTATACCCAGGATAAAGTAGGAATATCCTATTATATCACAACTCTATTATCTATTATTCATTATTTCTTTGTTATCAGAAATACTCTATTGTCTTACTCTATTATCTACAAACTTATTTTTCTAGTACCTGCTGTTTTATTGCATAATATAAATAAAGAAAATCAGCTTTTAAAATTCATTTTTCTTGTGTTCGCACAGAATATAAAGTAGGTGGTAGGATGCAGGTGTGGAGATACTTTGGGGAGTGAGGCAAAATGTCAGGAAATGAAATCAGTTAGTAGCAATACTTATTAATACTTAAGCAATACTTAGCAATACTTATACAACACAATAGAATCATAGAATCATAGAATAGTTAGGGTTGGAAAGGACCTTAAGATCATCAAGTTCCAACCCCCCTGCCATGGGCAGAGACACCTCGCACTAAACCATATCACCCAAGGCCTCGTCCAACCTGGCTTTGAACACTGCCAGGGATGGAGCATTCACAACCTCCCTGGACAACCTATTCCAGTGCCTCACCACCCTAACAGGAAAGAATTTCCTCCTTATATCCAATCTAAACTTCCCCTGTTTAAGTTTTAACCCATTACCCCTTGTCCTATCACTACAGTCCCTAATGAAGAGTCCATCCCCAGCATCCCTATATGCCCCCTTCAGATACTGGAAGGCTGCTATGAGGTCTCCATGCAGCCTTCTCTTCTCCAGGCTGAACAGCCCCAATTTTATCAGCCTGTCTTCATATGGGAGGTGCTCCAGTCCCCTGATCATCCTCGTGGCCCTCCTCTGGACTTGTTCCAACAGATCCATGTCCTTTTTATGTTGAGGACACCAGAACTGTACGCAATACTCCAAGTGAGGTCTCATGAGAGCAGAGCAGAGGGGCAGGATCACGTCCTTCGACCTGCTGGTCACACTCCTTTTGATGCAGCCCAGGAAATCATTCTCTGGGTAAGAGAGACCTAGCTGAGCCATGTCTAAGATCTAAATCTTACAGATCAGTGTCTTAGAAAAAAAAAAAAAAAAAAATCGCATAAATAGTGACTAGAACAGCTCTTACAGAACTTACTTACTGTTCTTTCTGTCTCATCTAGAAACATAGTGGTGTCATAACAGTAACCAGGATCATATTTATTATGGGCATTATGGTCAATGGAACTATGCCAGAGTCTTTCCATCTTGTTTCTGATATCCTGAGAATCATAGAATCATCTAGATTGGAAAAGTAGTTTAAGAACATCAAGTCCAACCTTTACCCCAGGACTGCCAAGTCCACCACTAAACCATGTCACTGAGGGCCTCATCTACATGTTTTTCAAACACTTCTAGGGACGGTGATTCCATCACTTCCCTGGGCAGCCTGTTCCAATGCCTGACCACCCTCTCAGTGAGGAAATTTTTCTAATATCCAGTCTAAACCTCCCCTGGTGCAGCTTGAGGCTGTACAAGAAGACTTATGCAAGCATGTATTCACCTTAGTACCTCCAAGACCCAGAGTGGCGAAACAGAAATGTATTTGGTGGAAAAGCAGAGATACATTGTTCTTTCATCTTGTCTCAGCCTTAATATGAAAATGTTTCTCATCTGTGAGATTTCAGCCAAACTTTGAAAAAAGCCACCTGTGAGCCCGGCTGATAGGTCTATATTTGTACCTCATTAGTACAGAATCATAGAGTCATAGAATCACAGAGTGATTAAAGTTCATCTAGTTCTAACCCCCCTACCATGAGCAGGGACACCTTCCACTAGACCAGGTTGCTCAAACCCCCATCCAACATGTCCTTGAACACTTGCATGTATCTATTTCTCTTTCCTGTGTTCAGTGTCTCCTGTGCTTGATATACTTGTATGATACTTTTATCACACTCAGAAATATCACTGATCAAGCAGCTGGAATCAGACTTATGGTTATATCTTACTCAGGATGTTTGTATTGAACCAAATGTATAAAATAAGGAGCCCTAAATTACATAAACTAACAAAAAACCCAAGTAATTCTGGATCACTAGAAATGATGGCAGAGAAAAGTCTAAATAATATTTCCTTGAAATTAAGTCTATTGGTTTATGGAAATCTCCCAAAATAAATTATTAATAATTATTAATAAATTAATTATTACATCCCCTCTCCGTGTGATAATTCCATACCAGGTTAGGTGAAACCTCCAAATCCAACAAAACCAATCATAGAATCATAGAATCATAGAATAGTCAGGGTTGGAAAGGACCTTAAGATCATCAAGTTCCAACCCCCCTGCCATGGGCAGGGACACCTTGCTCTAAACCACATCACCCAAGGCCTCGTCCAACCTGGCCTTGAACACTGCCAGGGATGGAGCATTCACAACCTCCTTGGGCAACCTATTCCAGTGCCTCACCACTCTAACAGGAAAGAATTTCCTCCTTATATCCAATCTAAACTTCCCCTGTTTAAGTTTTAACCCATTACCCCTTGTCCTACCACTACAGTCCCTAATGAAGAGTCCATCCCCAGCATCCTTATATGCCCCCTTCAGATACTGGAAAGCTGCTATGAGGTACAAGAGACTGAAACTGGTAGTTTGGCAAGTCTATATAAGACTCCTCCTCTATACAAATAAACACTGGCACTATGTCTGACTCTTCAGTGTTGAGTGCTTTTTTTATTACTTGAATTTTACTCTGTCCACTCTATTACTTGAATTTTACTCTATGTATTACTTTTGTTTTACTTTAGGCTACATGTATCCTTCTATTTTTAAAGCAGACTGTTGATCATCTTTCACTCTTTTCCTGCAATATCTAAAATCTTCTGCAGTTTGTTTGAACCTCAGTCTTCATTATGAATAGTAACTGGTTTCACAATTAGACTCTTTCTCTTTTACCATTTACAATAACTAATTTTAAGAGGAACCTGACTGCCTATTTTTTCCTCTCAGGAGTAAATAATGCAAGAACAGTTATTAATAACTTGACAGCAGCTGTTACAAAAGGTGTGTTTTACAGTTGAATAAGATAGTGGCTACGTAGATAATTCTAATCTGCTGATGTCACAGCACTTTACAAAGAAAGCATAATTTCCATTCTATGTTTTAACATACCCACTTGGTTTTTCTCTTGCTTTTAATACATTCTTGCTTCTTTAAGCAAATGTTTTTCCAGTTCTGTCCTCCAGATCTCATCTGATTCATAGGAACACTTTAATTTTTGAAGGCACAGATATGTTTGGCTTCCAAGATATTTTTGGAAAGACTCATATTAACGTACGTCATTGCCAAACTGCTCCAAGGAGACCACTGCACAGGATGCAGCACTTCCCCTAGCTGTCCCTAGAACACAACTTTTCCTATTCTCAGCTGCTCACACTGCAGTATCTACTCAGTTTGCAACACCTTACAGGTTTTGTTACAGTTAAATTCCCAGGATTTGATCCGGAACTAGCCCACATCCCGTGAAGACACAGGAAAACAGCCTCAACCTCAGGCTCCTCCAATAGCAGACGCACCCCACCCCCTGGACAGCTCTGTCAATTGCTCCATCCCTCTAACTAGTACCTGACTAAAGGAAAGCAAGAAGAGATGGTGGAGAAGAAGGAAGGCAGAGCAAAGGAGACAGGACGGCCAGTGTGGCCTAGGGTGAGCCATGGAACACAGGTTGAAAAAGAGTGGGAGCAGAAGCAGGACCAGTAGAGAAAGGAAGAGGAATTAAAAATGATGACAGAGGAGCTGTGAAGGGCTATGAATGATTTCACAGGACTAGCTAACCAGGTAACTAACTCTTCATTTGTTCTTCACTAATTACAATATAAATTGTTCCCTTCAAGGATTTTTGTATTATTATCCTTTTGGCCTCCTTCTGGGAGATTTAACTGATCTATCTTGTTTTTAATTTCTGTAGTAAAGCCCAGCAGTGACATTATCATTTTAGTGATTTACTAATATTATATGTGAATATAAACTGCTGGGTGTCAATTCTCCCTACAGCTCTTTTTCAGTAACACAACATTTCTCTTCTTTTTATCATATTCTTTAAATAACACTGAAAAATGTTTCTTTGTAATTCACTCATCTCCCATCTCTCTCCCAATATACATAAATAAATCACCCCCAAAATACAAACAGAACCCCTCAACAAAGCAGAATCCAAGAAACGCATAATATTTTGGATAGCTTTTAAAGACTGCACTTCTCAGAAGTGTTTGCACTTCTGGCCTGGACTTTCCAAGTGTTTTATTAAAAATTCAAGCTGGTAAGAGAGAAGACGCTTTAATAACTTGTAGTGCTTAATGTTATCTGTAGAGTATCTTGAAACATCTTCAGCCCTTTCCAACCTGTCTTTCACTTGACAAGACAGGTCGAGCCAAAGCACAAACACAGAGAACACTTAGCAGAAGCCCATGAACATAAAATACACCATTTATAAGTACCTGTGAAACCTAACACAGGACCTTAGATCAAAAAGTTCTTCTGTTTTTCATGCCCTCAGACCATGAAGGAGAAAACACATACCTCATGGTGTTCAGCACAGACCAATGCCTCCTTACTCCTCAGTTTCCATTCCCTGCATCTGCAGTCTTTTTCCTTTACTGTGAAAACATTAAACCATCCATTGTTTATGATGCTGAATACCACGGAAGATCTTTCTTAGCTAATAGCTGAAACAGTGTCAATTTTTGCGTAAAATGATTAATTTCTTGAAGAGAGGGGCATGGGCATAGCTGGGAAGGTTTTGGCAGCAGCAGGCTGTGGGTGACCCTTTGTAGGAGATGGCCATGAACAGCCCTAGGCTGATCACAGCCACTTCTAGTCAGCTTCTTGCTGCAACAAACAAGAAGAGACAAGAAAATGGGCAGCACTGACATAAGTCATTTGGGGGACTAAAAATGAATAAGATACTAAAATTTTAGGTAAATGTATTGAGTACATATCTTAGACGTTACATTGAGGATTGTCCAGTTCAGGCTCAGCAATGAATACAGACAGTTTCTGGAGACTTCTCAAGACACTTCCAAAGACCACGGACTGTTGCAGAAGGCAAGAAATTGTTTGGGAAGCATATGGTTGGGAATTGTGGTTGTTACTTTGAAGCTTTATAGCTACTGAGAAAGGGATATGAAAATTTCTTTGAATCTGTTGTTACTTCTAACCTGCATTTCCTTCTAATCATATTTGAATTCATTTTTCTTTCCACATTGTAGAATTATATCAGGTGGTCATAATGCTGCTCCTACAAATATCACAGTACAAAAAGAAATGGAGGTATGTGGTTGAATTTAGCTTTTTCATTAAATAGATTTTCTTTCCCAAGAAAATTGAAGCAGTGTGCTAGAAGTATGATGTTATTTCTCTAGTTTATTGCCAAGCAGTCTGTGTGCAATATAAAACCCAATTGTGTGAGGAATCATATTTAAACTACAGTGATCAAGAAACATCATCTATCCATTATGAACAGTGCATCAAAACAGACTGCAGAAAGCAGGAGGCTCTACTCCCTCGTGTGATTATTATGCAAACACTAACTAGCAATGATTTTCCAGCTCCAGGCCATAACACAGAGAACACCAAAAGCAAAACATAACAATTGGGCCATTTCTCCATTCTGATGTGGATGGCAGCACAAACCTCTGGCTCATCAGCTCTCCTCCCAGTCTAGTGTCGTCTCTCTACGAACATCCAGATGATTAATGAAGATGCTAAAAGGGACTGGACACAGTATTGATTCCTGGGGTACAGCACTAGTCACTGGCCTCCAACTAGACTTTGTGCCACTGGTCACTACACTCTGGGCATGGCCATTAAGCCAGTTTTCAATCCACTTCATCATCTGCACATCCATCCCATACTTCATCAATTTCTCTATTAAAATCTTAAGGAAGATAACGTAGAAAGCCTTTCTGAAATCAATATAGACAACATCCACTGCTCTCTCCTCATCTACCAAGCCAGTCACTTCATTGTGGATGGTTATCAGGATTTCGGGGACCCGAGTGGAAGTTTTTCTTGCCCACCATTTCTGCACACAAATGATACTGAAAGAATGAGTTGTAACTATTTTAATCACCAATTAAAAAATAGGACCAGCATAAAATCTAGTTAGATGTGGATTCATAATAAATTATGGTACTTTCTGCACCAGCTAGATATCCAGCAGGAAACTGACTGAACTAATATTTAAGATTAAACTATTAATTGTATAAAATATTCATTGAATTACTATAGTGCTATCAATAGAAATACTAAAGTTGTACTGATTTAAATCCCTTAAAATCCCTTAAATTATGAATCTGCAGCCTGACCTAAGAATTATGTTAAGTCAATAGGATTCTATGCCAGTATAAACTAACTTACTTATGATTTTTTTTTCGATTAGATTTGACAGAAGTATCACTCTGTGGAGTACGCTTTAACCTGTGCAGATTTTGTCAGGGAGCAGTAAGGGCTAAGTGGCTTCCTAAGGGAAGGAGAGACAGGAACTTGGGATGGCTCCCCCAGGGAGGCCCTAGTCCTCAGCATCGGTCACCTCCCCAGGGGAATGGGCCAAGGCTGAGCCATGCTTGGGAAGCTGGAGACCAGCCCTGCTGTGGCATCATTAGGGCAGGGACTGATGGCCCTGTGGGGTTGACATGGGATCCTGGGCAAGTGGGAGGGAGCCCCAGGAGGACCAGGCAAGGGCAGGCAGAGCTGGCACAGACTCAGGGCCCCAACAGATTTTGTGGTGTACACAACCCTAATCACAAATGAAATTCCATTTTTTTGAAGGGATTGCTCACTGGAGTAAGGCATAACAGTTTATGGGGTAGGAATTGGATTTTAAAACTGGATTTTCTACAGTGCATATCTTGTATAGGAAACAGGAGTCTGAAATCTGCCCTGGGGTCAGATTCTCAGACTAGTGTGGTGATGTCCCAGGTTTTTATCAGACTGCATCCAGAGGATTCCCTTTTCATCAGCCCTTGGTAACTTACAAGTTCCTTAATTTCAGTTTTTCATACACAAATGTATGTATTCAAACAAGCAATATGCTTTTTCTTTTTTTTTTTTTTTAATCTGTGCACTTTTTTCAGTTGCACAATGGAAGCTGTAAGCAGTTTGTAAACAGTGGGTATAGTGGGAAAATAATACATAATTTAGTCAAAAAGGGTGAGATTCACATTCCCTAAAGAAGAGGTACTTGCACCTGAGCTAGTCATTCACGCCCACTCTGTTGACAATGAAGAAGAATCATTCTTATTCCTCACTCCTGTTCCTCATATTAAACCTTTGCGATCTTAGATAATGTCCCATCACAGAGGACTTGTTTTTTCTTGCTTTCCCTAATTCTGTCTGGATTCCACTATACATCTGGGTCAGACTGATCTGTTTAAGGCAGTTTCTCAGAAGAGAAGTATTACAAAGAGATCTCCTGGCCTGTGTGAATGAATCATTTAATATACCAAATGCGACAGAAAAAGTTTGTCATTGCTTATCTCATGGACTATCACACAGCAGACATGCAAGATGAGGCCTTGGTTAAACAATGATGACACCCTGTTGCCCATGGATGCTAGCAGAGACCTCCCTCCACAGCATTAAGAAAACTCTTTCCTGTGTTTAATGCTTCTGCTAGTAAAAGTCTGTATGATCTCAGTGCTTTTAACATCTTCAGGAATTAATTTCTATAAACAGGAATTTATTCTATTATTTCTAGGTAGAAATGAAATTTCCCAGGCAGCTTTAACAAACAATACTGTATCAGAAACTTTTGCCTGGTCCTTCTTATATACACATTTTGTAATTCTTGCAACGTCTGCCTTGCTTAGAACTGTTATTTTACATAGTGCCAAAATGTGAAATTTATGTTTTTAAGAGACAAATGAAGCAGCAGAGGTATACCGAGTTTGTAGCCATTTAAGGCATTTTCCTTCACAGAAAGCTACAGAATGAAACATTCATTTAAACTCTCACCTGCCCTCTGCTACTTGAAGAACTATACTCAGAAAGCAGGCTTAATAAATCAATAAGGTTTGATTAAATTCTTCTGTCTTGCTTTTTCTTAGGAACGTAGTGAATGCACTTTTCTTCTGGAGTCATAGATCTGTATAAATAAATCCTAATATTTCCAGAGGAATAAAGGAAATTCTTCCTCAGCTACTTTCTATCTTATAACATGCCATACCTTCCATACACATCAGTGCAGACATACCAGGTTTTGTCATTTGAAGCATTTAATTACTGTGTGATACCAAGACTGCTCACAAATCTTACCTTAAAAGTGTATGAGCCAACGGGAAGTGCTGACTGAGGAATTATAAACTGAATATTACTCTAGTATTGTTGACAGATGTACATGTTGCATCAGAAAGGCAATTTATATTGGGCTCATGTGTACACTGCTCTGTTTGGTTTCTCACCTGTATGTCAATTACATCTATGCTTCCATTATTGCAGACTCTCCTACTTGATATTATCACCAACTTTCTACAATTGTATTTCCCAACGTAACAAGTTCATTGGGCTTCTACTGGCAATAGACAATTTTCCAAAATAATTTAGCTCTCATTTCTAGAACAAAAGTATCTGGTTGTTGCTCCGTTAAGTCCTTGGGGGGAAACACGCAAAGAAAGAACAGGAAATCTTCCAGCGCTACCATAACTTCAGTGTCAGAGAGCCCTTATATCACATTTATCCCATTTTCTGGGGAAGCACATATTCTCTTGGGGGTGGGAGGAACTTTTACAGTTTACAGTCCTTCCTCTGCGATGTGCAGAAGGGACCTCCTGCATTGGGAATATTAGAGATGAACAGAGTTAGAAAAGAAACAGCTCTAATGTCTGCCTTCCCTATCTTCCCTTGTCTTGCTACACGGATGTGATTTATGCACAAGGGCAAGTGTTCTAAGTGCAGCACATGCAAAGCAACCATAACTGAAGAGAAAGCTTGTGTATTAATTCACTTTTCTGTAAGTTGGATAAAAATGTTAAGTTAGCATTTCTTAGCAGCAGACAGTTTAATTGCTAGGGAGTTTCCTGTAACATGTCAGTCACTTTCAGTTTGAGCTAGTCAGCCACAAAGCTAAAAGTTCATACTGTCACAGGCTGCTTTCCACAAGGCAGTAATAAGAGAAATGCTGCTACTCAACAAACTACACAGCTTTGCAGAGTGTTTTGTTTAACAATAATGTGGGTGTTCTGCTAAGTGGCAAGGTCAAACACAGAAAGAATCCAGCAATTTGTGCACCCCTGCAAGGTGCACTCTGGATGAAAAGCATGGGCTGCACCCTGAAGCAGTACAAACCCTGCATTAGCTTCCAGAGTTTCAAAGGGAAGGCAGATTTGTGCAGTATTTGAGGTGAGGTGGTGCCAATCTTCCAGATTCTGCTCCTCTTAGTCAAGATCAGAGGAACTTTACTCAGCAATTAGTAGATGGGATGCTAATTAGCAAGAAAAAAGGCAGTGTATGGGGTGTGCGGACAGCAGCAAGAATGTCAGGAGTTGATGCACACAAGTTGAGAGGTATCCGTATTCTATTTCAAGACCCATAGACACTTCTACAACGATCCGCTTCCCCAAAAAAATTTTTAACCTCCTCCTTTTTTCTAAATCAGTGCGTTTTACCCAGACCTTGCCCTATTTACAATCAAAGACATTCAAGTGTTCCTCCTTCTCTCCTGGGAAGAGGGCAATTCTGTGCATCTCCCAAGAGAAGTGCTTGAGTGCTTGAGAAAACCTTTATAGCCTCCACTAACAAAAAATCGTGCTACCTAATTGAGTAGACTTATTTACCTGAACTAATTCCCCAACCAACACCAACATAATTTGTATAGTACTTTGCTGCAGCTAGGCTTATTTTGAAATGACTGAAACAGTTTCTCATGATCTATTATCCTTCTCATCACTGCATGAGTTGGCCATACTATCAGCTGGGGTAGCTAGCATGGAAATAATAATGTATGGTGGATTTTTAGGATAAGGGGATTAAAGGATGTCTTAAGAGCTACTCCAAAAAAAAAGGGGGAAAAAAAAGAAAAAAAAAGATAACCAGATCAAAAAATTAAAAACAAAGAAATAAGAAAACTACAGAAGGAAAATAAGGCACAAATGCAGTTTATGGCTTGCTCAACGTTACCCAAATCCACTCAAAGCAGCACTAGCTTGCCAGTTTATGGCTTACTCAAAATAGCTTAAAACCAGATTAAAGAATCAGAGAATTCCTGAATCACCTGAGAGTTAGTGTTCTGGCCAAGAGGGACAACTATTCCTGTGTTTCCCTCTTAACTATCTATCTGAAGCATTCTTGTTCTGTACCATATTAATGCCTAAACAACAAAAGAGTCCATCTTGGAGTTTTATAAGCAGCAAACAAATGTAGTTGAATATATACTTCTTTTTTTTTCCCCAGAAAAATAAAGTACACTTCATTATGGATGTGAACATAATGTTCACCAGTAAATGTAAACCAGTGATTAGAAGAATACATTATTTCCCAGACCTCTGGTGTAAGGTAAGCAGTGGGTAATCAATGACCTGACTCAACAGGATTCTCAAGAAAGTAAGCAGTAAACCATCCTGCAGTGGGATGGAAACCTCACTTTGGGTTGTTTGCCAGGTACTCAAAGGTAAGCTTTTTTACCCCAATCTGTTTTCCTGCCTCACAAAACTACCTTCCAGCTCTGAATCTCTGAAATAACCCAAACTTAGTTCTACTGAAGCAATGTGGAGAATATGAAAAAGCACGACAAGGACAAAGCTAATTTCATGACTGAGTTGTCCAGACTGATACATTATGTTTCCAGAATACTGGAGCCTGTGAGCTGCATTTCAGATTTTTATTTTTAATTCATTTTTTATTTTACTGTGAAACTGTGTTTGGCATAGGGGTGACTTTTGCAGCTATAGATATTAGCATTCCAGCACGTCCTCACACATCAAACTAGCCCTGGGATCGGAAGAGAAAAAAAGTACAGACTGCGAATTAAGAAAGCAAAACAGGCAAGAGGGTTGTTCAGCAATTCAGAACAAGCCAGCAACACAGACCACTTTAACTGTGCTACATTAAATAACAGAAATGAAGACTGTGGAAAGCTCTTAGGAAAAAAAGTAAAAAATGGAATTCACTGAGCTGAGATGGAACAAGGTTAAAGCTAATGATAGACAATCTGAACTGGACTGAAACAAAGGAAGAAGGAAATTATAGAAAAGTAGATGGGAAGAGAATTCAGGAAAAAAAAACAAAGAAGAATGAAGTGTGAAAAATGGCAGCATTAGAGTGAAAGGGGCACCTTAGTGAAGAAAGATTAATATCTTTAAATGTATAATGCAAGAAATTAATTGAATTGACAGAGCTATTTAGAATCATGGACTAGAACCATAGAACAGTTTGGGTTATAAGATTCCAAATTAATTTATTGCCTGAATACCTCTGACAGGAGTTGAATTAAAGCACAATCTTTGGGGGGAGGGCTGGGTAGTGGAGGAGGTGATCAACTTAGTTTCAAACTGCTTCTTAAGCTGCCTAAGTTTATGACCAGCAATACTGTGGGTAACTAGGAAGCCAATAAAAACAATGATATGCAGAGAACAGGAAGCATCATCTCCCACATTTGCACTGTTCATTAGGTTTGTTTTCTGTAAAAGCCTCCCTGACTATAATCCATCTTACCTGTGCTAGTATTCCACTTAGCCTAAATTTATTAACTAGGCTTCTCCTATATTCTGTAGAAATAAACACCTACAGTCATTGGTCTCTTCAGTTGTTCTAAATATACACCAGGAAAAGAAGGAGAAGAAGCAGGCTTAATTTTCACAAATTAAAATGGACTTTGGGAAAAACCGTCTAAATATAAGTGTAGTGAAACGCTGCACTAGAAAACCTCCAGAGACTGCGGCATTTTATTTTCCCAGTACTTTAAAAGAAGAGTATGTTTGCAGAAACACTTTCTAGCACAGCTGCACTTGCTCCTGCCTTATTCTTTAACTATTGCAGGACTAATAGTTACATCAGATCAATTTCATTCAGCCTTTTTAAAATTTAGACCACCAAAATTTTCCAGAACAGCTGTAGATCTCTTTGGAAATTCCACCTGTGTAGAATGCATACGATTTATGCAAGCCTGTTGACAACAGAAATAATGGAAGAATTATTGTATTAAACGAATTACAAGCCTTTGTGCTTACAGTCTTCTGCATTAAATCAAACAGAATGGTGCTGACAGTAGTTTTGGCAAGCAAAACTGAGGCAGAGTCAGTGCATTTCAGTTGCAGATCTTCCCCATCCAGTTCAGAACAATATTTTATTTTTCATACTAAAAGTTTAATGAATACATATTATCGATATTGTAACTACTTATTTGCCACCTCACAGTTTTTTGCTCTTTCTTTTTATGGACAGAAATGGCATTTAAGTTCACCATCACTGGATAATGGATGTACCCTTTTGTCTTCATTTAGCTTTTACACTGGAACATGAATTGATATACAATGCAGAAGATACAGTATGCAGTGATATCCCTCACTCATGCACGGGAAGCATTACTAAAGCTAATACTTCAGCACTAATAAGCAGAAAATTATTCTGCATTTAGCACTATCAAATACCAAATCTTCAGATAAAAGCTGTCAAGGGTTTACTTAAAATCATTTCTACTAACTAGACAATCTTGAGTTAAAGCTTCTTTACAAACATCTTGATTTTGTGATGAACATGGGAAGCTGTTACAGCCTTTCCTTGTCATTCTGATTTGAGGTCATCAAGCAGTGCAAGCGTATCACAGCAGAAATTTAATAAAGCTTTCTTTTCCAGGTGATCTCACCATTCAAACTGAAAATAAAATTTGCATTTAAGACACAATATGAACAACTGAATACCTACTTCATTTTGATAGCTGCCACTTTCAGTATAAAATGGTAAAGCTACAGGCTTTCTTCTCATTTTATTTCAGAGAGCTAAAAATACCTAATAACTTTAACTCTTTTTAGAGTGAGGCCCAAGACACTTTATGCATTTGCCATGTTTCCTTAGCTGTGAGGGCTTCCCAGTGTAAACTGCATTACTCTGATCATTTAGAGGTAAAACAGTCTCTACTGATGACAAAAGATATGATGTATTCTACAAAAATAGCAGCGATGGACAGATGACTGTCCTGAATGGTCAAACCCAAAGAAGTAATGAACGTCTTCTTAGAGATGCCTGGAGATGAGCTGCCTTTTCATATTTAGAAGTGTTTGGAATCGTGGCAATGGAGTAACTACATGGCTGCGGTCACGAATGAAAATTTGGAGAGAACTGCGACAACAAAAGGGGGTATCAAGTTTTATCAGTCCCTATAATACCCAAGCGCTCTCTTTTTAAAGATCCTCTAGAAATCCCCCCCCCCCCCCCCCCCATATCCCTCCTGAACTTTTTTCATGGCTGAAAATTTTTTTGACATTGTTAAGCTCCTCTGGCACGTCAGTAGGACTGAAGAAATGTAAAAGTCACAAGCTAATTCATAAAAGCCCATGGCTAAAATTGTTTTCCTCTGTCATTTGCAGAAGCTTAGATATGGCACGTAAATCTTCAGTGATCCCTGACCATGAAGGTTGAAAATCAGTGGAAGATCTCCATCCTAAGTTTCTATGGCCACAAGATTACAAATAAAAATTAAATGGGTAAACTTTAGCTTTTAAATGACAGATTCATGGACCTGAGGCCACACGGCACTGACTGTCCTGCAACCTCTGGAACAGTTCTCCCTTGGAAAGAGTTGGAGTTGGCCAAATCAGAGCCATGAAATAAGAATAATCAGTATCTGAGCTCACTCTGGCCACTCTTACTTTCTGCTACAAGCACATTCATCTGGAACAGTATTTATTTAGTGAAGGAGTGGGAATTAAATGAATCAGGCATAAATAATTGCACGATTTTGATTTCATTGTCACCTATAAAGGACTACTGCATAGCTGGCAAGATGTACTGTGCCCTTGGTCATGTATTAGTAATCTGCTCTGCATGGGTGGTGCTTACTGACAGTGAGTATTTGTATGATCTTTTGACATTCATGCTGGGGGTAAAGATGCCTAACTGCTATTATCCTTAGCTAGTATTATTTGTATCCTACTCAAGAGCCCATAGCAATAGAACAGAATGCTGTCACAAGTTAATGGGTCTCTACTGCTAAATGGAAATGTCAATCTAAAAATAAATTGAAAGTTGTTAATTTTTCAAGCAACATGGATCCTCTGACAGCATTTTATTACAACAATGTTATTTACATTTTTTCCCCTGCTTACATGAGGAAAATATGGTTTAGAATGCTACTGCAATAAACAGCTGATTAGCTACATCCAACATTGTCTTTGCTTCAATTTAAACATAAAAATGTAATTTAGAAAATTACTGATATTAACATCACAATGAATACACACATGTATTTATATTTCATCTATCAGACTCCAAACTTCTCATGCAACTGTCACAGCATCACAGCTTGTACACAACAGCAGAGGACACTACGAGTTTGACTGTTCCCTCCAGCAGGAGTTCAAAAGACTGTAACCTCTTTTACAGGTATTCTGAGAAAGCACAGGTATAAAAAGTGGTCAAGCAGGAAGAGCTGTGGCTTTGCCATGTCTCTACTATCTGGGCAGATACCCAAACTCAAGAAAGACGTGGTCAGTCTGCATGCATACATAAGTAACTGCAAAGAAAGATTCACTCATTGGAGATAAAAGGAGAAAACACATATACGTGTTTGTATTTATAGCTCACTCTCTCCAGATTTACCTTAGTTAGTCAGTGTTCTTCCCTCTCCACTCATGAACTCTCCCTTATTTTAGCTGCTGGCTGCGGATGTACAACACAGACACCATTCCCCAAACACGGGCTGGCATCCTCTGTTTGGTTCAGGGCACTGGGTAGTCAACCCAGATGTTCTGGATTCCCTCATCATGCAAGAAGCCATAAAGACAATACAGAAAAAAAAAAACACCTTTCTCATGGAATCACAGGTTTAGCAAAAAAACCCCAACCCTAAAACAAATTTGAGTTACAATTCTGGTCCCATACACAAAACTGTGCAGTTGTTAGGACCAGTCTCTTCTACTGCAACAGAAGTCCCCTTTGTTTCAGTAGCATTATGGATCTATGTCACGCACATTAAAGCAGCATGCCACATTACCTAGATTTAATTTTAATGTTTTCTGAAGAATTACCAACTGAAGAATTGGTAACTTACAAGCAGACAACATCCAAAAGTGTCTCAATAACTCTACAGAGGGGAACCTTACTTCTCTGGAAGTCGCTAACCTGAACACGTCAGTCAGCCCAATGCTGACTGCTTCTACTGAATTTGTAGCAGCTCTAAGAATACGTGCTTAACCATGCAGCAGTGTCAGTAACCTGAACAGTCAGGTAAAGCAATGAACCAGGGGCAAGAAATCAGCACACTTTTGTGAGAGATTCGAAATAGCTCTTTGGCCTAGCTCTATGGAATCAAAATGCCAAGAAAACTAAATTAGCAGCAGACACATCTGAGTGGCCACAAGAACTGTTGAAGCCACCCTTGCACAGCAAACTGCAGACGGTATTTGCTTCATTTGCGTAGTCTGTACTGTGCGTTTGCAGAACTCTCTGTTCATTCCCCAAGACATAAACAACCTCACTGCCTTTTTCATTGGCTTGTAGTATTTGCCTAATAGTTAATTTTGAAACAGGCTTAAAAATTATTTTGTGCTAGGAACGAACATCAGGTCTACATTACCAAAAGACAGGAGCATCACTTAATGATGATACTTTTGACCTCGTTTTGGTAAGCAAGCAGGAAAATGGGTGCTGCACTTCTCTTTACCATAGTGCAAAGCTTGCTTTTGCAGGCAGAGGCAAACTATCAGGGAAAACAATGAACAATTCTGTATGCGATTAATTTGAATAAAAACAAATTAACATTTGCTCCTTTTCTACTCCTGTAATTAGACCTCAAGTCATACATAACACCCAGGAAACAAATCTAAATCTTTTAAAGCAGCATTCATGAAGAACTGATAAAATGGCTGAAACCTGGAGAAGGCTCAAGGAACACAGTGCAACCTTCCAGTACCTAAAGGAGGCCTACAAGAAAACTGGAAAGGGACTCTGCAAGGGCATGTAAGGATAGGACAAGGGGTAATGGCTTTAAACTGAAAGAAGGTAGATTTAGATTAGATCTTAAGGAATTCTTCACTATGAGGTGATGCAGAGGAACAGGCTGCCCAAGTTGTGGATACCCCATCCCTGGAAGTGTTCAAGGCAGGCTGGACAGGTGTTCAAGCACCCTTGTCCAGTGGAAGGTGTCCCTGCCCATGGCAGAGGAGTTGGAACTAGATGATCTTTCAGGTCCCTTGCAACGTAGACCACTCTGTGATTCTTTTTCAGGAGAAAAAGTTGGTTAGCACAGTGCTTGTGGATATTCTGAGTGTGCTCATACCACTTTCACCTTGGTGAGAAGTTTGCCTGATTGGAGGCAAACATTTCCAAAATAACAGGTATAACAGGGATGCATGACAGGGCCCATAACATTAGCCCTGACTTTCGTTCTGCCTTGAAAAAGAAGTGGGACAACAATGTTATTGTCCAGAAAGAATCACAAAGACTCCGTATAGTTTTATAGTTTATCTTTAAAGGAATTTGCCATTATTACTGAAATTCAGCCACAACTCACCGCTCCATACTTCACTGCAGCTCTTAATTCTGATTAACTAGTGAAGGTATCAAGGTCCTGCTTCCTCTAGACAGTGTGAAAGCAAGGTAACATACATACACATATATTTAACGTCTCCATAAACCAAGCTTGGCACAGAAGAAGCACTTCTATTTCTATACTCTGCAAAAGTCACAGCAGTAAGTTTGGCCCACAATAAAAACTAACAGCACTCTGGCAAAGCTAACACACAATCCAAAGTATTACAAACTGCTTTAGAAAAAACAGACACGTAAAACAGTTCAAAGTAATGCCTGATGTTTATAAAGCGTTAGGAGCATGAATTAATATTAATACTGAGCTATTTCTGATCATCCATAGCAAGAATGTTCACTAGATGTGGATGATGTGCTTCAGAGGTACATTTCTCTCGCATTTACTGTCTTATCAATAGCCCAGAGTTCTGTAGCTGAATTTCTAAGATGTTTGTGATAGCAAACAGATTAGTCCACAGCTACTAAAATCTTGTGGCTTTTACCCATGAGAAGACATTAATTGTGAGCCTCTAATTGCAAAATTATCACATTCCATAGGTAAGAAAAAAACTTATTTCCCCCCTTTTTGTTTCTTTTTAAAACTTTTCACCAGACAGCAATGAACCTTTATCACAACCAAACTTTCAGAAGATAAATATGGTACACTTTTAAGCTGGCACTTCACCTTTAAGACAGAATTCCACAGGGACAAATCCTGCACCTTTTTAAATGCCCAGACTGTCGCAGACTTATTTCTTGTCAAATTTCACAAGCAGTGAAAGGGATTGCGGATAGCTGTTTTCTCAATCACACCACAAAGACTACTTTCAAGGCCTATAAATTAGGACTTAACTGTAGGACAAACTTTATCCATTGTTCAAAATCAGAGTGATCTTCTCCACTGAAATGATCAAAAGCTTCTGAGGCTGGTACAGTTCTTACACACAACACCTGGTATTTCTCATCAGTGAAAGACCCTGACAGTTCCCACTCAGCTTCAGGATTTTCTTCATAGTAATAAACAGGAACACCTGCACCTGGTCCTTCTATTGGTGGCTGTTTGAATGCATTCCAAACTCTTTTAAAACCTGATTTCCAGGAGCATTTAACCTCTACAGGGGGATAAAGGGATCAATTCTATACTCTGAGAAAGTGAAGAATCTTTTGTTTTGTTTATTGGTATACACATTTTATTCTTTGTTTGTAGACAGAACTAATTTTAACCTGACAAAGCTTTCTCTAAAGAACAACAAACCTTCCCCACATTCCCACCAAGGCTGCTGTAAAAAGAAAACAACAACAACAACCAAACAAACAAATAAAAAACAAAAAAACAGAAACACCCAAAACCCCAGAGCATTTAACTAATTATATTACATTTAAAAGCAGGTCTGTTTTCATGCAAACAAGTTCTTGTAATCTGGGTTGTTAACAAGTCCTTGGCAGCTTCGTACCATGAGCTAAATTTCAAGATCAAACAACAGTGAGCAGGTAGTACAGTATTACAACATGTAATATTGATGACAGGGGGAAGCGCCTGTTAGGGAAGGTATTCACAAAGGTTAAAATTAGCCCTTGCAGGCTAATGCTTCAGTGGCTTTCTCTATGCAGTAAAGGCAGGCTCCTGCAGAGGATGATTCAGAACCGAAGATTCATTTAGCTACTCTGAATCTCTCTCTGGAGGGCTCCCACTTCCATTAACTTAAAAAATAGTTTGCAGAGATTAGCCACCAAAAGACCATGCTAGCCTTTGTAAATACTCTCCAGTATTCACCTGCCATCAGCAGGAACAGTGGTTGAAACTCACTACTGATGTACAGCCAGGTATACTGTATTTAAATCTGAACATTACGTATTGCACAAGGACTGAATTTTACCCAGCTGGAGCTTACAGCCCCTGCCAGAATCACTGAAATACAGTGCTGCTAGGATGACTGCAGGATTGTTTTTTTCCACTGCCCCATTAAAGTGCTCAGTTTGATGGCCACCCACATGCTGCAGTACAAAGGACTGCTTCAACCCCAGCACCTTCTGAATCCACTAACACTGCAATCATACTGTCACAGATCCTCTCTTGATCCAACTGCTCAGTGTATCACTGGAGCAGCAGTGGGAGCTGGGTTTTCACCATTAACTTAACCATGAAAAAGAAAAATTTTTAACTTTGGGTCCTACTGTCAACAATTTTTATGCTTATTATTTCATAGAAACAAGAGAGGAAAATGCTCTTTTAATCTCATAGCACAAAGTTGGATTTTGTGACTTGGGAGCACAAGCAAAAAAGCCATATTCCTGACAGAATTACTAGCAGAACCATTTCCTAACTCCTCCAGTTCTTTCGTACTTCATCAGATCAATGCACTCCCATCGCTGAAAAATCTTTGAATTCTAACAAATTACTGATTTGAGAAAAATAAGACTTATGTAACATTGCATAAACCAAAAGAATTATTGCAGGTTTTAAAAAGTTTTGGTGGAACATTTAGCATTTAATGGTTCTCCCAAAATTAGTTCACAGGGTATCTTTGTAATTAAACCCACCATCCTTTTGCAAACATAAAATACAGAAAAAAGACCCCTTAAATTGACTTCAGCAAAGGTGTGATAAAGTTAATCATAAACAAAGGAAGCCTTTAATTTAACACCAGCCAAATTATAACCACAGCCAAAGACAAGATAAACTCCAGGTAGAGCTGACTTGTAAAGTACACTTCACAGTTTTGTTAGACAAGCCAGTACAGCACTTTTCACCATACGGTGACAACTCCCAAGCCCTAAGAAGGTTGGTTCCAAACTTAATTTTTTTTCCCCATACAACCATGTCAAACATAACAAAATGAGCTTGCAAACGTCGAAGCAACTTGCAAACATCTGCTAAGTATATTGTACCACTGAAATTAAGCCTCTTTGCCAAACAGAAAAGTTATGTTCAGATTTTAGACCACATGGTGACAAAGTTGTACTGAACAGAGAAAGAGCTACAAGCACCACTTATTGCTCCAAATAAACAAATCCTTTGCATGTTATATACACAACTTGCAATGAACTATGTCAAACACTTTATTCCCTTATTACAGTAGCAGTGTAAGAAATGCTAGCCATCGCCTAAAATTAGTTTTATATAACTCTCTTTTACATAAGCATCAAGGCACTTTAAGTTCCAAAATGCATTTAACCACGATGGTCTTTTGAAAGAAACTGCACCTTTAGACAAAGAAAAAAAAAAAGAAAAAAAAAAAGTCTGCGTTTGTTATATTCCAGTACCAGATGGTTTTTCATGCATTCGCTGAAGAGATATGCAGCCAAAATTTACAAGCAATTAATTTGGCTCACTCTAATTATATCACGGCACTAGATTAATAGAAACTATGCCCTCTGCCCCTTAAGGGCAGTGCTCTGTAGAATTCTGCAAAATGAGAATCTTCTGGCTTGAAATGAATCTCACAGCATGTTGGTTAGAAGGCTAAAGGGCAGAGTTTTCAATTATTATTAATTAAGAATATGAGAGAACAAAGTTTGCATTTGTTTTTTTCATACAATTGTTTATTAAAGAAAAATACAGAATTTTACAATTCATCTTAAGAGCTGGAAAATGGTTACAGTCATATACCACTTTCAAAAGAGTCTTCCTCTATATACTCCATTTACACCCACCTAGAAGGGCATTCTGTACTTCTGTATCTGAACATCTTTCTAGAGCATGATTATTGCACAGAACAGTTGTATTTGTGACAATACTTATTTAACCAAGCATTACATTGCCCACTGTTCTTTCTCTTAAATCCAGTAGGAAAGGAAAAAAATGTAATAATGTAAGATTCTGCCAAATATATTAATCACAAAGTAGATTACGAGTTCAAGGAAAGCAACATCTTCTCTAATTAAATTACACAACTGGTAGCTTACCCTGGCCATTTATAAACACAAAACACATAATCTGAACACAGACATTTCAGTGAATTCTACAGTGTTTCCCATGTAACACGCAACAATAAAATCAGACTTTTTAAAAGAACCAGTATCAGTTTACTGAAAAAGGAATGACATATTTGACCAGTTCCTACACATTCTGAAATTATGCCGCAATCCTTCTCAGCTGATGGCACTTCCTGTGAGATTAGGTCCATAAATTCTCTGAAATTACATTTAACTTTACAGTATGTCAAATGAAGTTTTAACACGGAAAAACCTCTGTTTTCTCCTTTATCTAGTACCTGCAGCAACTAAATCTTACAATGACTTTGGAACATTTGGCAGTTATTTACTTAATTGAGTAATGAACCCCTGAAATTTCCTTTCTATTTGAGCTTAATTCTTGAACCATGTGAAAACTGTTCCTGTAAACATGGAAAGTAAGTTTAGGGAGAAAAAAAATGAGACATAAGAAAGTTCTAGCACTTAGTAGGAACAATCTCTTTGCAACGAAATCGTAACTCAGTTCCCTCTTCCACAAAGTAGGCTCAACACTATCCAGTATTTTAAATATCTATTGATTGTGGCTGAGCGTTTACCCTTGTGGTGTCAGTAGCACCTATAAAGAAATCCAGCTTGCTTTCAGGAACGTAACATTCAATCATCCCATTTTCCAACTAGCCCAGGAAGAATCTGTGCATTAGTCAATATATTTTAATAAGAAAATGAAACATTATCTCTGTTTAAAAAAAAAAACAAACAAAAAAAAATTCAAATCCTGGGGAGTCATTTTTACTAGCTTTATAAAAGGCCAATTCATTAGTTGCATTTTGGAGTTCCAAAATAAATAGACCTTCGCTGCATGGCAATGTCACTTATTCCAAAGCTTTCAAGAGATGTTAAGAACTCCCCACTCGATCTCTGGGAATAATCCGTAGATCTGAACCATGCTTTAGAAATACATTTCCTAAACAAACAAAACAAAACAGAATGTGTTACCAACAAAATAAAATGTTACCTAAACAAGCATACACATTTAAGGGATAATAAGGTTAGGTCTGTGTTTAACATCTTTGCACTAATTCCTCTAATATACAGAAATATAATCTTTTATGTTTCCATGGAACTTCATCTTATCCCTCTTACTCCAAAAAGCTCTTATTTTTAAATAAAAATATCAGTCCCAAAGTCATCTGATAGGACTTGAAAGCTATGGTCTTTCTAATGTTGCTGTTGCATACTTGAATGTGCAATTTCACTTATATGCCATAATAATTTTAACACCAAATGTTTTACTTATCCATAATCACTTTTTTTATCTTGTGTTCATTCATGCATATATTTATTTTTTCTCTCCTCAGTTCAGTACTTATATGTGTTTGACTTCAGAACCTTAGCTGTACCTTTCTTTTAGTAAGGCTCTCTACACATCAAAGAATAAGTCAGTGTCATTTTAGCATAAAAACATCCTTATAGTCCTAGTCATGATAGTCTTTTCAAGAGGACATAGTATGAAACTAAGTTTCTAATACTTAGATGTCTAAGATATTTTTTGCATGTGTTCAGGATTGTCATTTAGGTTGCTATTTTCTTCTATTAAATGTAACATTTGAAAATGAAACCACATTGCTAAAAGTGATGCATTATTTAATTGCTGTATGGAACTTATTTTTTTGAAAGTCATACTGCTACTCCACAAAACAGATGATACGTAATTCTACAATATCAGGTTTTAATAATATGTACCTATTCTTACTCATCTTTGTGTTGACTTGTAAAATCACAATAACTGTATTTTGCTTCAGGCGCCACATGTCAGGGACATAGACTGCTCTCTTAAAACATATTTAACATTTGTTCAAGTTATTACTGTATTGCAACAAAACTACCTTTTTTCAAACTTCACTTTTCTGGCATGTGGATCAGGATAAAAACTACTCTACTTACTCAACATAACAAATGTTAGAAAAATCAGTTCAAAAGAATGTGTTAGCAGAAGACGTTCTGGTTTTAGAGATCTGTCAAGATGACATACTGAAGAGATCTCTAAAGCCCACTGTACATGAATCTGTCACACCAGCAAACTAAAGAACTAAGCTTACAAATACAGGTTAGAAGTATCTGTATTGCAAGGGCCATCATAAAACTCCTAACACTAAAGCAGGCCACAGCTGCATCTCACGCAGACAAACAGTTCATTTCAACTCTCAGACCGTTTCCATCATTAATATCACAGCGGTTTTATTAAAGTTACAAAACACTATTCCCTAAGAATACAGGATTTAAAACTGAAATCATTACAGGAATTAAGTGCTAAGCCTAGTTATTTCAGCTTTCATTTCACCTGCTCCACAGACTCATGTAAGGAGAATGAAAACCATACCTGAGGAGTACTTTTATTCAGAAAGGTGTAGAAATAGTGGTACAAAATCTCTGAAATCCCCAAGGACTGCTAAGATTTTATTCTTAGATCATCTTATTTTGGGAAGTTTATGAAGACTAAAGCAACTGTTCAATCTTCAGGAGCTTTAATATAGGGAAAAAAAAAAAAGGTCCGTTTTACCGTACCAAGTTTCTGAGACATCAATTAATAAGACTGAACAAAAGGTTATATTTAAATCATATGTGTCTACTTGTAAACTGAAGAGGGATTCTGGACTGGGTCTTGGGTTTGCTGTAGGTTGTTGGGGGGGGTGGCGGTGGTGGTGGTGTTTGGTTGGTTGGTTTCGTTTTGTTTGCTTTATTTTTCCCAGGAGTGTGTGTGGTTTTGGGGTTGTTTTGGATTTTTTTGTTGTTTGGGTTTTGGTTTTTTTTCCCCTGTGTAAGGGCAACATCACACAGCACTGTCAGGGCAATGGTACCTTCTATGTTAAAAAAAAATCCATGTGCAATCCATGTACCTAATCTTATATCTGCACATAAGATCACAACTGTAATGAAAAATTTTTGAATCTAGATGTTTTTCATTTACCTGATTCTTGACCATGAGATGCTGTCTTACAATTCTACCAAATAATTCCTCAACATTTACAAGAACTTAGGAGAGATAAAAGTAAATCCATTGGAGATGCAAATGCAATATTCACAGCTGCAAGGCATGATGAACTGCCATATGGATGTTTTCATCCAGGAGTCAAGTAGTCCTAAATACATGTACTTTGCAGTATTAAGCTATAACTAATTTGAACTACATAATACAATATGAAAATATACTTTTGAGACAGAGAAACAGTGGAAATATACCTTAACTTAAGCAATTGACTTTACCTATTTTGCCACGTATTCTTGAGTGGTCACATGAAAAATTGGCTTTACATGTGGGTGATGACCTAGTAGCAAAACTAAATTATTACTTTCATTATCTGTTTTTAATATATTTGGTCATGAGATCATGACAAGGACAGCATCAGCTGAGGAGTGTACCTTAGGCAGCATACCTGTAAACCATAATCCAGGAGTCCTAAGGCAAGGACAGAAAGGACAGAAACCTCCAGTGGAGCAGAAAGCCAAATGCTTGCTTGATCTTCATTTTCAAATGTTGTGGATGCAATCACAGACCCCAGAAATGGGCCACAACACTTAAATGGTTTCTTTCACAATTCTAAGTAATTCCCCAAAATAACATCAATCAACTGCAGTTCTAACCACCAGATACTTTCATGTGCTCTGCAAGGATTCACTTCATACTATTTGACTTACATAGCTAAATATGCTGATAATACCTTACTTTCTGAGATGCTGTAGAGATTTCATGCAAAAAAACAGAGAAGCAGTATGTCTCCAGCAACTGGGTTCCGCAAGCACCAAAGCCATTATTACTGTTTCTTAGTAAAAAATTATGAACATTTCTTCCCTTCAAAGATATTCCACCCTACTGTTAACATTGTCTCAAATGGGCTGAGATTACTGCAACCATTTCCAAATTAATTTAAAAGTATATCTTTTTCAACAACAAGTCCAAAGAAGCCTGGTTCCAGACAACAGACCATTACTAGTACAATTCAACATCTGGACTACGTTTCCATGTATTGCAGGAAGTAATGGGGAAAAAATTTACACTTTTCTGTGACAGAGAAACTCTCACAGGAAGCTTCCACAGATGAAATCAGAGGTTTCTCACATGGAATCCCTTGTTGAGACCAAGAGGGCTATTGCCAAGAAGATCCTCTCTTCTTGAGAACATGCTTTCCAAAGCACCTAAAGTTCCTGCTCTAAATGCAAGTATTACTTTTTAAACATCCCTCATGAGAAGTGCTGCTAAAATAGCAAATACTGCTCAACTAGGTATCACGGGGAAAAATAATACAGCTATTAGCTGTTATTTCAGTAGCATGTAATACAGTATTGCTCTTTTTAACTGCACAATAAATAGCTAAGCTCTGAAGATCAGAAGTACCTATTTTTTCCACAGAATTAAATAAACAAATGCTGAAGAACAGCTCTGTGGGTTTTACCTTTTACATACTACACTGACTGTAGTTTCCAACTACTGAGTAATGCTTCTCCCATGTAAGCAATCAAAACTTAAAATAAATCAACCTCAAGTGCTATGCATTAGTTTAAAAGAAATATAACTGAGCTTTTTAATACTAGGCTTCATAAATAATAACTTACCTGCTGTCTGTGCTGGGTTTATTCCTATGCCATCTACAAGATGAAAGAGACATATGATTAAATTTAGAGCTCAAAAAATATAATATACCAACAAGATGTAGTTATTACATCAGGTCTTCATGCAGTTATTTCCTATAACCAGAAATAGTCTTATCACACAAGCTAACAAGAAACATTCAACATACGTATTTGGACAAAACCAAATTAATTATATTAGTGGTTTAATACCTTTATACCATGCATAAGCAATTTTAATAATGCTGTCATATTATTAAATTCAATTTGCAGTCTGTAGAGGTTGTGAAAGAAAAGACACTTTTGCTTTCATCAATACCCCTTAAATGAAACAACAAGAAAAACCCTATTAAAAAGAATAAAAAATAATATACATAAAATCTATATTCTTACCATTTGTTATAATGGCACTTGTTGCTGCAGGAACTTTGAACTAAAGGAAGTAAGAGTAGGACAAAATTACATGAAACATAGTTAAAGAAAATATATAGGGAATACCCAAATCAACTAAATTTTTAGCTGGTTCAGGTACAACAAAATTATGAGAAAATATTTTCCTCAGATTTATAGATAAAGCAAAATAAAGTCAAAGATGATTAGAAACCTCAATACAGAATGTGAAATTTGCAGGACTAAACACCTAATTAAATCTAACTAGTATTAGTCACTGGATACAATATAAAAGTCAAGCATCCACCAAGTTACGAAATTAGTTCTTATTATACTAAATAAAGGAATACCTAAAGCACATATGGAAATGAACTTCAAAACAAACGCCTAACAGGAATTAAAATAGAATTAGCTTGAGCTAATCTTGGTTAATTTTGAGCTATTTCTTAGCTTTCTCTCTGGCTGTACTGGGAGCTCTCCAACTGCACTACTGGAACAGAAGAGTTCATTTCAGGATTTGCACTGACAGCACTGCATAAGATCTGGCTTCCTCCTCAGATTTCTCACACCTCCACAGCACTTCACCTACATGCACATCTTATGCGGTCAGTTTTAGAACATGAAAAGCCCTACTCAGGTAGCATCACATATAGGCTTCAAACTACCTCAGAAGGTCTGACCTGAGATGGGGAAGCCAAAAATAATTATTTCTTAGAGGGACCAGGCAGGGCCAGAGAAAAATCCTGCACTATGTAATGTAATGTGGCTGGACGACACAGGACAGAAAAGGTTGGGTGGGTACAAGTCAATCAGTGCTACTTGGTTGGTTTAAGGACCAAAGGTCCTTCCTTTACTTGGCACAGTGAACAACCCCTAAGGTAAAAGACTGGTGTCTCAGCAACCACAGAATCATAGAAAGGGTTTGGGCTGGAAAGGACCTTAAGATTATCTAGTCCTCACTAACATGTGCAGGGACACCTCCCTACTAGACTGGGTTGCTCAAGGCCCTGTCCAACCTGGCCTTGAACACTGACAGGGATGGAACATTCACAACTTCCGTGGCCAGCCTGCTCCAGTGCCTCAGAATCCTCACAGTAAAGCAGATGAGCAAGCATCAGGGAAATCACCTCACAAAGCACTTCCTCCTCTTCTCTACATTGTGTAAAAAAAGGGTAAGCTAACTATGATTGCTAACAATGAGTATTTCCATGGAAGAACTGCAGAACTTTTCCATCTGCCTCAAACAAATCACTTCAGCCCAGCAGTGCCTTTCAGCAGCATTATTTCAACAGCATTCACTAGATTTGCTTTCCTATTTTCTGATTGCTCAACTTAAGATTTCCAGGTTTGATTTGCAGAAACACCATGCACTGACAGCAACAGCTAAAGCTTACAGAAACCATGCCTGAATATAGTATTTAGTTATGAATATAAAAAAAAAAAGTCTTTTTTCATCTCCAGACAAAAAATTAGCAGGTATTAACTTATTTTCCTCTAGCCTTTTATCCATAGCGGGTTAATCATGTCACCTTCTCATTTCGTAGGGTGACATGAAAGCAGTAGTTTCTGCAAAACCTAAGTTAGATATCATCTCCATCTCCAAATCAAAAAGTAAAGGACTAAACCACAAAAAACCCTGAAGAAGCACAAAATACATGTCAACAAGCAGATTTTCAATGCAAGTAAGTGATACCATCAATCTTTCATCCCAAGTCACCTGATAAAACGCCAACAGGTAACTTCTAGAATGTTAAGTGCCTCTCCTTATTCTGTGTCTCTTATTAGACACAACAATGACAGGAGAATGGCCATCTACTAATTTTGTGTCATTTTGCTTCTCAGTAGCAGAATCTACCTGATGGTGATACCCCAAGTATGTATGAGAACTGTGTGGCAACCGGTTTGTGAAGCATTAGTCAAGATAATTTTATTGCTTCGTACTGTATTGTGTTAGAATAGAATAAAACATTTTATTATCTTAGCCTAAAACACTGGGCCAAACAGCAATAGCTGTCAGCTGTATAGTCAGGACTTAATAATCATCACAAATATAATACAGAAAGGGAAATTACCACTGGAGATAATTACACATAATTTGGTGCGATATGGTTCACTACTTAAATCAAAAATCCTTCCTGTGGTTGCTAAGTGTGTTTCCCATACTGAAAACATACAAACTTTCTCAGATACAAAGTCAAATGGGTACTCAAGCAGCGAAGTTCTGTATTCGGTAGGTAATCACTGGCCTACTTTAAAATCAAATTCCAGCCCCAAACTCACCCTTTAAAGAGACTGTTTGCTTTAAAAACCTTATAAATTGATAACTAACACTGTCAACACAACTTATTTTCTCCAATGCTAGGAAATATATTTATTGATATCTACAGCCAAACTATAAGTAAAAGGTGACAATCACATGCCAACAATCATATCGCTTTCTCACTTCTTATAACAATGATAAAAAATCCTCTACAGTAACAAGCTCATCTCCTTCTTGCACAATGAATAGCAGGTAACTGCATTAAACCACAGAATTTTAGTACCAATCTATCAAGAGCAACGTTTAAATAACAGAATAGTTTAAAAAAAAACATGCTTATGAAAGAATAAACAACTTTGTAAATGGAAATAGATTATTATTTTAGTAATGATTCCACAAAGTTAAGAGAGTGTTTTTATACGTATCAGGCAAATGTACACCTGAGATATGTACCAAGTGGCTCTAACGGAAAAAAACGGGTAAGATACCACACATTGTAAATGAGAACATTAGTGCTGTCACAATAAACTGTGACAGTTGTGGAAAGAACCACAAATAGAGAAAAACTGAAGACAGCAGTGTTTCCAGTACTCTATATCTCATTTACATTTTTATATATAGTCTGTAAGACAAACAGAGAAAATAAAAACTAAGGAAAGAGCTAAATTTGCATTATCCAAATTACCACTGCCAAATGCATCTATTGAGAAGGGCTGACATTGCTATAAATGACTGAGACTTCCCAAGACCTCTCCATGTTTAATGATAGTGGATACTCAAAATACATCAACTAAAATAATGGTTTGCTAAATGCGAACATTTAGTAATTAGTTCTCTAAATCAATTTCACAGAAGACCCTATAACTTGTAAAGCCACTATAGTACTTGAACTCGCTGTGGTTCCATGAGTAGGTAAAGATACCAAGTTTGATGGTAACCCTCCAACCAAAAGTAGCCCCTCAGTATTGGTATTTCCAACCACTCAGTCCTGCTTCAGTCTTCCCTGGTCCCACATACTAGGTCTCTATATATAGGCTGTGTGGGCACAGCTGCATTAGTTCAGATTAAAAATAACCAGGAAAAAAAAACAAATTTTTTAAACCAGTAACTATCTTTAACAGCACCCATTATTCTTTATATTGTTCTGTTCAAGTAGTTGTAAAACAATCCACAACCTCCTCCCACAAGCTGTGTTTCCGATTAGAACTTCTGTCACATGTTGGTGTAACACCAACAACATAAGGACAATCAGGACATGGAGCCTAATATCTTTTCTAATTATTTATTCTATTACAATTCTAATGCTTGAACAAATTCCACCCTCCCCCCCCCCCCCCAAAAAAAAAAAAAAGCCATCATGCTTTTGAGCCCTTTATTTTACTGTTTACACCCAAATGAACATTATCTTAATACTTGTATATTTAATCTGAAACAAACAGGATGCATCTCTTCAAATACATTACACAGGCCAATTTAGTCACGTATTAGTTTTGGATTCCATGTAACAGATCAAACACAGAAATCAAACACCATGTTATCCTCATCTTAGTCACTGGTGTCTGTTCTTTTAATCTAGGCAATACGACTAATGTCAATACCTTCTATAATCAAAACCTGTATGTTTTCCAGAATTAGAGATTACTGGAACTGAATGCAAGAAGTGTTTAAGAATTTCTTGAATAATCCTGAAGAATTTTCTGTATATTCTACATAAGCAATTTAAGATATTACATATTCAATAGTAGTGTTTTTTAATTATGTTCATGGTCACAATGTTTTATGTTACTGAAATAAAAGTGTTTAACTGCAAACAGCAAACTCATTAATACCTGCTGTTAAAGTGTAAATTGTGCAAGAATTACTTACCAACTTCTGAAAGCGCTGACAGGCTACTTTGACACAAGTAAAGCCTGTGCCTGTTCATAGCTAGTAAGAGCATTCTTTCTCCTGAATTAACCATTTTATTTTACAATTAAATAGCTTTTGCTTTCAGGAAAGTTCAAAAGGTTAAAAAACATCATCATCACTGTCTACTTACTTCTTCCGCCGCAAACTTCAAGACAGCTGTGAAAGGTGTACTTTCAGGCACACTTAACCTAAAATTACAATGTAAATAAACGTATGACTGCTGAGACAAACTAAAAAGCAACTTCCATTTCACTTTAAGCAAAGAAAATACCCTTACCAAAGATGCGCATTTAAGGCCTAGATCAAAGCCTAAAAAGACATATATAGCAGCAGGCCAAAGCAAACCCCAGCAAGTGAGTTAACTACGGCAAACCACCTCTCGGCTCACACGGAGAACGTAAAACGCCTCTTCCTGTCGTGCAGAAGCTCTGGCAGGGTGACCAGCAAACTATACGGCCCCGGAGCGCCTGTGTGCGCTGCCGCCAGCTTCCACGGCCACCTCGCCTCTCGCAGCAGCGCCTGCCTAACCGCGGCCCGCCGCACCACTCACACTTTGTACGGCAGCCGCGGGTCCGAGGTGAGCGTCACTTTAAAGGTAACTTTCGACCTGGGAAGAGTGAGGAGAAAGTACCGGGTTAGGGTGGGAAGGAAAAGTAAGGGGCAAAAGGGGTAGCGGGCGCCAAGCCGCTCGCTCGCTCGCTCACTCACTCACATGATGCTCTCACCGCCACCGCTCCCCACCGACACGTCAACTGCCGCCTGAGAGGACCTTCTGTCCCTTCCGCCTCCTGAGCTGCCCGTTGCGCCGCCTGAATTCAAAGGAAACTAAACCTGCCCCGCCGACCGCTACCAGGGAGGGAGCGGCGATGTTGTCCCTCGATGCCCCACCGTCACTGGGAGGGGAAAGGCTGAGGGGTGTGCGAGGGGCACCGGAGAACACCGTTGAGGATTTCTAACAAGGCAGTGACAATGGCTGTCCTACGGTTCGAGGTAGGACCGAAGTTCTAGATAGAGCGTTTCCGTAGACGTCGCGAAGTGGCATCTGGGCGGTCCTTTAGCGGGAGTGGGCTGGGAGGAGCTGCGGGTTTGGCGGGATGCGTACCCTGTACCGGGTCGACCGGAACCGAAGGCTTGGCAGGCCGCGTGGCCCGGTCGGGTCACTGCGGGGGGATGCGGCGGGGGGATACGGCGGGTTGCGGCCAGCGCCCATCGCACGTGGCTGTCGGGGTCTACAGATACCCATTCTTCCGAGCAACAAGGGATTGCTGGATTTAAGTCTTGTACATAACTGCAGGTTTATGTGTGTATATATAAATATGTTTATATATATATATATATATATGTATGTGTAATGCATAGTGAGGAGGTCGATTGTTGTTAGGTTTGTTTACCTGAGGCTCTGTGTCCTCAAACCGGAATGTTCCACAGGTGCTTGTTGAAGTTACGCAAGGGAAGATGGATGCAAAAGCACAGATTGCCACCCTCTTAATACTTAAGAGTTGTTCACATCTTCCATGCAACGTGGTAGCTGGAGCTGGAGTTTCATTTGAATAATGGTGGATACTTTCATGGCAGAAAGAAGTTTCCAGTTTTGTTTATCTGTGACCTTTGACAAGCTAATTTTTATTAAAGGCTATATAAGGTTTAATGGGAATGCAAATATTTTTTGGTTTTATGCATGTGTTATATTCAAGTTAAATTGAATATAAAAAGGTTGGTGGGGACTGAGTTTCCAGCCCTGGGTGTGTCAGTATTGCCTTTGTAGAAAATATCTTGCCAGACTGCTTTCATATTTTATCCAGTATCTGCATCCTTCTGTTCTTGTTCATCACACACTGCTTGCCAGACAGGTCATGGCAAGCACTTTCTTGGGTTCACTCTAATTGGGGTCTCATTAGGGTTGAGGTACAAATGCCATACAAAAGGCAATTGACACATTGGAGTCACTGATTTCTTACTTAAAGGACTGTCCCAGTAATGAAATCTAGCTTTTCACCCATGCTGATCTTGTTTGAACATAGACAAAACTTAAAAAAAAATCCAAAAAGCAGAAGTTAATTACCAGCTTGTACAAGGGCGTTAATATTTCCTTATCTTTACTGCATTTATGTTATTTTATCTGCCTTTCACAACTGTATCTCATTGGTGGCTGATACTCATTTTGTAATCCATTGGTGATCTGATGTCTTTTTCATCTCCTTTCTTCTAAGACACTACACCCTACACTGGAAATAAATACTGTCTCTGAGCATGTAACCTTGTATTTTGTGTAGCTAAATGTCACCGCATACTTATTCTTGCCCTCTTTGAACATTTATTTTTGTACGATGCTATAACTTTGATTTATACAACTGTCTGCCATCTGCAGCTTCTGTTAGTGCATTGCTGTTTTCCGTGCCAAGGTCATTAATGCGTATGTGAAATACAAGACTGATCCTTTTAGGACTTCATTTCTTACATTTCACTTTAAAGACTTCCCCTCTGAGGATCAAGTGCACCCAAATCTTCATGCTGTTGAAGCTGGACTGCTTTTAGTACCTGAACTTACTTGGTTAAATCTGGTTTGAGCATGTGTGCTATAATGCTTAGAACAGCACACAGCCACTCCCCATCCCCCTGCTACCAAAACGTTGCAATGCAAACCCAGTACACAGGATCAAGATACTTGAATGTAGATTCAGAAACCCAGGTAACTTCATAAAAATGAGACTTCCCCAGTGCAGGAATTTTATAATTTTACTATGCTGTTTAAATCTGTTCCAAAAGGTAGAAGGGTTAATAATTTTTCCTGAGTATTTGCAATGAAGGAAGGGAGGGGAATGTGCATGATTTTTCTCTTTCAGCTGGGAGAGGTAATGAGACTTCGTGTCCATCTGCAGATAAGCCAGGGGTGGATTAGAGGTGTGACTATATCTTGCTAATGGGTTTATACACAAAAACATTTTTCTCAACTCAGAAAAACTGGTCCATTCCCAGCAAAATCATACCTCCTTTCCCTACTAGGAAATGAGAAAAAAAAAGGACTTTATTGAATTTGTTTTCCCTACAACTCTTAGCTAGCTCACCCTTAAATACATTGTGTGATAGCAATGGGACCTAGCTTTTGACTTTTCTAGCTGTGTAGATAGCAAATGGAATGACCATTTCATCAATTTAAAACAACTGGAATCTCTGGAAATTTGTAAATGCACTAGGATAACAGAAAGCTTTTAAGTCAAGAAAATGGGGAAAAAAAAAAAACCAAAGCAACAATAAACCCAAACAAAAAAACAACTCATCAAACCAGGAAATAACAAAAAATATATCCCTTTGGATGCTAAGATGTGACTGGGGTGAATTGGGATACCCCTGACAACACTTCAGGGAAATCCATCAGAAATCCTTCTAGTTGTAAATAGCATTGAAGAGACAAAAGAGTTGCAATGGGTGGGAGCTGTTTATCCCACGTGCCTGCATTACGTTACATGGCTGGACCTGGTTTTATTATGTTGAGAGGGGAAATAAACAGAACAACAAGAAAGCAAGTACAAAAGTACTACCCTTACCAATATATATTGATTGATATCTAACTGCTGGAGTGCATGTGTCATTTGAAGAACACCAATTTTTATGCTACAAAACGTGCCCATATAGAGAAAGGTTACTACACAATCTTAAGTACTCCCTGGAAGTACGAAATCTCAAGTTTTTAAGAAATGTAGTAAAATATCTCCCACCTGCAAGACGTGCTTTGAGCCTTGTCAGTTTTGGACTGAATAAGGAGCACTTAACGTCCACACTTAAGTCACCCAGAAAAGCACTGAATTAAACTTTTTAGCAGGTACCCAGAAAATTAAATCTTAGCACTCAGTAAACTTTTTTTCTATGGTCACAAACAGTGAATTAAACAAACAAGCACTGCCAAGCAATGTGTTAACAGGAGGGAGAGAGGAAGACAAAAGAAGCGCAGTGTTTCTCCAACCAGCCACTTTCATACTGAGCACATGGGTAACAGTCTGATTCCTTCTGCTCTTAGCGAGGCTGTGGTTTCACCAGATGGATTGAGCTGTCCTAACCCCCAAGATAAAGGAGAGGTCCCGTTTTTATCCCAACTTCTGCTTCGCTCTGTTCCTGGCCTCCCGCTTGCTTGCTGCTTCTTCGCCTGGCTTTGTTGCTCAGTGGAACCACCTGTAAGTCAGCTCATCAAAAGACATAGCTGTTTTCCTACTGACTGGGAGCATTGAGTAAGCTTAAGTAACAGTCTGAGCAGGGGCAGCAAGATCTTTCTCTTCTGTCAGTAGGGAAACATGGGATAAGGCTTCCTCTTCATATAATTTCTTAGAAGGCTGGGATCCTCCTTTTGTGGGTACATCTGCTTACCTGTCCTTTGGTTCAACATGGTGGTGTGTCTCTTGGTTCTTCCCCTCATACAGGTCAAGCTCATCAGTGGTAACCCCATGTCTCTTCCCAGCATGTGGAGGCACCTCCTCAGCTGCACAGTTCCACTTGATCAGCAGGAGCCAGCTGCCTTTCTCAGACAGTCTGCTCCTGTTTGCTCTGGTGGGATCTATCTGTAGGAAATTAATCCCTGCAGAAAGCAAACAAGAGGACTGCATGATCTCTAGGTTGTTTTTGTTGTGAACCTTTCTTTTCCAGTGTTTCTCTACTCCAAGGCTACAAGCTGCAGCATTAGGCTAGATTGACTAATATTAAGCATGCTGGCTGTAGTTGGGTTGCCCTTATGTTTTACTCCCCAACAATTAAAGATTCTATGTTTTGGAGTTTTTTTTAAACAGAAATAGTAGTGTAACATACAATGTGAATTTAGCCTCTTTAAACCAGCCTGTTGGTACCTACCAGTGCAAAAACTTTAACCTCCTTTAAATAGGGAGTTTCCACATTCATGAGCCTACAGCCTATGTGAGACAAAATGAGTTTTTTATTATGTACTGTGTCACTGGATTTCTCTGTAAAATATAGCCATAGATAGAATTTTTAAAAAGCACTGTTAAGCCAGATAAAGATTATAACACTTTATGAATGCAATACAAAGTTAATAATCAGACAAGTTAATACACATTCATAATCTTCCTTTAACAAAATAATAATTAAAAACCAATTACAGCTCTCATTGTGCAAGCGTTTTACAAAAATAATCTGTCAAAATGAGATCACATACAGATGTCATGTTAGTCATGTAGAAGTCATAATGGTAGGTCTCTAGACTTCAGAATTTTTATTTGTGTCTTAGTACAGATAACCATACACCAAACTAAGGATTAGTCTTCCGAAACACCCAGCACTTAATGTATTTATCAGCTGCAAATACTTTGTTCTTTCACATATGAAGGTTTAGTGGGTTTGTTTTTTTTTCCAGTTGCTTTGAAAAAGTAATTATTCAGAAATCTTTAAATCAAAAGGATAATAAGCATTTGGCAGGAAAAAGTGTCTGGGAGAGCCAAAAGTGAGTATTCTGTATTCTTCTATTTGACATTTTTTTGTCCTGGAATTTGATTTATGTAAAAGGTGAAGAACACCGTTACACATATGTATTATGTCCCAATTTCCAGAATTTCCTTGAAATCAACTTAACTTTGAATAATTTTCCAGGTGAATAAATTTTCAGGTGTCCCGTTTGTCTTAAAAGTAGTTTGATTTATATTTCTATGTATGTTTATGTATATTTGAAAGAAGGAGAACCCAGGGAATTACAGGCCAATCAGTCTCACCTTGGTGCTCGGCGAGATCATGGAGCAGATCCTCCTGGAAAGTACGTGCACAGACAATAAGGGGGTGAATGCAGACAGCCAGCATAGCTTCAATAAAGACAAATCATGCCTGATGAATTTGGTGGCATCTGACACTGTCCCATGTGACATCCTTGTCTCTAAACTGGAGAGGCGTGGATTTGGTCAATGGACCATTTGGAAAATAGGAATTGGCTGGATGGTTGCACTCAAATTGTTGTGGCCAATGGCTCAAGGTCCAAGTGAAGATCAGTAACGACTGATGTTCCTCAGGGGTCAATATTGGGACTGGCGCTGTTTAACATCTTTGTTGGCAACATGGACTATGAGATTGACCACCCTTAGCAGGTTTGCTGATGACACCAGGCTTTGTGGTGCAGTTGACACACTGAGGAAAGGGATGCTAATCAGGGAGACCATGATACGCTTGAGAGGTGCAAACCTCATGAAGTTCAACAAGGCCAAGTGCAAGGCAATCTCAAACACAGATACAGGCTGGGTGGAGAATGGATTGAGAGCAGCCCTGGGGAGAATGACTTGGGGGTGTTGCTTGAAGAGAAGATCAAAATGACTCATCAATGTGCACTTGCAGCCCAGAAAGTCAACCGTATGCTGGGCTGCATCAAAACTCGTGAACAGCAGATCAAGGAATATGATCCTGCCCCTCTACTCTACTCTTGTGAGCACCTCTTTGTGACTACTGTGTTCAGCTCTGGTGCCCTAAACACAAGAAGGAATGGACCTGTTGGAGCCAGTCCAGAGGAGGGCCATGAAAATGGTCAGAGGGCTGGAGCACCTCTCATATGTAGACAGGCTGAGAGAGTTGGGCTTGTTCAGCCTGGAGAAAGGATGGCTCTGGGGAGACCTTTTAACAGTGTTCCAATACCTGAAGGGGGCCTACAAGAAATCTGGAATATAAAGACTGGTAAAGAGAAGGAGACTAAAGAATAAATTAATTTCAGGTCCAGGAAGTTGTGATTCTGGCAGGCTTAGTACAAGATGACAACTGTGATATCCCTCACAGTTCTCTAAGCAAGGTCATTTATATATATTTTCTTTATTCGGTCATTTGTTGTGAAGATACCTCTCGTATTTTTCCCTCTCCTTTTTGTTCTCTTTGATGGCAAGCCCAGAAAAGAGTTTATATAGTCTGCAAGCATTACTGCAAGAGGACAGTTTTCACTGATACGAAGGTGAGGTTGCACAGGTCATTAGTTTATTGTTTGAAGAGCTTAGAAGAGGGATTTACTGGGAGTGCAAAAGGTGCTGCATCTCTGTGGAAATGAAAGAGATGTGAAAACTTACACTGTGTTTACAAAGTCTGGACTTTTAAATTGCTGAAGTTTTGTTTGCCCAAAAGGTAAACATGACCTTTAATTTCTTCATCTAGAACAGTGCTTTCCAATCTGCTAGGGTTCAGGACACCAGCCTTCAAATCTTGACTCTATCCATCAGGCTTTGCCTTCTAATTTCTGTGAGTACAAAGCCAAGAATTTCTCTGCATGTCGCCTTCATGTGGGCTTCTTAATGGATCAGAGGTTTAGATGAAATGTTCTGACCTTGGAAATGCACCTTTTTATTCAGTGCTTGCTGTAGCACAAAGCTGAAGACTTGTCAGAACATTTAAAACACTTTTGTGTTAGACATGGCGAGGAACTTCTTGTTTCTGGACCATTACCCATAAAGCAAAATTAATTCTCGTAAATACAAAATTATATTGGCAGAAGGGATTTTTAATCTTTAAACTGTAACACTGTTAGAAATAATCAAGAAACAAGCAGGAAACAGAAAATGACCCTTAAATAGCAGATGAAGATTTGTGTTGTGCAAAATGACTTTCTGAGTAATGTGTAATTCCTTTCAGTAACTTTTTGTTTGCTTTTCATTGCAAGGTGGTTTTTTGTTTGTTTTGGTTTGGTTTTTTTTAATATAGTGTGTTATCTTGTTAGGATGCCTTTGTGCCATCTCCTAAACACTACTGTTTAGCAAAATTTAAGAAAATATATATACATAATGTCTTCTGATTTAAATAAATTTTAACCACAGATTTAATGCTAACAACAGAAGAGTGTTCAGTTGAGCAAATGTTGGTGCCAACTTTGTAAATATCTATACCTAATGTAGCTCCCTTTGGGTCCCTTTATATTCAAAGCAAAGATAGTACTTCTAGTGCACAGTTTTCATCATTCTGAAGCAGACATCTAAAATAATGACCTATTCAAAATGCCTATTTATTCCCAGATTGACAATGGAGAGAGACTAAGCTGACTACCTGGCATATTGTCCTCTGCTTGATACAAGCAACAGTGTTTGCTGAGGTAAATCCAACTCCATGTTCATGCCCCTGTGCTGTTCTGGAGATTCATAATACAGAGCCCCTGTTTGACTGTTCCACTCTATAACTTTTGGCATCCGGTTGAAGTCAACCAGATTTTTTTTTGTTTTCTTGTTAGAATGTTGGGAGAGACAGGTAAACTTCAGGTTGTAATCCACCTAGTGTATTCATTGCTTTTTTGAGTTGTTCTGGATTTTTTAGGTAAAAAAAAAAAAAAAAATTCTGGGACCTTCTCTTTACAAAGTATTAAAGTTAAAATGCTACAAAGCATAACAGATTACATAAACTTTAATTAAGAAAAAATCTCAGTTAACAATGCCATGCATGAAAGTGAAGTTGAATTAAAATCTGGGAGAAGAAGAAAGTGCAAGTAAAATTTCAGTGGATAAATACCATAATGTTTGCCATTTTCATGCAAAAGCTAAAGAATAACTAAATTTCACATTTCAGGCGCAACATTAATTGAGGTTAATGTGGTGCCTTCACAGACAGGACATCTTCCATCTATCAAAAGCTTGCATAATTAAACTCTTACTTTTTTCCTGATATAAAAAGAAAAAAAACCTAAAGCAATTGTTTTAGTGGTGATTTAAATATTCTCTTAGGTTTTTGTCCTTCATGCCCTTTATCCTGCAGTCCTCATCACTCATACTGGGATCAGTTCTCTGGAGTTAGTTTGGGCTATTCGTCTAACTTCAGCAGTTAATTCTCTTTTTTTTTTTGGAAAACTCCATTACATATATTCCCTTCAGCAATTGCTTTGGGAACAATTCCAAAGATAAATCAGGATTCTGGATGATAGAAGAGCAGAGTGAGATACAGAGAATATAAAACAGATTAGTAAATAGTAGTATAGAACTGAAGAAATCATAGAATTGTAGAATAGTTACGGTTGGAAAGGACCTTAAGATCATCCAGTTCCAACCCCCCTGCCACGGCCAGGGACACCTCACACTAAACCATGTCATCCAAGGCTCTGTCCAGCCTGGCCTTGGACACAGCCAGGAATGGAGGCGGCATCTGGAATATTGTGTCCAGTTCTGAGCCCCTCAGTTCAAGAAGGACAGGGAATTGCTTGAAAGAGTCCAGCGCAGAGCCACAAAGATGATTAAGGAAGTGGAACATCTCCCTTATGAGGAGAGGCTGAGGGAGCTGGGTCTCTTTAGCTTGGAGAAGAGGAGACTGAGGGGTGAACTCATCAATGTTTACAAATATGTAAAGGGTGAGTGTCAGGATGATGGAGCTAGGGTTTTTTCAGTGATGTCCAGTGATAGGACAAGGAGCAATGGGTGTAAACTGGAGCATAGGAAGTTCCATGTGAACATCAAGAAAAACTTCTTTACTGTGAGAGTGACAGAGCACTGAAACAGGTTGCCCAGGGGGGCTGTGGAGTCTCCTACATTGGAGATATTCAAGGCCCACCTGGACAAGTTCCTGTGTGATGTACTCTAGGTTACCCTGCTCTTGCAGGGGGGTTGGACTAGATGATCTTTTGAGGTCCCTTCCAACCCTTGGGTTTCTGTGATTCTGTGATTCACAACTTCCTTGCGTAACCCATTCCAGTGCCTCACCACCCTTATAGTAAAGAACTTCTTCCCTATATCTAATCTAAACTTCCCCTGTTTAAGTTTTAACCCGTTACCCCTTGTCCTGTCACTACAGTCCGTAACGAAGAGTCCCTTCCCATCATCCTTATAGGCCCCCTTCAGTTACAGGAATGGAAAAAACGGAAAGAGTAAAATTAAATAAATGTATTGGAAAGAAGACATCACAGAACCCTGTAATGGTTGAGTTTGGAAGGAAGGGACCTCTGGAAACAATCTGGTTCAACTGCCCTGCTAAAGCAGGGCCATCTAGAGAAGGTGGCCCAGGACCATATGCAGATGGCTTCTGAGTATCTCCAGGGGTGTAGACTCCACCACCTCCCTGGGCAACTTGTGCCAGTGCTCAGTCATCTTCACAGTGAAAAAGTGTTTTTTTTTATATTCAGGAGGAACCTCTTGTCTTTCAGTTCGTACCCATTGCTTCTTGTTCTAGTTCAATACATTAATTCAGAAGAAATAAGCTGTACACAGAAGTTATGACAAAAAAGGGAAATACAGAGTAGAATGGAAAAGAATGGAGAAAATTTATGGGTATCACCTGCCTACTGCCCAGGTGAGCAGAATCAAAATGATAAAACTACAAGGATTGTTAATGAAGTAATCAGATAATTGAAACTACATATGTTGGGAAAGTGAAATGGGGAAGTATGACTTAACATCAAACAGATTGTTAACTTGTAAAATCTACCCTAAACGCAAATGATGGGAAAAAAAAATAGTCTGAATTTTTCTTCTTTTCATATTTTCATTTTTGGTTACATATATGTAGTGTGTCCATTTAGGCACTCTTATTGTCCAACTAAAAGCTTTTGGCACCATGCTGCCAGGTATTTTTCTTTCTTTTCTATATAAAATTTATGGTTTTATCCTATATAATTTCAGGACATTTTCTCTTTGCTTTTTAGCTTCTTTTGCTGATCCCTACCTTATTTGAAGTGGCATATTTTTCTTCTTCTCTCACTGCCTTCCCCATGCTGTGCTCCATTTACTCAGTCATGTTGTTTGCACTGTACAAATTAGCAGTTCTTCACTAGTTCTCACCTTCCATCTGTTTTTCTTAATATATAAGCCAAGGTATGGCCGCTGCAAGATTGTTGTAACCTAAATTAATAGTATTATCTATTACATTAAAATACTTTAAATTCAGTGTCTCTGTAGATAGTGAGCTCCTAGGTTTTTTTGTTTGTTTTTTGTTTTATCCCGTACAGAGTAATCAGTGATAGACTCAGTCGATGTATCCCAAATGAATCACCTGTAGGGAGGAATAAATGTAAATGTTGCATAAAAAGAGGATTAGTGTCTTTCCTCTGTAGTATACCACAAAAAACCTACTGTAAAGCCAGCAGATTTTCCAAAACAGAAGACCTACTCTTAACATTTCAAAAATACCACATGGAAAAGCCAGAACCTATATGATATATAAGAAAATTTATTAACAAGTTTCCTTATTTTTATGAATGCATAATTTTTATAATGCACAGTGGAGCATGTTGTTTTTGCAGGAACTTGAGAAACTAAAATGGTAATTTGACATTAATTATGATGTAATGACCAATCTTAATACAGAAGTAACAGGAATCATTCTTACAGAGTTGAACATTCAGAATTTAATACATTCAAAATCATCATAGTATAAGTAAAATAACAACTGAAGACAAATGCCCTCACAAAGAAATTAAACTAGTTTGTTGGACTTACTGTTCCTACGAGATCTGTACCATAGCTTTTAGTCTGTATTCTATCTATATCACAAATAAGTTTATCATCTTCAATAAAGCTATTGTGGAAAAAATACTTCTGTAAAGGAACAAATGTTAGTTAAAGGAAATACTGTCCACTCAAAAGTTCCTGCAGTTGGTCATTTTTATAGGAAATCATTGTTTCAGATTATTTAGAGGATTTTGGGGGGATTTTTTTTTGGTTATTTTATTTTTAATTGAAATTATTCAACTTGAAAGGGAGAAGGTCAGAGAGGTCTTAGTTAAGCTTTGGGTTTTGATGACTATTCATACAGAGCAAGTGTATTCTACAGATTCAGATTAGCCGAAAGACCCCAAACTCAGATAGAAGTGCATTTGCTTTATTTTGCTTGTTGTTTTCTTGCATAGTCCATGATGAATTGATGCATGAGGTAGAATGTCTGTTTTTAAGGTAAAGCTGTTGTTGACTTCCTAGACAGGAAAAAGACTGTGGAAACTAATATTCTTTTAATGTCGAATTTCCCATTATTGTGTTTGTTCCGTGACTTGTTACCACATACAAAATAGTCCTGCTTGCTATTGATATTTTGTCAGCCTAAGCTAGTCTTTTTCACTTCAAAGAAATTCTTATTAACTCGGTTTCAAAGCCCATGAAGGTATGCTTTATCAAGTGCTCTATTGACACTCTGGAAGTAGATTTTCTAAGAAACCCAATTGACTTCTTGAGTCTATTATTCTATTAAAACTGCTTGTAAGGTTTGAATGTCTCCAAGGATGAAGAATCCACAGCCTCTCTGGGCAACCTGTGCCAGCATTGACCACCTTCACAGTAAAAAACCTTTTTCTTACATTTAAATGGAATTTCTTGCATTTCATTTTGTGCCCATTGCCTCTTGTCCTGTCATTGGGCACCACTGAGGAAAGCAGCAGTTAAATCCACTCCCTTAGTCTTCTTACACCTGAATAAACCCATGTTACCAAGCCTTTCTTTGTATGTAGTGTGCTCCAGCTCCTAATCACTTTGACTTGCCCAATTTCTCAAAATCTTTCTTGTATTAGGGATCCAAACCTGTACAGAATATTTGGGATGCAGTTTCAGGTGATAAATACAGAGGAATCACTTCCCTTTATCTGCTGACTTCCCTCCAGCAATGCACTTAACCTTCACTGCTCAACTTTTCTGCACAAATGATCTCCTCAACTGGTTTTGTTGCCTGATGTCATTCCATCCCAGCTGCAGGACTTTGTATTTGTCCTCATTGAACTTTGTGAGATTTCAGTCAGCCCATTTTTTCGGTCTCTTGATATCCTCCTGAACGCAGCCCTGCCCTCAAATATTCAGATTTTGCTGTTTTCCACAGTCTTCCTCATGGTGCATTCTCCTTATTCAGGTTCTTAATAAAGTATCTTCCCCAGTAGGAGCCTGTAAGGAGCACCACAACCAGCTGAACTTCGTACCATTGATCACAACCCTCAAGTGTACTGGTCTGGCTAATTTTCCACCCACACTTATTGCAGCCATATCACTGCTTTGTTTAAAGTATACTATGGGAGACCATCATGAAAACTATAGTAGAGACAGGGTAAATGACGTGCACTGCATTCCCATCGGCTGCATAGCTCATTGTCTCATTATAGAAAGCTATCAAGTTGCTCAGGTAGACTTTGTCCATTGTAAATCTATTCTAATTGTTCCCAGTCACATCCAGTCCATCATATACCCTAGATAAAGAATCCAGCAGCATTTGCTCCATAATGTTCCCAGGAACTGATGTGCAAATGACTGATTTGAAGTTCCACAGATCTTCTTTCTCTTCCTGAAGGTTTGTCTTATGTTTGTTTTACCAGCCATCAGGAACCTCCCATGATTGTCACAATCTTTCACAGATACTATAGTGTAGCCTTGCAATGACACCGGCGAATTCCCTCAACACCACCTTTATCTCAGAAGTTGTTTATTAAAAAAAATTATTTATCTTAGGCACTGTGCATTAGCATACATATTTCTACTTCTCTCTTGCTCCCTATATATATATATAAATTTATAGGTTAACATTTAAGTAGAAAAATTCCAAGCCAGAAGTAAGAGAATATAGATTTTAAAGAAAATGTTAGAAGAGGATATAGCTTAGATTTCTGAACTGTTTGAAGTCAAATGGAGTTTTGCAATTTACTTCAATGGGTACAAAATTTCACTTAGAGTATTTATTACCTTATAAAATTTGGAGCATAACCTGCCTTTGAATCAAGTGTAGAGATTTCTTTGACACTCGTTCTGAAGTCTTAGAGGGAAAAATTAATATGAATTGGAATTGCAATTAAAAAAATAATTAAAAAGATAGAGGATTCATATTTTCTTCTCTGAAGTCTTGTCAGATTTTAGGATAAAAAGATGGGGCATTACCTCCTTGAAAATTAATTTCCATTTCTTGATTGACAGCAGATCTTTATACTGGGTCAATGTTAACCCATTTAAGTGACTCCATTCGTATGAATTCTGTACATAGGATCCCCTTTTGAACAAATGTGTGTAGTTTGGATGTAGTGGGCAAGAAAGCTGACCACAAAAGATGATAACTTTGAAAGTGAAGTTTCTCCTGAGAGTGGCTTAGTAGTTGCAAGCATTTTATTTGGCCAGACATACAATCAGAAGTCTACAGAGTCTATTCAGATGGACTATCTAGTCAAATTAATAGGTTAAGAATATGAACACATTTCAGCACTAAACTAGTTGTCTTAAGAAAGAGAAAATCAGCCATTTTAGGGCAGTTTTTAAATGTGAGTCGACACTTAAACTGTCTCACTGGAGATTAACAGACTGCAGTAAATAGTGGCCAGCAGATGCAGCAGGGAGTCAAATGAGATGTGAATATCTTCACTGCCTCAGTATAATGAAGGTTAATATGATAGACAGTGGAATTGGAAGATAAGCAAATTAGTGGAAAACTTCATTAAGGGAGTTAATTTTCTCACTGGTCTACAATGATGGTTGGCAGAGCCAGACACCCATGGAGAAAATTCATTTGGTTAATGCTCAAGCTAGACAATAGTAAGTGTACACAGAAAGAAAGAAAGCTTTCTAAATATATACTTCACTAGTCACATTTACGGCATTATAAGGCATGTTTCTGCAAACCCTTAGAAAAATGAAAGGATTAGTTTTGATCCATATGAAATAGTTAATTCAACTAAAAAGACATAGAAATGATAATGCTTGAGCAACTTGAGGGCTTGAGGCTCTTAATCCAGTCTGTTTAACAGAAACTGAAAATGAACACATCCTACTGTTAATATTTGCAAATTTCTTAGTTGTGGAGAATTATTTTTTCTATTGGCAACAGTCCAGTTAGGGTTCAGGGTGCTGGTTTTTTTAAAAACTTCAGTTCTGCAGCACGTATTTAGAACCAATTTGTTAACATTTGCTTTGCTTGTTAAATAATGTCTGGTTTACCCATACCAATACTTTCCTGATCAACCCAGAGAGCTTTTTTCTTTTTTACTTAGGGATTTTTATTTTTTTTTTTACCCAACTATAATAAAAACTAATAGGAATGGTGTGACTTGCTAGCCAACTTTTCTTTAGGAAGCAATACCTCCTGTTTTGATACCTAACATGGAGGAACTAGGCAAGGAGGGTGAGTCAAATGGCCTTTTAGCATGGAGCAGAATGGCACATGCCATCTTCATGCCATCTCCTGTAAAGATGGACTTCTTTCTTGTGGATCTCAAGTATGCCCGATCAGTCAGTCTGAAACTCCTGCTGAAAATCCTGCTTGGAAAGCCAGATTTCTGAACTATTTTGTGTCTTACAGAAGTGGCTGCAGGCCTTTTCCAGATTCTCAGAGATTACCTCAGAATGGTCCAGCATACACACTTCTCACTGTAAACAGGGTGTGAAAATCACTGAAACATTTGATTTTGCTACTCTGTCCTTAGTTCATGTAATTAGATCATTGTGGGGCAGTGGCATTTGGGTAGCTCAGGATTCAGGTTCCTAAAAATATTTTTACTAGTGCCATTTGAAATGCTCTTGATCTAAGCTAACTACACGGGGCTGGCAAATATGACACACTTTGCAGAGATTTGCACCCTTGCTTGTCAGTATCATACTGTAGCCAGTGGCTAGACAGCTGAATTGTTCTTCAAGCCTCTGGAATAATGCTTTCATCTCTGCAGGGTACAACTTAACCACCTAAATTTAGGTGGTAGTAACCTCTGGATGAATCCCACTCTGGTTGCCTAGACTCACACTAGAGAAAAGGCAACTGTTTTAAAACAAGATTCATGTGTCCTATTTGAAATGTTTACCTTAAGATAAGTAACATCCTTAAAATGTCTGTTTCTCATTACTCACTACTGAAGGATGCTACACAGGTTTCTCTGATTCTGTGTATTCCATCCCATTTGTGTTTGGTGGCTCAGCAGTGCAGCTTAACAATGCAGACTGGTTTAGGCATAGAAAGTATTGAATCTTGTCAGATTCTCCTTGCATGATGCATTAAATTGTCTTCCAAATAATGAGTAAAAGCAAGTCTGTCATAACCTACCTGCATGTTTTGTAGATTGAAAAGTATTCCAATTATTTCTTGCAATGGTTTGCTATTATTACTTATCACACCTTAATTATGGCTACTTATATTGCCTTTCCAGTTTCTGTCTCTGCAGTCATATTTTGCATGTATTGTTCTTTCCTGGGTACTATTAATATTGTACAGCATAAAAGTGAAGTAAATATGAATGTTCCAGTAAAGCAGGCCTTCCCTCTAGATAAAAAGTACTGAAAAAGAGGTAAAGAAGAATAGAAATTGAAAAGTCCTTGCTAAGACACCAAACATGGAGAATCTAAATCTTTACTGTTAAATTTCTAGATCCACAGAACTGGGTATAAGCTACTAGCATTTAAAAACTAAAACCACCTTAATAATCAAGAAAAGTGTGAGAGAAGTCAGTTTCCCAACTTGTTCTGCATAAGAAAAAATAAAATATATATATATAATCTACTGTAGTTTTTGCTCAGTTTAGAATTCTCACTCTGAAGTGAGAACTTTTTCATTAGTGAGTACTTATACTCTTTGGGTGGAAAGCCTGTGAAAAATATTATTTCTAATTAATTTGAATTTGTATGAAAGTAAATTATATTAACCACCCCACAGATATTCTCAGCATGTGGAAAGTAATTAAAATAGGTATGTATCTTGTGATATGAATTTTATTCACAGGTTTTGATTTAGCAGCTTTGCCAGTAGTCAAAGTTGCAGAACATTGGTATGAAACTGAAGAAAAAAACACTGTGTGAAGAAACACATCCTACTCTATTAGAAATGGAAAACAAGTAAAAGTGATGACAAAACCCCCCCAGATTTGTGTTTGGGCCTAATTAATTTCCCTAGCCCATTTCCAAAACCGATCTTCTCCCACTTGCTAATACTAAGGATCATTTAACCATTACATATTTAAACATTCAGACCATTGAAATCAATTAGCGTAACAAGTTTTTGGCATAATTCTGCTTGAACACTGTGTATTTTTCTTTTTTAAAATTTCTAATGGAAAACAGTATCTTATCTAAATAAAATCAGAGCAAAACAGACTTATCATGCATGAAGCGTTATGTCTGCTATGGAAATGGAGAAAGCTCATCCAGAACTTTGTGTAGGAGTGGAAAATGATACAGTGTAGTTATTCTGCTTATTAAGAAAATAAGCAAAACCCCACAACTTATTTTAAAAGTATTTAAAAAGTGTAACAAGGCTTTTCATTGTAAGCTATGCTGTAAACGACAGAAATGAAGATGTAACAGAGGAGCTCTGCTGCTACTTTTTCACTCTCTAGCTGGAGCTGGAAAAGCCTCTCCCTCTCCCAAGGCCTCTTTCACTGGCTGCTTTCCCAAGGACTCACTGACCTTGGCAAGAACGTATTGCAATATGTGTGTAACTGCAAAAGAATGGGACATCAGGTTGTTGGAGCCACACACACGGTTTATTTTACTGTTGACACCTAAAGTAGCTAAGAACCAAACTCTAAAGGTGAAACCCAAAATTCTGATTTACAAGGAGAGTTTAAAAGGTGTACATGTAAAATGCTCTAATGCTCTGTCTGAAAATCAGCAGCCTCAGTCGATTCTGTCAGGAGTGACAAAGTGGTCTTCCCAGAGGAATTGGATGCTCTAATAGGAATGCAACTGGAAGCATCAGAGATGCAAATTCATTTTGTTGCACCAGCAAAGAAAACAGATGAGAAAAAGCGTGTTCTCTGCCTGTGATTTTTGCCTGATCATGCTAGCAGCAAAGAAACCCAAGAGGATGTTTGGACTACAGATCATAACACCCTTCCCTTCTACATATTTCCTTGAATTGTCAGATATTCCTATCTTGTACGAGCTGTAGACAATAGGCAGCCAGGTTTGCCTGTGTTCCAGGTTTTTGGAAATTTGGGAATTGACAACCCAGGTAAGAAGCAAGAAAGAATCAAACTTTAGTTGTTACAGTGGTATGTCCAGACTTGCATCCTTTTTTCACTGCATCATGAATTGTGAAAATGAAGTGTTTTTAGTACCTGTAAAAGCCCTTAGATGACAAGAACATTTTTCTCAACCTTGCTTTCTTGCTTCATTTACAAATGCATGGTATCTCTGCTTTGTCTGTCCCATTTGATCTAAATGAGGCTCCCCACAATCATGGACTGCTTCCTTCATGTCCCACTGCTTGGCCTTCAAGAAATTCAGTAACAGCTCATATTCTTTCTTTGCACACAGAACATTAAAGAGCTGTGTCTTTTTTTTTTTTTGCGTTGACAGCTTATTGCTCAGAATGTCAATGTCAAGGGAATGGTAAAACAGAGAACAAGATATGAAATTTTAGTACAATAAAATTCAATAACCCTTTTTGCAATATTTCCCTCAGCTGGGGAAGACAAATACGGAATAAAGGTGGAGGACAGAATCTGAGGTATGGCAGTGGAGTGTAACAAATCCTCTGGAAGGGCTTAGCTTTACTAAAATTAGTTTATTATTTTATATCGGCAGAGGCTGAGAAATCTGTCATTGTTGGAGATGCTCAAAAATCAGTGAAGCAAAACCTTGTGCTCTCTGAGCTGGGTGATCCTGCTCTGAGTGGGCTTTGTAAAAGATGACCTGCAGGGTCCTTTCCAACTTCTATTGTTCTGTGATTCTGTGAAGTGTTTTATCCAAGACTAAGGTAAACCTATAAGCTTCTGTTTACTGGCTTATTTGCCTTACCTTTTTTTCTTGTTGTGTTTTTTTTTTGTTTTGTTGGTTTGGTTTAGTTTTTTTACAGATTAGTCAAAATAACATACCTAAAGTTTATACACAACTTTGTGCTTTTTTTTCTAGCCTGAAATTCAAGCGTCTTGTGTCCACTGTTAAATGTCTCCTAGATATTATCCTGTTTATATCATCATCTCTGTCAAGAATTAATGTGGTCAAGTTCTCTCTGACCTGATCCACTACATTTGTCCCAAATAAAGTACAACTTAAAAGATTAAAACTCTCTGTTCAAAGGAACGAAGAGGTGGTTTGTTTTGTTTTTGTTGTTTGGCTCTTTTTTCTATTTCAGAGAAAGCCTTTGATGTAATGAACTGAACTCTGAAAAAGATTTTGGCATATGGCAAAAACTTTCAAGAATGAATGGAACAGTTTTGCTTCATTGCAAATGAACAAGTCATCATCACAAAATGGCAATAGAAAGACCCACAGAGCCTGTTTTCGACACTGCTGATAACAACACAAGGAACCAACCATGGTAGTAATAGAACAGGAATGTTTTCTGTATGAATATCACAATATATGTCACTGAGCCATAGACAACCTTTTCTAAAAGTCAAGCAAAACTAGCAGATCTTAGTAAAATGTAAGATTCATTGTGCTAAATTCATGATGTTGTGTATCTTAACAAAATAACATAGAACATATCATGCATCCTGGAATTACAGCTGAGTCACAGAAGGCAAGAGAGGAATAAACAAAAAATAAGAATGTCTGTGTAGCAAAGAGGGTTCTTCACATTCTGCCTGGCTTCCCGGAAACTACGGCAATAAAGAATATACACTACAGGAGAGCAGCTAGAGTGTGTGTGTTTCAGGCTGCCCAGGGAGGTTGTGGAGTCTCCGTCTCTGGAGACATTCAAAACCCGCCTGGACACGTCCCTGTGTAACCTTATCTAGGTGTTCCTGCTCCGGCAGGGAGATTGGACTAGATGATCTTTTGAGGTCCCTTCCAATCTCTAACATACTGTGATACTGTGATAGTTTAGCAACTGTGATTTTTAGGGGAGAGACATAAGACTGGATCAAAGGAGAACTGAGTTTTGAGTACTTAAAAGACTTCTTTTGTGACATAATATTTAAATAACTTGTTTCAAAAAGCAAGATCATAGCAGGAAAGTTTGTGAAGGGCTGAACTGATTAAAAAGAAAAATAATGTTTTGTTAAAATGCCATCTTCCAAAATATACTGCTGAAGGTAGGATGGGCAAACCTACTAACAACTGAGGGAACATATCGAAAGTCATATATCAAGGGACAGAAATTTCTCTCCTTGCCTAATAGTCTTGCTGTGTTGCTAGCACCTGGGAAGACAGCCCCTCTGAATATATTCTATGCAAATACTGATTAAGTATCAGACACTAGAGTTGTCTATCCCAGTGAAACTGAAAATCTGTGAGTTAGCTAGATTTAGGAGTACGAGTAACAGCATCCAGAATTGTTTATCCTCTTTTCTAAGATCATTACATTAAAAGTACTTTATGTGAAAAAAAGAGCAGGGAAAGGATCAATCATACAGTTGGGGGGGGGGGGGGGGAAGTAGCCCTAATGTTCAAATGATAGCTGGGATTTCAGCAGAAACTGTAACAGCTTGGCATATTAAAATCCTGCTAGGTTCCCTGTAATACTACAAACCATAATCAGAAAGCTCACATATATTTCTATATGGCTGTCCTCTCACACCAGACTGAATTTCATTGGACAGTACAGGTGTTCCGACAGTCAAGACACAAAAATAATTTTTCCAATTCATTTTTTTGCCCATTTTAATTATCCATCTTTTTACGGTCCTATATGGAATCACTGGCAGCATCTTTACGTAAGTGATTTAATGTCCTGCTTTCCTGCTGCTGTTAAACATGATAGCAATTAGTTACTCAGTATCTAAAGTATGTGCAAGTAGGGTGTATTTTATTAAGCTTTGTTAACGTCTACTCTATATAGATTCCCAGGCTCAAAACTTTTCAACTACATTTTATTTCTTTGCAAGCGACTGTGGGGAGAAGAGAGGGACGCTTAGTAGCACATTATCTACCTTTTCATATCTGTCCAGGATTTGCTTTCTTGAACCTCATAAAGATACTGCTTCCAGTCCTTTGAAAATTTCCACCTCTCAAATTCGAGGATTGTCAGGGGATTTATTGAAACCGTTCTGATGTACCTTTGTTCACAAACCTGTGATGCCTTTCATAATGAAATGTATCTTTTTATACTATAGTGTATGTATATGTGATGTACTATAGTGTATGTATATGTGATGTACTATCACATATGTACTATGTGATTTTGCAAGGGGAGAACATTTCAAGGCAGATAATCTGGCAGATCTCATTAGAAGAGGTCAGTGTCTGGATAGCATATTTTACATGCTTTTCTGTTGAAATAATTTTGCCCTTTTTCAGATCTTAGCACAAGTCCCCAGTGCATAACAGCCCTTTGAAAAAGCTTGCATTTAGAAAGGAATATGTCTAGGACATGGTTATGCTGTTTCTTCATTAGATGATTGTCTGAGAAGGATAAATTACTGAAGAAGTCAGCTGCTCCCTGAAGTATTTTAGCAATGATCAGTTTTAACCAAATTTTGGAAGACAAACACAGTGTTTATTAATCTGTTTAAAGAGCTTCCCAGAGAGAAGTTTAGAGTAGGTGTTTGTGGGAATTTAGTTCCTGTTTTCACAAGTAAGCACTGTTAAGTCCTGGATACACAGCCACAAAGAATGATATATAAATAGTTACATTATACTGCAAATTATGAGGTTGAAGGTTCCACATCACTTATAAAATAGGGTTTTTTAATGGGCATGTTACTGAAGATACATAAAGACTATCTTATCCTACAGTTTCTGCTTTGATCACTGTTATATATGAACATTGAAAGTGTCTTTCAAATGTTAATTTATCTGCTTTTGTCCAGACAAACCTTACTGGCCATCTCAAGGTGCAGTCAGGATAAGATCTTGAGAAGGGATTTCCAAATTTCTTAGCCTTTTAATAATATATACTCTCTGTAGTTTGTATCTTCAGCTATATCCTCAAGAAAGACTCCTCAGGAGCATTGGGACTGAACCCACTTAGAACAACTTTCAAAGAAATGATAAAGTATTGTGTAGCTGCTTTGGAAGAAATTACTTCCCTTTGTAATAGGTCCGGCAGCTGATCTGGGAAGGCTGTGTGCATTTTGGCTGGTGTGTTAGTCCTCTAGAGAAGGATTTCTGTGTCTTTCTCTGTATTTAGCTGGCATTTGAATATTGCCTGTTGCCTCCTCAATTGCCTCAGAAATCCTTCTGACTTGGAGGAGGTTTGGCTTTTTCCTGCATCTGTGCTAACACGAGCAAACTGAAGAGAGGAAGATTTGTTCTTCTGCAGTTTCAGACTTCTGGGAAGGCTGTGGATTATTATTTGTCTTTCCAGCCAGGGAGGCCAGAAAAAAGGGGACCCACACTCTTTCAGGCTTCTGTATGTTGTGTCAGCTAGCTGTGTGATACAGGCTCTCTGGGAAGGAAAGGGTGGTAGGTATAGGAGGTGGAAGTACAACTGTTATTTTAAGTAGGTTGGGCTGTTTCACAGCTAGACCACAGCTGTTTTCAACAGGAGAGAGCTCTAAATGCATTAGTAAGCCATTTGGTTTCAGAGAATAAAAGATATGAAGAAATTGAAAGAGAAAAACCACACCCACTTCTTTCACATCTGAGCATGATGGATTTTCAATATAATCCATTAACCTACACATAGCCTTTCATTAGAGCCCTTGGGAGACTGGAATATTTTTGGCAATGTACTGTTATGAAAAATGCAAGTTAAAACCCCACATATGGACCCTCTCCCCAGCAACTGAAGGGGTCATAGGGAAAGTCAAGTCTTTTTTCTGAGCATACCAAGAACCATGTGAAATTACATGCACATCAGGTATGTTTCACCCCATATTTACATGATTTTTGTGAAGAAATAAAAAAGGACCCATGATTTACCAAAATTTGTCTGCTTAGTCCTCAAAACATAAGACATTAACAAAGTCTTTTAAATACGTGCTATTAGGAAAAAAACCCACAAACTTACAGGAAGGTAGCTGGAAAAATAAACAGGATTAAACACTGTCTGAAACAGTAAATTATTCTGATTAATTACAGAACTATTCTGTTGGTTTCATTGAAGGCATCCATAGTGTAATACAAGAACTTGCTGGTCATTCTAGTTGACATGGTAGCGCATTATTTTCTAGTTTCAACCTGACTCACTGTGGTGATGCTCTACATCATTTGCCTTAGTGTTTTTTAAAGGACCTTCAAGATACCCATTTTATTGTTTCTTAGAAACATTTTTAATTTTATATGGAATATATAAGATTTTGCATCTGCTGAAATTATTCTGTTTTTTTTTTGTGGAATCTGGATTTTAATACAGTCAATGCTTTTTAAGTGTAATACTGGGATCTTTCATTGTTTAACACGTAAACTATATATGTTCAACATTTTACAAGTAGATTATATTTGAGGACTAATCAAGCATTACAGAGGAACTATAAAATATAATAAAAGATGTCTGAATGACATTCAAACACTGGTACCATAATTATGGTTTAAAATACTGTATTCAAAGCTTTATTCTTGCTTGAAAGTGACATTATTCACTGCCTAAATCCATTTTCCTCTATAGTCATTGGTTAACAATCACACCTTTTAACTCTTTCAGCTCTGAAGTGTGTTTTGGCCACATTTGAAGAAATCCATTGTAAAAATCTGCTGGCAGAAAGATGCAGACAGAAATATGTGCCTTTTTCCACTTGGTTGTAGCTAACAGATGATATAGAAGTGTATTATCAGCAGCTATATCTTGTTACAGCAATATTTTATACTTTTTTCTAATAGCTATGTTTATAACTTCCAACAGTTTTTTGTGAGTTCAGAATTTCTAGTATCAGCGGCTGAATAAGAAAATGTCACTGATTTTCCACAAGTTGGCTGTATTTTAATTAGTGTAATTCAGTTAATATACACTTTGTATATGTCAAATGCATATGCATATTCAATGAAGGAATACATTCATAGGACAGAGTATCTTATGGTTGGCTATTTAAATACAGTGCTGCAAATGATGCTCTATTACTAGATATAGGGTAGAGTTGACTACTATTATATAATTTACAGCATAATTTATCAAAATAAAATCTAACCTAAGGACCTTGCAGTACTTGTACCATGAAATGAGAGTAAAATCTGATTCATAGAATGAGATTCTGTGGAATTGTCCAGTTACTTTAGGAGAAAATATTTATTCATTATGCATTATTATTTATTCATGCTTACCTTTTATGATAGACACAGATCAGTATCAATACATATTTCTTTAATGTAGATATGTAACTTTTAAAGTAGGCATTTAGTTATTAAAAACTTTTCAGACAATCATTTAGTTTGTGAATTACTGAAGAGTTTCTGTTCAAGAGAATTTCTTACTCAAAGCAAGAAATAATTCTGACCTAAGTTTCCATCCAAGCACAAAGTAGTTTTGATTTTGCAGATATAATAGTTCAGCTACTGATTGCTTTCTTACAGATCTCCACACTCTAAATTTCCTACTACTGCAGTACATCAAAGCAATAAAATTTGCTGCCACCAAAAAGTTGCCACTACAGTACTTTTTACATCTTATTTAGATGCTGAATAAACAAGTAACCTAAGAAACTGTGCTTACAAAATATTTTCAGCAAAAGAAACTTCTGGCATCTGAAAAAAAAAATGTGTACTGATCAGAACTGAGCAATCTCCTGCAATTTGCAGAAGATTCATCCTGAGCTCTGTCATGATGATGGAGTTACATATTTGAATCTGTAAAGCTATTTGCACTATTCCAGAGACACAAAAAGCGTTATAAATTTGATATTGTTGGTTGATAAGGATTATCTCATGTTTAATCAACTCCAGGAAAGCAGTGCTCCATCATGTATAATGGTTACTTGTTATGACAAATGTTGTCACTCTGACAAACGCCCCCACTTCATTCCTTTTGTTCCTGGTATTTATTGCTGAGCATCACATCATATGGTACAGAATATCCTTTGGTCAGCCAAGGCCAACCACCTCATCTGTGCTCCCCCGAACCTCCCATGATGCCCTAACCCACTAGTCACAAGGTCAGCACAAGAATCAGGAAATGCCTGGTTGCTGTGCAAGCGCTGCTCAGCAACAACTGAAGCATCCCCCTGCCATCAACACCACCTTCCTCATAAATCCAAAATATTGCCCTATAATGGAGGCCCAAAGAAATTTAAATCAAGCACAGCTGAAACCCAGTTCACAAAACGACTTTGAAAACTGCAAACAGCCCAAGGTATTTCAACCCTGTTCATTCTTTGACTAGTCTCTGCTGTGAGGTGATATCAGAAGGAAATTAAATTATCTAAAGCCATCTCCAGGTTTTCATATGGTTCAGCTTTGGTTTGGCTCAAAGACCTCCTTATTCATCCTAAAAGGGTGGTGACATAGAAAAAAACTTCAGATTTAGATTCTTTCCTGAGATCCTTAACAATGTGCCTGAAGTTATATTTTAAGACTGAAAGCTTCAGAATATTGCAGTAGACTTGCAGATCCAGGAAACTGGAGGAAAAGTCATTGTCAGAGTATCTTAGCTGAAAAATATTATGCAATTGTTTAACCATTAATTGCAATGCAATTTATTGAGCAGCTCATTTACTTGGTTTATTAAACAATTAATTGCAATCTATACAGTTCATGCAATAAATATAGGTGAGCTTTTCAATTACTGTTTGCATATGGTTGAAAACTTTATTATTCTAGATTTCAAAAATGCAAGCATATTCAAGAATAAAGAATAAGATAAAAATGCTAAAGGTAAAAATATCTCACCAATTTGACTTTAGCTTCAAAGCCCAATTGGTCATCTTGCATTGACAAGTAGTAAAGAAACTCAGTCTCTTTTCCCCTTCTTCCCACAACTATGTAAATTTTGTGCCCAGTTTCACAGTTTTCATAAATAGAATAGGAAACGACTTTAGAGATTTTTCTCATGTTAAATTTGAGGAACAAGGCAATCCGTATGGTAATCAATACAGTTAATTGATAAACTGTAGGCCAAAGTGAATCATACCAAGAAAGAAAATGGCATTTTTACCAGACTACAAACACTGTATACAAGACATCTGATTTTGGAGTCTCTCTGCAGCAGATCTCTGTCTCTTTCTACAGATGAGAAATACAATCTAGCAGTACATAGCAATATTCTCAAGTCCATATAAAAGACATATAATTGCCATCTGCTAGAAAAAGTTCCCTGAAAAATATCTTGGCTTTTTTATTTTATTATCTAGGAAGATTATTTTACCATGACTGGTGGAAGAACAACATAATTTTAAGTGAGCAGGGACATCTCTCATCATATGTCTGCCAAACATGGCTTAGCAAAATATGTGCAAGTGATGAGAAGGGAGAAAAGCAATATGCCTTGGCAGCCAAATTCTAAATTCAGTCATTATCACAAGCAAAAGAGATAATTAGCATTGTGTCTGAAATGCTGTTCTTAACCCAGCAGAATATTACTAATAAAACGTTGAACTTGATCCTTGATCTGAGGTTGATCACCTCTTGAACTGAGCATCACTGCAATTAATCTTTCATCAAATAAAATTCTCACCACAGAGGTGCCTTTATGTACTTGAAGCACGAAAGGAAGGGACTTCCCAAACTTGCTCTTGTCAATTTCCCTGTGTTTCAGCACTACAAAAAATAGCATAGGAAGTTCCTACATGCTGCTATTTCAAGAAATGAACTTTTCAGGATGATAGAGGAATAAACAAGCAATTAACAACTGTAATGAGTTCAGGCATTGCGCACAGTCCTACGTTCACACGCAGTGATGGTGAAGGGTATTGTGCATACTACAGCTGATGATCTGCTAATGTTGGTGATCTAGACACACTTGATTCCTTACCCAAGCAAATCATATTGGCAGCTGAAGGACAGTTAGCAGCAATGGCGGCTGAAGGATTTGTAATTTTATGCCTGAGATGACTGATGCTTGTGACTTTTCTCTAAAATTGCTCTATTAAGCTGTAATGCAGAATATAAGTATCGGTTCATGTTTTCTTCTGAAACTGCTGCTCCAACTCCTGCAATATGCCCACTTGCACTTCTGGAGGTGAAGTTACTGGATTTCATGAGCTCACAGAAAACTCCATTTGATTTTTTCTTTTTTTTTTTTTTTTGAGCCACCAGTTCATTCATGAGCTGTCTCAAGATGTTTGCATCTTAGAAAGTAAGCTGTCAGGGGTTATGGTTTTAACCCCTTATTTCCTCCATTCTCCATGAATGACAGACAGAAGCTGGGACAGTAGGACTGTGTGATACTGCAGAACATGAGCTGTCTCTTTTTAAAACACTTTCTTCTGCATGAATCTTTCTTCAATCAAAGGAAGAGTTACTTTCCTGTTATTATTGCTAAAACAACTGCAAGCAATTGCAGCCTCAAAAGAGTTGCCTAGTGTGCAAAGCAGCTCACTATCATGCTGAAAAATTTTAATTATCAATATTTAAGTAATTAAGCTTACAAATTACATCAAGTAATTTGATGTTCTTAGGCCTTTTGAGTTGCTGTTCATGATAGATTTTATAACTGTATCAACACTGCTCTTCAAGCTATGTGAGGGATTTCCATTCCATTTAATGATTATTCCAAAGTCATATCAACAAGAATTATACTAGTAAGTAGGAAAGTGTAGGAGTCTAGTTAATATAATTTCCTCAAAATCTTATAACATTCTTATGATACCATCAAAATATTTGAAGTAATATTATCATCTATGCTGAAAAAGAAATCCAGCATTGCAGTTTAATTGACTATTTGTAATTTATTAGAAGTACAGTGTGCTCAATAAAATTTACGTGACAAAACTTTAAGACTAGAAATGTTTTTAAATTTTGTGTTTCTGAGGAAAAAGGAAAATTCTTTATTATTACTAATAGTTGTTATTCTACAGATATATAATAAAAATGTAAACAAGCTATTTTGTTCTTCATTATTGCTACTGACAAGGCCCCAGAGCATGTAAGATATTGTTGACATACTCCCCTAAGTTTATTCATCAAACAAGCTGATTTGTTTCTTTTGCTTTGAAGAAGCGCATACAGGTAGATTGAAATGTCACACCCATTTTAAGCCTCAGAGAGTAACTATAGATAATGTTTGTGATGTCAAAGAATTATGTTATTTCTAACCCACCAAAATATTAGCAGAAAGGTGAGATTTCAGAAAAATCAGTTTTCTCTTTGCCTTTTCACTCGTGTTAGTCCTGTTAGTGTCTTTATAATGGATGTTAAAGACCACTAAGCTCATACCTGAGGAAATATCCCCCAAATTTTCCTTTCTTGATGTGCAAAGGCAAAGTTTATTCTTAATGAGATAACCTACTGTTGACATAAATCATCTTTTTAAACAAGCTCTAAATTTATGTCTTCACACTGCTAATGTCTTTACTGTATGGTTCATCTCAAAATATCTTCACCTTTCTTTCAGATTTCATCAGGCTTCATCAAGGAGCTGGAACAGGAATTCTGTGACTGACACTTTTGCTGCATTTGCTACATCTGGTATTTGAATTTTATTTGTGTCTCAAACACCAAGATACTAGAATAGAGGTCCCTGTGTAAAGCGCATTCATATCGTCTTTAATTCTCATTGTGCCACCCTGAAAACACTTGCTTGGATTTAACTAAATCTAAAACTAAAATAAAGATTTTATTTCAATTGTACTGAGTTAAATTACATTCTTGGATCTATGAAATCATGTCAGTGGTCATTCTGATCAGGAAATGATATTAAAATGCTGTCTGCCTTGATATCGGGGATCTAAAGCTGTTACTTCTCTCCAGCTATAACTCAATTTATACAATGTTAAAGCTGTAAACTGGGCTAATTTTGAGGTATGCTGTCTTTGATATTGATGAAATAGTTTATAGTAGTTCCTAGTCATGTGTGTACTGAGTAAGCTTATTGAGCTTTTTATAAAGTTCAGTGTGGTCTTAATGGCAAAGGCTGTAAAACTCATATATTGATAGAAATCTTATATTAGTGGACTGGCTGTGGGGATTACTAGAGGTACAGCTGTCTTTTCCAACCAATACTACAAAATCAACCTACAGAGACATTTGCAGTGTTCTCTTCCCTATGGCGGGTAAAGGTTAACTCAGTTGAAACCTCACCTCAAATGATGCAGTCATTTGAAAGAAGCAGTAATAGGTGGTAGTGTCTTTATAAATCCTCCTCTTACTGAACATGTGGAGGCTATTGACTGCATAGGCATCCTTGGACATTGTCTGCAAACCTTAAGTTCAGACAAGCCATAAAAATGTACTTACTTCATTAATGAGATGCTTTCTGTGAAAGTATAAGCTTTTGAAATTACTCTGCAATCCCCTCACTGGTCAGCCCAAGACAGATTCATTGCCTCGGTTGCTGGTAAGAAAGGAGCATGAAAGGTGATTCTTCACTGGAAATGATCAGTGAGTATTAAAAAAAACCTTCTGAATTGTTACAGTTTTTTTACTTAAGTTCACAGTCTTTTAAACTGCATCATGGACAATCAGTTATAAGGTCCACATTGTTTAAAGAACTTACTACCTGTTCTAAATAGAGATCTGATGAATTTGAAACTGGCAATACAGTTGGAGTTAATAGTACTGAGATCTCAATGTGGTATATATGGGGAACATGTCCCTCACAAGTAAGTTGAATCTTCTGCATTGCATGATCTCTTTTTTTTTTTAAGGCGAAAAAGGTGTCTGGTAATATATATTTGCTCTGAGTCTCTGTGTACTGCATCAAAGAACTTTTAAGCCAGATACTCTTGATCAGTTCTAAGCTCATATGTTGTTCCTCACAATTCCTGTTCTTCAGCTGAAAGCCTTGAAAACAAATCAGTCATAAAAGCATATGTATGGTTTATTTCTCAGTGACAATTGCACTTTACACTAAATATGTAAGATATTTATTTCTGAGCTTACCAGTAACTTAAATTTATGACAAATATTCATTGGTGCTGAACATGCTTCTTTAGTCACATTTTTCTTTGATTTAATATATTAAAACTAAGCTATGAGTTTTTTGTGCAGTCCATTTTTGAATGATGCTGACTGTCTTTCTTTAAAGACAAATAGCCTTGAAGAGCATGTTTTAGAAATTCCATCGTGACAAGAAGGATGTGATCAGTAGTAGCAGGGCAATTATGTTTCTTAAAAGCTTTTCTATTCCAGTATCAATTAGGAATATTGTGGTTTTCTTCCACTGTCTTACAATACTTACACAGACGATGTCTTTTTAATGTTTTCTGGTGTTGTATATTTATGATTACATTACTGAGTGATTAAGTTTTAAGAATTATCTGGACTCCTTTGAATATTTGAAAACATGCATAGCAATATACTTGTTGAAGTGTGAAGACTGTGATCCATTGTACCTCTCATCTCTCCTTTGTTTCAAAAGTTAAATTTATAATTTGTGAACTTTGTAAAATCCATTTTTTATAAATAAACAACAGACTAGTCTCCTACTGTTATTGCTAACAGAGAGCTGAATTGCCTGTCATAGGAACTGAGCCATTGAAACACTAATACGTATGAAACATCAATATGTATGAAACATGAATATGCATGCAAGCACCTGTATGGGTCATAAACCCTGAATCCTTATGGAGAAGCTCTGTGAAAAACTTCATCCATAGATGATACAGCTTTGGAACAATATCTGATTACTACCAAAAGTCATCAGATCTGCATTCATGATGGAGAACCCTAAAGCAGGCCCAGATATACTGGTATGCTTCACAGAATACGTACATGTTTTATAAATCCCATGAAATGTGAATAGCAGGATTTTACTTTCAAAGGTACTGTTTACTCAGTCTTGTTCTTTTGAGAGGACTCATGTTGCGTCTGTGATCCGTATACTCCCAGATCTTTCTGTTTTCAGTTGGTTTTATAGTGTTACCCTCTAGGATTAGTTCAAAATAATAAACTGTGATGTGTGGACCAAGCATTACCAGCATCAGGAGAGGAGCCTTCGATATACAAGCTTGCTATAACATTAACGCAGCTAATTTTCAAATGCAAAGAGAGCCCCATGCACTTTAGTAACAGTGTTCGTTTGTAGATAGTTATGCATTTTTACAGGGCCATTATAATGTTGCAGAAGATAAAGGCATCTAGAACAGTTGCGCCTACTTTGCAGGTCAATTGTCATCAAGGCAGGAATAAACACGATGTGATTACTCAATTAAGCAATGACCAAGGGTTTGTAGAGATATGAACTGTGGCGATGGAACACCACTCCTGACTTTTAGCAACAATCCTTACAGGGTGTGAAAGGGACATAAGAAGGACAAACTATAAGAATATATTGAAAATTAAGATACTAATAGAAAACCTAGGGAAGCCTCTTGCAACACAGTTAAAAGGTCAGACTGTTGGAAAACTGGTGGAGATGTGAGGTAGCCAACCATCCTACCCATAATACATCCAGGTAAGCCTATCAGGAAAGTTTTTAAACTGGCAGTGATTTATTAGAGCAGACACATGGTTGTATATGTATTTTGTCTTTGCGGAGCTGAATATTATTTATTTATTAATTTTCACCCATATGTTTAAGTAGGTCATTAGTCATTATCTATTTATGTTATACCAGTTCAGAATAAATAAATACTTCATTTCACTGATGAAACTGTATGCTTCATACTCTAGGAGTTAGATACATGAAAGTACTTAATTATTTGGGGAAGTAAATTATCCTTGTCTATTTGAAATGTCAAACTGTCCTGGATAAAATGGACTGCACTTCTGATTTGTCTAATTTATTTAAATACACTACTGTTTTTAAAGGTGCAAATCCTATCTTTTTTTGTCTGCGTATGTACGCACATTCAGCCTTTGCTGGGAGCCAGGTCTAGCATTTCGTGACTTGATCAGGAATCTAGGCTGAAGCCTTAATGCTCTTGCTATTGACACTGTTCAAAACCTGAGCCCAGATTTAAACACTCCCTCAATCAGAGTTTAAAACTCCTAATCCCTACAGTGAGCTGAGCTTGGCAGCTGAGTCTGCCTGGGTTTGACATGTAAAGCAAGTTCCCATGTGGTAACCAAAGGCTATATTGCATCATACAGCCATGTTTTGAGACTCTTAACATATTCTTTGCTGTGAATTTTCTCAGCTGTCCTACTAACACATCTAAAGGTAATACGTGATTCACAGCCTCCTCTGCACTTACCTACTATCTCACAAACTGTCAAATGCTTACTCAACGGCTGAAATATGGATAAAATTTGATATAATTAAGATAATCCTAGAGCAATTGTTTTTCCACTTACATTTTGCTTAGAATTTTCTTCCCGTGCATGAAGCTGGAACACAGGCCTTGCTTTTCTGCAAGCTGGTGTGTTTATCTGTTGATATAACTCAGTGTAATAAAAGACAATATTCTTTCCTACCACACGTACACTACTTGAGAGCAACTCTAGAGAGTTTTATTTAAAGTGTTAGAAGGTAGCTGAATATTCGTAATCACATGGTTACCTGTGGCTGTGAAACAAGTGAAGAAAGTTACTGACTACTCTCAAAGATTACCTGGAAGGTTTTCTAGTTGCAAACCCAACTCTTACTGCTTCTGGTAGGTCTGTCTGTGTGGTGGCTGGTCCTTTGAACTTGGAGAGCAGTCTACTGGCATGGCAGGTAGCTGAAGGACACAGATGGGTAAGACAGACGAAACCCCTTAAGAGCTCTCTTTGTGTTGATTAGAAGTTGAGCCTCTGTTAGTAGTAGAGATGTAAACATATGCATTAGCAATATCTAAAATTAAGTGAAGTAAATCATACTCAGCTAAAGTGTGGTTATATCTTTTCACTTTCTGTCATGATAACATAAAAAGGGATGAAGTATTCCTGAAAGCAAAGACCAGTTCAAGTGGTGTGTGCTATACACTTATGGCAGTCAACAGGAGGGTCAAAGACGCTCACCTACTTAGAACAAAACCACAAGATGCATACAGTAACCTTCATTTCTCATTCCTTTAAAAGCCTAGTCATAGAATCACAGAATCATAGAATCACAGAATCACAGAATAGTTAGGGTTGGAAAGGACCTTAAGATCATGTAGTTCTTACTCCACTGCCATAGGCAGGGACACCTCATACTAAACCATGTCACCCAAGGCTCTGTCCATCCTGGCCTTGAACACCACCAGGGATAGAGCACTTACCAATTCTTTGGGCAACCTGTTCCAGTGCCTCACCACTGTAGTTTTTCAATAATTCCTGAATTCATATCTGATCTGAATAGATTTATTTGTGTAAGAAGTCTTAGACACTCTGCTTCAAGTTTTGTTGTTTATAATATTACATCTATAAAGCAGCATTTTCTGTTCTTCAGCTTTTAAAAGCAGGTGACTGCAAGATGCATTACTTTAAAGTAAGTTGCAGATCTGGATTTTTTCATATTTAAGCACGATGAGCTCTTTTTATATTCACGTAAAAAGAAAAACGCAATTTCATGAGTGTTTCAACAGTGCACATCAGTTTATTTCAGAAAGCTGAGGAAGCTTTTGATCTTGTCTGAAAATTAGTGAACTAATGAACAGAGAAAGAAGCAAGCAAGAAAAATGAATCTTCATTTTTATTCTGCAAACTTTCCCATAAAGAAAAATAGGTGTATGTGGTGAATACATACAGCAGATTTATTTCTCTACCAGAAAATTCAAAGCCTATGAACATGGTGTGAAGCACAGAACTATACAACACATGGAAAGGAGATGAATTCAGAGAAAGGGAGGCTGGGTCCGGTTTTGCTGCATTGAAGATTATAATGCTGAGTTACACATTTGCTTAGTGGTACCATAGTCATCTTCCACATAATCACTCTAGTTTCTTGCATATGGTTCTAATAACTCATCTGATCTTCTGATAACTACCAGTCACAGCCTCAGAATAACACAAAACAAAGCCTCTGTCTTATCTTGAAGGAACAACATGTCAGAAGTGTAAATTCTTGATAATTTGCTGAACACATTATAGAGGATTTCTTTCCTTCCATAAGATTTTAAGTGAATATATATATATATTAGATTTTAATTTATATATATATAGTACTTTTTATGTTTTCAAAACCAAAACTGACCTTTTAGGAAACTTCAGAAAAACTCTGGTCAGCCCTTACTTTCGTGTTTTAATGAAATGTAAAAAGTTAACTCATGCAGTTGGCTCAGCCAGAGCCAGCTATTTTCTGCACCAAAGGCATACAAAGCAGGGCAGGACTAATTTCAGACCTGATAGTCTTTCTTTCCTCCATTAAAGTGGATCAGATCAACTGGAGAAGTATTTATTTGGACTTTCAGTTTTAAATGTGAAGCAGCCTGTTGAGATGGAACCATTTTTTTCCTCCGTAAAGTTCCTCAATTTAGCACTTCAATTATATCAGTATTGTGCATTTACTCTAGTTTTCACTCAGGCTCTGCCCAATACTGTCCTCTCACCCAGAAAAAAAAAACCCAAAAAACAAAAAAAACCCAAAAACCTGGCACAGATTTTTGAAATCTTTAAGCCTAGTTACTAAAATAACCATGCTTCAAATCAGGCCTCCTCGTGGGAGAAGACAGATGATGATGGGAGCAGATGCCAATGTTAACTGAGAGCTAATAGGGCTAGAATGATGATACCCAGGGACAATGTTACTTCTAAGTGCCATTATAACTTGAGTTGTTGCCACTAATCCAAAACCTGGATTTTAACTTATATGCCAACATTGAAAGATTTATTACGCTTGTGGCTAGTCCCAGTAGTCAAAGAATATAAGGAAGATGTCTTTTTTTGCATAATGATACTATCAAACTAGTTAATAGTTAAGAAAAACTCCTAACAAAGCGTTTTTATGTAAAACCCTATCTGTTTTTACCAGCCATTCTCATTATTGCCTCAATATTAGGAAACATTTTGACTTTGACTGACAATTATAAGATACTTATTGAGTTGAGAATCTCCCAAACTCAAATGCAAGAAAAGCAGAAGAAAAGAAACCAAAAAGAAGTACTCATAATTTTGAGGCAGGCTATTCAGCATTAATTAATTCAGCCTCTCTTCTGCAAAAGATTTTTTTCTCCTTTGAGTTGTATACAGAACAGTTGCTAGAACTCATCTTTTCTCCTGGGCATAGTCATCTTTAGTTCCATACAGCAAGAATATGGAGCCCTACAAGAGATGCTCAAGGTCAAAAAAAGGACAGGCTTAATCATTTACCTCATGTCAAAACAATTATATTTATGACAAAGTCCAAGAATTTTGAGAAGGATACATAAGTAGTATAGCCTTGGGGTACAAAGTGCTTATACATTGCCTTCATACATTAGTCTTGTGTGTATTTGCTTTATTTAATTAAACCCTAAGGCTCGCAAAGAAAAAAAAAAGAGCTTTTAAAATACATTGAACGTGACACACAAACCATGTGTAATATACTGGACTTGTTAGGAACCTGTGGATCCATTATACGAAAGGAAATAAATGCTGACAGTTTTCAGCATTGTTCAACACGGTCTTTTCAGAGAAACAACACTCCCTTGCTAACAAAGTAGGTCACCTAGGTAGACCCTGTCTCTCACAACAGCATCAGTTTGTGCCCTGAGGTACTTAAAAAAATCTTAAAAGGCAGAAATTAGAAGAAACAAAGGGATGGTAAGGAAGAAGAAAGCAACCCAGAAGCAGTGTGACTAAGTCATGAGGCTTGAAATGATTGATTTAATTGGCTTGTTAAATTGCCAAATCAAAAAACTGTTCAAGATGAGGTGGGGTTATCCTTAAGTCAGGGAAGGTGCTTTTTAGTCAATTCCTTTTTGTGTTGAGAGCATCACCTTTGGGGATTTGTAGTCTGCCCTGGTCTGAGTGATTGTAGAATTGTAGTCCAGCAGTAACATTGGATCCCTATTACCATTTTTCAGTTTGGGAATCAATGGTAGCTTTCTTCTGACAAAGTATTATTTCTCCCCTAAGAAGGTTTTTTGTTTGTGATTTGAAGCAAACTGGGTGTAATTAATTTGTCTCCTTTGAAAAGCAACTCTACAAAAACATTGAATTTTCCATAGGTGTACATTAGTGGCAGTTCATAGGTTAAACAAAAGCCTCAGAGACCTCATTTACAGTGGTGGCCACCTGGATTCCAGATAAATTTAGAAGCTGAATAAAAGTTCTGGTCTGCAAGATCAGATCTTTGGCATTAGGAAAGCAAACTTCCCCTTCTAAAAGCTGAAGGTGATGAAGACAATGATGATGATAACTAGGGGAAACCTGTAGAGTGATATGAAAAGAAACACCCCCCCCCCCCCCTGTATTTTAGGGGACTCCTGCTGAAAGAAACTTGGATCTGTGAGTGAAGGAACTACCTACTGTTGCTTCATTCTCATCAAAATGTCTGGAAAACACAGCAATATTTATGAGCAAACGGAATTGCATCAAAGATGTACCTAACCTACCAGCAGATGTTCCAACAAACACAAATTGCAAGACTCAACACTTTGACTGTCTGCTAGGTGGCAAAGGTGTAATAAATAAAAATAAGGAAGAGTTTTGACCTGTAATCAACCCACCTAACTTCTAATTTAAATGATTAGAGTAGAAGTAGATTCACACTTGGATCCAATGCTAGTCAAAAGTGTGAGATACCTCCAGAACAAGACTCATATCAGCAATTAGATTTGGCTGTACAGGGATTCCAGAGCAAATATGGGGATTCTAGAAAAAATTCAAGCATTTCTGGAATAGGAAAATAAATGGGAAAAAATCCAGACTGCAGTGTTTTTAAGAGAAACACATAAACCTCATTTAATTATCAAGACAAATAATAGAAGGTATTCTTATTTTATAACCAGGTACACTTATTTGGTTGAAATGATAATTTCACATTGCATAAAACATAATATTTCAGGGGTATATTTTCTAAATATTTTTCTGACACAGTTGTGTATTGTTCTGTTGTGCTCTGATAATTCAAGGTTTTCTGAGAGAAAAACTTGTCTTGTCCAATTGCCCCAGCACATTCTGAGTTCAATTTTAAGTCTTGAACATATTTCTGATTATGATTAAAAACAAACAAAAAAAAATATTTCCTAACAATTCTGATAACTTTTTTAGGGAAGGTAAAAGCAAGTGGAAGTCACAATCAGTACTTTTGCTTAGGAGTAATTCTTAGACTTCATATGAGGCTATTCATCCATAAAATAAAAGAAAATAACATAAAATTGCTTTGTCAAAAATAAGCAATCTCCATGTATATTGAAACTGGTGAGTTGTTCTGGCTAACGTATTTAGCAAATGTTGGGGAAAAAATCCTTTTCAAATTTAAGATTTCAGTCACTTACTTGAATATTAATCCCATAATATCTTTTCCGCTTTTTAGTTTTCTTGTACAAGGATATTCAAATATTATTTCCAGCTCTATTACTGTCTCAGCGATGTCATTAAGAAGACTTTTCAATGATTTTTTCCAACTGGTTTTGAAATATATTTTCCTCTGCATAAGAAACCAATTAGAGACAGTCGTGTTAGATATTACTGAATGACAAAATTAATTTATAAAAAACTCCTCCAAAACCACAATGTTTGGTTTGGGGATTGTGCTTCATCTAATACTGTGGCACTGCTGAAAGTTCTGTGAGAGGATATCAAAGTCCGTTGACCATTTAATGTTCTGTTGATCTTGGTTTCTTTTAATTCTGTTTCTCAGAATACCATGATTGAAAAGGGGAAACTTTATGCCAGAGAGAGCTGAAGCAGTTGAGCTTATTCAGAAGCAAGCCCTCCTAAAGAAACTCTTCAGAAGAGCTTTTAGGGAGAGTGGAAGTTCACATCCATGAAGACAGCTTAAAATCTAAGGAATTTTGTAAATAGAGCTCTTAACTTGAGCACCAAGTCCCACTCCTGTCTGAAATTTATCAAAACCTGTTCCTCACATAATCACTGTAAGATGGACAGACTTTTCTGTGTCTGAATCTGTATCTTCTTATAAATGTTTCACTTTCATCTGTAATTATTATAGTTTCTGTGTCCTAAAATGCATCTCAGTCCATTTTTTCAGTGATACTTGTCATCATATACTATTTTTTTCTCATATAAATGGATTTCAGAAAGCACCTTTCGTGTCATAGAAACCTGTTCCTTTAAGACTTGTCAGAGATAACTTGAACTTGTCTTGAAATAGTATCAGACCAAAGTTTCAAAGTGGAAAAAAAAAAGAAGCTTAGCAATTGCTTAGCAAATTGCATTTGTCATCTCCTCAAGGTGGAAGATGCTACAGAAAGCAATGCTTTTCTCCCTAACTCTTTCTTTTTCCGGGTCAGCTATAAATATTCTTCAGCATCAATACTGAAAATTTGTTCTTGTGCTGTCTTTTAAAGGCTTAATTGTGCTTTGAAACGTATATTTGCAAAAGTAAAAGAGCAGAAAACATCCTTTTTAATCCCTGTCCAAATATATGCAGGTGAATATGGACAAAAAGTAACTTCCTTATAATTTTTAATTTATTCACCAAGCTATGTGGTTCGGTTGTTACGCAGGAGGGAAGGAATGCCATCCAGAGGGACCTTGACACACTTGTGAGGTGGGCTGATGCCAACCCCATGAAGTTTAACCATGCCAAGTGCAAGGTCCTACACCTGGGTTGGAGCAATCCCAGGCACAGCTATAGGCTGGGCGGAGAAGAGATTCAGAGCAGCCCTGTGGAGAAGGACTTGGGGGTGCTGGTCAATGAGAAAATGAACATGAGCCAGCTGCAGTGTGCACTCACAGCCCAGAAAGCCAACCGTATCCTGGGCTGCATCAAAAGGAGTGTGACCAGCAGGTCAAAGGAGGTGATCCTGCCCTTTATTCTGCTCTCGTGAGACCTCACTTGGAGTATTGTGTGCAGTTCTGGTGTCCTCAACATAAAAAGGACATGGATCTGTTGGAACAAGTCCAGAGGAGGGCCACGAGAATGATGAGGGGACTGGAGCACCTCCCATATGAAGATCGCCTGAGAAAGTTGGTTGCTGTTCAACCTGGAGAAGAGAATGCTGCATGGAGACCTCATAGCAGCCTTCCAGTATCTGAAGGGGGCCTATAGCGATGCTGGGGATGGACTCTTCATTAGGGACTGTAGTGATAGGACAAGGGGTAATGGGTTAAAACTTAAACAGGGGAAGTTTAGGTTGGATATAAGGAGGAAATTCTTTCCTGTTAGGGTGGTGAGGCACTGGCGTAGGTTGCCCAGGGAGGTTGTGAATGCTCCATCCCTGTCAGTGTTCAAGGCCATGTTGGACGAGGCCTTGGGTGATAGGGTTTAGAGTGAGGTGTCCCTGCCCATGGCAGGGGGGTTGGAACTTGATGATCTTAAGGTCCTTTCCAACCCTAACTATTCTATGATTCTGTGATTCTATAAAATGCACCTAGAAACATGATCCACGAGTGTTTTTTATCCTGTTGCACTGCAGTCTCTCCCCTGTTCATTGCAGTAGTCTTTATTTCTACCTTTTTTCCTGTAATATCTCCCATTTCCATCTGTGTGTCCCTTACTTCCCCTTTCCCTTTATACAGAACTTCAACAATACCATATAGCACTTAAATTTGATGAAAACTGTTTAAAGCAGAACATGGTGTTGAATTAATTAGGTAGTTAAATTTAAAACAAGGATCCTGTCTCTTACAAGGTTAGTTCCCCTGATGGCTAAAAGTCAGAATCATAAAATCATAGAATGGTTTGGGTTGGAAGAGACCTTAAATATCACCCAGTTCCAATCGCCTGCCATAGGCAGGGATGCCTTCCACTACACCAGGTTGCTCAAAGCCCCATCTGATCTGGCCTGGAACACTTCCAGAGATGGGGCAGCCAAAGCTTCTCTGGGCAGCCTGTTGCAGTGCCTCACCACCCTCATAGTAAAGAACTTCTTCCTAAAATCTAAATCTCCCCTCTGTCAGCTTAAAGCCATTCCCCCTTGTCCTGTCACTACATGCCTCTGTAAAAAGTCCTCCTACAGTTTTCTTGTCGGTATCCCTGCCACAAGACTGCTACAAGGTCTCCCCAGAGCCTTCTTTTTTCCAGACTGAACAAGCCCAACTCCCTCAGCCTGTATTCACAGAGGAGATGCTCCAGCCCTTTGATCATCTTCGTGGCCTCCTCTGGACTCACTTGAGCAGGTCCACATGCCTGTTGTGTTTGGGGCCCCAGAGCTGAATGCAGCACTGCGGGGGGGGGTCTCACACAAGAGCCAAGTAAAAGGTGAGAATCAGTGCCCTCAACCTGCTGGTCATACTCCTTTTCATGCAGCCCTGCATATGGTTGGCTTTCTGGCCTGCAAGCACATGTTGCCAGGTCAACCAACACCCCCAAGTCTTCCTCAGGGCTGCTCTCAATCCATTCCCCGAACAGATTGTGTTTATGTGTTTATGTGTGGGATTGCCCAAACCCAGGTGTAAGACCTGACACTTGGCTTGGTTGAACTTCATGAGGTTGGCATTGGCCCTCCTCTCAAGCATGTCAAGGTCCCCTTGAATGGCATCCCTTCCCTCCAGCGTATCAACTGGGCCACACAACTTGATGTTATCAGCAGACTTGCTAAGGGTGCACGCAATCCCACTGACCACACCACTGACCAAGGTGTTGAAAATTGCCAGTCCTAATACCAACCCCTGAGTACCACTACTCATCACTGGTCTCTTGACACTGACCCATTGACCTCAACACTCTGAGTGCAACTATCCAGCCAGTTCTTTATCTATTGAGTGGGCCATCCATCAAATCCATCTATCTCCAGTTTAAAGACAAGGATATAATGCAAGACAGTGTCAAATGCTTTGCACGAGTCCAGGTAGGTAACATCAGTTGCTGTTCCCTTATCTACCAAAGTTGTATCTCCATCATAGAAGGCCACCAAATTGGTCAGTCACCATTTGCCCTTAGCGAAGCCATGCTGGCTGTCAGCATTCACCCCCTTATTGTCTGTGTGCCTTAGAACAGTTTCCAGGAGGATCTGCTCCATCATATTGCTCTGAGACTGTCCAGACTGTCGTTCCTGGGTCTTCTTTTTTTCCTTTTTAAAAGCAGAGTTTATATTTCCTGTTTTCCAGTCAGCAGTAATTTTGGTGTCTTTGGCCTGGAGGTTCCTGAAGATGCTGCCCAGAGCTCAGTGGCTGTTGGCCCATTGGAAAGTTCCATTTTCATCCTTGGAGTCAGCCCCACTGTCTATCCCAGTAGCTACCTGGATTGCTAATGTTTTAACTTTCACTGGCTCATTTACCCTACACTTCTGCAGCACGTCCCCTATTTTTCTACTTTTGCTGTAAAACCCCTTTTCTTGCTTGGGCTTTTGGAGAGTTCATGCGCATTCATCAGCTGGCTGGGTAGTGAAGGAAGCAGTGTGACCAGATCACCAAATAAAGCTATTCTATCACTCAGACATAGTGTAGTGATTTAAAGATACCTGTTAGATTTTAAAAAAGTTTGGGTTTATTTATTTATTTATCTTTTACACCTAGAAATATGAGGTTTCAGGCTGTCAGCATTAAGTTTGAGTTGCTTTTTGAGTTGCTTAAGTAAGAAGTACTTTTCATTAGTGAGTTACATTCACTTGTTCTGTATTAATCTCTCCCTATGTGACACACCACTCTCTTGCCCAAGAAGTTCCTACTTCTCTAGCAATGCTAATGATGGTTACCTAAACATCCCATAAGCCTCAGGCTTTTCTTTTGTTTTTATTTGTTGATTGATTATTTTCTGTCCTTTATGCGTATTTTTATCTAGAGAAACTTCAGAGGAAAATAAAGGGAACATTTTCTCAAATAGGCTTAGAATCTCCATGTCTGCTCTCATTTCCACTGCAGACGCGAAAGATAACCATCAATATATCACAAGTACAATGATTACATGTTATAAAACAAACCTTAAAAAAACACTTTAATTTTGTTCTGTAAACCAGTAGACAGACCCAGAAACTCTCCTGCTCCTGTACCTGTGTGACTGCAGCCTGCCACATGTCTGTTAACACAGTGTAGCATATGCAGCCATGGGAAGAACAATGATGGATGCCTTGAAAATTTGGTGAAATTCCATTCAATCTTTTAAACAGCTACTTACTGATTTAGTGGAATTTGATGTACCTCAAGAAGTGAGAAGATAAGAAACTTTTTTTCTTTTTAAAAGAAAGCAGGTCTGGTTTACAGAAGGTGGATGAGTAATTAATACCAGAAAGACTGAATATGTACTTGATATTGCAGAGAGATCTGAACTAAAGAGGGAAAATAATAAGATCTAGCAACAGACATTTATGTGGCAAAGCTAAAGAAATGAAAACATCTGTTGTTGCTTTCTGAATCCAAACAATGCTGCATGAAGTCATTAATAGCTTTCTGTCCTATTTTGAGAGAATTGAATCTCTCAGCCAAGTTCCTCCAGTTCCTCCATGCTTACTTTTTTGTACGTCTTGCACGTGGCAAATTTTTATTTAGTTTTGATTTTCAACTGTGAATTGAATATTCAAATAATACAGGAACATACAAGTTACTGTATGAGATCACACCCTGCTTTCATGAGCTCTGGTCTACATTAGGTTGTGATTGGCAAAAAAATGCTTCACAGAAAAGTGTAAAGTATTTAGAAAAACCCCACTAAATGGGAAGGGAAGGGAAAAGGAGTTAAAAAAAGTAAAAAATAAAACGGAAGGGAAAAGGAAAGGGAAAGGGAAAAGAAGCTAATTTAATGGTTATCATTTGGGATTCTTCTTCATGATTTTCCAGAATTTTTTGCTGAAACATCAGAACACTTGGTAGTTACAGACACCATTCTTGTTCTACCCTTTAACTGCAAAATAGAGATATTTTTTAACCTCTTATATGTCAAGAAGGTAAAACTAACAAATTTTTCCCTTTTCACAATGCAAAATGAATATTAACAGGATCTTGGATGACCAAGTCATGATAAATTCAAGGTGAAAAAATTAGAGAAATCCTATCATAGGGGTGACTGTCTGCTAATATTCCTTTACATACTTCTTTTATTATTAATGTAGAGAAAAATTATATGTATTTGTAATAATTTAGAAAGTCTTCTTATATTTCTTCCTCACTCTTAGTTCTTTTTCTAGGAATAAGTGGGAGCAAACCTTTAGGAACTATACAGAGAAAAGAGTAATTTTAACCATCAAAAAGGTGTATTTAGCATATATTAATTATTCATTCACCATTTTAATTAGATTTTTATTCAGTGAACAGACACTTATTGATTGTAAGTTGTCAAATGTAAAAGTGTCTGAAGTAGGTAGATTGAATAGTCCTGTGGAGATGTTCATGTCTAACTGTGGAGACCAGGGAAGACTAGAAAAGTAGCAATGATAATACACCATTTTTGGGTCAGTTATTCCATAATCTCAGAACTTCAGTGGCAAAGCCCACAAGTTAACTTGGATGCCATCTATATTCACTCTGGTTTTATATTTTTTTTTTTCTTTTGCATCTTAGTTCATTCTTGGATAAAGAATAGTTAGAACAGACCTTTATGTGACCCAGCTTAGTTGTTCTATATGTTTTTATAGACACAAAACATGACAAAGAACTTCCAGGTGTACATCTTTGGCAGAATCCCATGGATATTACATAGGAAAATAGGACTAGATGGGAAAAGGTAGATTATATATACCTACAACTGTGGATAAATGTTGTATAGATGTTTAGTCCAGGATTATCTAGTATGTGCTTTCCAAAAAACAACACCACAGCATGATTCCTAGCTTCTTTAATAATTCTAAATTCTTATGTAACCAAAAGCTATTATAGGTTGCAGGAATAGTGAACAAGCATAACCAGTATCCCAGAATATTCCTCTAGATTAAATAGTTGAATGTGCAGAAGTAGATAAAAAAGAGAATATGTTTTTGGCAATTTGAATTTCAATTAAAAGTATTTTTACACAGCTCAGTAAGCAACCCTGCAGTTAATTTCTTTAAAATTAAGTCTTTAAGGTTACAAATGGTGAATGAGACACAGCAAGCAATTTAATCATAGTAAAGTTGACCTGCTCTGTTTTATCCTTGCCAATTACTGATCTACATATATCTATTATGCCAACTGTCTGATGAGATTTTTTTCTTTTGTTGACTTAAAAAAATCTGATGAGAAATTTTCCAGCCTCATTGATCTGTTTCTCTGTTGCGCTGTGGCAGTGTCAGTTTGATAGTACATTCAAAATCACAGTTCTGCCTTTGAATTCTACCCTTGTTCATGGACTGTGTTCCCTGAACTGTCTGATAAAGGCTTTGTATCTATCTTATCTGTAATTTTTCAATAAGGCCTATTCCTGTCACTAAGCATCAAAGATAAATAGATGATAAGAATTGATGGATGCTACTTGAAATATTTTTTTACACAAGCTCTAAATGGATATAGTCTCAAAAAATGGTTGGTTCCTCTCATTAAGTTATCTAAGGTAGATTTCGGCATTAGTAAGGGTAACATCAGCTGTGTGTGGGAAGTATTGAAGAAACCAGGAAGCCATTTTGTCCAAAGCTGGAATTGCTACTTTAGGATGTTTTCAACAAAATGTGTTTTACCTAAATGCATTTGGACATTAAAAAGGTGGACTACAGCTCCTACTGTTGGAAGAGGTGTTGCGTACTAAACTGTAAGGACTCTGAGAAAGACCTTAGTCTTACAGCTGTGTCTAGCATGTAGAGTGGACGAATAGAACTGGATCTGTAGAATTATATAGCTGATCTGACATCCACAATACATACTGTTAGATTTTTTCTGGTTTGGTTGGTTTTTTCCTCATCTTCAAACCTAGCCCTAACTTTATACTTATACTAACAGCTTAGTCCATTTGTGTCTGAGATGCATTAGACACATTCCTAGAATTGCTTCCAGTTGCTTCCAAATGCTTTTATCCTCCAGTCGGGTTTCATCTGAAAGGAAACCCAGTCAGGCCTTCCATGACCACATTATGATGGAAATCAAAGTGTAATAAGTGTGAGGAAAACCAGGATATTCACTTCAAAGGTACCTTCTTGATCTGAATTAACACATTACTGAGGTAAAAAGAAAGATTTATATGTATTTACAAAGGAGTAGCAAGTAAAAGAGAGGACATGTACACTGTATTTCTAAGGAAAATACTGGAATACTGTAGTTCTGGTGTACATACATTTACAAGGATATTCATAAAGCAGCTGATACTCAAGAAAATGAATCAATGAAAGCGCATAAGCTCTTATCAGAACTTGTTCTGGTGAAGTTATTAAAGAAAACAATTAAATTTAACCTAATTACAGGTAAAAATTTCACAGAGAAAAATACTATTAACTAACATGTTATTCTAGAGAAGAGAGGATAATGCTACAGCTAAGGATGAGATAGGAGTTGAATATAAATTAATTTGAATTATAAATACAGAAATACATCCAGAACAATGATCAAGCTTTAAATTATGTTTGGAAGTGGTAAATTCTGCATCTTTTAATACCTTCCAAAGAAGATGCTATGGAGACATAATTTGTCAGATATGAGCTACTGGGCTCATTATGGAATCAAATGAATTAAATTACATAATGTGATGTACACAAAATCAAATTAGGTGATATGATAGCTCACTCTCTGAAGACTCTACATATTTTACACCTCCTTATTGAATAGGATTTATCTATTGTGCTTCCTTGAGTAATGTTATTATCATAGACTTATGGGTGATTTAAATATGAAATTGTTTATGATTTACACTGTTCTGAGACCTCACTTGGAGTATTGTGTGCAGTTCTGATGTCCTCAACATAAAAAGGACATGGACCTGTTGGAACAAGTCCAGAGGAGGGCCACGAGAATGATGAGGGGACTGGAGCACCTCCCATATGAAGATCGGCTGAGAAAGCTGGGGCTGTTCAGCCTGGAGAAGAGAAGGCTGCATGGAGACCTCATAGCAACCTTCCAGTATCTGAAGGGATATAGGGATGCTGGGGATGGACTCTTCTCATTAGGGAGTGTAGTGATAGGACAAGGAGTAACGGGTTAAAACTTAAACAGGGGAAGTTTAGATTGGATATAAGGAGGAAATTCTTTCTTGTTAGGGTAGTGAGGCACTGGAATAGGTTGCCCAAGGAGGTTGCCAATGCTCCATCCCTGTCAGTGTTCAAGGCCATGTTGGACGAGGCCTTGGGTGATATGGTTTAGAGCGAGGTGTCCCTGCCCATGGCAGGGGGGTTGTAACTTGATGATCTTAAGGTCCTTTCCAACCCTAACTATTCTATGATTCTATGATTCTGGTCTGTGAGTTTAAAGGTGTCAAACTTTTAGGTACTTCTTATATTGTTATGCCTATTATTACATGTCTTTATGAATTAGAACTTCATGTCATGTGACTTTAATGGTTTAATTCTGTCTTGATTAGGAACTTTAAAACGCAATTTACTGTACAGTCAATCCGGAGACTACAATTGATATTGAAGGATATCTATAATGAGGGTGAATTTAGGCGAAAGTTTGTTACCTGTATCCATGTTAGTTCTGACGATTTGAGCTAAGTTTGGAAAGGCCCTGATGTCTCAAAGGTCTTATATACTTGTTGATTGATTGATGTTTAGATTTTCATTTGCCAGTTACTTACAGGTGTTTTTTCCACCTCCCGAGAATTGCCCTAATCTTGAAGTAGCTCAGAGCTACTCTTAAATTCTGTCATGGTTCTGAATCACATTATAGAATTTTAGTAAAATAGTATGTTAATTAAATGCATATTTTAAAATCTATATGATATTTAATTCCCTACTGGATTCTGCAGATTTCCAGCATTATTTTTAAATTTCTTATTATGATTTTGTGGAATCCTGTTATTTACAATTTCCATTTATTCCCCCCCCCCATAATATTATGTTGAGACAAGTGAAACTTCATTATTTTTGCTCTACTATTTATCCAGAGCTATTAGAATAGATCAAACATTTTAAGATTAAACCAGCCTTTATTAAGTATACGGAGAAATGGGCAGTTAAGAAATGCATTTTGAAGTAAAGGAGAACCAGGTTTTGAATTTATTAGCATCCTAAAGAGTTTTGAAACCGTGGGTGTTCAAAAAGTCAGGAAAACATCTTTGTTGATAAAGTGAATAGATAATACCCTTTAAAGCTTGCTTTTCCTCAGGATACTAAAAGGACAAACTTTATTACTTCCTGAATTTTTTTACCTTAATTTCACATTTTATTTCCTTTAAAAAAGACAATGTTTTTAAATGAAACCCAGAAATAGCTGAAGAGACCAGATAACATGCATTTGCTATTAAACAGAGCTTTGCTTTGCTGTACTAAGTGAAGTACTAGCATTATCTGATTCATTTCTATGAAACACAGGAAAACTATGCTTGTAATGAAAGAGAATCCCCTCTCAAGCATTAGTAAGAAATATCTTTCAAGTTTTAAACAAAAGAACTGGAAAATAAAGTGAAACAAAACAGTATGGTTTATATTCATTTAAACATTTCCACAAAGGCAATGGGAAATCTTAGTTTAGAATTGAAAAAAACCCCACAACAAAACAAAATACCTGCCAAGAGCAATAACAAAAAATCAAGATGAAAATCAAGAAAAAAATCAATATCCAAATTAATTTATATTTTGGTAGTCTGATACCAAATGAATTACAAGCATCTCTCCAGCTTTTACAAGGAATTACTGAGGAACCCCATTATTCCCTCAATAGCAGCCTTTGTCTCTAGATGTTTTGTTGTTGTAGTGACATTAATTTGTAATAACCTCTAGATATTATATGGTCTTCATAAGTCTGAGTTTATTTGCTAATGTATATGTATTTTTTGATTCATACTTTGGTCCAACATTATATCACTTAGGAAGACCTTTCGTGGAAGACCCTTCCTCCCCCCTCTCCACTCCCTTCCCCTCCTCAAAACCTATAATTCTACGGATTTTCCTAACTGAACCAAAATAGGATCAAAAGAGGCCAGTTATATGAGCTGAAAAAGAAGACCATACACTTATCGTTTTGATCTTGCTGTTTGATGGGAGTTACGATATTACTAGATGCTTCTTTCTTCTTAGGACTTGCAATTCATATTTTTCCCCTGAGGTAGAACCTGAATCTTCATTTACCCTTGTTTTGATAAGAATCAGAGGGGACAGCAAGTGTTTTTTTCTCTTTAAAATGCATGTGGAGATGAAGCAATGCCTTCAAAAGCTCATTTGTTAGAGAAATCAGTGAGCATACTAGACACCCAAGTTCTCTGCTTGAGAGGTTTCAGAATCATATCAGCAGTAACTGTGCCTTAATAAAAGAGAAAATGAGCTGGAGCACATGGGTGCTGAAGGCACTTACTACTGCACTGAACATGCATGCTCCCAGCTGTTTTCTCCTTTGTCTCCTCCAATGTCTCTTGATTCAACAGAAAGAACAGAGACATTATCTCCACCTTGGAACAGCTGACACTGTCGTACTCTGGGTACTCAATAGAGCTATATATGCTCTCCTACAAAATGTATTTGCTTTAATAATTTTTTATTATTATTTATATAAATGTGATTAGGATGTTATATGTAACAAAATAGAGTAATGGAAGAGGCATCTGACAAAATTAACATTTGCAGGAATAGCATGTCTTTCCATGCAATTTGAACAAAGATTGTTGTGTTACAATTTCTGCAACTGATATATTAGGCACAATTGAACCTGATTCTGTAGTTTTCTGAGCTGCTGAGACTGCTTTTTGTTGACTGAATCGGTATTTGAAAAATTACTATGAAGAATGATTTAATTCCGACTCTATCAATTACCTATCTTAAGGGACTCCTCCTGCTGTCTGTGCACTTAATTTTTCTTTGTTTATAGTGTGTTTCTTAGGACACTGAAGTGAGGACCAGATCCAGAAAAATTCTTAAGCATAATCAGTGTTTCTGTCTACAGTTTCCCATGTGTGTAACTTCCCTTGGTATATTGGGTCCTAATTTCTCTACTAGGGAATTTAATTCTATAGCTAGAACCTTGTAAAGACTTGTCTTATTCTATATTTATCAACAGCTATCTGTTGATCTTGATTTCCTTATCGCTGAAAACAGTTACCTATTTGTTGGGTCTGACTTTATTGATCTGTTCTCATCCACAGATCTTCAGATTATTTTCTAGGGAGAAGTTAATAATATATATACACATATATATAAAAATATGAGTCTCTACATTCTATTTTTCATTTTTAATATGATTAGTATAGCATAATTTGTAAATATGAAATATTACTCACCAGAAAGAACAGTTTCTCTATTAAGACAGGAGAAACAAATCTGCTGACATTTTTCACACTGAGCTTAACTTTCACTTACTTCTTTGAGTGTATTTCTCTGAAGTTATGATCTATGTAATTTCATTAGTATTCAACTGTTATGTTACATTTTCTCTTTATTCATCTGAGACAACATGTGCAGTGAACCTTCAGGAATTCCTCCATCCATTGTAGAGCTGGTTCTGAGAAATAATGAATTTTAAGAAGCACAACTGAGTGCACATGAATTAAATCAAAAAGACCTTTTTGTCCATAAGAAAGTCTTACAGCCACAAAGGTAGATCCATTGGATAGAGTTATACAGTCTTTGGCTCCTAGTTTAACAAGGAGTATTTGATTCATGGCTACCAGAAATGGGTCATTTAAACATAGAAAGTCAAGCACTTCAGTGCAGTGCAAGACAACCAACTGCAAATGCTAAAATCTTGCCACTCTCTCAGATGAACCAGCCAAAATTTTGTTGTAATATCTGATCTTCATAAGGCTAATTGTTGAAAAATAGTTAGAAATTTTTTTAAAAATATATCTGAGAATATACCTTTTCAATGGAGAAGATGCATTTTTCTAAGGTCTTTTTTAAGGTCTTTCTAAAGCATTTCTGTTTTAGCAAATGTTTTTTGGTATTTTCATCAGAAATCTAAGGGTAAAACTCATCAGACTTTTAGAGACAATTAGAGAAATTTACTTTGGCTTTCAGGGTTCCCAATAATTATGTAAAGAATTGGCAAACAATGATAGGACAAGGGGAAATGGGTATAAACTGGAACACAAGAGGTTCCACTTAAACTTGAGAAGAAACTTCTTCTCAGTGAGGGTGACGGAACACTGGAACAGGCTGCCCAGTGAGGTTGTGGAGTCTCCTTCTTTGGAGACATTCAAAACCCGCCTGGACACGTTCCTGTGTAACCTTATCTAGGTGTTCCTGCTCTGGCAGAGGGATTGGACTAGGTGATCTTTTGATGTCCCTTCCAATCTCTAACATACTGTGATACTGTGATACTGTGAAAGGTTAAACACTTTTCACGATGTATTTAGCTTTTAGGAAATTGGGATAAACATTGTTTTGATGGTGGTCAAGAAGCTCTACAAAGTCAAGCAAACTTTACGCAACCTTATGTAAAATCTTTGCTATCCAATGGCTGAAAAATACTAGGAAATCTAAAAGCAAAATCACCATTTCATGTGGATGAAGTTCACTTTTCTATGTACCACCCGGAAGAGTAAGGAGGAGGAAAAAATCACCCATGTCCATCCCATTGGGAAACCTCCCAAGACCATCATTCCTTCTGAAGTGGCAGTAAGTGGCAGTAACAACATACTGGGCAAGGGAGTATGGGGAGACAGCAAATACCAGAAATCTAAGGATAGCCTAAAACAGCTTAGGAGCCTGCCTAGTTTAGATTTATGTCATATTTAAGCTATGCATTAATTCCTTAGTCCACGTCTTCAGTTCAGACAGGTCAAAACAGTGTTACGATTCATGCCCTCCTTGCCTGAGTCAAAAGGGTACAGTATGTGCTTTATCTAAACCCTCAGATTGTGTCTATAAGTGGTCTAGACTAAGAGATCCTTGTTTGCCCATGGATGCTGTACTACACAAGTGATATACTATGGGTAGCATCACTCTTATTCCTTCATGTCAGCACCCAGCAGCCACTTCTCTTGTTCGTTGGAGGTCTTTGTAGGTAGCAAGGTAACCCTTGAATCATGCAGTGAAGATTGGTGTAAATTTCTATTCAGGAATGGCTGAATGAAATGTTCTGATTCACCCTTCACCAGAAGTCAGACAAGTCAGTCCCTTCTACTCTGATATGTATTCAGCCTGTTAGTTGTCTTTAAGAAGAAAAATGTCAGGCATTTATTTTCCATCAAATTTCCAAGATGAAAAATAAAGCAGTTTCTCAACATTTCGTAACAGTGACAAATAGGTATTTTGTCATAAAAATTGATGAGGCAATGAAAGACTTATTCCACATGTTAAACAATTCAGTAAAATGGTCAAGGATTAAAAACTGGAGAAGAGAAACAGTTAAGAAACTCTCTTTAAAAAAATTGGCAGACACAAGACAGTAAAGAATGATAAAGTATTTAGGTTTAATCCTTTAAGAGCATATTGAATTATCAGTTGAAACAGCAGCAACAACAAAAGTGAAACTATAAGCAAACCCAAACCAAATCCACGCCAGTGTGTCCATACAATTCCTCTGGAATTTGTTTTTATGCAATATATCATCCTGCCTTTTGAGATTCACCAAGGAAGGTGGAAGGACAGTGACAAGAAGTGAAGTGCCAGCCTGGCCTTTTATTTTCATGCTTTGTGTCATGGGGAGCAGTTATGGCATTTAGCATGTTCCTCCTCTTGCTGTTTACACAACCGCAGTCCAGACTGGAGCTGTCATCAAGGACTGAGAATATAGATACAGATGTATGATGAGTAGTAAGCCTTAGTGGAAGCTAAATTTGTGCCTTTTTTTGTGTTTTGGGGGGGTGATAATTTAGGTATCTTTGACGCTTCCTAGAACAAAAGTTGTTGTCTTGAACATAACTAAGCAAGGGGCAATTCTATAAAATTTTGAGAACTGTTAGAATTTGCCTTCACTGGTGATGACTTTTTCTACCCTATCCACCCTTTTTCTCCTGTTTAGAACCAGTCTATTCCTATGCTGATATATCACCAGATGTCAGTTAAACAAAAGCAATGTTTATGTGGAAAATCAACATCAAAACTGCTAACAAAATTTGCTATTAGTCTGTTGCTGACAGGCTCTGACAGAACCTTTTTCTGTCAAGGCAGAATAACCTATGGAAAGGTACCCTGCAATTATTAGATACTTTAGCTTTCAAAATAAATAAAAACCTGGCCTTATGGAAGTCAGTGCAAATGGTAAGTGATTTCAGTGGATCAGTTTTTCATTTCTTCTCCTTCTTCTCACTTTGCTAGAGAACTAATATGAAACAGTAAATCTGTAACCAAAGCTCAGACAAAAAAAGTACTTTCAGAGGAAAAAAGCAAGTCTTTGAAAAGTTATCTGACTTTGAAGAGTTAGATAACCTCTATTCCTTGTCCATGTAGCAATTACTAAAGAAGATATCATCTATTATCTTTGTGGTCTTTAAACACAGACTTTACACAGTATTGAAATTGTGCTAGAAGGGCATAATCATTTAATTTGTACAAGTTTTTCTTCAACTCTTCAGCCATTGTTTTTGTTCCAGTATCTCTGTTTTGCCAGTAATGAGTTTTGTCAGTGTATTTATTTTCAAGAATCTTTCTGTCCATCTATGGTCATATATTTATCCCTTAACTGCTGGAAATTAATGTGATAAATTGCAGTTGCAATTCTGAAGCATGTTTAAGATACAAATACCCAGTAATATAATAGCAGAATGTTAATTTAAAACCCATTCTTGCTTCCCAGCTTATTTGTAACAACATAAAAAAACCCCAACAAACTTGCTCTCAAGATAAAGCAGTATGAAAAGAGCCTCAATAGATTTCCTTTTATATAAACAATTCAGGAAATTATTTCTAAAAAGGACTGTTTTAATGACAATGAATTACTTTGAAAGACAGCAGCTAGGAAAACTCAAAAATGTCCCAATATATATAATGCTGAGACTTCCAAAGTTGCAAGCATTTTCATTAATTAAAAACAGATTATTGTTGGAAAATTCTGTTCCTGTTTTGATACTGACAAGATCAGACAACTGAATTTAATTCAGTTTTGCTCTGTCAGAAATCACAAGGCTCCCTTAGAACCATTAAATCATCCGGTAATTTTCAAGGGAAAATCAATGGGAAGAAATGTTCAAAGTAGTTTATTAAAGGCATTGGTCAATTCAGACAGTGAATAAGTGGAAAAACGACCCAGCACTACTTTAAAAAGTGAGCAAATTTTCCATTATCCCTAGAATAAATTAAAAATAAAAAAAGGAATTAAAAAGAAGTTTCATTTAAAAGGGAGTAGAGCAGAATGCTTGTAAAGGTAGAACTGATATGGTCAGTTTATTGAATTTTGTGTATGAAACGTTTAGATAAAAGCACTTTGGAATGCCACAGTGGAGGTGAGGTACCTTCTTTTCTCCAGTACAGCTCTTTTGCTTGACTAACTTCTCAAGCTTAGAGGCAAAATCAAAATACAGCTCCTGGAAATTTGTGAAACTTGATTTATAAACCAGCAAATAAATGAACTGTTCATTCATTGTCTGACAAGACTCAGCCACACAACAGAGCTCATGGGATGCTGGGGTCAGTAGTAACTGTATTTCATCTGCACGCCGTACCCTTGCTCTTTGGGGTAGATTTATCATCACATGCTTAAGCTCCAGTGTAACATTTCCTTCTCTTCGAATGTGTGTGAATGTAGGGTTGAGAGTTGTTCCACAGATGCTTTTTCAAAACAAAAAATAATAAATTTTTATAAACCCTCCCCTTGTAAAAAGAAGATATTCAGCACAGTCCCACAAACAGCCTCACTCCGATGACTGAGAGCAGAAAGCAGCCTCACTGGCATAGGAGCCAGGGTCCCACCTACAGCAAATATATTTCTTCCATTTTAGCATCTTCCATCAAGATTTAGTACTTCAGTCTAAATCTTGATCAGACATCAGCTAAATGCCATGGCCTCATCTGGGCAATATGTCAATAACAGCATTGTGTTCCTATCCGGAATGATGACTTTCCTGACTTGGGAGCAGGTATGCCAGCTGAGAAGACATGGGCATTAGGGGTATGTGATTATATTTGGATCAAGATAGACTTTACAAATTTACTTTTGCTAAGTTATTATTAGAGTTTTGCTTCCCAACATGCAGACTTCATAAGTTTTTTCTTTTTCAAAATAAAACTTAATGAAACCAAAGCTAGTGTGCTTAGGTCCATACAAGTATATACATTTGTGCTGTGAAAGCTGATTTGAAAGAGCAGTGCTGTCAAGATAAAAAGAACCTATCTTGAAAAGTTTCCTTTAGCTCTGAACGAACTTGCCATTCACTGTCATTTGTGGGTTATTTCCATCATTAAGGCTGTATTTACCTGTATTTCATTTCTGACCTTCAGTTTTCTGAAATAATTAATTATGAATGGTGAAGAAACAGAAGAAACCAGAGCAACTGCTTGGCGCATGACCAAGCCATTTTAGAAGAGCTTGCTTGCTTACTGCAGTGGCAAAAGCCATTCAACACCACCTGAGCTGCTCTCCAGGATCGCTCCCTGGCATGGATGACTGTATCAGTATAGTCATGCTACTCAGTATCATAGTACTTTGGTAGCAAGAGTGCAGCTTGCAGTTGGCATCATTTTTCTCATCTGAGTGCCTGCATCCCTCCCACAACCCTAAATCCACTTGGGCCACACCCGATAAGCATTCCTGTGACTTAATCCCCTTAATCCCCTACATTTTAATCCCTCCCTCAGCACAACAGCTAGGCACCTGATGGCCACTTTCACTCTACAAGCACTGCTGGATATAGGCTGTGCAATGCATTAGCCATTGGCGAAAGTCAAGGGGTAATACAAATACTGCTCCTCCTTTAGCATCAGCTGAGGTAGCAGAGACAGCAGTGAGAGATTTCTGTTATCAGGTCAAGCACAGGCACAAGCACAGCTCTGCAGGTCAGGCAGTGGGGTACCTGCCTGGGACTTGAGACTGCCTGGGAGGTTTAATGTGGGACCATGAAGTACCCAGAGAGCAGGACTCCCCTCCTGTGGGCTCCATTTATGCTCATTTGTGCAGACTTTTACACACATACCTTGATTTCACCGCCTCACAATTCTCAGCAGAGGGAACATCTTCATGTAAGGTGGCTTCTCATGTAGGGTAAGGAGTCTTCAGTGACTCACGGTTTGTGTACAGCATGACCTTGTTTACTCCTGTTTCACAGGAAATTATTTTCTTCCAGAAGACAGTTATATTGAGAGAGAAAGGGAAAAATGGGGCAAGCAAGGCCATTTAAAATCTTTCTTATCTGCCATAACACCTGGCACATGCAACACATGATCCCATGTCATTGCACATCACCACATAGCTCATCAGGCTTTCTTGGCAACATAAGGCACAGATATAAGCATCACTAGTGGCCAAGTTTTCTATGTTTAAAGGGTGACCTAGATATTAAATTCAGGTATGTGCCTGTGGCTGTGAAACCCCATCTCACATATCTGACGCTGAAGAAATCCCTTTTGGTCACAGGAAAGCTGGGATTTCATCTGTACTTCTTTTTGGTGTTTACTTATGGCAAGTTTAAGTGCTTAGCATGTCACCTGTCATGACTATCTTCCAGTTAGATAAGCAGAAGTTTCCAGACACGATAATTCTGCAGTGTGAAGTGAGAGTGGGGTCGCTACCTGTATGGATTCTCCTGAGAAATTTATGCTGCCTGGGACAAGTTCCCTCCCAGGCCTGGCTTATAGGTGTATATAAATCCCACTGCTGCCAGAGCAAACACGTTCTGCACTACTGTTTCTTTCCTCTGGTGAATTAGCACCATCATAGGCTGACCACAGTCATAATTCAGGGTGTTTCAAAATTAATTTCCTCTCACACAGCAAAGGCCACATCCCTCCTTAAGCACAAAGTGCATCTCCCTGTGAAGTTTTAACACAAGGGACAAGTATATGTAAGCAATATAAATGCAGGAAGTCTGAGAAATATTCTTGACAATGCTCAGGCACACAGCTTTAATGTACTTGCTACAGTCAGTGGTATACATTTTCTTTGCAGACCATTCTTTTCTTGTTCCTTAACTTCAAAGTAGGTTATGCCAGCACCAAAGCCCAGTAACAGATACTTCAACTGCAAATGTTATTCTACAAAAATGTATAACATCTCAAGAGAAGAATTTATATGCAGAGACTTCTGACTCATAACTGTAGTGTGTCAGTATGATACCAAAGCCAGGAGTAGTGGGACAGAAGTACCCAAGGGGCTGAGGATTGTCAAGCCTGATATCCTTCCATTATGCAAATTTAGAAACAGTAACTCATTTAGGTTTAGGGAAGATCATCTGCTGCAAATCTTTGTCTGTATGTGAACACAGGTTGAGATTACTTGGAAATATGGTATGTATAATGAAGTGTGGGTAGTCAATCAGGAATCAAGTGTTTATGGTTACATATGAATTTATGAGATGGACTCACTGGATAGTATGTGTGTGCATGGGAGACAGAGACATCTCCAGGGTACCTTGTGTAGGTGTGGTTTTAGGTGTTCCCAACTAAGGGCTCCTGCTGGGGCAATTCTGTTTCCCAGGCTGAAGGCAGAGAGCTGAGAGAAGCAAGGGTAGAGGAATGGCTCCAGGGAGCCTTCAGCTGTCTGAACTGGGAAAGCAGAGACCTTTATGGTAGCAGGGGCAGGACTGACTACCCTTGGTCTCCAGTGCTGCCTCAGAGCCAGTGTTCCTGCTGGTGTCTGTGATGCTGAGCTGTCACAGGCTTCATAACAGCCACTTCAAATGAGTGCTTGGGTGGGAACCAGAGCAGGGAGGGAAGATTGGGTTATACAGTGGTGGATCACTTTCTGGGGTGCCTCTGGGGTCACCACCATACATTAAACCTAAGAGAGGGTGGACTATTCCCTCTAGCAGGTGGCTACCAGTCTTTGGTCACCTCTGAACCCAGCTGCAGCTGCAAAGGGTACACAGTGCAGCATGGTCTCTCCAAGGCCACAGGTCATGAAGAGTACTTCATTTGGCTTTCAAGAAAATCCACCCCTAATTAAATTTCCTGGACTCTATTAGCGGTAGGACCAGGTGCAGGATTTGTTTATGTTATAAATGAGTATGGCTTAGAGGAATCTGGCTAAATGACTCTGTAAATGGATTTGACTCACAATCAGCAGAGGCTGTTTAAAGATATGGGATGAGGTTATGTCTGGGTGGAAGACAGGAAAATATCATTATTCTGTTCCAGGGTGTGCCAACACTGCAGAAAGCCATGACTATACATGCCTGAAGAATATGCTACCAGACATTGACCAAAATACTTGCTGCATTTTGAGATCTGAAGAAGAAAACATTATAATAATTATTCATTTTCTATTTTGTTATTGAAGCATACAGTTATTTGAGCAGATTGAATTCAGAGCCATTTTAATGATGTATAAAAAGACTGATGAGCATGTAAAATAACAACTTGGTTACTCCTTAATTTCCTTGGTTTGCTCTAAGAATATGTTTTATTAATTATGCCGTGGATGCCAAATATTGGGAAGAAAACTCATTCCTAAGATAATTGACATTTCTCATTTTGTCTAACCTAGTTTTTGTAGATGAGAAGTGACAGCTTTCTTGCAGTAATGGGAATGCTGTTGATTGCTTACGCATGCTTTGCATGATTCTCTACAGTGTAACTTTTTTATCAGACAAACAAGATAAGACTAATTTGCGATAATAACCAATTACTTCTGCATCCTGGAGGCAAATTTGTATTAGGAAAACGTTATGTTTTAAGGTACACCAAAATGAAATGATATTACATTTATAATTAGTTTTGAAGTAGTTTAGGAAAACTTATTTTGACAGAGTGCTTCATTAAAGCAAATACATTTGACAGAGTGCTTCATTAAAGCAAATACATTAATTCTCAAAGCATAAATTTAAAAAAAAATTACCTGCACTGTAAGTTGGAGAATACATATGAAGCAAGTTGTAAAGAAGTAGACCAATGATAAGAAGCAATTTTCAATTGATTGACTGCTAAAATTTAGGGATCAAAATAAATGTTTTATTTTGGGAAATAACCGTATTGCTGTGGAAACAACGTGCAGTTTTGACAGGAATTTTTGTTTTCTTTTACAGCCTTAATCCTTCAAAACTGATGAAGAAGTTGTCTTAGTTATTTAAATTCCTGAAGTAAGTGTATTAAAGTTACCACACAAATAATTTAATTACTGCCAAAAAAACCCAAGCAACCAGACAAAAGCACTGTAAATTCTATGGTGACTTGTTCTGGTTTGTATATTTATTACCATATAGGCAAAAAAATTTCAAAAACACATGATCACAAGCTTTAGCATATTGTTGTTTCTTTTTTTCATCCCTTCTCTGTAACAAGATGTATTCAGTTTATAATAGTACTCTTTCAAACGTTTTTTACGTTCTAAAAGTTATGCAATATGGTAGAGTTTAAGACATGGTTCAGACCATTCACTAACAGTTAGTTATGATTCTCCAGTTAGAAAAAAAATAGTTATTTGTATCTTTTCTCACACATTCAGCATCCTGATAAATGTATCTGAAAGTGTTTGAAAATAATATTAAAAGTGAGACACTGTGAGATTAAAATGGATTATGGTAACAATTATTCTTGATAAATTTCCCTGGTTTGCTGATGAACCTGGGAGGAGAGATGGGATTTGTCAGTAATCTCACAGCAGCCCAGAAAGTGTTTCCATTTTATGTATTTTAAAAGCCACAAATAACTCTTTAAACACTTTCTTTTTTCTAAAACTAATCTTGTGGCCTGCGAAGGATAAAGTCATTGAAAGGCAATCTGTAGAGGAAAGAGGCTTTAGCAGTCTTACACTCCAAGGAATCCGCTGATACTGAACTTGCTGATGTGTATGGTGATTTCTAGGTTATATTTCATTGTACTTAGTAGTAGTATTAGCATCCTAGTATTATGCATGCTAATATTATATAATCCTAATTTGATCGTAGATCTGGCATTCATATACATCAGCAAATACTCAGGAAGTGGAGACCATAACTCCTCATTGCAGATCAAGATAAGGATAGGTGACATTTTATGCATCTTTTTAAACAGTTTGTACTGTGTTTGCTTCTTAATGTAAATGCTGTCACCAAGAGAATAATAATTAATTTGGTGAGAATAATGTAAAGTTATGGATGTTTACTTCCTTGTTTTATATCTTTTTGTAGCTCCAACTAAAAGTCTATTGATAATAGGACGTGCTGACAGATATTCAGTGAAGCACTTGATAGAGTGCTGTGTGGGCAGTTAGAAATGTAATTGGAAAGAATGGATTTGACACAAAAATTTTTGAAAGAATAAGAAGCTGACTAAATGGGGTGTGACAAAAGGTTCTTTCAAAGAAATGTCAGTCCTGAGGAAGTTTTATAGTAGTGTTCTTTAATGTGTGGTCTTACAACAGATTGTAATTAGTAATTTCACTAATGGCAAAGGATAAATATATTTAATGAAGTGGAGGCATAAGGCACGAGTCATGATTAAAAGAAATTGGTTTAGGTCGCATCATTCTTTTGAAAGTGTCATGATTTAAGCCCAGCTGGTAACTCAGAATCATGCAGATGCTTGCTCACTCCTCCCCTTCCCCCCCTCCATGGGATGGGGAGGTGAATAGAAAGAATGTAAACCCCATGTGTTGAGATAAGAACAGTCCGGTAACTAAAGTAAAATACAAAACTACTATTAATAATAATAATGATAAAGAAAGTAGCAGTGGGAGAGAATATAAAACTAAAAAAGGAAGCAAAAAAAACCTACCCCACAATAAAGAGAAGTGATGCACAATACAATTGCTCACCACCTGCCAACTGATACCCAGCTTGACCCAAGCAGCGGTCTGGGCCTTCTGAGCCTCCCTCAGTTTATATACTGGGCACAACGTGCTGTGGTATGGAATACCCCTTTGGTCCTGTCCCAGCTTCCTACAGGCTTCTTGTGCCCCTCCTCACTGGCAGAGCATAAGACTGAACAGTCCTTGATCAAAGCAAGAATTTCTTAGCAACAACTAAAACACCGGTATGTTATCAGCATTGTTCTCAGACTAAAGCTGAAACACAGCTGTGCCAGTTACTAAGAAGGAGAAAAATAACTGTTACAGCTGAACCCAGGACAGAAAGACATTGTACTGAAAAGTGTCATTTCTCTTTGAGACCTTCAGGATGAACCATTCCATCACCTTTCCAGGGATGGAGATGAGACTGCGTGTGGAAGACAAGAAAGTGATCAGGGTTAGTAAGCATGGATTCACCAAAGAGAAATCATGCTTAACCAACCTGACTGCCTCCTACAATGGGACAACCGGATGGATAGATGAGGAGATATCAGTGGATGTTATCTACCTTGACTTCAGCAAGGCTTTTTATATCCTCATAGTCAAGCTCAGGAAGTGTGGGATGGATGAGCAGATGGTGAGGTAGAGTGAGAACTGGCTGACTGGCCTGTAGTTCCCAGGGTCCTCCTTCTTGCTCTTTTGCAGACTGGGGTAACATTTATTTTCTTCCAGGAACCTCTCCTGATTGCCATGAACCTTCAAGGATGATTGTGAGTGGCCCAGCAATAATGTTTGCCAGCTCCCTCAGCACTTGTATGTGCATCCTGTCAGGTTCCATGGACTTATGGATGTCAAGTTTGTCGACATGATCTCTAACCTAATCCTCCTTAATCAATGGAAGAATTTCTTTCTCCAGACCTTCTGACTGAACACCTGGGTCAGGGATTCCTGAGGGCCGACCTTAACTTTAAAGGCTGAAGGCACTCAATATCTCTATCTTTTCTGCATCCTCTGCTGCCAGGGTCCCTGATTCATTCAGTAGCAGGGACACATGGCAGGAACGTTTGGGAAGTTTAGCACAACAGGTTTAGATTTGCATTAGCTGTCATGTGGCTGTGTGCTGGCTCATGGAAGGCTTGGCCTGCAGAAGAAAAGACAGAGAAAGACAGATTAGCTCAAGGTCAGCATCAGGTTGATGTGGTTTCATTGCTCTGAGACCTGACCTACAACCTGTGAATAATGCTGCACTGGACCACACAGACTTGCCTAAATGTTTGGGGCTCTCAGGTGTTTCTGTATTGAGCTGTGTTGATGTGTGTAGGCATGTTGTTTCACATAGAGCAAAGCTGTTAGGATGCGGCTCAGTAACCTCCATCATGCACTTCAACTCACATCCATCCAGAGTTTGACTGGTATGTGATTGGCTGGCACAGGGAGAAACTGTTCAGAGGTAATATCTTAACAGGTTCGAGCTCATACAAAAGTTTAGTCACTTCTGATTATAGTCTGCTAAGTTCTGAGCTGCGAGCCAAAAGCTGCAGCTTCTCACATGAGTCCAGATGAGCTAAATTGTAATGCCATTTCTCTTTGAGAAGCAAGTTTTCCCACCCTCCATTGCATTTCCATTGTCACTCTCAGTTTCAATACACTGTGGGAAAACTCTCACCAAAATTTAACAGGGATTATTTTGAAACAAAGGAGTTAGTTAGAAAATAATCAGTCTCTTAATGGTGTAGCACCAATTCTATCACTAATAAAAACTGTACTGATCAAAATATGCAAAGCTCAGATAACCACAGGGTGCCTAATTATAGTTATTAGGAATAGGGTTTGTCTACTAGTTTCTTGTTTATTTTGTTCCTGGTAATTTGCCTAGAAATATGTCTTACTGTTCATAGATTTGGCTGAACATTATCAAGCCCAATTAAAGGAATTACTCAATTTATAACCTGATGATTCAGATAGATCAATGATGGGAGTTCAGAGAGGTTTTCAATAAATAAGTAACAAATCAGAAAAAAAAAATCTGAAAATGTAAAGTGAAAACTCAAGGTTTAAATGTTCATTTTGGTTTATTACGTATTCAGAGTCTATCTGTGCCTTGGTTTGCTCTTTTCTGAAAGGCGTAAATGGGATGAATTAACTAGTTTTTTTCATTGTACACTTAAGCTTCATTGCAATTATATCCAGCAATTCTGTACAGAATCTGCAGGCATGAAAAATCTAGTTATTGGACAGTCATACACTAGACTGTTATTATGCAAGATTTTAACAAACTTCATTCAAAAGATTTAAACAATTTATTTTGACTACTGCACGAATGTATTCCATAGCCTAACTGAACTCAAACGGGAAAAAGTGTGACACCAAGTCTGACTTTTCCCTGGAAAATTCCAGAGATGCAGTGTAGTAACCCCATTACTTTAATACTCTGCTTGATATGAGATGTTGTCCTTCAGCACAGTCAGTTTATAACAATGTGAATTACAAGAAATCACAATAACAATAATTACTCTGGATTAATAGCATGCTTTGGGCAGTTTGCAGAATTTCACTAGGTTTTATTTTTTAGATTTTCTTTTTGTTGTAGTAGCTGTGTCTTTAATTATTATTAAAAAGGACTTTTTATTCCCTTTAAAAGGAAAAACTATTTGGTTGCTGGAGCAAAAAAACCCACATTTAATCTCCAAACCATCAGGTTACCACTTACACTCCCTTATATACAACCACATAGGTACATTATTGCCACATTCACCCTTCTTCCCTCCTTTTGCCCAAGGTATTTGTCATTTATCACGTATTCAGAGAAGCTGATTTGTTATTACCATTCTTTGAAGAATTTTTTTTTTTCTCAGAAATGTATCTGTATTGCACTACCTCTTGGGAGCCCTAGACTTAGGTAAAAGCTACACTGTACTACATTGTTGTGGTTTAAGCCCAGCCACGCAACTCACTCTCTCACTCCCCCTCCCTTCCTCCCCTCGCTCCTGGAGGGATGGGGAGGAGAATCGAAAGAATATAACTCCCACGGGTTGAGATAAGAACAGTTTAGTAACTAAGGTATAATGCAAAACCACTATTGCTACCACCAATAATAATCACCATTATGGCTTGACTTCATGAATGAAGATTTGGGAAGGGCTTTACTCACACTTACTACAGGCGCACTGAGGACTAAGAAGGCCAATGTGGGATAGGCAAATCCGGCTACAAAAAGCACAGCAGAAGGTCTCCTTGGGTGGTACAGGTGAGGCGCGAATCTTTCTGCGCTGTCTTTTCTCCTCGAGACTAGTTCTTCGTGAGCTCTCAAAGGAGTCAACAGCATTATGCATGGTGTGCCTCCAAGTCTCCCGATTGGAGGCCAAGGTGGACCACTGATGGTAGTCAATATGGCCAAGGCTAAGGTATTGTTGCAGGGAGTCCTTATATCTCTTCTTTGGGCCACCTCTCCTGCGGCTACCGGTGGCAAGTTCACCATAAAACACGATCTTGGGGAGGCGGTGATCCTTCATCCTAGAGACGTGCCCTGCCTAGCACAGCTGCAATTTCAGCAATATGGCCTCGATGCTGGTGACCCCTGCCTGTTCGAGGACAGTGACATTATACATACAGTCAGTCCAATGGATGTTTAGAATTGTACGGAGGCAGCGCTGATGAAAGCGTTCGAGGAGTCGCAGGTGATGGCGGTAGATGACCCATGATTCAGACCCATATAAAAGAGTAGACAATACAATGGCTCTGTAGACACTGATCTTTGTACTTTTCTTCAGGTGTTTATTGCACCAGACTCTTTTATGGAGTTTTCCGAAGGCTCTATATGCCTTTGCTATTCTGTTGTCTATCTCTTTGTCAATCGTGGCATCTGAGGAAATGATGCTTCCCAGATAGCTGAACTGCTGAACTGTCTTAAGCTCTGACTTTCCAATGGTAATGTGGGGATGGCGATAATATTCTTGCAGTGCAGGTTGGTAGAGGACTACTGTCTTCTTCAAGCTGACTTCCAGCCCAAAAACCTCAGCTGCCTCCGCAAAGCAAGATGTTAAAAGCTGCAGAGCTGCTTCTGTGTGGGCAACAAGGGCGGCATCATCAGCAAAAAGCAGTTCACGGACAAGATGATTTAGGGTCTTAGTGTGGGCCTTCAGTCACCTTAGATTGAATAGACTACCATCGGTACGATATTGAATATAAATGCTGTTTTTTTTTGTCGAGGTCTGCCGTAGCCCTTTGGAGCATCATGCTGAAGAAGATTGTGAATAAAGTCGGTGCGAGAACGCAACCTTGTTTCGCACCATTGGTCATTGGGAAAGGCTCAGAGAGTGGATCGCCATACCTGACTTGGCCTTGCTGATCCTCATGTAACAGAATAATCATTTTGAGGAGCTTGGGGGACAACCTAATTGTTCCAAGATCAGCCACAGGCCTTTTCTGCTCACAGTGTCAACAGCTTTGGTGAGGTCAACGAAAATTACATATAGCCCCCTATTCTGTTCTCTACACTTTTATTGCAGTTGTCTGAGAACAAATACCATGTCTGTGGTACTTCTATTAGCTCTGAAACCACACTGACTTTCAGGTAGAAGTTCTTCTGCGATAGCAGGTAGTAGTCTGTTCAATAGTATTCTTGCAAGGATTTTACCAGCAATGGAGAGCAGAGTTATACCACGGTAGCTTGAACAGTCTGACTTGACACCTTTTTTTACAGTGACAATGATTGCGTCACGAAAGTCTGACGGTATTTTGCCTTGTTCCCAACAGCACACAACTAGCTCATGAAATTTAGCATGAAGTGCTTGGCCCCTGTGCTTCCATATTTCAGGTGGGACTCTGTCAACCCCAGCTGCCTTGCCAGTTTTCACCTGCTGTATGGCCTTAAGAGTTTCTTGCATGGTAGGGGCTAAATCCAATTCGTTTTTCACTGGATGTTGCAGAATGTGCTGGATTCCTTCGCCTTGGACTACCCGATCAGCACTAAAGAGGGTTTGAAAATGTTCAGACCAACGATTCAGGATGGAGATTTTATTTGTAAGAAGCATTTGGCCGTCTGCACTAAGTAATGATAAGTGAAATAACAACGGAAGAGAATAGAACTGCTTACCACCCACTGACCAATACCCATCCCGAGCTGAGCAGTGATCTAGCCTTTCCAGGTAACTGCCCTCATGGGAGCATGATGTGCTGTAGTATGGAATACCTCTTTAGTTAGTTTGGATCAGGTGTCCTGTCTCTCCTTCCTCCCAGCTTTTCCTCCTTCCTGGCAGAACATGAAACTGAGGAAGTCTTTGGTCAGACTAAACATTACTGAGCAGCAACTAAAAACATCGGTGTTACCAGCGCTGTTCCCAGGCTGAAAGTCAAAAACACAGCACTGCACCAGCTACTAAGAAGGAGAAAAATGACTGCCACTGGTGAACACAGGCATACATACACTGAATAAACACATAATAAAACACAGCACTTTCCAGAGATCTTCCATTGTGAGAGGAGAAATGCAGCAGATAGATACAAAGGAATGGAGTTGTGTCTTCTCATTTAGTAACGCAGAAGTCAAGACCAAATCCTTAGCCTCAGCTGGGCTCTTTTAATAGCCAAAAAGAGTTATGGACACATCTGGAACTACTCAGATACATTTCCATGTGGTTTGAACCACACGTAGAAGTCACTATTTCTCTCCAAGGACTTCTAAGGGAGTCTAGGCTCACTGATACTCGGTTTCTAGTGAACAGAATTCAGCATCTTGATGTTGTTACAATCGACTAGTTTCACTGCTGCCTTTAATTCCAGCCCATTCCCTCACTATGACCTTTTATCCTTATACACTTTGTAAAAGGAAAGTCTTTCTCTTGTTTTTCTTGTTAGTGAAAAAAAAAGTTTATCTTGTATTGTGAAGAATAATTAGTTTGTATACTGCTTTGAAAATGACCGTCATTGCATCAAGCGTTAGTTTAAGAGGAAAGATGCTTTTTGATGTTCTTATCTCTTTTGTGCTGGCTTTAATTGGCTCCCTATTCATCTTCCTCCCACTACTTTCAGTTGAAAGTTCAACTATTTTTTTAACCTTAGATCTTTGAGCAGTTTTTCTAAAAAGGCACAATGGTCACCCTTACTTTACCCATTCATTTCTTGAGATGTCTGAATGTCCAGGGAGAAGGAGACAAAGACTACTTTTCAGGTCACAAGAATAATATGATCGATATGTATGCTAGTTAAGTGGAGTGACGAGAAAGTTATTGAGGGGCTGTAGGGAAGGGAAAACAGAATTACTACTGAAGAAAGAAGAGAAATCTGAGGTGTGCTTGTTCCTGTGCTTTTGTTTCCCATTAGAAGTCCTTCACTGGGCTGGGATTTTTGTCTCAGATGGAGAGAAGGAAGTTCTTTCCATTTTTGCAGGAGTTTTTGTTTCTGAGTTAACTATTTGCTTCAGGGAGGTAAGCGAAAATGGAATCAGAACAACTTATCAGATGACGGATTGAAACCTGAAGGAAAAGAAACAAAGTTTTTATATTTCTAATTGCAGAACCTTGAGATTTTGTGCCTGTTCAAACAGCTAAATTTTCATTTACACCATTCACAAAATGCACGGTAATATGAATATACAAATGCTAACTGCTAACAAACTACAATAAACAAGCAAAAAAAAAAAAAAAAACAATAGAAAAGCTTCTTCTTGTGGCCTGACAGTGATATGATTACCTGAATTTGATGCACTGGCTAGCTATTTTTTGAATGCCTGAGCCTGTAAATGCTGGAAAACACATAAATTACCTCTCAGGTGACTCACAGTAAAACATATTAACGCTTTGGAAACTGATACAAAAAAAAATAACATAAAATCACCCAACCCAAACCAGCTGAAGAAATTACATGAAAGTGAAGAAAGGAAAGAAAAGATACAGCCCTGGTAAGTCTGGAAAGCATTTCTCTGAAATAGGGTAAGAAATACATCCAGATCTTAAGACCTTTGCTTTGCATTATGTTTGGTTTTGATACTACATTTTCCAAAGTGTGGCCACTGTTTTAGAACGGATGAAGACTTTGGTAATGGCAAGTGAATATTTGGCCTGTATGAACTTCATTTAATCATAAAAATGAAATGTCTCTTTTAGTACCAAAAATTCAGTTTTGCTGGAAGCAGTTCCTTATGATTACATTTTAGACAGGAGATAGCAAGCAGTGCCAGGAGATTTTGCTGGCCATCTGTACAGCTTGTATATTGAATAAAGACTATCACAACCTTCATAACAGCTTTATAGTAGTTGTTTGAAAGGTATTGATAAGCCAGAACTTCATTCTTTCTAGGTAATTCATATCTAAATGAATTTTCAGTACCAAATAAATTGGTAAAACTCAAAACCTGTATAAGCACAAATAAATCAACAGTAGATTAGATGATGGATAAGGTTTCATGATATTGATCTTTTATGATCCAGGATGAATTAGCATTTTTTAAAGCAGTTTGCCATTTTCAAAAATGGTGGATAGAACTAAAACTTATGTTCTTTAGCAGTATTGCTTTCAGGCAGAGCTCATATGATAATGAATCTCAGTAAATTAGATTGTGGAGAAAAGCTGAGGCATTATTAGTTTTACCTTCTATTTATTATCAAACAAACAAAATAAAGGAAAAGGAAATAGTTTTCCAGTGATTTTGCTGTGTTTGGCTTTCCTAACCATTTTTTTCTTGGATTGATTCACTGATAATGGTGTCTAGGTGGAAACAGGTACTGTTGAGACTGTAGCAAGCCATCATCAGGTTTTCTGGGATAGTTGTGAGAACTAAGAGTGTTGGATGCCACTGAGAGAAGCTCTCAGAGCAGAAGGTGAAAAGGCAAAGAACACATTAGGACTGATTTGCTAGTGAATAAACACTGCAGTGCTTACACTAGAGTAGAGCTGTTTTGTTTGGGGAAGTAGTCCCTAAGTCCACCTGTACTTAAAAGAGGTTATATTCAGATTAAATATATATGTTACATAGTGAATATAGTTCACAGTTAATGTCATATTTATGTTCCATCTTGATAGTGAAGAGTGTGTTTTGTCCTGGGGGTACAACCAAAGCGGCATGTGTGAGAGGGGTGTCATGAAGTACATGACTTGATGTACCTTGGGATGCAGCAGCACTGCCTGGAGGTTCAGCACAGGTTGTCTGCGCATTGCATTCACTTCCATTTATGGCTGTGGGCACTGAGATACAGCTGGAAATGGGATGGTAGTACCCACACTGCCCTGACCATGCAGCACCCCCTGCTCACATGTCAAAGCAAGTACCATGATGCACTATGAGAGCTGCCTTGAGGGACCTGCTCTCCCATCTCTCTGGGGAAGACCAGGGCACAGTTTAGCATGTGATTTTCTCTGTTTTCTGAAAAGCATCAACCTTCACTTAAGAGAAACATTATTGTTCAACTGGGGCTTTAAATATTACAGCAGAACCAGTGAGTGGCATTAAATCATTTCCTGAGCTAGAAATGATAGCCAAAAACCTAACCCGGAGGGAGTGCAGCCAAATATCTTCAAGCTGTAATTAGCAGAGGACTACATGTTACATTTTAAAACCCACTCTGCATGAGGATTTAAAAATTACTCACCAAATGGAATACATTCAAAGCTCACTTGAACTCTTTATGTTTTCATTATGCTCTGTGACCAGCACTCTTGCCTAGAGCAGCATTTAGTCTGTCTTTTTCTCTAAAGCCATTCAGGCATTCTTACTGCAGAGAAATTACTTGGGATTTTTACAATATTCGAAATCCTTAAAAAGCGTCACCAAACCCAACAGCCTGAGGATGCTTTTCATAAGATATTCAGCTACTATTCAAGTTCTCATATAGATAGTGGATTTATTATTTTAAATTACTATTTTCTTGTAATTCAGAATCAGTTTTACTTTAAATTACGGGCCCAGCTCCTCAGTGGCTGTAGATCAGTTTTATCTACCCCAGTAATTTAGCACAACGGGAATGGGTAAATAGATCAAAGAAGATGCCTCTATCTACATTTCAGGTGGCTCAAGGTGTTTATGTCTGTCCAGACACGGTCTGATTCCCTGAAGTCTGAAGGTATCTAAAGGAGCAGTCATTGATTCAGATCGCCATGTCCCTTTGGGGGCTGGAGGGCATGTGATGGATATCTTCTGCTTAGCTGTTTATGAAATAATCTTGAGCCTGGTCTGGAGGAAGGTGTCCCTGCCCATGGCAGGGGGGTTGTAACCTGATAATCTTAAATATCTCTTCCAACCCAAACCACTCTGTGAGCCATTCTATGAAATGAATGTCATTCACTTGTGCACAAGCCCTTCTTGCACCAGACCTGTACATGGGGACTGAGGGGTTGTTTAAGACGTTGCTGCAGAATGGCTTGATTGTTCTAGATGAAAACAGTCACAAGAACACTAAATTCAACATTGGTTCATTGCAAATTTTTTTTTTGGCCAGTTGTATTTACATTCAAACATTTCAACTAGTCTTACAGAACGAAACTCACAGAAATGTATCACATGAACGTACAATACCTAATGCAGCTAAAACTCTCATAGAAGGAAATATATGAGTCTAAGAACCTCTTTTTTATTATTTTGGTTTTGGGTTTTCTTTTCTGTCTTTCTAAATATATAACCTTTTGGCAGGGTTTACAGGAAATAGCAGCAGCTGGGTAAATGAGAGTCTCTACCAAGGTAATGGCAAAAATTGAATAGGATTCTGCTAAATAATGTGTTTTGGCAAAACAGATCTTTGGTCAGGGACTAAGGTCTCCTCTCCACTTCAGATTTGTCAAAGCTGGATTATATTTCGTTTGTTGTCCTGTCTCAGCTTTCGTTTCAAGAAGAGCTCATCCAGATATTCTGTTCAAGAGATATTGCCAAATTCACTAAAAATTTAAGCCATAATGTCCAGGTATTTTCCTCCATATGTTAAGATATGTCTCTCAGCGTGTACCGCAAAAAGGGATACCTAAGACAACTTTGTGGGACTGTTTGACATAAACCTTTTAACATTTTTCTCTGTCATACAATATACAGACCAATACAGAACAGCCCCAATTCCCATCCACACCTATTTTAAATTGATTTTGAGGACTTATACTGGGTTGCATTATCTGAAATCCTGACCCACAAAGGGTCACACAGAAGCTCATGACTATTTGTCTATTTCAGCCAATGTGAGTTGGTTTTGATCAGTTTAACTTCTAGGACAATAGCAAGTTTGGTTAATACTCTTGAGCTAATTTATCAATTTTTTGAAGTTACAATTATCTGCAAACAAATAAACAAAAAACTCCTTCTCCCCACAAAGTTGGGTCTAAATGCAGGTTTTTGCAGAGGGACCTTGACATGCTTGTGAGGTGGGCTGATGCCAACCTTATGATGTTTAACCATGCCAAGTGCAAGGTCCTACACCTGGGTCGGAGCAATCCCATGCACAGCTACAGGCTGGGCAGAGAAGAGATGCAGAGCAGCCCTGCAGAGAAGGACTTGGGGGTGCTGGTCAATGAGAAAATGAACATGAGCCAGCTGCAGTGTGCACTCACAGCCCAGAAAGCCAACTGCATCAAAAGGAGTGTGACCAGCAGGTCGAAGGAGGTGATCCTGCCCCTTTATTCTGCTCTCATGAGACCTCACTTGGAGTATTGTGTGCAGTTCTGGTGTCCTCAACATAAAAAGGACATGGATCTGTTGGAAGAAGTCCAGAGGAGGGCCATGAGGATGATCAGGGGACTGGAGTACCTCCCGTATGAAGACAGGCTGAGAAAGTTGGGGCTGTTCAGCCTGGAGAAGGCTGCATGGAGACCTCATAGCAGCCTTCCCGTACCTGAAGGGGGCATATAGGGATGCTGGGGATGGACTCTTCATTAGGGACTGCAGTGACAGGACAAGGGGTAATGGGCTAAAACTTAAACAGGGGAGGTTTAGATTGGACATAAGGAGGAAATTCTTTCCTGTTAGGGTAGTGAGGCACTGGAATGGGTTGCCCAAGGAGGTTGTGAATGGTCCATCCCTGTCAGTGTTCAAGGCCAGGTTGGACGAGGTCTTGGGTGATATGGGTTAGAGCGAGGTGTCCCTGCCCATGGCAGGGGGGTTACAACTTGATGATCTTAAGGTCCTTTCCAACCCTAACCATTCTATGATTCTGTGATTCTATGATTCTAACTTAGTCAACAAAGTTGAACTATATCCTTTTTCTTAGATGACAGGGATGGACAAAAGGCTCTTGTATGCTTTATATGCAAAGTTCAAAATAAATAGATTAGCAAACATAGTTGTGCCAGTATCACTACTTTGTAATCTGGTTCTTGAGTAAAGTGACTGGGATCCATACAGCTATCCCCTCCATTGCCAAATAGCTGTCATTATTTCTTTTTCTTTCTTTCTTTGTTGTTGTTGTTGTTGCTCTGTGGACAGAAAACTGAAGGAAATAAAGAACCTACCCAGAACCCATCCTTGAAGAAAAGGAGTAAAACTTTTTGAACTGACAGTAAGAACACAAATATTCATTGCAATGACAATGAGCCATGAAAAAGCTAAAGAAGCAGAAAACTATCTCCAGCAAACTGTGGGGTAATTCCTTGCTTTCTTTGAAGCTGCATAGAAAAATGTGACTATTCCTTTGTTTCCCCTAAAAAACAAAGGTAAATGAGTTTGAGTGTGACTGGATGGTCACACAAGCCAGCTTTCTTGGACATATTGTCTACTGTGCATAAATATCATTACTTTTGTAGTTATTTCTCAGTTTTGTTTTCCTTCGCAGAACTGCAAACTGAAGAGACTGGACATGGAAAGAATAATATCTATAACATGAAAACACCGTTCACTCTCCTCATGCTGCTTCTGGCACCTGTCAAGACAGAACTCAGTCCTCAAACATAATCTGAAGCAGGTTTGCGTGATACCAGTGTTGCCGTCTTTGAATTTGTGTTAAAAGGCTGTTGTCAAATAATTGAGCAACAATATATACCAACTTTTTAATTTCTCACATTACTCTTAGTTGTGCAAGCCATAAGCAGGAGACATTGTCTCACAGGTAAACAAGGAAGATATTTCTCAGGTAGAGGAAAGGAATGGAATATGATATCCCACATAGAAGTATATTGTACTACTAGCCAATGGACTTTTATGTTGAATAACTATGTAATTAAAATTAAATTCACAAAACATCTGTGAAAAGTGATAATTGGATGTTTTCCTTAGAGTATTCAGATTTGAATAGTATAAAATCTGTGAGAATTCGCTTTAGTTCTCCCAGATTTCATCTACAGGAAATAACACTCAGCTTTATTACATTTAAAACACTGATTTCTCAGATGAAACCAAAGATTGCCTTCCATATTTTGGTTTTCTTTCAGATACTTTTTAGTCTACTGAAATAAACCATTTAAAAGTCAGCCTGTAATGTTTTAAAAATTCTCATTGGAGTGTATAAATTAGGGTTCAAAGGGAAAATAAATTCTAAGTCATTTTTTACTTTGTTAGAGTAAATCAGGATACAAAGCAACTCTTAACATAGCATTCAGACATTGTAAGCAATTAACATAGGCTTTAAGGTAATTAAATATGGACTGTACCCCCAAAAGTCAATGCAGCATCTATTTGGGGTTTGAACTATCTGAGATTTGACTGTAATTAACTAGAAATTGCATTCATACAGAAATAAACAGGACTTGTGTGAAATGAACTACACATTTATTACAGTAGGATAGACTCTACTGAAAATCTGATCTATTCTGTCAACTTTGGAAAACTGTAGCAAAGCAAAGTAATTATGATTCTGAATTTTAGACTAGATGACAGAAAGAGCACCATTAAGAAGGCTTATACTTAACAAACAGTTAACCTAAATGTTTAAGGTAATTTGCAAGGGCAGGTATTCTGGAGGAACATTTCAATTAGTTTCATCACACCTAGCTAGTGTATAAGTACATGAGTGGTTTTTTTGTGTTCATACATTTATTTTACATTCTATGTCTTCTCGCTCTTTCTGACAGTATATGTCTTCACTTGTGTTTGATTTAGTATCTGAAAATGTCTTATTTCCACAATTAAACATTTCAACTGAAAGCACTACTCTGTGATCCATATAATAATGGTATTTAATCACTTGCTGGTGAGCTAATATTTATTTTGTGGTTAGGAGTGTGAATATTATTAAACCACATAATTTCTGAGAACACTCACCCTTGTATGTCAGGGTCTGAAAGGAAGGGATTACTCAAACTTTCAAAAATGGGCAATTATAGAACATAATTTCTGATGTCTCATTAAGGAAGTTACTCGGATTGCATAAATGATAGCTTTTACAAAACCTCAAACAAGCTGCTAAAAAAAAATGTGTCCATTAGGGATATACGTATTGCATGTATCTACTTGACATCATAACTCCAGCTTTTGTTGCCTGATGATTAAAGGCAAAAATTGGCCAGGTAGCTGGTGTAATAGTTGAAAACATACTAAAAATATTTTTGAATTAGAAATACATTTTTTCCCCCAATTGTACTGAAGGTCTGCAAATTGCACAATAGAAAACCCATTTATCAGCTGCTGCCACTTTCCTTACTTGATGCACAGGAAGACTATATTTATTGAACACGCTGCATTCAAAATAATTTTTGAGACACTTCCTGATATGTTTGCATACAGATGTCATCAGCCTTTTAAGGACATAGTTATGTCTTTTTGTTAGGTCAGCAATTGAATTTACTGTCTTTCCTGTAAATCTTGTTACATTATATTATCTTCCCTTAATTCTGATCTCTCAAAATGCATACTAGTTTTATAAACGAATTTCCAGGTTTCTTCTTTTGTTATGGCTGTTTCTATTAACTTGCCTATGTTTTTTCCAACTCTATTTAATAGAGCCAGGGAGAAGAAGACAACATGGAGAACTACAAGCTATTTTCACCTAGGTACCTGGTAAGATCACGGAGCAGGTTCTTCTGGAAACTATGGTAAGGAACATGGAAACTAAGGAGGTGGTTGGCAACAGCTAATATTAATTTGCTAATTTTGTGGCTTTCTATGACACGGTTACCTAGACTTCTGCAAAGCATTTAATATTGTCCCACACAACTGGAGGGCCATGGGTTTGGCAGATGACAACTCAGTAGATAAGGAATTGGCTGGATGTTCACACTCAAAGAGTTGCAGTCAGCAGCTCAATGTCCATGTGGAGATCAGTGACAAGCCATATTCCTCGGGGGCCAGTACTGGGACTGATGCTGTTCAACATCTTTGTTGTCCACATTGTCAGTGGGACTGAGTGCGCCCTCAGCAGGTCTGATGATGACACCGAGTGGTGTGGTGTGGTTGACACATTGGAGGGAAGGGGCCCTATACAGAGGGACCTTGACATGCTTGAGAGGTGAACCTGTACAACCCTCATGAAGATCAACAAGGCTAAGTGCAAGGTTCTGCCTGTGGCCTGGGGGAATCCCAAGCACAAATACAGGCTGGGCCGAGAATGGATTGAGAGCAGCCCTGAGGAGAAGGAGTTGGGGTGTTGGTTGACGAGAAGCTCCACGGGACATGTCAATGTGCACTTGAAGCCCAGAAAGCCAACTGTATCCTCAGCTGCTTCAAAAGAAGCATGACCAGCAGGTCAAGGGAGGTGATTCTCCCCTTCTATTCTGCTGTGGTGAGACCCCAGCTGCAGTACTGTGTTCAGCTCTGAGGCCACCAACAGAAGAGGGATGTGGACCTCCTCAAGTGAGTCCAGAGGAGGGCCATAATGATGATCAGAGAGCTGGAGCACCTCTCCATGAAGACAGGCTGAGAGAGCTGGAGGGGATTCTCAGCCTGGAGAAGAGAATTCTCCAGGGACACGTTATAGTAGTCTTCCAGTACCTAAAGGGGGCTTACAAGAAATCTGGAGAGGGACTTTTCATGAGGACACACAGTGATAGGACAAGGGGTAATGGCTTTATGTTGAAAAAGGGTGGATTAAGAGTAGACATTAGAAAGAAATTTACTGTGAGGGTAGTGAGACACTGGAACAGGTTGCCCAGAGACATTGTGAATGCCCCCATACCTGGGAATATTCAAGGAGAGGTTGGATGGGGCTTTGAGCAACCTGGTCTAGTGGAGGGTTCCAATCACCATGGCAGGGGTGACTGGAACTTGCTAATCTTTAAAATTCTTTCCAACTAAAACCAATCTGTGATTCAATGATTCTATGAAAATCCTCTAGATGACATGACATAGAAAATACAGATTATTTTTTTTTATTGTACCTTTTTAAAAAGTCCTTGAGAACCTTGGCCAGGATTTCACAGTTCTAACAAGCCTTGCCATGTGTGACCATTAACAAGTTCCTTCTTGTGTTTTCTCACCCTGAATGACAGCAGTCACAAATAGCTACCATGACATTATCATTGTGTGAATCCTATCAGATAAAGTCTGATAAATGATGGCATAAAAGCAGTTCAAAGACTCATGGCAAACCAGCCACAAGTTCCTTACTCATCTCATCTACTGCAGCCATTTCTTTTATTCTCTTTGTAGGGCTTGTAATCTGCTTATCTAATAAAACCATAGCAACTACAGAACTGAGTCATAGAGTAGCCAGAAACACAAACGAAGTCATAATATATGACTGATAACATGGGACTCCTGAGAAACCACTGCAGAATATCATGTTATCAAACCAGGCAAAACCACAGGAATTCCTTGAGTTTTTAGAGCGAGGTGTCCCTGCCCATGTCAGGGGGGTTGGAACTTGATGATTTTAAGGTCCTTTCCAACCCTAACTATTCTATGAAGGGCATGTACACAATGCACTTCCTCATTTGTTACATGTCTTATGCTGAGAGCTGTGCCCCCCTGTGTTACACAGCCCTAAATTTTTTTCATTTAACAGTGAAGCACTGATGAACAAGTTTAAATCTGGATGGAAGAAGCCTCTGGAAATTAAGTTCACAAAGAATTTATGAACTTGTTATTATTTCATTCCAGTAAAGCCATTTCTAACTAGAAGAGCTATGAGATAAGAGAGAAGCAGTACGTAGAAGTGCCTTATTATTCATAAATAACAGAATTCGCCTGATTTCTATGTAACTCTGGAAATGGCTCCACTTTGTTTGTTTTTGTTTTTGTTTTTAAATAACCCCCAGTGAAATGATATATAAATGCTACTTCACATGAAACAATTTCTTAGGAAGGAAGAGGTGTTTTTTTTTTTTTTCCCAGAGATTTAAATTATTCCTTTTTAAAGGAATAACTCTAAATAAATTCTTTTAAACTTACCTAAATAATATATATAAACAAATTCATCAGTTATAACTTTTAAATTCTTACATTATAAATTAAATTCATTTTTCAAGTAATAGTTCCTTTAAAGGAATATGACTTTTAGGGAAACCACAATAGACACTGATCTTCAGAAATAAAGAGAAAGATTTCCTCTCTATAATTAAGCTAAAGGATGTCAAGTTCCTAGTATTTACAGAGTGGCATATAAAAAAAATAGTCTACCTCTTTAATAAGATTACTTGAATGTATACAGACATGATAAGCAATTCAGAAGTAGTGGATGAGATTACCTAGGTTTAGAACAAAATGTGACATGTTACTAGGTTCAGGTTATGCATTTTTGAGCTAGATGTCAACTTACAGAAGTCAATAGAAACACTTGGCTTAGTTAATGGGGGCAAACTCTTTTTTATAAATTGTCTTTAGTGTAGTAATCCTAGTGACCCAGCACTATACATCATACAGACTGAAGATGTTGACTACCACCACATTCCTACTGGTTTTCTCCCAAAACATGAAAACATTAAATTTTAAAACATTTTCAGGATCAATATTTTGGTTTCTCTGAGCCTTGTATAGATTAGTTATGAATTCATCTTTACTACTGTATAACACTCTTCAGCTCAGAATTTAAGACCGCAGTGACTGCAGTGAAGGCTATGCAGGTCTGAGGCCATCGCCTCCTGTCTGTCCGAACAGTCCCTTATTCAAAGTGACTTCTAGTTCCCTTTTGAGGTTCTTATCTGGTCTTCTTTCACAAAGAAACAAGGAAAGGGATATATAATCCTACATCTAGAGGGACATATATAGGGTGAGCCTTATCCCAGACAAGAGAAGCTGGATTACCTCTCAACAAGGTACTTAGAGATACTCACTTCAATGACAGCTGAAATGAGGATTATGCATTCAATATTTTTTAACTGATACCAAGTTGTGAACCCGAGTCAAGCAGCTGTTTCTAAATTCTCCTTCAAATAAGAAGTGTTTTCATGGACTGCTGTTTTAAATCTAATGCCAACCTGTACTTTGTAATAAAAAAGGAGATAATCTTTCTACGAATAGAAGTCAACAAGTAAAACCTAGATCTTAAAGTGATCAGATCTTTATCTTTCTTTACTGAGCTGCATTGTCTTTCTCTGTGCTGGTGTGCTTGAGATCCCAAATGCAGACACATCTATGGGATCAAAACAGGACAGAAGTTTGTTCATCCAAAATTTGGACTTAAAGGCTGGCAAAGCACTTAAATTTTATGAAGTTCGTCAAAGCTAAATTCTAGTCCTATGCATGAAAAGGTTTGCAGCCCAGGTAATTTTCTGCCTTTCCTGCTTGAAAATAGTGTGAGGTCTCTGCACGCTCTCAGATGCTGCAAAAACATAGCATGGCCACTGTTTGCCTCTGAAACAGAAAGTTAGTAGTTTGGAGAGGAGATATGTGCTCGGGTGTATGGTGGCTGGTTTGCTTTACTATCAGTTCAGCAGTGTTGTATCACTGACTTGAGGTGGCATTCACTTCATTGAGGGAACACAGTTCCATCCATGCCATGCATACAGCTCAAGTGGCATCCTTGCCCTTAGCAAGTTGAGAGTTGTTCCCTTTTTCTGTGGCATTCACAACTCAGCATTGCACCTGGCATAGACAGTACCTAGTTGTAGTAGATGAAACCTAAAAATGTTAACTTTGAGCAAAGGAAATCTCAGTGAGTCGTTTTTGTGCTAACACTTATAATTTATGGAATAAGAGGAGATAATGTTAGGCTGGTTTTAATGCCTATTAAACTGTTCTGATCATCTAATCAATTTGTCTCCCTTCTTCATTTAAAAAATTTTAAAAAAGCAACCCCAAACATAAAAACCCCAACAACAAAAAAACCCCAAACCAAACCACTTAGTAATTTTTGCATAAATAAAGACTTTCAGGACTTTATTTATGTCCTGAAGATGCATGAAGTGTATTTTATGTACACCAACTTCAGAGAAGAAGCCTCACCTCAGAGGCTACAACTCAGCCACTTGTAAAACTCTCAGTCGCGGCAGGTCATGGTACATCAGTGTCACAATGTGCAAACTGATTATGGCACATCATTTATTGCTAGCAAGAACATCTGCAAATCCAGAAAGTTCTGTCAGTACAGAATCTCAGCAGTACACCTTGGACACCTAATCTACAAGGATGCACTTCTCTTTCCTCATTAGTAGACCTGCCTCTTTTTCTGTAGTTAAATTCTTTCTCCTGGGGAGACATGGGGCTGAGTAGAAATGGAAACACATATTTTATAATACAGTGTGTAAACAATAATGTAGTAAAGTGAAACAAAACTATTAAGCTGTTATCCTGACAAGTTTTGTTTGTCGCTCATGTTTGCACTAGTTTTTATATTTGTCTCACAGTTGTTGGTAACTATTTTTTTTTGTTACTCTTTCACATAAAATCCAGTTCCCTATTCAGTGTGCTAAGTGAAGAATCTACCCTTTGAAAGACTTCTTTGTTTACACGATGAAATTATTTATTATTACAAAATTACGCTCCATTCCTCAGAAGTGTGACACTACAGCACCTGCAGTCTGTATTTTGTTCATTTCCTTTTGAGTTGTAAAAACTGAAGACTTCTGTATACCACAGAATGTCTACCTACCAGTCAAAAGGAATGTATCTGTTTGCAATCTTTAAATGTGAGAGCTGGACTGGTGTTTAGAGATTTATCCTTCATACTCAGTATTTGGAATAAGCTCTGAAACCTGGAGATTTTCCAAAGTTAAGATGATTGACCAAAGCAAATATTAAATTGATAAAATACAATAGGCTTAATATGTTTTTCTCTATGCATTCAAAATCTTATGAAGAAAATGTTTTGGAAAATTGGTAAGCTTAGTTTATGCATGGAGAGGAAATTAATTTATGCACTTTTGGTTCATATTCAGAACTTCATCAGACATTTTGTTTCAGTGACAGGGCTGAAGGCAATTAAGGAAAAGGAAATGTCATTTGCTGGCATTTGCTCTGCTATGAGTCTGTCAGAACCATAGGTATAAGCCCTTGAATTTGTTTTTTTTTTGAAAAAAGAACACAGAAAATATTAAATTCATAAGAAAGAGGAAGTCATTAATCACATATTTCGACTTATTCCTATGGCAAACCCCATGTTTTAGCAGAAAAAGACCCTGCAGTCACAGTGCTGTAGAATAGGTTTTGCGTCATCTATGACTGGGTAAATTAAAAATATAACTTGGAGAGATTTGCTTTAAAAAACAGGTAGATTTTGCTCATTTTCACTTGCAAGTTTCAGCTAAGTATTTATACTCAAATTTTATTCCTTGCGAATGTCCTCACAGGATGGCTTTCATTATCATTTTCAATATTTTGATTTCTTCCTTACACTGTCACTAAAATTGCACTTGCCATGATGATTTCAAACACCTTTACCTTGTGCTCAGCAACGTGTGTGAGCTGCTTTCAGATCTGCACTGCAATTTGTAGCTATTGCTGAACAGTACTCATTTGTCCAAATAGACTTACTGTCTGCAGTGCAGCTCCTTAGGTTTATAACATCTATTATGTCAATATTTATAATCAGGACTGTATAAACAGTCCCTTCAGTCACTGGCATCTACTGAAGCATTAGAACAAACTTAGATGGCTAAAGCCTAACTCTAGGCTTCTAGCCTGTTCCTATGCAGTTGTATGCAAAAGAACAACAGGGATTATTCACTGCTACTGAAGCCAAAGAGGATGGATTAGCTTCCCTCAGTAAAGATGGCAGCTAGTCACCTCCAAACCGTTTGAAGGTACATTTAGGAGGCTAGAGGTAGGTGAAAGGAGTGATATCGAAGTTCAGCCTCAGAGAAATTGCTCATTCAAACTTCTAAACTTGAGAGCAAGAGAACCATCCTCCAAACCGTACCAAAGCAAAACTAGTCAACTAGTCATAAATTGAGAGGAGCAAGCTAAGAATTAAAGAGTGTGGATGATCATGGACTTGGTGTTTGAGTATTTCCCTGACTCTTTGATTCAGAGAGGTGTACCTTAAAAAAACAGCAAAACTGTCTGCCTGAGATTACTGTGCTATTGACCCTTTTCTAAAAAAGCAAAAGAATTACAAAGGATGTCATCCCAAACAAAGAAATAATAATAATAAAATATATATAAGTGTATTGTCATAAGAGTTTTCACCATGGTCTGGGAAACTGAGTCGTATCATTTAGGAAAAAAAAGAAAGGCATTGCTGCACAGTGCTGTTTAAGTGTGGTGTGTTCACTGCAGCATAAAACTGGGTGAAACAATTTTGAAATCAAAGAGCTTTCTGAAAGTAAAGATGTAAAAGCAAATGAACAAACACACAAATCATGTATCAACAGTACTGATTACAAAGCAGTTGAATCTGTGAGGGGTGAAGACAGTTTTATTTCCAGTAGCAGGTTGGTGAAATTTGATTCTTGTCAAAAGATTTATAAAGAACTTTATATTTGTTTCAGTCCATCCCTCGAAATACATTTATCTACAAAAGTACCAACTTATTTAACAAATATTTTTGTTGTTTATTTCTAACTTTTAGTGATGAAAACAGGCTTTTCTGCTGACTTGGCAACATTGTTCTGGTTCAAGAGATTGTTTTATTACTGTGAATCATGTCTTCCTAAACAAAAAGATGTTGCAATGCCTAACATTTGTTTTTTATATTTATGAAAAGAAAAAAGTTGAATAAATCAGTTTAAATGCTCTAAATAAGAAATTATTTTAATCAGCCATTTAAAAAAATGCTGCTACAGTAATTGTCTGCATATCGTAGACCTGAATATTGTGCCATTTTCTAAGAATACTGAAGTGTCTTAGAAACCCTATTTTGACTTTTTCACTGAGGTAAAGAGAACATTGGTTTATAAACTTTCTGATGTGAATGTGGTCTAGCTTAATAGGGTATCATGGGAAAACAAAGCCTGGAAGCAATACAGATAAGCAGCCACATCATGAACTTCAGTAGGCCAATTTCAGGGCAATGGCTTATTTCCAAGCCACAGGACTCAACTGTTCTGCTGGAAGGGAACAATGAGATCAGAAAGATATTCCCCACCTGAAAGGCTCTTACTAGAAGAAAAACCAGCCAGAAAATGGTCCCTGTGGAAAGCAAAAATGTGATCCTCCCAGCAAATAAAGCTGCTCAGATGAACATACTTGGTGATTTAAAAATGCACTTTTTTGCTGAAGTAATCTGTTACTCAGTAAGAAGTGCCTTCTCTAAATAGATATCTCATTTGTGATGCTGGATCATTTTCACAGGAGAGGAGAGAAAGAGCTCCCATTAAGCAATGTTTTGATGAATCTCACCTCCCCCACAGGTGAGAGCTGGGGTTAAGAGGGTTATGATCCCTCGCAGGGGTGATGCCTTCGTAAAAAAAATGTAGATGACTCTGGGTTATGCACAGGATGTGAAGGGGGTGGCCCAAAGCAGAAAGTGTTGTCAAATTCCACTTTGACTATATGCACCCTCTCCCTTTTAATAAAAGTAAAACTATAAATAGGAATTTATGTACCTAAGCAAATAATAACTTGGACCTGATTCTAAACTGCACCAAAACCACTATTTCAAATAGAACATCTGAAATGAAATACTAAAAACTTCTCAAGGACCTCAAGAACTGTAAGGATGAAAAGCACAAAATCAACAGATAAAATACATTCTTCATGACTTACTTGTTCTAAGTAGGGTGAGAACCAGCCTAAATCAAAACAATGTAAGATGTGTTGCAGAAATCCAAGACACTGCCATCTGAAATGGGATGTGTTTGACTTTTTTTCTCTAAAAATAGTCTTTAAAATATGGAAAAGCTATTTTTCAAAGAAACTGTGCCTTAAAAAACATTTTCTGATGTATTTTTTGTCTTGAGGAATTAGAAGATTGAGCCCCAAACAGGATACAGCAATTATTTTTTTTTTATCTTTATCCATCAGCTTTATTTTTATTGTTTTTTCTGATCACAAACATTCATTATCTCAGGATTAACACCGCAAAATAGACATATTGAGGAATTAAGACACATTTCTCAAAAATTCAGTGGACAGTGCCCCTACTCTTACTGCCTTTCACCGGTAGCACAGTAGATTATCCTCTTTGCTGAGACATGAGACCCATTTCCAGCTTTTTATGTATGTTGTATGTAGGAAGTTTTAAAGTATTTTGTGATGTCAGCTCTTTGTGAGTGCAATTCTTTGTCTTCATTAAAAATGCCTAAAAATATTAAAGCATGTGCTATGTGCATTGGTTTATTTGATCTGAAGTGTTTTATTTATTTGTTTCCAGACTTGTTTGAGCTGGACTTGAATATATTTTTCATTTTTTCTACCACTGAAAAAAAGATATATAAATATAGGCATGCATAAATTCCTGCAGAGAACAATATTCACAAATTCCTTGCTTGGTGGAACCTTTCTATTGCTACCAGCAGCTGCTGGTTTGCCAGAAGCTTCCTCTTTTAGTTTAAAGGCTTGAAAATGATATCTCTATAGCCAACTGAAATTATTTATTTGCTTTATTACTCTTAATCTTTCATTCTGAACTGCAGAAGCTGGTAGAAACAATTCCACAGTGGAATATTAGTGATAGCTATTAATATGTTGTAGAAAATAGATGGTTTGATCATTTTATGCAAACATACTAATCATATTGGAATGTGCATATACCATCTGGCAACACACATAAAACCTGAGAGAACAGTGTGTGATATTGTTACTGCTAGAACTCTAAGCATGTAGAAATCTTACTTATACTTACATTTTAAACCAATGCATTTCATGACAAATGACAGCTATACGGCTTGGTAATTTTTTTGTGTGGAGGTGTCCTCAGTGAACATTTTACACTTTGGAGAGATATCACTGACTGATTGCTTGCTGATTCATTTGTAATATTAATTACATGAACACAATAGCTCTCTCCATGATAGATAGGGAGTTGTTGATAGGAAGTTTTTTTTCAACGATGGAACACACATTTGCCACAGAACTGATTTTTCCTTTGGCAGTGCATTCACTAACCCAGCCACACCTAACAGCTTTTGGTAATTGCACTAAAAAGGTTTCAAATCAAAATAGTCATAATTTTAAAAAGGGCAAAAATCTAACTGGGCATTGTGGGCTCTTTGTTATTTTTTAGATTTTATGATTTGTCTGGGAATCGTAAAAATAACATGGACATAAATATTCAACAAAAAAGAGAAAGAAACCAAATACTGCCAGGCTGACAAAACAAGAAATATTTCTCACCACAATAATGTTTAATTTAGTGGCAAAACAACAAAACAAAGACTTAATCACCATGACCTAACTACAGAACAGACCTCTGAAAAGTTTTAATAGCAGTTAACCCTGTGTTTTGATGAAAAGGTATTCTAGGCCATACCTCTAAGATCCCTTTCCAGCATTATTTCCTGTGATTTCTAGAAACTGAAAGAAAGCAAATATTTGACAAATTTCTTCATGTTCTGGGCCAAACACATTTTATTTTAGTGTGTCCTCTAGATGTTTCAGATACCGTGTGGTGATGCAAAACAGCAGTGTGACATCTGCACCATCCCACATTTTTCTCTTGCACAAAACAATCTCAGAAATAGAACCAGAAATTTTATTCTCACCCAGTTGAGGCTTAACTCAGTTTCTCTCTTTCCTGCTCACTTTTTAGTCAGATGTTTCTGGTACTGGTCAGGGAGGGAAAGTACTTCCACTGTCAATATCCATCAGATAAGAGGAGACATAAAGCAAAGCTCACCTTGGCTAAGTACAGACTGTGCATCAGATGTTTTAGCAGAGGTGACAGACACTATAACCTATAACTATTTAATCCTGGAGGTAGGTGGGTAAGAGGATGCTTTACAAAAAGCTGGACTGCATTTGACATTCTATTCACAAACTTGGCATCATGGCTCACTCAAATTAAGAAAGAATCAATCTTTGGCCCTGTTGTTCCACATAAGCCATGCTGAAAGGATGCAGTTTGTGCAGTAAACAAAACCCCCAAAAATACGCTGCAGTGGTAAAGCTGGGGTAAGATAAATTATAAGATGGAGTGCTCAGAGCACATTGATGAGAGTTTTGTAGGCAGCTTGGAAAAGAGGATTTATAACAAAATTTTAGGAGAACAGCTTTGTTCCTTCCAAGCCCCAGCAGGTGGTAAGCCAACACTTTTCAAATTTTAAATTAAAAATAATTGTGTTTCACTTAAAAAGTGCTCTTTCAGTGAGCTTTCTGTGACACCAGAACACCTTTGCAGTGTAAAATGGAGAGTTCAAACCCCAGTGAAACTGAAGGGCGCAAAAGTTTTCTTGTAGTGTCACCAGGCATTTCTCAGCTTTCATGGCCTGTATGCCCACTAGAGCATAATCCTTGTTTTTTCATGGCAGAATTAAAGGTACCTTTACATGATATTTCCAAAGATCAGTAGTTAAAAGTGTGTGGTTTTCACATTTTAACTTAGCATTAAAAAAATTCCTCTCATATATATGCCTGCATGCAACATATTTACAAGGTAAGTGAATGGAATAAACACCATGTTATTTATTAAATTATCCTGTAAAAAAAAGCTAATACTATGAAAAAAAAAAGGGGGGGGGGGGGGAGCTGGAGAATGGTCCTCCAGTATAGAAAAAAGATGTAATTGTAAGCAGACTAATTTTGCAAAGCAAGCTAAAACAAATGCACAAGTCACTGCCTCTGGTACAAAGAATAATTTTGGAATGTTGCAGTTAATGTGCTTTAAATCAATTAAGTCAACAAATATTACATTTTTTCCCCTTCTCTTCATCTAGTACCTTTGGAAGCCTTTGCAACACTGAAGCTGAGTATGTCACCTGTGCCTTTGTACACGTTCTTGCACACAGTCACTTGTATACACATTAAACATACGTAGTAGATTTGTGTCCAAGGGCTGGAGAAAGCCAAAAATTCCAATCTCATACATTTTTCACCTCTCCATATTACTTTTTTTTCATAAACTAGGAGTTCCTCTTCCCTCTTCTAGTGAACATTTTCTCAGAGATTCAGTTTGCTTCAAATACAGGAACTTTATTTCTCCTGTGGGTACTTAGCATCTATTTAAGAACATTTCTGTCTAGTGGTATTATGACATTACCAGCAAACTGATTCATACAGTTGGTTTATTAACTTTGCATGCTTTCTTCTTAAAAATGCTCCATTTTTAGATATATTCACAGCCGAACAGGGCCGTTTATCATAGTTTTTCAAAGGAACATGAGGGAAATGTTGCTTTCAGTCTTCAAAATGAGACGAAATTATTTGAAAATAAAAAGGAAAAATCTGGGTTCATTGCATAGTATGATGTAATAATACAGAACAGCTAGAGACTGAAAAAGGAGCCATCTTACAGAAAGTGTTAGAAAGGAAGGCTTTTTTTTCCTTACTGACTGAATCAATAAGGAAGGATATTTTTTCTTTCAGCTCATCTGGGATTGAAAAATTTCAGCAGGCACTGATTTTGTGGGTGAATGATCTGATACCACAGAGGTGACTGATTAAGGAAACAGAATTTATAGACAATCTTTTTAATGAAAAACACTGGAATGAAGCTAATTATCCTTTAAGCTATTGTTTTTAGATATCATACATCTGAATGAACTTCTGATAACTTTTTTTGTCTCTGAATAAATGTTGTAAATGCCTTAGTAAGAGGATAATTGATTACTCAGCTTCATTTATTTCAGTAGAAGTTCTTTCATGTTTCCTGAAGTCACATTGTGACTTCTTGGCAAATTGCAGAAGATACATTTTCAGGTCTTTCAGTAAATTAGAGGGATCATGAGATATTTCTTTCTATCCACTAAATAACAGTGTTAAAAAAGCAGATTTCTTCTCATCATGAAGCAGATTCTTTGTGTCAACAAAAAAGTGAGACATTCTTATCTGTATACCTTTGTGCTCTAGCATGCAATTGCTGTAATATGCAGAAGTTCAAAATGAACAGTTGACGACTCTCACAATGTGCCTACTCATTGCTGTGATTGATCTTATTCAAATCTTGATAGGTGTGCCTCAAAGAGATAGGTTGGATTTTATAACAATTCTTCACAAGAGCAGTAAACTACTGAATTTTAAAAAGCAGCCAGAGGAGCACATATTCTGCTGACAATGAGACCTGTGCTCCTAAATCACTTAAAGAACTTAGAGAAATCCATTATTTTCTGTTCTATGCTTAAAATGCTGGATTTCTCTGTGTTTCTTACTGCTGTACCAAAAGTATCTCACATATTTCATCTTGGATGCTCTAAGTTGTGGTGTTCTGTGTCAAGGACTGACCTTCCGCAGTCTTAGCACAATTGATACCTCTAGTTCCTAAAATCTTATTATCAAGGAATCTGAAGCATTTTCCAGCTAATCTGCTTTTAGGATCCCCAGATGGAGGAATGTTGCCTTTAGCTGCTTGTCAGTTTAATGAAGTGAAAAAGGTAACTACAATCACTTTTGCTGTCACTGAAGCTCTCTCTGTCATTACTCAGTTACAGAGGTATAAATCAGACAAACCCATATTTCACTTAACTCCTTAATTAGAACTTTGTAGTGTGAATCCTGGATCTTAAAACTGTTCCTATTAGTAGTGTTAAGGTTTATGTGGTTCAACATCCTAACTATTCTTCCTGGACCTTGTGTACAAAATACAATGTAAGGCTGCATAAACAACATAGACCTTTCATTCCCCATGCCTGTCATCTACCTTTCCCTTTTCTATGACCAATTTGAATGCCAGTGTTAAACATCATACAAGTCTCATTAAACTCTGATTTCTTGCATTAATGCAAACATTGTCCCTTTATTTCTTAAAAATATGAATATAAATATGATATCCATCAAGGTGAGTAAGCATTTATTCCTAAATGTAACTGAGATTGATCTTTGGTAAATTCTAGAAATCTTAAAAAATTGCGGTACTGGTGAGCATGCACTTAAACACAAAGCATGTAAGCGTGGATGTTTGGGTTCTGGACACCTGCAGGCAAACTCTCTGCCAGGATCAGTCCACTGGAGTTACACTGTTGAAGAGCATTCTCGTCCTTGCGGAGTAAGAGGACAAATATTCCCCAACTTCTTTTGCCTGTCTCGATTCTGTTTAAGTCTCTGTGTAGACACACCCTTAAGGCCACCCCTGTAGGCTACTCTGAACGTAAAATATTGGGGGTTATTTTGGTAAAGAAGTGAGTGGAGAGATATATTCCACCCGTACTGCCTCCGTCCATGTCCTTCTAAAGTTCTAATACATAATAATAAAATTACTTCCCACACCTTGAGTAATAAAAAAAAACCCAAAAAAAGTAAAAGAAAAAAAAATCAATAAATTCTACTGCTTAAAATTTGGAGATTTTAGGTATGTCCTTAAGACTGCTAAATTAGATATGCATTGCCACGCTTTTCGCAAGGCTGTAAGATCTTTTTAAAAGATGTTCTTAAATGCCTAAACTCCACACTAAGAAAAACGGTTGACACTTACTCATCTGGTAGCAATTCTGACTCATACCATAGGCTCCTGCTTGTTTCCTTACAGCCATTGAAGTTACATGGTTCCTTACAGAGGCAGAGATAAAATGCTGATAAAATATTTAACAGTGTTCTTACCCTTACTTAAATGGAATCTTGTTCCTGTTTTATCACAAATTTTATCAGTATTTTTGCTTTTCTGGAAGAATAAAATATCCTCTCTGAAAAAAATAAAAACCATGGTATCTAGGGTAAATTTAGTATAGTAATAAAGTGACAGCTTTTTCAAATTATTGAGGAACTAAGATGTTCCAAACTTTTTTCTTCTTTTTAGCATTAGATTGGTTGATTACTGTCTTTGTACAGCCTCCTTCATGCTCCTTAGTTCAAGGATGTATTTGAGAAAGCTCAAAGAATGGAACCTAAAGCTTTGTTACTTACAGAACTGTGGGAACAGAACTGAAGGTCTTGTCTGCCAATGGAGCCCTAAGAATCAGAGAGAGATTATTTGATTATTCTGCAGCAGCAATTTCCTTTTTTAATTTTTTTTTTTTTTTTTTTTGCTGTGGAAAAAGTGACTGTACATGTACTTGTGCTGTAAAAAGTATATACCAATCTGGCTATAAAAATCTTTTCAGTCTACCCTGGTCTGAGAAAAAGGGAGGAATGGTGTGCATTTAATTAGGGTGAAAATAAGTTAACAGCTTGCTCAGAATCCAAGTGCTGAGAACTTTCCATTCTGAACACAGAATACAGTGTGCCACTTGTAAAGGCAAGTAATTTTGCGTACTTATTTCACCCTTTATTGTTTGAATATAAACCAGAGCTTTTACACACATTTAAAGCATGTATTCATCCGAGTTACTTTTGATTGAACATTCATCCATATCACCAATGACGTGCACAGTGCAATAAAACCACAGGAAGCACTTCCCGGGTGCTCAGTCTTTTCTTAATTTGCCACTCTACTTCTGGTTGAGAAGAAACAGGGTTTTGAATGAGGCTGGTTTACCAGTTTTTCTATGGATTACATTTAGTTATTTCTCTTACTGCTCAGCTTTGTTGAGAACATCTTTATACTGAATGATTTTAATTCATAGATACTGTTCTGAATGCAACTGAAATGCACCCAGGGCTTTGGGAACACAGCATCTTTTCACACACACTATCTTGTACAATACTGGTTTGATTAGAAACACGTATTGTGACATTTTAGACTGTTGTGGTTTAAGCCCAGCCCGTAACTCAGAAACCACTCAGCGGTTAGCTCACTCCCCCCACTTCATCCCCCTGCTCCCAGAGGGATGGGGAGGAGAATTGAAAGAATACAAAACCACCCACACTCAAGTGGCTTTTTTTTTTTTTTTTTTTTTTTTTTGTGCAAGTGCACACATTTCCTGTTCTGACAAAAGAGGTGCAGAGGGAGTTGTACTTGAAGACTTCCAGAAGGAGGTCCTGTGCATTTACATATAGATAAAAGAAGCTCTTCCTCTGAGGACCTCCTAAAGCACTACTCCTTTACTGGCTGCACTGGAGACTCCCCAGGAGTTGCTTTCACAAATATTGCTTTACTAAGGGCCTAATACTTTGAGGCAGAGTATATCCAGACCATAGCTCATTCAATTCAGATGCCAGGTGATGAAAAATATTATTCAGTATTAGAGACCGTTTCTGTTATTTATGTTAGTAGAGACAGTAAGCATTTTAACCTGTGTCTTTTTACCATATCTAACCAGCACTTTAGAGAAATCCTGTCAGACTACTGTTCAGGCTCTAATTAGAGCTTTTTCAAAAAAAAGGCTTTAATTAAAAAAAGCCCTTTTCCAAAGAGGACACTGAGCAAAAAGCCTGTACTCATCAACACTTAGTGGTGAAATGACAGAAGCCAACAAATTTATTTTTCTGCACAGGGAGGATGGCATAATTCAAGAGTTAAAATTAGGATCTGCTCCTCAGAGAAATTCTGTCATTTCACCCTAGGTAGGCTTTTATTCTTCCATTTTGCTTAAAGGTCTCTGTAAAAGGGCACCTTGCCTTTTAATTATTTACTCTAAAGTCTTTTTGATTCACATTTAATGGAGACACATGACTCTTAAAAAATGAATGAACACTTTATCATAGACTATAATGAGGTCATCTCTATGGTAATTTACTTAAGAGAATAGCATTCACCTGGCATATAATTATGCTTTACTATGGAAGCTGATCTTTGCAACTAACTGAAATGAATTAATTTATTATGTTTTGTTAAAGCTAAGCAGGCTACTTGTTATTTCTACTACTACTACATGGATGTCTTAATCAGCAAGCCTTCTATCTACACTGCCTAATCGCAGAAGGCAAAGACAGAGACTGGGAGAATGAAGAACTACCTGCTGTAGGAGAAGACTGGGTTTGAGAACATCTAAGGAACCTGAAGGTGCACAAATCCATAGGAAGAAATGAAATGCATCTGTGGGTCCTAAGGACGATGTAGTAGCCAAACCATTATCTATCATATTTTAGAAGTCATGGGAGTCCAGTAAAGTTCCAACTGACTGGAAAAGGAGAAACAAAACACTCATTTTTAAAAAGGGATAAAAGGAAGACCTGGGGAAGTACAGGCCAGTCAGTCTCACTTCTGTGCCTTGCAAGGTCATGAAGCAGATCCTCCTGGAAGCTATGCTGTCACATTGGAAATAAGGAGGTGACTGGTAACAGCCAGCATGGATTCACTAAAGGCAAATCGTGACTGACAAATTTGGTGGCCTTCTACAGTGGGATTACCATGTTGGTGGATAAGGAAAAAGTTACTGACAACATTTGCATGGATGGGTGCAAAGCATTTGACTCTGTCCTGCATGAGATCCTTCTTTCTAAAGTGAGCAGTTTTGGCAGATTGACCACTCAGTAGATAAGGACTGGCTGTATGGTTGCACTCAAAGTCAATGGCTCGGTGTCTAAGTGGAGATCAGTGATGAGTGGTAGGGGTCAGTACTGGGACCAGCACTGTTTATCATCTTTGCTGGCGACATGGACAATGGGATTTGTGTGCACCCTCAGCAAGTTTGCCAGTGACACCAAGCTGTGTGATGTGTCAACACACTGGAGGGAAGGGATGCCATCCAGAGACACTGGAACAGGTTCCCCAAAGAAGTGGTTGATGACCAAAGAAGTGTTCAAGGCCATGTTGTATGCGGCTTTGTGTAACCTGGTCTAGTGGAAGGTGTCCCTGTGATAGTAGGGGGTTTGTAGCTAGATGATGTTTAAGGTCCCTTCTGACCCAAACTATGCCCTAATTCTACGATTTCATGATCCGTACAGGAATTATCTACAAATTTCATTTTTATTTCGTTGTGAATATTGCGAGCTATTAGTTCCAGACACTTTTTCTTGTCTGCTATACAGGCTGTCAGAATATCAAAAAGTTCAAATGCTATTTTTTCCAAAGCACATATATATCTCGCGAGAGAATGGAAATGACATTACAGCTAACGTCGTTTCTTTCTGACTAATGGTATTCTTCTGCCTCAGTGTGAAAAATCAGTAAAATGTCTATGTGACACTTTAGGAATAATGGACTAAAAACAAAATACACAGCTAGTTTAGCTTTTTTTTCTAAAATAATCCAGGTTTGTATTATAAACAATAATCTAATGAATGGAATTTATAGTTGATTTAGGGAAATAATTATCATCATAATAAAGTCATAACCCAGGCCTTGCTTTGTTTGAAGATGTCTTTGTGTATCTTTTGTTTGGAAATTAAGTACCATTCCAGTTGCAATTTTTTCCTATTTTCTTTAGAACAGTATTGAATGAAACACATGATTAGTTCTGAAAGATGATTTAATGAAATATCAGTTGCACAGCTTTCTATTGGCAGCAGCTTGTACTGCCAGTGCATACAATCAGGTTTTGGGAAAGAGGTATCTGATGATACCCCTGAGCAAACCTGTTTGAAACACTATTCTGATTTTCCCAACTGGTATGTCTAAAGCATCATCTTCTCTAATTTTCATTTTAATTACAAAATAAACACATTTTATAAATTTGTATCCATAATTTACCTTTGCTAAACACATCTTAGCATTGTCAAATATTATTCATGCCATCACAAATTTATTCATATAAGCATGTATGCACACTTCCATATGTATAAATAGTTTTAAATAGTTGTCCACATATATTTATATACCCATGTATGATATATATGGGCTTATATTTGTGCATATAGAAAGTATAATTATATAATTAGAAGTGTGTGTGTTTGTAAATAGGGACCTGGTTAAACTGAGAGCAAGGCAAGAACTACAAGGCTGGCTTGTTGTTCAGTTAGTAAGAAGAACAAGGAGCAGTGTTCAGAATTGCTGAGAGAGAAAGAATTTGGAGACAGAAACTAAGCCTATAGCCAGTTTTGTAAATTCAAATGAATCAACCCAAAGTGCCTGCAACCAGTGGAGGATAAGATCCTGATTAACAGATAAAGCAGAAAAGGACCTGGGAAAGCTGACTGACAGTCAGCTGAACATGAGCCAGCAGTGTGCCCAAGCAGTCAAGGCTAAAAGAAGGCCATTCTTCCCCAAGTAACAAGCTATAGGACAAGAAGCAATGGCCTCAAGGTGCGCCAGAGGAGGTTTAGAATGGATATTAGGAAAAAATTCATCATCAAAAAGGTGGTCAGACATTGGAACAGGCTGTCCAGGGAAGCAGTAGAATCACCATCCCTGGAAGTGTTCGAAAACCTGTAGATGAGGCCTTTAGTAACATGGTTTAGTGGTGGACTTGGCAGTCCTGGGGTAAAGGTTGGACTTGATGACCTCAAAGGTCTTTTACAACCTAATTGATTCTATGATTCTATAATAATGGTTACTGCTATATATTAATGTCTAGGCAGTTTTAGAAAATGCACGTAGCAGTCAACTATATATTATCCTATTTGATTGATTTTCTGATTTGCAAAACACAGAGAAACCACTCTGACAACACCATGGTGTGAAGAACACTTAATGTGAAGGTGAACTGGGTATTTGTCACCAGAAAAAGATGCTGGTTTAGAAAAAATTAACATACATGTAGTATAAGTAGTAGTAATAATAGTAAATAGGTGCTCTCCTGCAGACCTGTGATCCTTCTCGAGGCTCTGGGCATCTATGGTTCACACTGGCATCAAATAAAATCTGATACAGTTCCAATGTGTGCAATTCTAATAACTTTTTCATTATTTCTAGAGCAATTAGGGACTGTAGTGATAGGACAAGGGGTAACGGGTTAAAACTTAAACAGGGGAAGTTTAGATTAGATATAAGGAGGAAATTCTTTCCTGTTAGGGTGGTGAGGCACTGGAATAGGCTGCCCAGGGAGGTTGTGAATGCTCCATCCCTGGCAGTGTTCAAGGCCAGGTTGGACGAGGCCTTGGGTGATCTGGTTTAGTGTGAGATGTCCCTGCCCATGGCAGGGGGGTTGGAACTAGATGATCTTAAGGTCCTTTCCAACCCTAACTATTCTATGATTCTGATTCTATGATGTTTTTTCCATCATATTGTAGTAACCAAGAAACACATTTAACTATTCTTTATATATTTGCTCCATGTCTATAATACTGCATCTCTATAATAAAGTAAAACAAACCATGATCCGTTACATGTTGCAAATTCATATCTCACTATACTATTAATGGTACCTTCTTCCTTTCTTATTTTTTTATAGATCTGTTTGCTGAAATCTCTAGGAAGTGAAATGGGTGATTGCCTGAACAGCACATAAGAAATTGGACATCTTGCGCTGTACTGAAAGATTGCTTATCAGCTGTTGACCGTCAGACAGAAAGGACATTTTCAGTAAGTGCCAGAAAGGTCTATTTTGGTGTAGTATTATTGAACAGTTTTGTTAATGACTTTGCCCTCTCATTAGAAGTGATCTGTAAAATTTATGGGTGGTTTCCTGCCTCAGAAGTATTTGTAAGACAGGATAAGAATTCAAGATGTCTGTGCTAAATTAGAGAGATGGTTTGATATCAACAAGATTAAGGTAGAGCAGACAAAAGCAAAGCGTTTCACATAAGAGAAATGGAATACATAAATACAAAATGGGGACTCATTGTCTCAGCAGCATTACTTCAGGAAAGAATCTGGGAATAATAATTACCACAAATTGAATAAGAGTCAGAAATATAACACTGCTCTAAAAACCAAAAGCCACAGAAAGATATATTAACAGCAATGTAAACATCGTGAAGGATTCAAATATATTCATATATATATGTATTGAAATATATGCAGTAACAGAAAGGCTTTATGAAGAGTACTGTGCCCACCTTTGGGGACTGTACTTTAGCAGACAAGCTCAAGTACAGGAGATGGACAACAACAAAAGGGAAATCAGCTTAGACAGCCATCCAAAGAATGGAAACTAGGGGGGAAAAAAAGCTTGATTAGTTTGAAAAAGGGAAAGCTAATGGAAAATATAAACTTCAAAATACAGTTTAAAGAGGAGAAGATGCTGAGTTGTTCTAAATGCTCTCTGAACATGAAACAAGAGAAACTATTGTAATTTACCCCAGTGAATGTGCAGATTAGTTATGTGGAAAATCTTGACTGGGAGATGAGTTAGTAATTTTGGCAAAAATTGAAAGCAAATTTGACCCCTCTGTGTTGATGCAAAGAAACCCTGCCTAAACAAACAAATTGATTTTTGGGTCTCCTGAATGTTTAGAAAAGGAGATTGCGGGCAGATATCTGGTAAGAAGCATCAAGTTGCCTCTTTTTACAGCTTTGATGAGTTTTTCACTAAATGAAATAATTAAGGGGATAACTCAATGAGGTTAATGAATATTACTGATACCAACTAAATTTTAAATGTCAATGAAATTCCAAATAAACGGTTTCTGGATTGCAGGGAGGAAAGTTGTGTTTAAGTAGTTTAACCTATTTGTCTCATTAAAAAGGGGACTTTTACAGACAGCCTGACTATAGAGTACACATACCTCTATGGAAAAATATGCGGAGATCTAGAGTGTGATATTTTCACAGGTCAATTTTCAGCCCAGAACCTTGCTTTTCTTTAATCTGTGTAGAAAGATAGTATGCTCATGGGGACAATCAGAGCAGAAAACAAACTTCTGGTGCTCTGAATTGCTCCCAGGAGGGTCCTGTCTTTGCCTGGTGACAGAATCCAGGGAGACTACATCCCTGGAGTACAGTTAGAGTCACTGACTACAATCCTGAATGCCTCCCTAGTTTAGCGGCTGACAGCTGAAAGCAAAAGACAGACAAAATCAGAGTTTCAAGCATTAACAATGATTAAGCTTTGGAAGTGGCTGTAAGGGAAGTGGCTATCTCTTGCTATTTTTAAATGAAAGCTAGGTGTTTCTCTGAAAGTTTTGCATTAATCAAACACAAGACATGATTCAATCAAACAGAAGTCAGTAGTGTCACTACAAGAATGAGTGGCTAAAATGGAAAGGGTTATGATTTAAGAGACTGAAATAATAGCTTAAATAAGAGCTAGAAATTTTTTTACATGAGCAGTAAGGAATATGTAATAAATATAATTTCAGTCTGCTCTTCCATTTACCTTTTTTGTTTCTTTCTAGGCCTAAAGCAGGAAAAATATCTATTTGTTGACAAGATAAATTATTTATAGTTTTAAATAGCACTACATTGATATCAAAACCACTGATGGGATCTGATGAGAACAGTCCATGACATTTATCTTCTTACCCTCTCTTTGTCTTCTTTTATTGTATTGATTTATTTACATTTCCTTTATTTCTATTCTTAAACCTACTAAAGAATTAAAACTTTTTAGGAGTTCAGTTTTGTAACAGTACATGCAGCAGCAGTCCAAAATTATATTTTTTTAACTCTTAGGGGGAAAAAAATGAAAGCACAATAATCTTTAAGTTATGCCCTACCTCCGTTCCACCTTGTTGGCTATAAACTTTGTTCCTTGCCTTGAGGGTACTAAGGATAACACTAAGGAAAGGGCTTTTCAGCAAGATATTTTTAAAAGCTGTCACTTGCCTGTATGATCTTGCTTATTAAGCAAGTCTTCACATGAAGTCCTTCAAAAAAGTGTGCACATGCAAATATGACAGAGACAAAACACAGGATGGACCATGATTATTAAGGTCACGATACTGGTTGCAGTCTTGCACCTGAGCACTTGCTTGCTGCTACAAGATGAAACAGCTGCAATCCCACACACTGCATTTTGTGGTGTGAAAGAGCTTGGTATTATTCTGGGCAACAGAGTTGAAAAGAGCCTTTATTTCCTAAATCAAACTGACAGTACTTGTAAGGGAAATGTGTTGGAGACAGTACTAGCAATATTCATGCTGCGAAAAGATAAGGAAATGGGAAAAATTTGAATAACCAGTTGTCAGCAGAATTTATGTTCTGCAAAAAAAATAAAAAATAATCAGAGTCCAGAATTTCTTCTTTGGTTGGAATTTTCTGTAACGGGAAAAACATATTAAACAAAATGAAAATATAGCTAATAGTTTTAAATCCCATTTTAATTGTAGTGGAGTTTTGTGGAAATATTCAGAACATGCTTTTAGTTTTGACTTGTAAGAGATAGTCTCTCTTCATTGGTACTATGTTGGTCCAACTGGTAATTAAAGAAAAAGAAGGTTCACAGAGTATATCCAGCTTCTTCCTAGCTGCCTAAAGATATACACAGAAACCCAAACTTTGGCATCAAAATGTGAGTAGATAGACTGATGAATGTGCTGAACATGCACAGCTCTTACCTAAACCTGTGAAAACTAGAGGTATTCACCAGTTCTCAAAATTAAGGCATGTCTGGAGATACCTGACTTGGATCCACAAGCTTGAAAATGTTGACATGAATTCCTGATTTGTTTTCCTTATATCCCAAGAACAGGTTGCTATTATCTCATATGAGACTATTATGTAAGAGCTGCATTCATTTTTTTGCCAAAACTGTCTGAAAATTTCTGTGATTCGTACTATCACCTAAAGAAAATGTTGCTTTAATAATGAAGCAATTAGTCTGTGAACAGTAACTGAGACATCTGGTTTCTATATTCTAGATAATATTCTTAACAAGAAGCCATAAGCCACTTTTTTAGTAAATTCAGGCATCATTGTGCTGTAGTTATACTATTTCATATAAGTAAGCCTCAGTGAAATAGTTGCTGTTGCATATTCCAGAGTGACAGGAACCACTGGGATCCAGAAAACTTATAAAGCAGGAACGTGGCTCAGTGAACAACATTCATCCCACATCATATTAGTCAGCTACATGGAGTCATCATCATTTAGGCACCCTGGGATTCCCTTATAGTCATCATCCAGAAATATGCAAGTTCATGTGACAATTCTGAGATACCTATTTCAGAGTGTGATGACTCCCTAATAGTGCAAAGAAAGAAAATGAAAAGTGGCTTCAAAGTTGAGTCTGAAGGAACAGCAAGCAGTCATCCAGACAATATAATCAATTTTTCTTTGTGTTTGAGGGCAAAGAAGCTTTTGTAGTTAAGTTTTCCATCAAATGGACTTTCTATTTGTGTTCTTGGTATAATTTCTCTGAGGAGCTGGCAGTTCTTCCCTAGGTCCTTTGCCCCTTACAGTTATTTCCTTTGAGGTCTATCTACAAGTTCTCAGTTTACTGAAGTAATCTGATATTTGTAGCTCAGTTCTGATTGCAGAATCACTTTTCATCTATCTCCAGGAGAACTTATGACAGTACCATTAATGTCAACATGAATAAATAGTGTTTGATAATTTGTCAAACGGGCCTTGCCAGCCTATGAGATATGGACTTCTGGGACATGAAGCATCTCCCATGGTGACAAATCTGCTTGGCAGATAGGTTTCTCCATTCTTTTCAGAAGGTAGTCACTTTGTTTCCTACTGAGGGCTATGGCTCTGATCTCATAATCTTTCAGGCACATGGCTTGTCCTGCTCTGTCATGAGTAGCAGTTATCCCTTGGACATTTATCTGTCTGTGAGCACTGCTCTAAGCCTCTTCCCTGGGGTTGCACTGCCCATGTGCCAAGGAAGAAAGGTCCAGCTGTGATATGGCACAATTACAGAAGTTTGACCCCAATGCCTTAGAACAAGCAGTGACATTCTCTGGGATGAAGAAAGGTAAAATTACTGAGAGGTGTTGTCAGTGAGATAAAGTAGCTCATGGATTCAAGATGGAAAACATAAGCATGGGAAAATGCAAATTCTTAAAGAAGAAAACAGAGAGAGAGAGACTGGTCAGGCTAGAAAACTGTGGGGCAAGTTGTTGATGCCATCAGCATTAAGTGAGCAGTGGAAGATGAAAACTCAGAGACACTGAGGACCTGTTCAGTAGGTGTTCCTGAAACAGCACCAGGAAGTGTCTGTGATCCTGGGTATTTTTTTCTCCATGACTTTCACAGGCAGATAAATTTAATCATAATCATATTAAATTTAGTTAGAGTCTTATTCTACCTATGGATATGGGCTTCATAGTTGGTGGCCAAGGCAAATATGTCAGAAAAGATTTCTAGCAGAGTGGTGTTTATGTTATTGTCTTTTTAACTCTTCCATTCCACAGATCCCTATGGTGAAATTCTCCATTGCTGCCCCTCTTGTTTGCTAGTTAATTTTACAGGTAAGAAACCCCCAAGACTTTGTTAAGTGGTTTACTTTGTAAGTTATGATAACTAAAGATAAAAAGGCAATCTATTTCAAGGAAATGAATATTTGACACCACTGTTACCTGTTAATCTACATGAATTTGTTGTTGTTGCAATTATTATTAATGATCCCACTGTTGTTATTGTTATGGTACCCTACTTCCAACATATCTCTAAATTGAAAGAAAAAGCTAAAAGGCAGAAAAAGGTAAGGATGAGCACTTCCAATTATGTTCCAATGACAGATAACAAAAAGGAAGATGTTTTTTAGGGGCAAAATAAGTTGTGTATTCTGAAGTAATATAATAACATTTAAAGTTTTCAAAGTTTTACCATGATTTATTCAAGTTAGAAGAGCTTTAAATCCCAGTCTGTATTCAACTCATGCCACCATAAACTGGGAACAACTCCATCAAACTTAATGAAAATGCGCAGCTATAAAATGCCCTGTGATTGAGGCATTTCAGTCAGAACCCAAAAATCAAGTAATCTCTATTTCAACAGAGATAAGATTGGAGGAGAAAATTATCATATTATACCATCAGTACTTCCTTCTGTTGCAGCTGTCAGTCTGATGTCTGTGTTTAACAAACTCCAGACAGAGATTTTATACACTGGAATTATTACTTTTCCCTGCTAAACATATTATATTCATAGATTTTGTTTTCTTTTCTGTCAACTCTAGTTATTTTGGTAAACTATCATCTTGAGAATTATGAATTATTTGTAGCCTTATTTTTTAATATTAAGCTTAAAATTGACCTTATATTGTATTGAAGAATATTCTATTGAGAATATGTATCCACTTGCTGTTTTCTCCATCTGAAGAACCTAAAATATCTTTTCATTTTCTTTGATAAGCAGTAGAGTATGTGTGGCTAGTGCAGAGGTGGAAGGATAACTCCCAGCATCCTCTGTCAGTTCATCTGCTCTTCATGCAAGCTGAATGAATTAGAGTCTAAAGGCAAAAGAAATGAGTGTGATCAGTCATGGACTAGCTCTCAGTGTGGCTAACTTCCACCAACCCCAGAAGAAAATATACTTTACAGTATCTGTTACTTGTTGAGACAGATGTCTATTTATGCTTCTGGCAAAGTTCTGACAATCCTGAAATGAGTGTAAGTGCAACAACTTTAGGGCCCTTTCACTTAAACAAAATTGCTGTACTTTATGCAGGTGAGATCCATTCTCTTTGAGCACCTATCTGCCTTTAGTATTCACAGGAAACCAGATTAATTGCCTTTTGATATCTAATAAATTGGATGATTTTATACCACCTAGTGAATTATAGTAGTTTTGCTCCTGATTGTTGAATAAGTAAGTGTTCTCCTCACAGTTAAGATATACTGGCAATACCAAATTGAAGTTAAAATAAAGGCAATAAGATTTATGAGTAAATTGTCCACAAAAATCTATGTTGAAAGCAGAAACATAATTTGAGATTTCCAGAGTATTTACGTGTGTATAACAGATACAGCCTTAACATAATTTCTATGGTTGCTTCTTGAATATAGGAAAAAAAACTCTGACTGTCTGAGGGACTATGTCCCGTCACACTATGCATGTGATTCTAATGAACTAACCATGTATGTCCACTAGATTTTCACTATGTACTAAAACCGTCTGCTTAAGTATTCAGTTTCCATTTTCTGTCAAGGCTGAAGCCAATTTAAAGGATAATGTTGATAAGACCTCAGACAGGATGAGAACAACAGTGAGTCATCACAGACTAGTTTAATGTAAAGATTGTCAAGAAATGCCACCTTTTCAAAATGAACAGAAATAAAGAGACTGTTAACCAGTGCATGCAGAATAGGAGATTTAAATCTTTTTCTTTTAAAAGGGTAAATATATCTGCTGAATGCATAAAGGACTAATGAAAATTTATAAAGTGGTTAAACAAGACAAGGACACAGGACTGAATGAGTAAAATAATAGGCTGGTTAAAAAACAGGAAAAAAAAAGACCCATAATAAATACAGCATAGTACAAACAGAAACTAAGATGAAAAAGACTTTGAACCCCATTCCCTCTACTTTTCGTACTTTTTCTTTTTTTTTTTTTTTTAATTAATTTGTTAATTTATCAGGATAAATTGTTAAATCACTTGTTGGAATAATTTTGAAGTAGTCTGATCTGGAAAAGGAGGGCGACTCTAAAATGAAAAAGTCTTATTATTGACATAACAGCAAAACAAAGTAGGCAAGAGACAATTTTTGATTAAATTATTCTCAGGAAGGCAATAATTGTGTTACAGATTTGTGATTTGAAAAAGTTCTATATTTACTTATTTAACTAGTTAAAATGGGAAAATGGGAAGCTGCATTTTAGGATTTGCATTACCTAATAAAATAGCTGGTTCCTTAGATAAGTATTGGCAGAAGACTATATTTTATATTAGCACAACTGCAACAAACGTGAAAAACATATCCAATGCTACATATTTACATTGAAATATATAAACAGTGCTGCAAACACAGCAATGTTGAAGAACAAAACAAAAGAAAGAATAAGAATTGTGCATTGATGTATAAATAGTCTGGAAATCTAAATTAATATGATAGCATTGGTAGGAGATCTTTATCTGAGCATAACCCACACTGGGCTTTCTGGGTGAGTAAATTCCAGGAAGATGGAAGATTTCAACTGCAAAACTTTTAAGAAAGATATACTGAAAGCTCACAGTCTTGACCTTTAAGACTAGAGTGTCTAGAGTCTAGATCTTTAAGGCTAGACCCTGTAGCTGGAAGTAGAACTGTGGCAGGTTCAAACTGGAAATAATAGCTGTGTGCATAACTAAACCACTGGAAACATTTATTGAGAGATGTGGTACATTATCACAGGAAATCATTAAATTATCATGGGCTAGGCTTTTAAGAGTATGTTGCATTTCAATCACAAGTTGCTATATTCACTGGGAGAAAAGTTATTAATTTATCCTTTTATGACAGAAAATCAGTTTTGACTATTATAATGGGCCTGCTGGCTTTAAAATCTATGATCCAGATGAAAATGCAGTCACAGAAACTCTATACAAAATGAATAGATTTTAAAATTATACAGAATTTGGATCAGACATCTCAAAACAGATATTTTCATGCATTTTTATCTATAGAGATTATTTATGTAGTACATTTATTACATTTCACCTTTTTGTAGTAAAAGGTTGGAGACATTAAGGAAATCATCATCTGATCAACTCACTCTGCACTGCTGATTTTGGTATATCATTATAAGTTTACAGAATAAACAGAAGATTTTTCTTGCAATTGACTACATCATGAATTTACTAAACTATTAAGAAGCATTATGTGACAAGTGTTCTCCATAAACTAACAATGAATTAAAAAACTATTGTGTTCTTAGTCCTTGTTTGCAAATTATTCCATGCTAAAATTCAAAAAAGCATTTTTGAACACTTATGATAGCTTTTGTGAGAATTAACTTCCATAAATGAGTGTTCATGCAGGTTTTTCATAATGTTTTTTTATCTAAGAATTAACGGCCATCCAAATTTTATATAAATTTTGTTCAGGTAGTTATTTTTAAAACGGATATATTTAAAACAGTGTAGCCCTAAACATGCAAACATGTGTCATGAGTAGTGTTGTTCTGGCTGACTTTATGGGTGCTGGTCTCAGCTAGTCATGGGGCTTCTTTCACTGTTGTCTGCTGCGAACTCTAGTTCAGCATACAAGTTACCACTCAGTAAGATTGATGGATGAGCATAAAAACCGGTATTTTCAAGGATATGAGATGCAGTGAGTCACTTTCTTGTAAGGCAGAATCCATGAGTTTCTTGCTGGAATTAAAGGCCTTTTATTTCCAATTACGGTGGAAAAGGAGAAAATTGTGTCTGGTGTCTACTCATTAGGGTGGGTCTTGCCCTAAAAGGTAAGTTCAAACCCCTTCCAAGAGAGGATCAGTGTGATCCTTGGCCTGCCTGGCACTTCTCTTTTGCTTCTGTCGAGGTCCTTAGTTCCTTAAGGCTTTGCTGTGGAATGAGCCCCTGATCATCCCAGGAGTGCTGGGACTTGATAGGATGAGTGGCAATGGGTACAGACTGAAACAGAAAGTTCATGAGGAAGAAATTCTTTACTGTGAGGGTGCCTGAGCATTGGAGTAGGTTACCCAGAGAGGTTGTGGAGATATGCAAGAGCTGTCTGGACACAGTCCCAAGTAATGTACTGTAGGTGACTCTGCTTGAGCCAGGGCACTGGACTAGATGAACTTTGGGGGTCCCTTCCAGACTCAGCCATTCTGTGATTTTGTGATTGCCAGATATTCACAAAGTAGGTGCTAAGCTACTTTTACTTACAGCCTAATGTTTAAGGTACACCCTGAAAAACCCTTGAAAAAGGTGAAACTTTAGTGTCAGACTGACACTGGGGAGAGAAACTGCTTCATGAGCAGTTCATATGAGTAGAGGTTCCTGGGGAGACTGACTCATCTTGAGCAAAATAGAATTTTTTAAACCTTAGCCTTTAGTTAGTTTTAATCTTTTCCTACATAATAAAAAAAAATGAAAAGACACTGGGGATTTTACTGTAAATCCTACAGAAGATACACAAATTCTGCTGTCCTACGAACTGCTGGTTTAATTCAGACCATTGGGCATTTTGTACAGCTTGCTAGGTGCAACTTCTTTGTGTTGTTAATGGTCACAGAGCTATTCTTATTATTAAAATCTCTGTATGTGAATGAGACAGCAATAGTTGTTGACAAATTCCTAAATTGCTCAAAAGAAAAATACTGCAGATACTGGAAAAGATGAAAACCACAGAGAAAGCATTTGAAAAACAGATGTGCTTGTAAGCTAAGTTTTAAAATATATAATGAAAGTAGCAATAGCTGTCTAATTAGAATATAGTCACATGCATTTACTCAGGTTTCATAACTGCCCATTCTGTTGCTCATCCCTGTAGATGATTGGTTGAGTAAGGTTAAAAGAACCAAAATCCAGGATCTACATATTTTACCTGCTCATACTGCAGGTAACTGCAGCATCTATACTGAATGCCAACCACCACTGCAAACCAGAAGCACAGCTGAGGTTTGTGTTTGTCCTGCATTCACTGGTACAGCTTAATATGGAAATACTGATAACCTGTGGGGTGAAAACCTATCAGACCACCTGGTGTTACCTCCAGGTGAATCATGTGTACAACCCTGTCCTTTGCCTTTTTCCCATGTATCTGAGCAAGAATTAGTTACTCCTGTTCATCAGCTAACAGGAGGATTTGCAAAGGGAATATCACCCTGCCCAGATACTCTGCTCAGTATTGATGTTGTGAAATCAAACTTAATTCAAGCCTCTCTCTGAAAGTGTATTCTTTAGGGTAGTCACTGTGTTTGTGCCAGCTGCTGAAACAGGACCAAATAACAGTTCAGGTCTTTAAGACTTATAAATATTTGTCAAAGTACCACATTCCTCATGGCTCCATTAGGCACTCAGTAATCTCTACAGGCAGGAAACATGAGAACCCAGACATCATAACACAAGACAGTGCCTGTTACTCAGACCTCCAGCAAATGCTGATGGGATCCTGTGGCAGATGTCCCTCTCAGCCCTGCTGGGCATGGGAACTCTTGTGATTCCACTGTAGCACAAATTTGCCTTCCATTAGGAGTGCTTTGACAACTAGTCACTATGACATTGTACACTAGATGCCAGCTGGAGCTGGAGAGACATTGCTGTGTGATTTTGTGAGGCAGCTATACCAATGCAAGAATGTCAGGCACAAATGAATAACTTCTGTTCTCAGAGACTTAGTCTCTACAGGAATATGTGTTTCAAAACTAATCATAATTTCTATTCCAAAGTTGTTGTGTTAGAGGCAAATTGAGAAATGACATAAAGGCTGACTGTTGGATTTCACTCTGCTGAACTGAGAAAAAACATCATTATTTGGATGGTGGTAATAGCAACGGTATGAAAAATTAAGTCCAAATAGACAGTGGGGGGAAGCTTAGGCACATTTTATTATAGCTTTTGGGTATTTCTGCTTGTCATTATTTGCCCATGTATGGAGATGGAAAAAGACTACATGGATAGAATTTATCAACAACTGACTTGGAAAAGAGATTGAAAATATTTCACACTTTTAAGTCCAGCAAAATATAAAGATGCATTACATTCACTGGTGCTATATTTCACTACAATTCTTATCTGTATAACTTTTCAGTATCCTAGTGATCTAGTATTTCAGATAAAATGCTTCGTTACCCAGAAATAAACTGGTTATGCATATAAGCGGGAAGGTGTGTGTTCCTTTGTATTTGTAAACATATGTATTCAATAACACATGCATTTGTACTTCTGCTCTTTGATGGATACCTGCCATTGATTGAATTATACCATTTGCAGCTATGGTTATTGAAAAATAAAATAAATGCTTTTCTTGTAAAGGAGAAAGAACTATAAAAGTTGTGGACAAAATATTTCTTAATATAAATATGAAGTGATATTTTTGTTTCCAAGGTAGAAAAATATATAGTACTTAATCATATCCTGATATTTAGCACATGGTTTGTATGTTATACAGATTAAACACTACAAATGCTCAGAATTACGTATTTTGTTAATGGGTTTGCATGGTGATTTGTTTCAATATTCAAATCAATTACAGACAAAGATTTCCTTAGAGAGTGTGTAACTCTATACCTCTTTGTGTGTCTGTGTTTTGGACTGTGTGTGCTTGATTTTAATTGATTTTCATTACAGAAGGCTGAATTTTCCTTGTATGTTATTTATTTGCTTGATTTGGTAGACAAGATGACAGATCATGCCTCCCTACTTGGGCACATCTTTTTTGTTCCTGTAATTAGGTACTATGAGTTGTATCAATGTCTACAAAGGTACTGTGGGTATCTCTATATATGTATATGTACCCTAAATCTACTATATATGTACTCTATATCTACTATATATGTACTCTATATCTACTATCAATAATAATAGTAATAATTTTGTGGCCTGTTCTTCAGAGGACTAAAATATCCTATCCATACTATACATCTATATTTAATGTAAAGTAAGAGGTACAAGATAAATAAAAGGATGAAATATTCAAACTGGGGGAGAATCCTTTACAAAGAAAATTATCTAGATAGAAAAATCAGTTGGAAATTGAAGTAATGATGCCAGTCTCTCTGATGTCAGCATAAACAGTGTCTGTTTCAGACCTGAGCATGTTCAAAAGACAATCCAGAACTTCCCTGAGAAAGTAGGTTTGTGGTGAAGGCAGTAAATAGAACATACTTATTATAGGCAAAAGGAAGCAGATATAATGTCAGCAGCTCATTGCTGCTATTCATTTTTCTTTACTCAGGAAATATGAGGAAAAAGCAGTTTGCAGGTGTGAGTATACATCACAGTTCAGAGATTTCTACTGAAATTGTCAAAATTCAATGAAATCTAAAGATTTAGGAACAAATTGAAATAAGCCAAATCACTTTTAACTGATTTGAATCTGAATGATCCTACTTAGTTACAGTTTCTTGGCTGATATCACCCCAGAAGCATCTCTGGTACTGGATTTTTTTTTTTATTTTTTTTTTTTTTTTGCAAGGGCAGAAAGTGCTGAGCTGAAAAACTTTAATATATTAATGAGTAATACGGAAGGTGGCTGTGCAGAAAGGCTCAGCACTTGCCATCCCATAGTGAAGACAGAAATAATTCAGTTACGTTCTTCTGCCCTGATGACCATGTCTGTGATGAATGTAGAAACAATATAAATTCAGCAGTCCTGGGTCTCAGGAAGAAGACTGTTAATTACTCTAGCAATTAGGCAAGAGACACACCACAGTAAACACTGTTGCTATCTAATTTGGATGAAGTTGCAGTTCTCTGCTCAGCCTTGTCAATTTTGGCAAAGAACAGGCTCTTCATCAGGGAGAGGCTGTGTTTAGCTGAGCTCTACAGTTGTAAAATGCCTATAAAAGGAAAAATGTTTTACATTTCTCGGAGCATGTGTATGCAGAGTAACTGGCTGATGAAGGAAACTGCCACGGTATTCTAGAAGGGATCAAAAAGAGGTGGGAAATGCGTTGCTTTCTTACTGCTGTCATCTGAAGCAAGATATTTCACTTCAAGACTCCATCGTGATATCAGAGTTATGGTGATTCATCTTATTTTGCAGGGCAACCTCCTTCCAGGCTGCTAGGCCTCTTGAAGAGACCACAGCAGCAGAGAAGTTGCTTGTTGAAAGGCACTGATAAATTTTTATTCATCTGAAGTCTTGTTATGTGTAAATACTATGTTTAGGATACTGTACTAGTATTCTAAATAGAGTAGAAAAATCTTCCCCCAGTGTGAATTTAGGGGCTGTATCATGAAATGAGATGACATTAAGTGTAGGACAAATATTTAGATCAGTCAACCTTACTGTTGGGCTTCCTAATACCTAATTAGGGACCCTGAGAGAAATTAATAAAATTGCCCATAAAGAGCCATTGAGGTCAAATAAAGGAAAGACCTGTACTGCAGCCTACAGTCTTGTTGGACATACTTCAAATGGGTAAGCACTAAGGAATATTTCAAGTGAAATAAAACATGGAGGAGAGTTGTATTGCATATGTGCCCCAAAAAAGGCATACTTCCATAAAATTCCTGTTATGTCCTATTGACTTTAGCTTCCATGGTTCATCTTAGGTATGTAGCTTGAAGAGAAAAACATACTAGTCTGGACACGTTCAACTGCTTTCCAGAGGCGAGGACTGCACAAACACCTTTTTGCCTTACAAGATGCTCAGCTGGCAACAGTGTGGCTTGTCAGAGTGGGACCAGATTGACTTCACTGCCTGTTTGCTCTTCGAGGAGGCTCTTCACTTCCAGGAAAAGGAGAGCGACTGATTGTTTAACCAATCATCAGTTATTCTGAAAAGGAATCTATACAGTTGTACACTGAACATAGTAGTAACCTGCAAAACCATAATTTATCATGCAGAAGGGCTGTCTCTAATGTGTAGCTTTTTTTTTTTCCACAAATCATTCCTTTCTGACTATAATGGTGTTTATTTATGAAGATATCTCTAGTGTTGTCCAGAAATAGCCCATATATGTGGAACTTCAGGACTTGCTATGACAAAACAAAGTTCTTTTGGTAAAGCTTATAAGGACAATTGAGGGTATGTGTTTATTCTCAGACAAAATGCCATTACTGTATGTGCCTGCTTTTGCAGAAATTAGTTGAACAAAATCATACATTCTGACTCTGCTCTCGGATTATGAAGTTACTAATCTGATTGCTGGCAGGACTCTCAAGGGCTGGTGTATACATTAAAAAAAAATCAAATCCAACATAATGACAAGCTGAATCTGCTTTCTCTTAGCTGCAATAATAATGCTTTTTATGGATGGATGGAGTGCTGGATAAATAGAGGGTAAGTTATTTGCTCAGTCATACAAGATGCAAACAAGCCAGGCAACTTGGTCACTGTGACCTTTCCAAATCCACTCCTATTTTCTCCTTCCTTCCTTCCTGCCTGCCTGCCTGCTCTCTCTTTCTCCTTTTTCTCTTTTCCTGTCTTTCTCTCTTTTTTTTGAGGGGAGTAGGAGGACTGAATTATTAACAGCATACTAATACAATCTATTTGGCTTGTCTGAACATCTTCCTAATCATTAAATGAATCACTTGTCAAAAAAACTACATTTGACAGCCTGCCAATGAGTTAAGTGGCCAGTAATCAATTGATATCTAGCAAGCAGCAGTATTACTAATTAGTAATGATTTAAAATATACGTCCTACCATAACTGTTTATAGACTGGTTTTCCTTGTAATAGCGATTCATCCTAATCTACTGGAAAGTTTTTGGTTGGTTGGTTGGGTTTTAACAACAAAATGAAGAGCACCCTAAGCAGGGAGTGTCTGACTTTTGCCATTTCCAAATCAGAAGATCTGGAATTTCTCAAAGATTTAAAAAAATTAAAACCCCAGTAATTTACATTATTATGTCCGTATGTAGTTTGGGATTGGTGGAGACAGGGGAGTAATTGTTTTTAATCTTGGAAGAATCTAATAAAATACATTTTGCTTTTCTCATTGTTTTTTATGATTACAGTGAGCAGTAACTGGGATTTAGTATGCAACTTTTCCTAAATCTTCTGTCCAATAGAACTTCCCAAGAGATCCTGTCTATTTTTCCTTGTGGGGAAGGTAGAACAAAGTTTCATTTCTTCTTTAATCTCTATTAAATGATTTCTTACACATTCCATGTAAATATAAGAAAAATTATATTGTACATGATGAAAATCCCAGTCTTACAGTGGCAAATGGCAGGACTTCAGTTTATTTTAATGGATGACTTTTAATGGATGCCAGGCTCTTAATTAATTCTTAAAATTTAAAAAATCGTCCAAATCCCTTGTCAGCAGAAGGATATGTAGCTGAGTCTGCTCTGCAATATCTGTAGTCTTTCCTTCTACCAACAGTGAAAGAAGAGGTTTTCTGGTTTCAACTGTAACAGTTACTTTGCTTTCTAGAAGCCGTTACAGTGCTGTGCTTTGGCTTCAGTCTGAGAACAATTGTGATAACACACTGATGTTTTAGTTGTTGCTCAGTAGCACTGAGCATTGTTTCCTGTTATGATTACTATTATTATTGATATTCTTCCTATTATCATTATATTTTACTTTATTTTAGTTATTAAATTGTTCTTGTCTCAATCTGTGGGGTTTACATTCTTTTGATTCGCCTCCCCATTCTGCTGGGAGGGGGCAAAGGGGAAGAGTGAATGACTCCATGGTGCCGAGTTATCAGATCTGTCTAAACCATGACAAAGGGCTATATATCTTTACCCAAATGCACCATACATATTCACTCTCAGATTATGGAAGAGTTAAGGACAAAAGCAGAAGCAAAAAGCATCAGTTTTTAATAATATTGTGCTAATCTTTGTCTCTGCCTCTTACCTTCTTTCCCCAGAGAGAACAGCAATGGCACACACTGCTGTTGTGATTTATAACCAGATGTTTCACCCTGTGTTATCTTGTTAGCTAGCCAAAAAGAAGGGAGATTTATGCCTCAAGGCAGTCCGTGTCAGAGCAACAGTGTGCATCTTCCTCCTAGGAGTACCACTGGCAGAGTTAGGGAGTTGAGAGGACTGAGTACAGGATCTGGTCCTTGCAGACATGAGCCATTGCAGGGCAGGGTGAAAATGTTGGTATGGCACTCCTCCCCTTGGAAGATGATTTTAAAATGAGGTGATGCAACATAAGCACGGATTAGTTGTGAAACACCTATGCCTGCTCCCATCTTCTGCAGCCTCGTTGCTGACCCAGACCTGCTGATTTGTCTTCCCAAGGCCTTCCTTAACACCACGGGGTTGATGGGACATCACCAGATGGCATAAAACTTAGGTTGCTGTACCTGGGCCTGATCTACATCCAGACTCACTGTTCCCCATCCAGCTCGTTGTTGGTCACGTTGCCCAAGGCTGTATCAGATGCACTACATAGTTGTGTTCTCCCAAAAAAACCTCATAAAATGAGAGTCAGAGTCCTAGGAAAGAGAGTCACTGCATTCTGTACAGGGAGGGACCCTATCTAGGGCCAGAGAGGCAGCCAAAGAGCTGGGTTCTTGCCACTGCTGAGTGGATGGTATTTAGATGATGGTGGGCACCACCAAAGTAGCAAAGAAAACCAATCCCAGTCCTTCCTGCCTACCCTTCTTCAGTGTCAGGGTCCAGCTGGGTGGCACAGGGCATATTAAACACCCAAGTATAACTCACCTGTACCTTTAAGGTCCAACAGTTTTGACTGTTCTCCAGTGATATACAGTGGCGTATGAAATGCTGGTGTGCTGGAAGTATGATGAAAGAAACAGCATAGTCCTTAGGAGAAAGGCTGTCAGGTGTTATTGTGGTGAAGCATCTCTCATGTGGCTGTTTTCCTTCTGTCTTCCTTCCTCCTACCGTTGCCCTCTCAGCATGTCTAACATTTGCAAGTTTGAGTTGAGCTGCTGGTTAATGGCTTTCAGACCCTCCCTCAGAAGCAGAACATAAACAGCTGGAAAAATGGGAATTGCAGAATTGAGTAGGTAGCCATAGCAAAAGAATGCTAGAGAGAGACATACCATGGACAGAAATACCTCTGGGATTCAGTAAGAAAACAGTTAAACATTTAGTTTTGCTCTAGATTTAAAAAATATTTTTATATTTTTTTAATATTTTTATTGCAAGGCCAAGTCAGACATGACAATGCACTCTCTGAGCCCTTCCCAATAACCAATGGTGTGAAACAAGGTTGCGGTCTTCCACCAACTTTATTCACAATCTTCTTTAGCATGATGCTCTAAAGAGCTACGATAGACCTCAACAAAGAAAACAGCATTTATATTTGATATCGTACCGATGGTAGCCTACTCAATCTAAGGCGACTGAAGGCCCACACTAAGACCCTAAATCATCTTGTCCGTGAACTGCTTTTTGCTGATGATGCCGCCCTTGCTGCCCACACAGAAGCATATCTGCAGCATTTAACATCTTGCTTTGCAGAGGCAGCTGAGGTTTTTGGGCTGGAAGTCAGCTTGAAGAAGACAGTAGTCCTCTACCAACCTGCACCGCAAGATTATTATCATCCCCACATTACCATTGGAAAGTCAGAGCTTAAGTCAGTTCAGCAGTTCAGCTATCTGGGAAGCGTTATTTCCTCAGATGCCACAATTGACAAAGAGATAGACAACAGAATAGCAAAAGAATATAGAGCCCTTGGAAAACTCCATAAAAGAGTCTGGTGCAATAAACACCTGAAGAAAAGTACAAAGATCAGTGTCTATAGAGCCATTGTACTGCCTACTCTTTTATATGGGTCTGAATTGTGGGTCATTTACCACCATCGCCTGTGACTCCTCAAACGCTTTCATCAGTGCTGCCTCCGTACAATTCTAAACATCCATTGGACTGACTGTATGTCTAATGTCACTGTCCTCGAACAGGCAGGGGTCACCAGCATCGAGGCCATATTGCTGAAATTGCAGCTGCGCTGGGCAGGGCACATCTCTAGGATGAAGGATCACCGCCTCCCCAAGATCGTGTTTTACAGTGAACTTGCCACTGGTAGCCACAAGAGAGGTGCCCCAAAGAAGAGATACAAGGACTCCCTGCAACAATACCTTAGCCTTGGCCATATTGACTACCATCAGTGGTCCACCTTGGCCTCCAATCGGGAAACTTGGAGGCACACCATACATAATGCCGGTGACTCCTTTGAGAACTCATGCAGAACTAGTCTTGAGGAGAAAAGACAACGTAGAAAGAATTGCGCCCCGCCTATACCACCCAAGGAGACCTTCTGCTGTGCTTTTTGTAGCTGGATTTGCCTATCTCGCATTGGCCTTCTTAGTCATCAGCACGCTTGTAGTAAGCGTGGGTAAAGACCTTCCCAAATCTTCGTTTGCAAAGTCAAGCCATGATGATGAGATTTAAAAAATATTTTTCTCTTAATTTCAAACAACTCATTGCTCTCTGTTTGTTTATTTCTATTTTTATTCTAAGGTAGGCTAGGATGACTTCACACAGAATACAATCCTTGCTGAATGTAAGTGTGCAAGGCTGTATTCTTACCAGTTATACACAGACCTTAAGGAGTCTGAATTACTTGGTCTCTTAAATGGAGAGATCACAGGAGCTGCTGTTTCTGTGTTCCCAAATAAGGACGATTAGTATAGCTCTGTGCTTAGCCATCTTACCTCTTTTCTTACAGGCTCAGATAAACCAGTTTTGAAGTAAGACCTGAACTGCCAGAGTTTTCATCCTGATATGTTAAAGTAAATGGGCACTGACTTTCCATTTCTTGAATAGTCATTCTGTAAATGAGCTGCTGAACTGTCCTTGCTGATGCTTCAGGGTACAACCCATTACAGCTGCTTTAAGATAAACTATCCTTGTTCATGGCTTACAGTTTGGATCTGGGAATCTATCTTCAGAGCTCCATATATGGCCTGAAAACTTCTCATGTCAGAATTACTCCAGTTTGGGGGAAGGGGCTGAGGAGGGGAGGAATTTTAATGATGTGCATAGTGGGAGCTGGATTTGTAAGATTTTTCTGGTATAATCTGTCTTGTTTACTCAGATTCTAGAGTTACCCTGTTAAAGCAGGGTCTGACCATTTGTCTGTCTGTTCACAGTCAGCAGCCACTGGGTCATGATAATGTGAGACAGTAATAGAGACCAGTCCTACTCCTTTTTCTTGCTCGGTTTGGTTTTGATTCTGTTGTTTTTTTCTTTTTTTAATTTCTGTCATAATTAGATCTACCCTGTTAACCCTCATTCTAGTATCAAATAGTTGAAGAAATCACAGTTTTGAAAGATTTGTGTCAGCTGTTCATCTTTCACAGGTAGCTCTGTGGTCAAATATGTTTAGTTTTCTTCACTTTCAGTGAACCATGTTATATTCATTATTCCCACTTTCTGCCTTTAAAAAACGCATTTTCATCCTCTGTTTCCAAACTCTTGCATACAATTTAGCAAAACAATCTGACTGTTTAAACTGTAAAGTTTTCACAACTTATGTTCTAGCATCTGCTGTGGGAAACAATGACCAAAATAAAGTACCCTGCTATCAGAAAAGTTTAGGCCTGTTTAACATTCAAATCAGCTGGTACCTGTTGAAATACAAATATATGAGTTTTTTTCTGACACTTGCTTAGAATTTTAATTGACCACATAAACCAAGACATGCCTGAAATAATTTCTGATATTTTTGCCTTATCAAAATATCTTGACAGAGAAGTTCATGACAAACGAACTGTTTCTTTTTCTTGGGAAAAGAAAAACTCACACAATAGCATGATTGGTCTGATGGCAGTCATGCACCCTAAGATGTGCAGGATCTGTGCATTAGCAAACAATTTTTATAGCACAATAATATTTGGGGTATAACAAAGTTGTGAAGTCTGACATAGAGAAAAAGTAGCTACAAAGATAACTGTGTTGCTGGAATCACACCTCAAAAGAGTCAAGGAAGACTACATTTAAATCTTATTGAACGACCTTTCAAGAACAAGGTGTGAGGTACATGCATTGTGATGGTCACACAATCTCATTTTTTAACACCTTTCTTGCAGTTTAAGGGCAACTTATGTTACATGAAACCAGAGATATTTCAATATCCTTGACATCTGGGTTGTCACTTGCATGGAAGGTAGATGTGCCTTTCCTGGAAGAGATTCTTATAAAATCTCCTCATGCTATCATTCACCTGTTTTTTCTGCTCAGAGTAGGAAAGAAAAGAACAGGTACTGAAATCCCTATCCTTTCCTACCTTATATATATCCACTTATCCATAGAAATATCCATGCCTCTGTGCTACATCTGAATCAATGAGCAGTATACTTGGTCCTATGTCTCTCTTCCTGCTCTATGCATAATTCCTTTCCTTAACAGAGCTTTTGCTGATCTTGCTTGTTTTAGTACCTATGCAATGAAGTCAGTCACAATAACTAATTAATATCGCAGTTCTGACCTGAAAGACTCCCTCATGTTTTTCACGCTTTCTTCCTGTAAACTGATTTCTTCTCAGTATCAGCCTCAGCAACAACTTTTCAGAAGTATTCTTAGCTGACTGGTCTATTTTTGTGTTAGGTTATACATTCTCTGCATCTGTGATAGGTTTTAGTACTTTGGAAAATCACTGTGCTTTATAATACTGCACGAATGTTGGTACTAACACGGAATCCCATCTTGCTATGTAAGAAGTAACTGACTCATTTTTGCGCTTGTTTGCACAGGCTACCCACAACCTGACTGCCACCACAGTAACCTTAATTCTTCCAGTTCCACATCCAGGAATGACAGAAAAGAGAAAGATTCCTGGCAGTGGACTGCCATATACCCTTATTGCGTTATCTTGTGCATGTACTAAATCTCTTTGTTCTAGCTCCATTACTAGTATGTAAAATACACTCCTGCTGTCTTTGACCTTATGTCCTCATTAACTCATGCTCAACAGTGTAACCAGCTTCAACCATTGCTCTGTTATTTGTGTCTGCTTTCCTACAACAGAGCTCCACTGATATTCTGCTAAGTGGTAGTTCCTGCCTATTTTCTGAGCACACCTTTAACTTTTGAGATTTCCTTGAAGGTTTTCAGAGGGCACGAGGGAACCCTCTGTTGTTGATAACAATAACATGGCTGTTCTCTCATTGTCACCCTACCAAGCACTTTAATCTTCTCTTACAGTTCTTTACCCATACATTCCATGGACACAATGAAAGTTTTACCACTCCAAGGAACTTCTCACTTTTGTCACCACACTGAGCACAACTTTTGATTTTGGGAAAAATTCCAATTCAGATGCCTATGTGTAAGTATCTATAGCAGAGATGACCACATATGGTATACGTTCCTCAGCTACTATAGCAGATGGAGGATGTGACAAACAGTCTACTGAGCTGAGAAAACTTTTCATCTGGAGTAGAGAGCTGCACTTGGTCACCTGTATATTTCCCCAGGTTCTCTCGACTTCATTGATAGAACAGTAGGAATGAGTAGTCTTGCAGTCTGAATAGGCAACCAAATGTATTTTGATGGGAGTGGAGAAATCACTGTTTATCGTATGCAGATTTGACAAATCTAGAGACAAGCTGGACACATTATTTCACCTGCTGATGTTCTAGGCTAATTGTGGATTAGCTGACAGCACATGGAACTGCTGTTGCGATATGCTGGACTAGCTTCTGAGCACCAACAATACTGATTTTATTGGTGGGGTCTAAAGTTCTGGGACACGTATTAAACAAGGAAGTGATTTGGCATTTACTGAGGACCTGAACAGCAACTTCAGTTGTGTATAGCTGTATGAGAACTATGGAGCCTCTGTTGATATTTTGATTTTCCTCACTTGAAAAACTTGCATTACACTTCTCATAGAGACTGTCTTTTCAAACAGACAGGCCTGACAGACATTGTTGACGTAGGGTTGCAATAATCTGGCTGACTCATAGTTAACAGATTTGCTAAACAGCATTTGGTTTTTTGTGTTAAATGCCTATATCCTGTAATGTGGAAAGAGACCACATTGCCATTCAATTTATTAATATCACCAAAAAAGCCCAAAACACTGGGAGAAATCTATCTCTCAGTAGTACTTGCTTTAGATTGGCTGAAAATTACCTCCTTTAGGACTACTGTAGAACTGAAGACATTGTGCTGGCCCCTGTAAAGGACAGAATATGATTTATTTAGGGATTGACTAGATTAGGAAAATAAGACATACTTAAAAACTTTTTGCTAATGTTTGTTGCTCCCTTTTTTTTCTTTAAATATTGCTAATGCCAGTGTTAGACAAAGATTGTATTAATGATATTTAGGTAGTATTTAATTTCCTCAGTTTGGACAGGGCTTTAGAGAAAAAAAATAATAAAAATTAAGAAACCTTTAACATACCTTTCAGAATTTCTGAAGCTTTGCTTGTTACGTATTTCTGTGCTTTGTGGCTGTCTAACACTATTACCACTGAAAAATAACCTGTTTGGAAGCCTTGGGATACATGTGATCAATGCAGGGGAAAGAGAGACCTCCAGCTTCACCTTTCTTTCTGCCAAGGTGCATGCAGTGCTTTACGAATGTTGTTGTGGATGCCCCATCCCAGGAAATGTTCAAGGCTAGGCTGGAAGGGGCTTTGAGCAACCTGGTCTAGTGGAAGGTGTCCCTGCCTATAGGAAGGGGGTTGGAGCTAGTGGAGCTTTAAGATCCTTTCCAAACCACACACCATTTTATGATTCTATGATCCTGTGCAGTCGTCTGTGCTCATGAAACTTGCAGGAACTGTGAGACCTTCCCCCCAGTATCAGATTTGGCTGAAGCAGAAAGTGTAGGCACACACACATACTAAAGTGGGATGATTGCCTAAGACTTATTTCTTCTGTAAAGCAGCCTAAGTAAAATCATTTAGTTTAAAAAAGACCTTTAAGATCGAGTCCAACCATTAACCTATCAGTGCCATGTCCACCACTAAACCATTAACCTAAACACCACATATTATTTTGTATAAGTAAATAACTTCCCCTCTAAGTAGGCACCCCAAATACTGCTTTTGTAATGAATGGTACAACACGCAAACAAAAGCTGTGTCTAAGGTAAGAAATGGCTGACAGGATCTGCTTCTAATGACTCAGTGTTTTATCTTTGACAGTTATGTATTGCTACAAGCAATAGTAAGAAACAGCAGATGTGATACACAGAACCAACACCCAGTGACTGTCAGTCATACTGCAGCCCATGAAGTAGGGGAACATAAAGAAGAAAAATGGACTTTTCACATTTCTAGAAGTCTGGGTGAGTGAGCAGACAGCAACAAATAGAGCAGCTAAATTGGAATGTCTAGGCACTTGCTTTATTTGTTCCAGATACGCATCTGGGTGTGCTTTTCTGATGAGGTGTTTCAGATTTTGTTCACATTTCCATCTCCTTTGCCCCCAAGGGACATATTGTTCTCAAGTCAAACAAAGTAAAAAATGGTCAGTACAATTGCTCTTTTCCAAAATGGGTACAAAAATCACTATGCACAAGAAAACAAAGGTCTCACGTCACTTGTTATGTCTGGGCCAATAAATCTTTACTTCTGCTACTCACAGGGTACGATGCTCAACAGAAAAGGGAAAGAAACCTCCACATCAGAACAGCCACCTTTCCGGTGCTTAAGGTTTCTAGGAGATGGGAAAGAAGTACAATGAAGTCCAAAGAAGAGCAATGAAGCTGACGAAGGGTCTAGGGAACAAGTCCTGTGAGGAGCAGATGAAGGAACTGAGGTTGTTTATCCTGGAGAAAAGGAGGCTCAGGGCAGACCTTATCACTATCTACAATTACCCGTAGGAAGGTTGTAGGGAGGTGGGTGTCTTTCTCTTCTTTCAAGTAGCAAGCATTGGACAAGAGGAAATGGCCTCAATTCATGCCAGGGGAGGTTAAGACTGGAAATTAGGAAAAATTTCTTCACTGAAAGGGTTGTCAAGCACTTGGCCAGGCCGCCCAGGTATGTGGTTGAGTCACCATTCCTGAAGGTTTTTAAAAGCTTAGGGACATGGTTTAGTTGCAGACTTGGCAGTGATGAGTTTATATTTGAGCCTGATAGATTTACGGGTATTTTTCAACCTAAACGATTCTAGGAATCTATTAACTGTAACTGTGGTGCCCTCATAAGCAGAGGAGGTTATTGAACATGAACTTTCTGCATCTGGAAGGAGTTACCTTAATAACTGGGAAAGGGTACAGGAGCTGCACGTAACCATTGCTTGAAGAGTATTTTTTCAGATTAGATATTTGTAACTCTGCTTATTGGCTTGCACATTTCGGGGGTTAAAAATGAAAAAGGATCTAAACAGTACACCATGATACAATTGCTGAACTGTCTGGAAGAAATTTTAAGGAAGAACATTAGGGAATTTTACTGGATAAAAAAAGTACCCATGGTGTTAGAGGATCTAATGCTTGTACTGACACTTTCTAATTCCACTTCAGCCCCACTTTAGGCAGGATTGTGGATTAAATCTTTTATATTTTTTTCTATCTAAAATAGTCCTATATGCAGATACTTTATAAATGTCTACTTGATTCCAACCATGCTACTGAACAATAAGAAAAAGTTATTTCTAATAACTTAGGTAACCTGTCAGCAGCACGGTAACACTTTAAAGAGATAACAGCAGGAGGCATTTATTTTATGAAAATAACACTGTGCTTTGCAGAATCCAGAACTTTTGTACCCAGCAAAAGTCCCTCAAAGTTTGTAAAACAATAAATATTGCACCTTCCCTTCAGGTCTGGGTGAATTCTTTAGGCTGGAGTTAAAGCAGCTGCGGTGCAGTTTGTCTAAAAAATTGCTTTGTCGACTTCTTGATTCAGAACTCAGTATCTATAATCTTGTATGGTGAGCATATTTTATTTTGAGATCGGAATAACTATTTTATGTTGATGTTTTAGGATTTTGCCTCCAGAGCTGAAGGAGTTTCCTTAAGTTTTATGAATTCAATTAGGATCACAACCAAGAGCGAGGCAGTCTTGGCAAAGATTCCTCTACTCTTTGCTCCTTATTTAGTAAATAAAACCTGCAGAGCGTGGGGACATTGCTATCTCCTCTGAAATCTCTGGCTTTGGTGTACTGAACTGGAAATGAGATATATAGATCAAAAGAACTCTAGCAAAACAAGAGAGAGTGCTTTGGAAAGCAGCAAATAATTTTTTTCAAACCAGGAAACTCTGCCTGTTAATAGCAGCATTAAAATTCTGCTGAAGCTTTGAGGAAATCTTTGCAAGCTATTTTTTTAGAAAAATGAAACAACCATCTAAACTTCTAGTATTTGCCTTCCTAGGAAAGGTAAGACTGAACAAACAGAAAGGCAGAGCTGTATACGCACAGGCAGTCTTGCTATTAATTGAGGTGTTTTTTATATTAAATTGTTGGTGTGCAGGCTTAAGTCCTGTCTGCAGTGATATGTGCAGTGCAGCATAGTTCGTGAATAAGAACTCTAGCAGTTGCAGCTCTTAGTTCTGCATGGATGAAATACTTCTACCCATACAAATGATTGTGATTTAGATATAGTCCTCCCATCTGTTCCTTCATGACTGTAGCCACTGGTCTTTGGTGGCCTGAATATTTTCTTCTATTAGCCTTCATTCTAACATCTGTCTCTAGGTTTTCTTCACTTTACATACCATTAAAAGCAGCTGTGTACATATTGGTCTCATGTGGACTTAGAACTTTTCTTGGGGTTTGGCTGCATTAAATTTATAGACCCCTACATTTCCCTCACTAAGATTATTTCTTAGTGACCTTTTATGAATCTTTTTGAAAAAGTTTGCAACAGCCAGGGATCCCCTAATGGTGTAAAGCCTAGGGAAAATAGGTCTGTTTCTATATGAATATCCTTGATTAAAATGCACCACAATGATTGTGTTTCCTTCTGTTTGATGAAATGTCAGCAAGATGTTTCTAAATTCAACAAGGAAAGAAAAAAACAACAAAAACAAAAAAAGCAATGATGTGGGAAACCATAAGTGTAGGATGATCTTCCAAGGCATACATCTGCATCTTCTGTCCACAGAGCACTTGCCAGTGTCCAGTATACAGCTAGACGGGATATTTCATTTAACTGAGGTTTGTATATTACTATGCACAGCTGTTCTAAAAATACATGTCTGTAGGCAATTCCATTCTGTGTGTGACTTTTTTCCTGGAACTTGTAAGAAAAGGGGTTTGAAAAGTTCATGTAACTTTATATGTAATCATGCTGGGAACAAGCACATGCTAAAGGAATAGTTTGATGTTACAGAATTCTGATGTCAATAAACTCAGAAAACTTGTGGAACATTAGATACAGTATTAGTCCATTAGTAATTTTCTATTTTGGGTTTTTTTTTTAGCACTTATGTATGTCTATACAGATCAATTTTTATAAAAGTAGTTTTAAAACCATACAAAGGAGAAACAACAAGGTGGTGATTAAAAGCTCTTTTGAGGAACCATAGATTAGATTGGCCATCAGTGAGGCAAACTGTTTATAATAATTTATTAAGGCTTTTGTGCACTGCCTTTAAACAATGACCTAGAACATGCACAGATCAGCTTTAAGAAACTGAAGTCTTGATTCCCTTCTTATGAATCAGTTTAGTGCCAAGGAAGAACATTTAGATGGAGGATGACTCATGAGAAATCCCTAAGGGTTGACCTCACTCACTTAGAAATATGTATATAACGGAGAGACAGAAAGCCCACAGACTGCCTGTATGCTTCAAAAATTGAGTCAGGGATCTCTGATGACTGTGTGCCATGAAATTTCAGTCTTTGATCTGTAGCCTATGAATGGATTTCCTTCTCCCCACCCCTTGAGTATTAACTTTAAGATGCAAGCTAAATATCTGTAGGATGTGCCAGTGGAAAGTTGGCTGAAGGGTAGAAGAAAAGAAGAAGGATTCAGATGCCTTAACTTTTTAGGATTTCTAATGCAGTTCTTGGCTTGCCTTATGTGACTGCAACTAACATTTCTGAAGAAAATCACATTCCTGGAGGTTTTCTTCTCCTTGTCTCCTGTTCCTTCGTGGTGGAAAACCACATAAAAAAACATAATAAAAAATTCTGTCCTTAAATTAAACTTTTGCTAAACATTGTGAAATTCTGGTATCAGTATCTTGGGCTTAAGCACCATTTTGGAAGACTAAATATTTTGCTTTTCTGGACTGCACCAGTCCCAGGGATGTGAGAGCTTTCAGGAAGCTGACCCTTCCTGAAGTAAAATCAGCAGGATTTGGAGTCTTGTTTCCCTTTCAAATTAGGTAGATTAACCTTCATAAAGCATATATTTAAAGTATTTTATATATTACAAATATATTGAAACATATGAGGTGTAGAGGCCAACGGCATTTAGAGTCCTAAATCTTTTGACATTTTCCATAAGGTTTTATTTTAGGCATTGAAATTCATGGTAGCAATGCTAAGAGTAAAACACTGTTGAATCTGTCCTTAAATTTATTTTGTGTCAGTTGAAAAAAGGTGTTTAATTTATGTGAAGAAATACACTTAGAGATACTCAAGACTTTCACTCCTGTGAAACAGAAACTCCAAAATTATGAGTACCCCCACACAACTGATTGAAGGAGGCTTTGGTTCAGGCTGTGCTCAAAGGCAATTTTTTCTAGGAAATGGCTTTCGAAAAAAATAAAACAACCCAGTGGTAGAATGTTGACTGGAAATTCTTTTGTTTCTCTGTGCTACTGTACTGATGTAAGCTCCTTTGAAAGCGACATGCTAGGGGACTTGGGTACAAATTTCCATTACTGATAAGGTAGGATTAGACATGCCTTCCTGTAATGCTGCCATAAAATCTAGGAATCTACAAGGAGCCTTAAAGCTCCTTTGAAAATATCATGCTCCACCATTAAAGTCACTAGATTTTTACCCGTGGTTTTTATAGAACAATAAACGTAGTGGTTATCCCATCTGCCTAGAGCCTTTATATCTGTCCTAGCTCTTATAATAATCATTCTTTTCCCCTTTTAATAATTTCATTTGCCTTTTGTATTCAATGTAATACATTTATATTTATTGGTTTAAGTAATAGTTGTCAAACTTCGTGTGATCCTCTAGATGGGATGTCTCTTACTTGACTGCATAGCTGGAAGTGTAAATATATCTGGCCATCTTGCCTAGACTGCCTTTACTGTCTATAGGAAGCAGAAGTATATTACACTGGCTGCTTTCAGTGTCCATTTTAGGAAGAAATGTTTCACTCCTTTTAAGGGCATCTTTCTTTCTGTTGTAGATAACTACACTGCCAGCACTTAATTTTAGCATCTATCCTATGTAATATATGCATGGCTGTTCTTCCCTGTCACGGGATACAGTATCCTTTTTCCTTTTGATGATGGATTTTCTTCCTCTTGTCTCTGGCATGAGCCTTTTTTCTGTTTACAGTGCTTGCCAAACATATTTTAGTATAATGTGTCGTGTAAAGTAGGGTCTTGTCAATATGAAAGAGTTTTGCCGGGGGCAGACTGTTGTAAAACAAACAAAACTGTGAGGTCCTTTCCAGCTGCCAACAAATTGAAATTTCTGGTTCAAAAGCAAAAGGAATTATTCCAAGATATCAGAGATCACAAGTACTCAAACAACAAAAACCTTCATATTTTGGCAGCAGGTTGCTGATAATTGCACTTCTATCCAGTGATTTCTTTTTTGTATGCAGAGACTGTATTCAGAGATTGTATTAAAGATTTAATATACATTATGACCTGACCTTAGATTCTAGGACTCATTAAAGATTTATTCTACCTGTTAAGGTTTTATTGAAAATCAGCTCCAAGATAACATTCTTGATCATGTATTGAATCATTCCGAGATATCTTTTTGCACAGTTCTGCACCTTTTATAAGAAAACAGCTCAACGCCTTGACTTGTTCGAAGCCTGATGCCAAAACCAGTTATTCATAGGGAATAGGCAGCTTGATTAGCAAGCAACCAAGCAAGATTTGAAAGTGCCTTTATGCTTCCTGATGGTAGCCTTGAAGCAAATTGTAAGCTAATAGGCTATACATTAAAGCAATGGAGAAAGGAATATAGAAGCCCTATGTTTACTCATTACTGTATTGTGAAGAGCGGCTGGATAGAAAGCACTGCAAAATGAGAGAAATAATGTGAACTACTTCTTTTTGCTCCCTTAGAACTCTGTTTGCCATGTAATTAATATCACTATTTTTTTCTATAAGAAGGGAACAATTTACTGCTGCTACTGAAAGCATATCAAAGTGTGATGGCAGGAAAAGTGCTCTGATCATGAGGGAACTGTGATTTTTCTGAAACTACTAGTTTGTTCACAAACTGACTTGGCTTGTCATTTCAGCATTACTGCAGTTCTAATATTTTTTTTATATCTATGGGGAAATGTATTTGCAGCTAGGAGTCAGTGTACCATGGAACAGCTCACATGCAGTACCATGAAAGCAGGCTCTCAAGTGGACAGGTAGCACACTTTTACCCAGGATCCTTCTCATTTCCTGCTCATATCAGTACATGTAAGAGTGCAGGGAAGCAGGGTTCCTATTACTATTTTCTAATGTTCCAAAAACCCCTTTGGTCTTTATCTGTAACTGCTTCCATTTTGTGTAAATTCCCTTTTCCTCTAATACTTCTAGATCTAGAACTGCCATACAGTGCCTTTTGAGAAACACAGATTTGATAATAATAATATATTAAACATCATAAAAATTAATAATTAAAATAATACTGACAGCCCTTCCAACCCATCATTGGATCAAAAGCCAAAACCACTCATTACTGATAGACACACAAATCATATTAAAATTTTAACTTGAATATATAAAAATAGTGAAAGTAATGTAAAGTCACGTGTTCTCTTTCACAGTATATTTCCATGCACACGTACACACACTATATACATAAAATATCACAATAGCAACATACGAGCTTCCTAATAATCTTAAATTCAAGATTTATACAGTAAATTTTCAGGGTCCTATTTGATTTAATATTATATTTATTTGAACTAAATACATTCTTTAATATGCCTTTTTCTTCTCTAATTGCTATGAATAAGTATTTTGGGCAGCCCAGATCATGATTAGCAACTAATTTATTTCACTAAAAATCTGTGACTAATTAATTTTCAGTACTAAAAATTAATATTACAATCTAAAACACAACATTCATGGAATATAACTAAAGATGATATATATGTCTTTTATTTTAAATATGTTACTGTGGAGGCTAGAGGGTCTTTTTGAAGTCTGCTTCTCACAAAACATGCCCCTGTATACAAACATAATATACATAAAAACCTTTACAATTCCCATGTTCATATATAGACAGACATGTTGGCTTCTTGTATTAATTAAAACATTCCATGATACATGAATTAGTGCCTATAATCTGTATTTTTCCAAATTAGGTTAGCAAAAGACTGTTAAATGATAGTTTGCTTGTGGAATGGGATTTTTATATTTGCTTTTAGGAAATCAGTTTGGTGGTCTAGTATTAGCATTCAGTGAAGCAAAATAAAAAGCACGCTGCAGTCTTGCAATACTGGTAAACTGATGGTTACCAGAACAGAGTGTGAAGCCACCAGAGCTCCTTCATGGGGTAATTTATCTTTTCGGAATCAGAATTAGCTTAAATCACTTCACCAAACACAGGCACCACAGAGGATGCAGAAGGGACTTCCCAGAAAGCCACAATCAAACACCCATGGGACTGAGGTTCAGAACAACATCCTTTTGAGACAAAGAAATTTAATTTAGGGAAGAAAAAGATTCTGCACTTACTGTATATTAAAACGATAGAAGGTTGTTCAAGTGAGAACTTTTCTGAACAATATTAAAAAAAAAATTGTCCAATAGTAAAATAAGTTCAAATTTAAAGTACATCTTACTGAGCTTAGTAACTATAACAAGTGATTTCTTAGCACTGATTTGACCTTCAGTCTGATGATTTGGATAAGTGTATGTTAACAAAAATATTTATTCTTGGGTACCAATGAAGTTTAATGAAGATATTATTAGACTAGCTATTTTTAAATGTCAGTAAGCTTGTAAACATTTCACCTTTTTCCTCTGTCTGTCAAATGGCAGACAGATTTTTCAAGGAAAGATGATCTGTCATGTTGATATCTGCAGTGTAACTGCAGAAGCTAAATTAGGTGTTCAGTGACCTTCCTGGGAAATTGAAGGATAATTAAATTAAGCTTAGCTCTGATTCATACGATTTGCAAAAAATTTGGGTAAGACAAATATTTGCAAATAACCATGCCATTGCATGCTGGACTGGGATATTGCTTCTCCAACTTCCCCTGCATTGAATTTTGCTTAGTGTATTGCCACTTACACTAACAGTAATGTTGCACCATGCTCAGAACTAAAGAAATATAAAATGTTGACCTCATAATGAACATTTGCATAGAAATATTTATAAACAAAGTCTGAAGGGTTCACAGTGACAAACTTTCTGGTAATAGAGTGACACAAAGTTGGAAGAAACCTGTCTACAATGCAGTTGAAATTAAACACATTATATCGTACTACATCACATTTTAAATGTTTGGATTGTGAATGCAATTTTTGATGTTCTGTCTTTAATAATCAAAATGTTCAATTGATAATTGCTATTATGCTAAAATTAAATTTTTAAATTAAGTATTATATTATGCAATAACCACAGTCATGGATCTTCTTCTTCAAGTTCCATTTATGTTTCTAAAATATGCCTTTGTGCACACAAAACCACCGTGTTTTTCTATTAACACCTACATTAAGTTTACTTTAATTTAATGAACTGTTGAATGTGATGTAATATATAGTGATTGAAAAGAAGACTTCCAGAGATATGCCACTGTCAACACATTCCATCTCTCTGATATGTTATTGTCGGTGATCATGCATATCCTGAAAATGAATTGTCTTATGTTCTTTCTGACACATAATTACTGATCTAACGTGCAAAGTTAACAGAAAATCTCAACATAAAACAAGTAAAAACCGATAGGACTTGTGCTAGTTCCTGCCACACCGTACTGTGCACCCCAGTTACTTTTCTTGACTACCCTGTCATCAGCACTGCCAATTTCTAAATTATAAGGTATTTGATATATGAAACACAAGCCTAGTGGCTGTAATTATCTGAAGTCCTTTATAAATTATAGATCTGGTCTTAAGTAAGAAGACATAGGATAGTTGAGGATAGTAATGCATTTGTGTGGTTTATTAGATTGCTGGGTGTGTATCAACAAGAAAATTGTTAGCTCTTGAAAGCATCTATTGAAGTCAAAAGCAAATATCCTTTTTTTTTTCCAAGTGAAATCAGCTTTAGGTCTAATCCAAAAATGGTTTCATATTCTAAAATACATTTATTACATTACATGTATTACATTGTGCTATCCTGTCACTAGGGAGTAAACCTACTGATCACTAATCAGCTGGAATGTATTCAGATTGAAAATTGAAAGTAAAAATTCTTACACAGTGTCAGTAAGCCTATTTGAACATAAATTTTAAATTTTCCATAGTTTCTTTCATTTTCTTTTATTTATTTGTCCATCTTCAGTAAAATAACATCAGTTCTACAACTATGCCTCAAACTCAGAATGTCTATAAGAATGACACTCCCAATTGCTTAAAATTTATGAAAACCTTACTGTAGAACTCTGGTTTTCAAAAAGACACAATTTGAGAAAAAAAAAGTTGCATCTCAGTGAATACAGCAGAGTGCAGGCCCTTACAATTAGTATCTCCTTAGGGCTGTCATATCTTTGGCCCAAAATAAAATAAAATTATATAGTTATTTTTAAATTATTGAAGCCATTTAATTCTGAAAAAAATGTATTTATGTTCCTAGTCTGTTCAAAATTGCCAATGTTTTAATCAGTCGTCCTTCTAGACAAGAATTTTCAATACTTAAAGGTGAAATTTGCATTGTTAAATTGATTTTTAAGTTCTGAGTGAAATATGAATGCTTTTAAACAGGAAATGAACTTTTGCAAATCATATCAGATGTGTAGATTCTCAGCAGCTGAACAATGAATGAATTTCTCTGAAAAATTTATTTGCAAAGAATTTATGGAATATTTTGTTTTTTTAAAAGCTTGTAGCTTGAATGTCTTTTGCAAGTCCAGAGTATAAAATGGAAAAGAACATGCTGATCTCACACAGATTCCAGTGAGACTACTCCGTCACCTACAGTTAGATGCCAAAGAGGTGAACTAGGGTGGATTTTATAAAAGTCCTGCATTGCTCATTGTTGACCTCTGTGTTTCTGTTCCTTCCTGTCTAGTCAAGCATCTGCTCCAGAGTAAGCTCCAAAGCTTTAATGAAACATGTTATTTTTTATATTATATCCAAGATTTTCATCCTCAATTTTTTTGCTTGATCCTCCCTGTATGCCAGTTTTTATTCCACTATATTGTCTAGCACATTTTGTCTGCTATTGTCTGACAAATTTGCAAATTATAACACTACCCCCCACATATTTTGACATAGTGAGAGAAGAGTGGATTTATCTTTTTTAATGCTGAATTATTAACAAATCAAGTAGATATTGTGACCAAAGCCTGATTAAGATTATTAAATATGCTTTGAATGCATATGGAGTTGGAACCTGCACCTTTGGCAGTATCTGGTTTGAATCACTGCTTTAGCTACTGTCATGAGTAAGCTGAGTATGGTCTTTAGATTCTTCAACTTATGTCCCCTATTAATAGCAGTGTGCTTGTGCTTTCTTAATCTGTCTGAAATGGAAATGAGAGTAATATGTTGTAAAAACATATACTATATAGTGAGATCTGAATCTTGCTTTGACACATTTGATTTAAAACATCTTTGTGAGAAATAGGTATTTAAACAAACACACCCCAGAATGATAAAAAGAATCTGTAAATACTCTGTAAAAATGAAATCAATAGATATAAATAGAAGTCCTATGTAATACTTTACACAAGAATTTCTTTGAAAAATAATTGTACTGACCATTTGTATTTCATGATTTATTCATTGGCTGTTGTTGGACATTTGATTACAGTGGACCTTTCATCTCCTCTATTTTATATCTTGAAGGTACAATCCAGTATTTATTCTGGATATACAATATGATTAAACATTTTTGACATATAGCCCAAACATCCCATGAAAGATAATCTTTTTAGATTATGGTAGATCATTTTACTGTTACATGTTGTGATTCAGATTTATATATGGAGGATGTGAAAAACAGTATGTGGGATGCACTGGGACTGCAAGAAAGTAATCTTTGTAATAATATACTTCATGGAAGGTTCCATGAAGCTTCAGAAATTGCCTGGAAAGTGTTATCGTTACAATTTTGGTGTGCTGTGGAGACAGAGGAAGAGATGGTAGGAGAGAATTTTCCTACTTTACCTGTTGTTTTTTTTCAAGACAATGTATTGGGGAAAAAAATAATAAAAGAGGTTAAAATTTTCACAAGTATTTTTCTTTGGTCTAACTTTTTTCCCTCTGTATTCTAAAATAAGCATTTTAGCCTTGATCTTAAGGAGTACTTAACCAGATGATGTATGTGTGCTCTTGAATATTTGTTCTTAAGCAATTTAAGAAAACAGGTTCTTATGCATGAAGTAATGTATGTATGTATGAAGTTGTTATGTAAGAAGTAACTTGAAGGGTATAGAAATCCTATGAAACAGTGTGGTCCACCTAGGAAAGGTAAAGACCAGTAAAACTGAGAAAAAATGACCATCTAATTATGGATATGGAGAGACGTAGACCTGCTTGAGTGAGTCTGGAGGAGGATCAGAAAGCGATTGGAGGGCTGTGAAACTCTCCTTGGAAGAGCTGGGCTCTTAGAGTTGGGCTTGCTCAGCCCGGAGAAGAGAGGGCTCTGGGGAGAATCTAAAGCAGCGTCCAGTGCCTAAAGGGGCCTACAGGAAATCTGGAGAGTGTCTTTTTACAAGGGCATGTAGTGACAGGACAAATTGGAATGGCTTTAAAATGCAAAAGGGTAGGTTTTATTACATATTAGGAAAAAATTATTCACTATGAAGGTGGTGAGACACTGGCACAGGTTGCCCAGAGAAGTTGTGTCTGCTCCATCCCTGGAAGTGTTCAAGGTCAGGTTGGATGGGGCCTTGAACAACCTGGTCTAGTGGAAGTTGTCCCTGCCCATGTCAGAGGGCTGGAACTGGATGATCTTTCAGGTCCCTTTCAACCCAAACCATTTTACGATTCTATGATATTTTCTTTCTTCAATGTAAAACTGAAGAGATGACAAAAACTACTTCAGTAAATTTTTTAGATGCATGTATGAGAAGTACAAAGGAAGTGGAGCTGTAGAGCAATTACAAGATCTATATTTCATCTGTGAAAAGAGCCACTGAAAGTGGGCTGCTGTGCAGTTAGTTGCCAGGGAAGGGTGGGTGGAATAAAAGCACAGAACAGAATTTCTATGAGGTTGAAAAACCTGTTGTGCCATAGGAACAGAGAGAAATTACTCTCTTTTCTGAGAGAAATTACCATGGACTGTAATACAGCTGAAAGATACTGCTTTATACCTGTGGGACTCAAATAAACAATACATAAGGCAGAAATTAGATGGTATATATCTGACATTTATTCAAGTGCATGGTGATAGATTCAGTAGTTTCTTCTACACAAATAATTCATCTGTGTTTTATATACACTTTATTATTTAATCTGTGTATTTGTATCAAAACAAACAAAAAAAGAAAGTGAAATGAAGATGTATCTTTCATCTTGATTTGCAATCCGTATTATTAAAACTGAGGTTAAAAATTAGTTTACTTAAAAGATGCATTCCACCATGGTTTGAAGAGGTGAAGAGATTTGCATTATGGATGTGACTCCACTTGTCTCATTACAAATCTAATATGCAGAATATTTATCTGGATTTTGTAGAAGGAAGACCTATGTATTTAAAGATGAAAATTGGAAACCTTTATAATGTTAAGTGGAAAACCTTATAATGTTAAGTATGCATTCTGAAAATTATCTACTCACTGTCAGTTGTGAAAGTTCTCTCTTCCATGAGCTGTTACAATATTGCACCTTTCTTGGTACAAATACTTCAAGGGATATTTGAATATAATAAATAAAGGTAACAAAGTCACAGTAACCTATTGTTCCACACTACAGACTTGAATGTATATGATTTCTTTTCAGCTCAGTATTCTTCAGATTTATGTAAAACTCATTTCTTTAACATTCAAAAATTAATTCCTAGGAAGAATTTCCTAGAAACAGGAAATAGATTAATACTCTAATAAGATCTTTGAAGTGTATGAAAGGACAACAGCTCCAGAGTTTTGCTTGCACATCACACAAATTTCGCTTTGCCTGAAACTTTTATAAACCTGAAGCAAACTTCTGTTACTTTCTCCTTCTCAAGTCAAAGTGAGAAAATATGAAGCGTATGCCCATCTGAGTGACCTGATGTTTATGCAGTGTGTCATATGTTATAATGGGCAGCTATAAATAAATTGTTTTTGAAAGAAATCTGGATGAAGCTAAGGGCCAGATCCAAAAAAAGGACTTATGTGTCTTAAGAAAGACTTGGCAGAATTTAGGCCTCTAGTGATCCTGAGAACTGCTAAGCAGCATTAGCTTAACCCTAGAGAGGCTTTAAAACTATCTTATGGTCCATTTTGGAACATTTTCACCAGATACTCTAGCCTGCTTTTGTATATGCCCAGAGTTGCCCCAATTTAACTTAATGACTGTGCCATTAAGCACTTAACTCATGCTTAGAACATGGTGTCAGCATTACAATATGCCTCTGAACCCTTCAAGCAAGGAAAAATAACCCGTGGGTCTCTTTCAGGGTAAACACCTCACATAGAAGATAATGTTCCTTCATTCTCTCTTCTCTGTCCCACTCATGTTTTTAGTAGTCTTTCAGTTTTACAGGAAAGTGAGGAAAATACCCCTGGGCCATGTAGAACTGGTGAGGAGTTCAGTCACTGAGGAGGAAAGAAAGTGGAATTAAAGTATCATAGTGAACAGAGGAAATCAGTGCTGCTCTGTCCATCTTGTTGGAGGGCATAGCACCTGACCTACTGTGGAAAAGACAGCTGTGACATTTCAGATCGGATTTTAAAAGAGAAACATTTGATTCATTTGAAACGGAAGGGAGTACAGTTCAAGCTCCACAGGGAAGGTCCAAGGATGAACACTGAGGCAAATAAAAAATTTCTCATACTACAGTTTAGGCAGGAAAACTTGTGTCTCACTTGCTAGTTCTGACACAGCCAGGTCCAATTAACTATAGACAGCACCCAAAAACCCATGTGGTTACAAGATCCTACTTTCCTGGTTTAGAAACTTCACTTTTTTGGCATTGTAAAGGTCAGCAGTTTGGTTTTCCACTCCCCTTCCATCTGGGATCTAATGGCAAGTATTGGCTCAGGCAGTTTTGATTCACCTGAGGTCTACTTCTTAACAGAACCTATAAAAGCAATGTGCTGTTTCATGTTAACCCTTCTTCTCAATGGCACTTCTTCTTCCTTAGTCATGCTGACAATTCAAAGAACATTCTGTTTCTGTTTGATTTTAATCATAATGAAGAAATTTTACACATTGCTTTCTTAGTAATTTTATTCAGGCCCAAATCCCAGTTTAAGCAAGCTACAACCATGAACACTGGAGTATTTAGTGCATAGAAAAGTATAAAATATCTAAAAGACCAAAGCTTTTTCTTGTCAGAAATTTATCTTTGTGTAAATCTGGTTTAAAAGACTTTTTCAAACCATGTGGAAGCAAAAATTAGATGATGAAAATAAGAGCTTTCACTTCTGAAATGCACACAATCATTTAATTTCCTTTCTCTTTTCTGTTGTCACTTTATGTGAATTTTACAATAAATCAATCCCCAAAAGTATTTTTTAAGCAATAGGTGAAGATTGTTAATGCAATCGATGAAGACAAGTAAGTATAAAAAATGTAATTTTAATGGTTGAATTTCCTCTGAAGTGTATATGCCTCTTCCTGATGCTGGACTGCTATGCAGTGAAGTCAATGACATGAATGAATTTCTGACTGCTGATAAAGCCTTGCTGCAAAGCTAAGCAATATTAAATAAAATCCTTAGAAAATGTCTCCTAATAGGCAATACAAATACATACATATATATATATATATATGACCATGCCAGGCAAATTTATGCAAAAAAAAGAACAAAACAATAAAGTATTTTCTTAAAAGCAGTCATTACTTATCCATTCAAAAGAAATAGATTAATTCAGAGTGCTAGTTCACAAACACAGAATGATGATCCCTTGAAAGGTAAATGAACATACACCCAAGTTAAAAAAGAGTTAATTGGACAGTTTCACATTAAGTCCCGGTTTGCCACACAACATTATATTCAAGTATTATAGATTCCTGGGCTCAAATAAGATAATACAGCCTTGATGGCTTGGCTTTGCGAGCTAAGATTTGGGAAGGGCTTTAACCGCGCTTGCTACAAGCACGATGACCAAGGAAGGGTATGTGGGATATGCAGTTCTGTGATCAAACGTGCCCAGCTCTTTACAGTTCATTTTGTTAGAATATTAAAAGGTTTTGACTGTAGTTTATGGAGTTAAACTGTTGTAGGTGGACATGTGTGTATTTATACATGTATATGTAGATGTATACATACCAGCTAGGGAATGAGAGTTCTCTGTGATAGGAATGATTAGATAGATCAAAGTAGCTTTGAACTCTGAAAGAAACTTTTGAAAGACTGAAATTTCATAACATCATTCCCTATGCCTATAGCTTTTACTCATTTTCAATCATTATCGCTATTTAACCAAAGCAGTCAGCCCTTACAAATAAAATTCTACATCTTGGGGCTAATCCCATATTGTTAAAAATGATCCTAACTGCACTTGATGGTCCAGGTTAGTTTCTGAGGCCAAGATGATCAAGTTCACAAGCATGTCAATAAAAGAAGACAGGATTGAAGTCAGTATGCTTGTCTTTGTGTTCAAACTAATATTAAACTCTACACAGTGTTGTAAAACAGGCTTCTGTTGTAAGTGGATGATTATTGTAAAGGGAATTTTCTTATCTGTATTGAGTCTTGTGCTCTGCTATGCTCAGTTTCATGGGTTTTTTACCCCCCAGGCTACATAGCAGATGAGAGTTAAAATGACTAAAGTGGTTGTCAATACCAAAGAAGTTGTTCCTTTGAAGTGTGTGACACATAGGCTTGTTTTTTTGAACATCCGACTGCAGTAATGCAGTGAATTTTCTGTGAGAGAAAGAAGTATTTTCTTTCCATCCCACATTTTCTGAGAATCGTAACATTGGAAGGACACGATTGCTTGTGAAAAAAAAGAGATAGAACTGTGATTTTCACAAATAAGATTACTGTATATCCAAGTATCCATGAATATAAAGTTTTTTCACCTGTAAAGTCAGTTGGGACATAATGTAAGGGCTTTGTATATTCATTCATCTTGTCAGATCTGATGTGTATGTAGTCAAATAAATTCAGTGACACAAAGAGAAAACTAGGAATGAGATAAAGCAGCAAACCACTTCTAAGCTGGTTGATCGATTCATTTGCATAAAGAAAAGGGACCACTAGGTTGTGATGAATTAATGGTGATGTACAGAGGCTGGTGAGTTGTTTCCCAAGCTTGTTCCTGACTGTTCTGTTGTTATTGTTTGTTATTGTATTGCCTTTATGTCACAAATAGATTTGTCTGAGAATATGGTCAGGTGGGTAGAATAGGCCTTTAAGTGTACTAGTAGAATTCTGTAATGATGGCGTACATATAGATGGTGGGTGTATCTTAATGTCAGTCATTAATCACCAAGCTTTCCCACTTCAACATCCTCTACAGCCTCCTTTTTCATGTAAGTGAGTATCTTGGTTCAGTTCTGGGAAATCACTCAGTAACTCTTTCTCAATAGGTTCTTAAGGCTACACCTATCCTAACAGGGTTTAATTAAAGAATGTATTCTGCATCTTTAGCTAAAAACAAACACAATGGCAATTCAAATCTTCACTTGAACACTAAGCGGTACAAGTCATAATGTCTGAGCAGGGATTTTTAATCAAATATGACATTTTAGTTTGATGTATAATTTATTCACATGGTGTAGAAAATACATGTTACATAATAACCAGAACTCAGCAGGGTAACCCAAAAGTAAAGCTAAATAAAAGCAAAATAATAAAAAAAGAGATATATTGCTCAAAAGTCTTTCTTCTCTCAAAAGTGGGTGGACTGGAAAATATAATTAATTATTATCAAAAAAAAAAAGAAAAGAAGTGTTACTTCTTTGTGAATATAAATAAATCACTTCTTCTTTAAAATCGCTTTCAGTCACCCAAATGGAAGATTTAATAAGAAACCCTTGTCAAAAAAGAAAGCAAAAAAGAATATTTTTTAAAGGTTTTACATACAACATTCTAATATACTTAAAAATAGTTTGAAATACATAATACTAGGCAAAATACAGTGCAGTCAAAGTAATAAATGTTTAGATATAAATTTTACATCATTATACTACAAAGCACAAAATACTCAATAATGAATTTGGCAGTAAATCACAACCCTAAACTCCATCTAAGGGAAAAGAATAAAAAGAATTGTGAGAACAAATTCTGTCAAATATAAACTGAAGAATAAGATCTGTTATAAATTTTTAATAAGAAATTAAAACCATAAAGAATAAAGTGAAATCTATTATTAAATATATATATATATAACTTGTTATTCATAGATACCAAGTTGAGTGGGGTTTTTTGCTTTTTCTTTTAATATTAATCAGATCCCCATTGTGTCTTGATCAATCTCACATCAGGCTGGAAGAGGTTCTTAATTAGCACATTTAAGCATTTGATAAGTGTATTTTTCTGAACATATATATGTTTGAAATTCTTCAAACATTACATGAAAAAGTCAGGCAAGAAACCATCTCATTTGTTTGAAAATCCAGTCAACAGGTCTTCCCAATTTAGTACAGTTGGCAAACTTGGTGTGCATTCAACTCCTATGTCTAGGAGTGAAGAGGACTGGCCAAAAAACTGAACCTTGGGGGACACCATTAGTGACTGGCTACCAACCAAATGTTACCCCATTTAGCAAGTGGTGTGAAATGAGTTGTAGTACAACTGTGAGCCTGATCCTTCAGTCAATTGTTCACATGTACTGTATACATGTCCAGAAGAATACTGTGAGAGACAGTATAAAAAGCCTTTCAAAACTAAATAAAGCCTTCCCATATTCACTGTTTTCTCTTCCTCCATTAAGCAGGCAACCTTGTCATAAAAGGAAATTAAGTTAGTAAAGCATGACTTTTCCTTCATGATCCCTTCTTGGTTTTGACCAATGAATACATTGTCTTTCAAATGTTTTTCAATAGCTCCCAGAATAATCTACTCCATAACTTTACCAGGCATCAGGTGAGACTGACAGGTTTACAATTACCAGGGTCTTCTTTCTTGCCCCCTTGAAGACTGCAGTAATGTTTCCTAACTTCCAGTCAGCTGGGCCCTCTCCAGATTCCCAAGACTGTTGACTAACTGATAAAGGTCTCGTAGTAACACTGGCCAGCTATTTCAGTATCCTGGGATGAATCCCATAGACTTACATGTATTGCAGCAGCAAATTCCTCATTATATTAAGCAAACAGCTGAGAAAAGATGCAAGTAAAAAGCTGGTAATATTAGATGCAGGTAATTTGAACTAACATAGTCTGTTCAGTGTAGGGCTTGCTCACTCGTATTCAGTGAAATAATGACAAGTCATGTAAATGCTAGCTGTGCTAACTGCTTAAGTCTGTGATTGTGTGAATCCTGAAATTACTTTTAAATAGTTTGAGCTGATGAACTCAGCATTCTTTTCTAAACGAAATGCTGTTTAAAACACAAACAAACAAATGAAAAGCTGTTTAGCTCAGCAGCTGGCAGCACTGTGCTTGTAATCTTGTTATAAACATTTTCTTTCAGAAGCATGGAGGAGCTCCCAGTGTAGTCTGTGTTTCAATTCTGCTGATCACAACATGATGCAAATGAACATATATCATGTGTCTTCATGTGTGAATGGGCTCTTCCAGTGAGCTTCAGAAACTTGCTTGTAGTGGCCGATGTTTATGCATGCAGCAGACACAGCATAAGAGGAAAGGTTGTACTTGCACTGCACTGCTCGTACGTTTTAATTCCAACCTAGAAGACCCACACCTTTACTGTACTAGCTCCAGCAAAAGCAAAATTTCACCTGGAGAATACAAGGGAGGTGCTGTGCACACTCTTCCAAACCTTGACCTAAAATTAAAATTGTTATTACAAGTTTATTTGCTAATGGATGGGCAAATCGTTATGACAGATATTGTTTTCCACTAGGCAGATCACTAATAGATGTCCTAAAAGTGATATGTTATAAAACCCCCTTAGTAATTTGATAATCTTTTATTTATTATTCTTACTTCTACCCCAACAGATATAAGAATATTGTATTTATGCAAGAAATTATGCATGAATTCAATAAATTACTTGTCTTTATCTGAATTAGTGTTTCTCTTATTGCACATTTTTCAACTATTCCAGTAACCAATGCTTATTAAGTAGTACGTTTTGCACTGAAAAGAAGTATAATCTTTCAAAGTGATAACACAGCCATATAACCATAATATCCATGCTGTTTTACATCAACACTTATGACTTTATATTTTTATGTGTTTTAAGGCAATATGGACACAAGATACTGAAAGTTCATTTTCAGTGAAATATATTAGTCATTTCCTGACTCTATCACTAAACAATCTTCTGAGCTCCAGCTACTTCAAAAGAGTATTTTTTAATTTCCAACTTAACTTATAAGTGATTGTGCACTTCCAGTAAGTGAACTGTGTTACTCAGAAAGGTGCTGACCTAAGCTGGTATGTTTTATTTCCAGATGTATAGCTAAATTTACCCTTGCATGATTTAAAATAATTATTAAAAAAAAAAAACAAAAAAGGAAATTCTTGCATTTTTTTTTTCTTTCCCTAAAGTAAAGATTTTAAGATTAAAAGAAGTCATTTTGTTGCTCTTCATTTTCAAGCATGTTGTCTGGTCCATGATAACAATCATGCTGGGATACTTGCTTATTTTTCTTTCTTTTTTTTCATTTTTTTTAACTTAACCCTTTCATAGTACTTTTCAAATACTGCACCTCAGAGAACCCATGTATGAGAAAATTGTATTTTTAAAAGCATGATTCCAAAATACCTCAGAACTGTCCTCATTATTCTATACAGCCCTTGATATCAGCAAAGCTACAGAGCTAGAAATTTCCAAAGGGTGATGAATGAGGAGCAGCTGGGATAGGTAAAAAGCTCACTGCTTGATCCAGAAGACAGCATCTGTCCATCCTATTTTGAGCCTTCCAGCTAATGAATCTCATAGAGAAACTACAACTCTGTGTTTGCTGGATTTAGCTTCTAATTAACCTCCCAGAACTTGTGGTTTAGCACAGCCATCACATGTGGGATGTTCTGAATCAAGTAGCACAGTCTGGACTTAATTTACGTCAGGATTTGGCCTTACTCCTAGTATTTGAAGAAATGAAGGAATAGGATAAATGGGTAGATTGTCAACTGCAAATTGACTCAGCACTCAGCAATCAGCTACCCTCATTTATTTAAAATCCTTTGACTAGAAATTCATTTAGTCGTGGCATAGAAACCCTTGGACTGCTTATGCTTTCTTTACTTTGTAACTGTCCCACTGAAACATATGGAGAAGCATGTAGCATGAAATCTCTCATTACAATTTGTCTTTTACCACTGTTCCAGGCACTGGAAGGCATGAATAACAGAATATGGTTCCCACTAATGCAATGTGTTCTTAAAAAGTCTATTCTTCACATTCAGATAAATGCAGTTTGTTTCACAGAGAAATCTTCCAATCCTATAAAAGATATAATTCAATCTCACAGGTTGTATTTGCTTCTTGGATAAAACTAGGACTTCTAAAGACCTCACATCTTCTGTTTCATTACAGCATTTCATATGTTTTGGAAATAAAATAAATACTGAAAGAAAACTCAGTACAGAGGTTCATATGAATTTCACAGACTGAATAGAAAAATGTACCACAGAGCATGTCTCACCATCTGCAGCTTGTGTGTGAACCTAGCTGACTGGAAGTGCAAGATTGGTTGGGGGTATCTTGGTAAGCCAAGAAGGAAGATGCACAACCTCCCTGTGTAATCCCAGTTTGTAAACTAACTGTTGAGCCTGCAGAGAGGTTTGAGTGAACAGAGAAATAAACTAACAAAAACTGAATACTTGTATTTTGAAACAGGTAGATACCCCCAGCTGTAATATGTACATCTGTGGAAGGCAGGGGTGTGATGCTGCTTGTGCAGGGTGATTGTGTAATAAAACGGACTGAGAGCCCAAGGGAAGACCATGTTGCAGTGCTTATTACAATCTAGTTTGTAAGGTTCCAACATTTACTGATCATTGTGTTGATTAAATAAGGTAACTTAATTGATAAATTGAATAGTTGTCCTAAGGGCGTATGTTTCTAAATGATGGGAACTATGACCCTTAGGGAGAAGATAACTGTAAAGTCTTGAGTTTTGTGAGCAAAGATGATTTTTATTCTTTCACTCTCCTCCAGCCTTGTCTAATGCTTACAGCTTTAACTGTTCAGAGTTGACCTATTTCAGTGTGCGCTTGCAGCCCAGAAAGCCAACCGTATCCTGGGCTGCATCAAAAGGAGTGTGACCAGCAGGTCAAAGGAGGTGATCCTGCCCCTTTATTCTGCTCTTGTGAGACCTCACTTGGAGTATTCTGTGCAGTTCTGGTGTCCTCAACATAAAAAGGACATGGATCTGTTGGAACAAGTCCAGAGGAGGGCCATGAGGATGGTCAGGGAACTGGAGCACCTCCCATATGAAGATCGGCTGAGAAAGTTGGGACTGTTCAGCCTGGAGAAGAGAAGTCTATGTGGAGACCTCATAGCAGCCTTCCAGTATCTGAAGGGGGCCTATAGGGATGCTGGGGATGGACTCTTCATTAGGGACTGTAGTGACAAGACAAGGGGTAATGGGTTAAAACTTAAACAGGGGAAGTTTAGATTGGATATAAGGAGGAAATTCTTTCCTGTTAGGGTGGTGAGGCACTGGAATGGGTTGCCCAGGGAGGTTATGAATGCTCCATCCCTGGTAGTGTTCAAAGCCAGGTTGGACGAGGCCTTGGGTGGTATGGTTTAGAGCGAGGTGTCCCTGCCCATGGCAGGAGGCTTGGAACTTGATGATCTTAAGGTCCTTTCCAACCCTATGATCTTAAGGTCCTTTCCAACCCTAACTATTCTATGATTCTATGATTCTATTTAACTCTGAACATACACGGTAACAAGTATATTGGTAAAAATAATCCCATGCAAAGCTGCAGGCTTTGGAAGAGTGGCTGGAAAGCTGCCCAGCAGAAAAGGACCTGGGGGTGTTGGTGAACAGGTGGCTGAATACGAGCCAGCTTGTGCCTAGGCAGAAAAGGCAGCCAACAGCATCCTGGCTTGTATCAGATGTAGTGGGGCCAGCAGGAGTAGCGAAGTGATCATGCCCCTGTACTCGGTACTAAAACTGTGTTCAGTTTTGGGCCTCTCACTACAGGAAAGATATTGAGGTGCTAGAGTGTGTCCAAAGAAGGGCAATGGAGCTTGTGAAGGATCTGAAGCACAAGTCTTATGAGGAGTGGCTCATGGAACTGGGGCTGTTTACCCTGGAGAAAAGGAGGCTCAAGGGGGAACCTTATCACTCTCAACTACTTGAAAGGAGGTTGTAGTGAGGTGAGTGTTGGTCTTTTCTCCAAAGTAACAAGTGATAAAATAAGAGGAAATGGCCTCATACTGTTCCAGGAGAGGTTCAGATTGGATATTTGGAAAAAGTTCTTCACTGAAAGAGTTATCAAACATTGGAACAGGCTGCCCAGGGAAGTAGCTGAATCCTCATCCCTGGAGGTATTTGAAAGACATGTAGATGTTGCACTGAGAGATATGGTTTAGTGGTGGACTTGGCAGTGCTAGGCTGATGGTTAGACTCTATATTCTTAATGAGTCTTTTCCAACCTAAACAATTACATGACTCTGTGATTCTAATTGTATGGGACGCCTTGCCTAAATTTCTTTTGAGCACTATGGAACATTTTAAGCATGTACCTACTTACCCTTATAGAAATGGGGAGATCTAGGAGTCTGTGCAACACAGGATTTTGTACTCTAGGGTGAACAGCTAAATTTAATTTCTCCTTTCCTTTATTCCTACATACTTAGGCAGTAAAGTGAGTAGAATAATCCTGGTGTAAATAGGGAGAGAAGTAGGCTTCTTTATTTCTAAATATTGCCTTTTGAAAATACTTTTAAAGTGTAGAGCTGATTGAACTTTGAATGCTAAAATGTTTTCGTTATGGAACAAATAGAGTCTTTAAAAAAAAGCTTTTTAACTTTTTCTCTGTAATGTTCAAAATTACTCTGTGGGAACTAGCTCTTTAAAAACCCCCAAAACAAAACAAAGGAACCTGAAATCTCCTTCTCCTCCAGAGCCTTAGGGGTTCAAATTAAGTCAATCAAAATCAAGACCTTTTGTGGGCTGAGAGTAAATGCTGTTTTCCTGTACAATCTGTGACTTCAAATAGGCCCTTTTATTTCTAATCTCATGCTTTACATGCTGTGAAAAATGAAATACATTTAGTTCTTTGACTCAGCCTCTCTTTATGACTATGTGAAAGAGCTGGTAAAAACTGCAGGTGAAGTTTAGTAGGACAGAATAAAGCAAAAAGTGGTCTTATGCATGTTCCTTTATTCCTATGGCTCTTGCAAGTGTACACACAGCATGGGAGATTAACTCCAGTGATAAAACTCAAGGATTAGGAAGAAATTAATTTCTGGAATGATAAAAGGGAAGATAACCACTTTTTTTTTTATTTTTCTCATAAGGTGGAAGAGGCTCTTTGCATGACTCTGGGACTACGTCTTCAGTGCAGAGTAGAATAGAAGAGAACATAACATAAGAGAGCAGAGAAGAGCAGAGTAGAACAGAACAGAACAGAACAACAGAAGTGAAATGAAGTAGAACAGTTGGTAGCCACCTACAGTGATCATCTATTCCAGCTGTCCAAACAGCCGTATCACCAGAATCAGCTCATCATTTGGGTCCAGAAGAGGGCAACAAAGCTGGTAGAAGGTCTGGAGAATAAGTCTTATGAGGTACAATTGAGGGAACTGGTGATGTTTAGCCTGGAGAACACAAGGCTCAGGGGGGACCATATCGTTGTCTACAACTACCTGAAAGGAGGTTGCAGTGAGGTGGGGGTCTGTCTCTTCTCCCAAGTAACAAGCTATAGGACAAGAGGTAACAACCTCAAGCTGCATCAGGGGAGGTTTAGATTGGATATTAGGAAACATTTCTTCACTAAAAGGGTGGTCAGGCATTGGAACAGGCTGCCCAGGGAAGTGGTGGAATCACTGTATCTGGAAGCGTACAAAGACTGTGTAGATGAGGCCCCCGGTGATATGATTTAGTGGTGGTCTTGGCAGTCCTGGGTTAATGGTTGGACTTGATCTTAAAGGACTTTTCCAACCTAGCTGATTCCATGATTCTATGATCTATGATTCTATGATCATTCCATCTGACTTGTGGAAAAATGCAGCTCTTTATTACACTTTGACAAACCAGGTTGCTGTGTGCATGAAATGATTATTTGGCTGCTTTTGAGAGAACTTCTTTGGGGGACCAGTTCTTATGATTCTACCTGTGGCTGACAAAAATGTTGCATGGTTTAAAAGAATTAAGAATGCTTTTAGCAGCTTCTGACCTTCAGTCCAAGATAGATTGGTTATAGCTACTGGTAAAAGAAATGTGCTCAGAACCACACTCTGGAACAAAGTGCTTCATACACACCTGATAAAATATTTTTATCTCCAAAACAGGGCGTGTGTGTGAGAACAGTGCTTTCTGCGTACCAAGCTTCTCAACTTGGAAATGCACAAAAGCCATTTCAAGGATCACTCAAACAATTTTAAAGTATTTGCTACTATTGATAGGACCCAGGAAAGTTTTGAGACATTGTTTAAGTTACTAGTAGAGATGTAACCATAGGAGACCTGGGGATTGCCTGGCTATGACAGCTACTCATTTGCAACCTGTATTTTCCTATTTTATCCTCAGTATTTCTATGTATACATCAATTTACTTATTTCTGTTCTTCTATTAATGTTCAATGCTTTGTCTCCTCTTCTAATACTAATTATATTTTCTTTGCAGTGCTCTTAGGATAATTCCTTCTCCTCAACTTTCTTGTCAGTTCACTCTTTTCAGTCATATGCAACTCTTTTACTGTACTCCTACATATGTATGATTCTTTTCCTCACCTCTTTCTATTTTTTTTTTTTCCCCACCCTAGAAAGAAGAGGCTGTTCTTCCATTTTCATCCTCCTAATTCTTACTTTCAACATTGCTGGCCATTTCTTTATCTTAGTGCTCAGTGACTGGGAATAAAAACTGAAGAAGATGAATAATTATGTTAGCTGACTATATCGTGGAAGACAAAGACCTCAGAAAAAAATTGAGAAAAATCTAATGGAAAACACAGTTTTGCGACAGTAAAACAAGCCTGATATGGAAAATTCTCATCTTTCCTCAGTGAGCTAATGCCAAAGGATTTTCTTACTGTGTTAATGTATGTGTAGAGTTCTGCCCACCACATAACATTTTCTTGGCTCTTTTCATGATAAGATTATCCCCCAAGTCTAATTTTCCTCCATTTTTCCTTTTAGTCATAGAATCATAGAACGGTTTGGATTGGAAGGGACCTTAAAGATCATCTGGTTCCAACCAGCCTGCCATTGCATGGCCACTTTACACCAGGTTGCTCAAAGCCCCATCCAACCTGGCCTTGAATGAGATGGGACATCCACAACTTCTCTGTCTTGCCTGTCCTGTGTCTAAGAATTCTCACAATAAAAAAACTTCTTCCTTATATCTTACCTAAATCTACCCTCTTTCTGCCCTTAATCTTGTCACTACAGGTCCTGATAAAAAGTCTCTCTCCCTCTTTCTTCTAAACAGCCCTTATATATGGAGAGTCTGCTATAAGATCTCCTCAGAGCCCTCTCTACCAGGATGAACAACCCCAACTATCTTAGCCTTTCCTCACAGGAGATGTGTTTCAGCCCTCTCCATTTCTGTGGCTTTCCTCTGGACTTGGTCTGACAGGTTCATGCCTTTCTTGTACTGGGAAACTCAAGAGTTGGATGCAGTATTCCAGGTGGAGTCTGAGACAAGGGGGGGCACGAAATTACAAAATGGTATATAGAAATCTTTAGAAGTAGCTTTAAGTAGTGTTAAGTTTGATGTTAAGTCTCACAAGAGCACAGTAGATGGGGACAATCACCTCTGTTGATCTGCTGCCAACACTTCTTTCAAGACAACCCAGGCTTCAACCTTCTTTCTGAGCTGCGGGCTCACAAAGAAATCTTTGTCTTCAGGTAGAAGTTTACAGTCCAGAACTGAACTTTGTATATGGAAGAATGCAATAAGCAGGAGGTAGAAGACACAGAAAGTCAGAACGAGGAGGTTTTCCGTTATCATGCTGTCAGTAGGGGAGTAGTAGAGATTTCCAGCATACTGATACTCATGTGCTAATTTTTTGCCTGTTTGATGTTCTGCCAACACCAATCAAGATTCTATTTGAAAGGCAGTATGTTGTGGCATGTGGCATCCTTATTTCAGGAATAATAAAGGCATATCACAAACTGGCTTTTTAAACTATAATGTCACCTTTCTCTAAAAACAGTTGTGCGACCTGCTTTTCACTCCACTCTACATGTCACAAAATGCTGCAGTTGATTTATTGATTTATTTATTATTTATTTATTTTTCAGTATAGTCAGTCCTTCTTTTGTCAAGAAATAGTATAACATAAACAATGCCACACATATTAGTAACAAGCATCAAAATAGAATTTAAATTCATTTTGAAAGAAGGCTTATTGTCACTATTATTGAAGGAATGGATTGGGGGATAAACAATTCAGTGAACATAATTTTTTTTGGTACCTTTATATCTTTCATAATTCTTGCATTCCTCCCCTCCCCCCCTTTTTTTCTTTTTTCTTTTTGCTTTTTCCTGGGGTGGACCTGGAAGTCAAAGAATCAGAATGGTTGAGGATGAAAGGGACCGCTAGATGTCATCTGGTCCAACCTCTCTGATCAAGCAGAGCCACCTACAACGCATTACTCAGGACTGTGTCAACAGCTCTTGAATATTTCCACAACCACTCTGAGCAGCCTACCCCAATGCTCAGGCAGCCTCGCAGTAAAGAAGCTCTTCCTCCTGTTCAGATGGAACTTCCTGTGCTTCAGTTTGTGCTTGTTGCCCCTCATCCTATTGCCTGGCATCACTGAGAAGAGTGATCTCCTCTCCTCTCTTCTCCTCTCCTTCAGGCTGAACAGGCCCAGCTCCCTCAGCCTTTCCTTACATGAGGACTTTTACTCATTCTAGTAGCCCTTTGCTGGACTTACTCTAGGAGATCCATGTCTCTCTTATACTGGGGAGGCCTGAACTGCACTCATTGCTCCAGGTTAGGGCTCACAAGGACTGAACAGAGAGGGAGGATCACCTCCCCTTACCTGCTGGCAATGTGCTTTTGAATGCAGCCTGGGGCACCATCTTGGCTGCAAGGGGACATCCCTGGCATATAGTTAACTTGTCCACCAGACTGCAGCACTACATTCTAGCAGGTCAGCCTCCAGCCTGTACTGGTGCATAGGGCTCTTCCCCCTCAGGTGTAGGACCCTGCTCTTAGCTTTGTTGAATTTCAAAAGGTTCACCTCTGCCTGTCTAGATCCTCCTGACAGGCAGCACAGTGCTCTGGGGGATCGTCCACTCCCCTGAGTTTTGTATTGTCAGCAAAATTTTGGAGGAAGCACTCTATCCCTTCATTCAAATCATTGATGGATAAGTTGAACAAGACCCAGTATTGATCTTTGGGGGACACTACCACTTACAGGTCTCCTACTAGGTTCTGTGCCAGCGATCGCACCCCTCTGAGACCTGCCATCCAGCCACGTCTCAGTTCACCTCACCATACACCTGTCCAGCTGGCACTTTCTAAGCTTGCCATACTATGTGCACTGGTATACAGGCACTTCAAAAAGGTATTGGAGTGTGTCAGTTTCCCAGGAGGAGTAAAAAAGTAGGGTATACATGACTATGCCCCATAATCATGTACCTTTCAGGAATATTTTTTTAGTAAAAGCAACTTATTATGCCTAAATAACAAGCAAAGCAGTTATGAAGCAAAAGTATTTCTTTTCATGAGATGCTTGGCCATCAAGCCCTAAAGAGCAAGCCAGTTTCAAACTCTGGATAGTATTACATGTTCAGATTGGCAAGACAGAACAACAGTTTACAGTCAAAACTAATTTCTGTTAGTTTTAGGCATTGACAACTTAGAGCAAATGAGAAAATCTTGGGCATATCCAGTAACAAGTTCTCAGCTCTAATATGGACACCTTAAAATACTTGCTAAGGCAGCCTATCCCACCACACTAGCCATCAGGAAATCCTAAATAACCTTTGCCTAGATGCTTAACCAAGCTGCCCAAAGATGAATCCCACACAAAGCTTAGTGGGCAAATAAAAGCAATTACACTCTACATGAAGATTCAGTGATTCTTACTTATACGTAAGTAATTTCAAGTATATGTTGTTGATCAGCAGCAGTAGAGGTTTTCAAAGCAGAGTCCTGACAATATCCTCAACTTTTATTTTATTCATTGTATTCATATATTTTATATTCATACATAAATTTATTTATTTTCACATATAAAACCTAGAGAAATCATTATGTTGATTCTGTTCGTGTTTCTTAGTGATAACTTCCTGTTATGGATGCAGTGGGGTGGACACTTACTTTACACTAGAAAGAGACTGCAAATTCCAAATGGCAAAATCTCTTCATATGAAGCATTAACTAATAATCAGAATAAAACCATGTCTGATCTCTACCAACTCTCAGCAAGCCATAGGTCAATGACAACAAAGGAAAGTTTCCTGAATTGTTCCCAAAAATCACACTCATTTCTACTAACAGCTTGCATGTTTTATCTGAAGAGCAGAGAAACTTTTGGGGTCACCTAAGGTGGCAAATGTTGTAACTTAGCCAGAAGCTCATACCAGCCTGATTCCAGGCCCATATTGACAGCAGATGTCAGTATTTCTTAAGGGTTATATATGTATATTAGAAAGGAAAATGTGCCTTGAGGCTTTGAACAGGATTCTGGGTACTTGTGAATGCTTCAAGTGATCTAAATTTGTGAGCAACAGATTTTGTTGTTTTCATCACCTTATTTTTAAAATGTGTTGAAGAAGGTGTTTGTCACTGAACCAAAAGAGTAACAATTTAAATTTCTGTATGGTCTCAGTTCTAAGCAGTGCTGAGTAGCCTGAACTCAAACATGGCTTTAGCTGGGGCTGCAGGAAGAACTTGCTGTCATTCCTAAGCATCTCCCATCGCAGAACAGTTGGTGGGTACATGATCTTGAAATATGGAGGAAATAATTAGGTCACGATTCAAGGCTTCAACCTGGTAATCTCAGAGTGGGATGAAAAATACTTTTTAAACTTTCAGAATTGAAGTTATTAAATACAAAATAAAGGTTGAATATAAACATTTCAGGGAATGTGATGTTATTACCAAATAATTTTCAAGTACACAGGTAAGAAGATTTTGATCCAGATTATTCAATATTTAAGCCATTTGCTCAAACACATACATCTATTGAAGTCTTTTCATGACAGTATTTCTGTATAAATTGCTAAAATTCTGATAAGGATTATAGAATCTTTCCTCATATCGTATAGCCTGGAAAAACATGTTACACCTATGCAAACTGAGGAGCTGGCCCAGTACTTTAGCTTTATCAAAGGAAGAGGAATTTATATTCATTTCAATAATCAACTGTGAAGGTACCTAGCAGCTGCTAATGCTTTCTAACAGTAGGGAGTCAAGAATCACAAAACCTCACATGGTGACCACAAGGAATAGTTGCAGAATGAATGGGGTTCCAGCAACTATTCAACATTCAAGTAATGTCATAAATACTGTGCACTTTTCAAAAATGTTGTGCAATTAGGAGGGTAGCTGTAGTTAATTGCAATGAAGATACACTTACAACCTTCCCCAAAGTTAAGAGAGACACTTATGCATAACAAATGTAATGGAAAAAGTTTTCAAATATATTTGAATTGTACAACTCTAATTGTTTATCTGGATTACTAATGTGCACCATGCCTGGATTCGTGATATATAAAATTAGAGAACACTTCATAGTCCGAAAGATCCCTAGCAAAGCAAAGGATATAGAATTACAGTCTTCCTTTTATCAGATTCACCTTCTTGCAGGTGCAGAATCGGTTTTAACAGCATATTTTTTTGCGTTTTGTATAGATGAAATAGAAAATCCCCCAAAGGACACTACTAGCATTTATGGAGCCATTAACCACAATCACAATTATTACCACTGAAGGTAAAAATGGGATTTATATCAACTAACTTCAGTTTGAACCAGTCAGCCAAGCTCCAGTGGAGAGAAATAAGCTGCTTTAGAGTGTCGGTCCCATTACCAAAGGCAGATGTCTTTAGGAACAGAAGATTACACCATAGAAGTACTTCTTCCCAGTAGCTATAATGAAAAGGACCATGAAAACCTAGCACAGATATGGACACTTTCTGTGTAATCTATATTGTGATGTATATTTGCCAAGATTAATTTCATATGAGAGATTTTGTAACAGAATGGACATTAGTTGTCTGCAGAGCAGAGGCTGCTCCATTTCAGGTTGAGTGGAGATGAAATTCACAAGTATTTGCCACCTAGATAAAAAAAGCATCTCAAAAACTTCCATCTAAAGAATTACTTCAAAAGTAATACAAGATACTGATGCAAAATGCAACAGAAGGGGGCAAATGAGCCTCATTTTGCTGTGTTTGAAAGCTGTCTAAACATAAAATGATTAAAATGTGATCCTGAGCATTTGTGTGCAAGCATGTGCAAAAGAATGCAAACCCCCCCCCCACCAATCAAACAAAAAATGAGCAGAAACAGTAATATGAATACAATGTTCGGTAAGCTCTAAAATGAATGTCAAGGGTGCTCAATGTACAACATAGCCTGATGACTCTGTTCTACTCTTAACATATAGACAGGGTAAATAATAATAATAATAAAAAAAGTATTTACTTATCCTTAGACAAAAATTCTTCTCTATGTTTAGTTCTGATGGCACCCTGCTGACTGGTTCTCTTTATCAGCTTTAAAATTGACCATATGAGTTCAAGTTATAGCAGTATTAAGGATTTCTACATTTAGATTAATTTTGACAGCACAGACAAATATTTTCCAGTGTTTGCAGATGTCTCACCTCCATGAGCTACATTCAGTTTTGCTTACAAACTGTGGCTAGGATCCTGCATCTTTTGTCTCGGAATAGGATTAAATCTCCTGGTTTTTAAGGGCAGCCCTCTAGGCAGTTTTAAAGCAAGTGGTAGATACAGGAAAGGTTTTTATAAACAATCCTGTTAGATGTTAATAGGATCAGAATGATTACCTCTCATATCATACTAAAAATGCACTCTCAGAGAGATTTCTTCACACTATTTATACCTAGGTAAGCCCTCTGCAGAATTTTCAAACCAACCACAACTTTAAAGTAGTACGTCTGCACAGGGCAGAGATATTACAATAAATACAATCTGCAGTAGAACACTGAGCTTTTACACAATCTCTCTGAAATTTTGTACAGGTTTTGCAGCATCCCACAAAACCCAGTTCCTGTTTATAAAGAGTAAAAAGAAGCAATGTTCAGACAGCCAAGAGGTCTTGCTCATTTTGAGTCATAGAGAGATGTCGATAAAACAGCCCAGGCTGGTCTAACATGTCAGAGCCAGGCAGGACATCACAGAGTGATAACCAACCAGCTTCTGCTTTCCTTCTTCCAGCAAAGCAAGGATATTATCCTTGTATCATCCAAAACAAGAATATTCTCCTTGTATTATGCCATAGAGTAAAGTTTAGCCAAAACCAAACTGTTCTTTCAGGAAACACAGCACAGCCTCAGTTCTCACAGGCAATTGTAAAAAGATAAAGAAGTCCAGCTAGCTCATCTGAAGTAGCAGGTAGTCTACCAGCCTCCTATTAGAAGCACTTTCTACAGAACTCTCACACCTCAGCAGGACACCCTGCTGAACAAACTGCAAATACAGTTCTCACAGATGTATGTGAGAATATGTATCTATTCAATTGCACACACACACATAAATACTTCATATGCACACACATACCCATACACACATATGTTAGCTGTCAGGAAATTTGTATTTCCTGACCACTCTGTATGGACACTCCATATATGAGGGTCTAACCCTTCAAGCATTATTCTGTAAGTCATCAATATACACTCCTCTCTTTACAAGCATATAACACAGTATTTATTTAAAAATACAGGAGAAAACAAGATTTGTGATGTTTCCAACCCTAACTGTTCTATGATTCTATAGTGATGACCTCTGAATGTGTCTAGAGAAATGTCCTTTTGTGTTTTGAATGCAAGACAAGAAAGTTAACTGATTAATTTCATGCTTGGGAACAAAAATAAGGAGTTCTCCAGATGCTCAGTCTTTGTGCTGTATTTTGTGTTCATTCTAATGAAATTAATATTTCCCAAGTCAAGTCTGCTTTGCCCATGATGGCAATTCATAAATGAACTCCCTCTCCTTATCCCTATCCATGAGCTATTTCACCTTTTCTCTCCTTGTCTTGCTTGAGGAGAGGGGAGTGAGAGAGCTTCTAAGATCGGTAGCTGGCAGCTGGCAATCTCAAGCCAGCACAATTTCTATTTCTTTACTCCATACTCCACCTTATTTTAGAATCAGACTTTTCTATTCTAAAGCATCTCTTTTTTGCTGTAAGTCTCTCTTAGTCACTTATTGTCATCATAGTTTCCACACTAAATGAATGTTTTCATACATCTAATAAAACACACAGGCATGACTTTGGGCTTCGGTAAGAGCCTTTCAAGAACATTGCTCAACTTCAAATTGTCCTCTTCTTCATTCTGTTTTATTTTATAGCTCCTCTACTTCTTAGAATTTAGTATTTTCTATCTTTATCCTGAATAAAGTCTGGCTATGATACAGACCAAAAATAACATATCCTGTGACGCTGCAGATGTTAAATGTGAATAGATATTATGCAGTACAGAGTATTATTGCTTTACTGAATTTCATTAAAAAAAAAAAATCATGGAAAATCTATGGGACTTGTATTAACTCTGTAAGACCTTGGGTTCCATGACACCAGCATAAGGAATAAGCATAACAGCCAGATATTAAATCACCTTAATGAAGGTCTTCAGGACAACAGCTCTCAATGCCTTGAATAATACATCGCAGGTAATGAGAAACCTGCGCAAACTCTGGAAACTGGGGAGAATGAAGAACTGATTGGCCATGTGATCAGCATGACAGGCAGCTATGAAAATCCTCTGTCATTTAGTTAAGTAGTACTGTAGTTAAAACTTTAAGTTCTCCCATAGTAAATGAGAATTTCAGGAATTGATCTGAAAGACTGTTTTAAAGTTAACACTTCTGATTTGTAGAATAATCGCAGAATTAAACACTTTATCTGCGTGACGCCAGCAGTATCATTAGACCACATATTACATTCAGACACATCTAAGATGCCCACAAGTACCCAAACCAAAGTACCATAACCAAAATGGTAATTCATTATATATTTCTATGTTCTTGGAAACAGACTTTTTTACTACAAAGCATCACTTTTTTGCTTCATATCATCTTCTCTTAGTCCTTAATCGGCTTCATAACTTCTTCCTCAGATGACTGAGATAAATTTTCAGATATTAACATAGGAAGCAAGGACAAAAAGTTGCAAAAAAGCTCGAGGTGTGGCTGCAAAATCTAATGCATAGGCAATAGAGCCTCGCAACAGGCGATGACTAGACAGAATAGTTAACCTCTTGAAATTGAATGAGGGGTGAGTGAGTGCTTCACCTGAGGGACAGAGAGACCCGATACCATGCAGGCCACTGAACGGAAAAAGTAATTATCTTCACAGCACAGCCCACGAAGCATAACAGTCAGACAATATTCTGAAGAACCTTCTCAAACAGAAAATACTGGAGATGCCAGGAGGTACACTACTAAACCCTGAGTATGTTCATGAATATATCAATGTGTTATCAAGTATTTCAAGGTTTTACTTCTGGCCTAATCTAATTGATACATAGACCTTCACATGGCAAAATTCTGGATAGAGTTCAAGACTTGATTTCTCATATTCACTCTTTATTGTCCAAACAGCAAGCAGACTCCTAAACATTATATCTCTGTACAGCATCTAACAATAAGGTAAATGAATCTACATCTCTCACCCTTCAGTCCTGACCCATGACCCTTCCTTTTTCAACCCCCATATGATTTTTCCTACACAGTCCTGGATGCTGATAAAATATTTACTTATGCCTTCCATTTTCTTTTGACTATTTGAATGCTAAGATGTTTGGTACAAACTGGACTTTACTAAACGTAGAGGGCTTGAAGTAGTACAATATACACATATAATTCATGATCAAACTCAATTAAGTAAGATATTAAATACTCTAGATTCCACATGATACATGTGCCTCTGCAAATACATACAGGTACCAAAGGAGACTGTAGAATCTCCACCCTGGGGCAAAGCCTGAGCAGTGTGAAACAAGCTGTCCCTACTTTGAGCGAGCAGGTGGTTGAACCAGATGACCTCTAGAGGTTCCTTCTGACTTAAATTATGTCATTATTCTGTGATTCTGTAGTGAAAAATCCCCCCAGATATTATCAACATTTTGGGCTTGAGTTTCAGGGAATACTGGACAGCAGATCTCTGGTATTGAAACTATGGGGGCTTACAACCTCAAGCCGACAAGATATATGACATCTTCAGACCGAGATTTTCTTAGACAATAGTTATCACTCAAAGAAGGAGACATACAGCCAAAAGTAGATCTTTTTTTTTTTTTTTTCTTCATTGTCATTAAGTGAGATGATGATGAATATGATGACGATAATGGTATATTTGGAGACAAAAGGGTGATTGGGACACTCTGACAAGGTGGTGAGAGGAAAGGGCACAGAGGCAATACAAGGTTTTAATAATGACATTACAAGTACCCACATTTACTGCATTTTATTACACTTATGTACAACCAAAAATTACACATAAGTTCTTTTTTAACCAGTTTTGATAAACCTAACTTGGTTTTCAGTTTAATAGAAACTTGAAATCATGGAAGAACTGGGGTAGAAATTAAAATATTATAAGAAATATTTCTTAGAGTATTGGCTTCTGAAACATTGTAGTGGCACACCTAGAAATAGGTTTCTTTGGTTAACTCCAGATACAAAAATCTTTTCATTATTGCAGTTTCACAGAATTATGACATACTTCTTGAACTTTCAGAGAGGAGAAATTTAATTTCACATAATTTGCTAAGCTAAACAATTCTCTTTGTTTGTACACCTGAGAAAGATATATATAAACCTTCCAGATGGATGTTCCAGGTTTGGATCTGCAGGAATTTATTCATCTGGGAGATACTGCCTGGAAGAGACTGAAATTTCTCTTACAAATATTTAAATGTTGTGCCAATGCAACTAAGAAAGATAAAAACTAAAAAAAAACCAAACAGTACAAACACAGAAGTGAAACTAGGATATAAATATTTGTCTTCACAATATTTTCATCCATGCCTTTGTAAAAACAGATGAAAAGCAAACACACACTACTAGCTATATTAAATATCCATGAAAACCCATAAGAGTAGTTAGCATTCAAGCTAGAACAGATGACTGCTTACTGACTTTAACTTTTCTTTCTGTTCTGCAAGCAGTATTAACTTTTGGTGAGTGATTATTACTTTTTGCTGCAGCACTGGAAAATTATATCACAGGTAGGGCTGAGACCCAGACTGTACCTGACTCATGCTGAGCTCTGCCAGTTAGCTTTAACTTCTACCAAGGATTCAGACCTGAGAAACTTTTCAGCATCTCTGAAAAATTTCCTTGTAGGGCATATAATTTCTTAATGCAACTGCTGAAGCATTAAAAAGAAAAGCTAGATGGAAATTATAAAGGTGAATAAAACTCTTAATTTCAGCATAAAGAAGCAGAACTAAAGGAAGCAAAAATGGGAATGTATGCTATTGAAGGAGCTCAGTATCTGTAAAATACATTATACCAAGCCTGCTGATTAAACAGGTGAACCATTTTCCATGGATTTTATTATCATTCATACTGAATGTATGCTTCAGCAGAGGCTGATCAATCCTTTGTTAGGGGGCTTGTGATGGGCTGCCTGGCCCATCCTTCAGCAGAACAGGAGAAGAAAATAAGATTAAAATTTCATGAACTAAGATAAAGGCAGTTTCATGGGAAAATAAGTAAATAAATAAAAAAGCAGACTGCAGGTGGAAGCAAAGCGCACAAAAGAAGATTCATTAGCTACCTGCCATGCTCAGAAGGTGTTCATCCACTTCCTAGCAATTAGGGCCTCAGTATACATAGCAGTTGCTTCAAAAGATGACTGACTTAATAAGAAATACCCTGCACCTCCTTTCCCTAATCTTTTATTGCTGAGCATGATATCGTATGGTATGGAATATCCCTCTGCTCAGTTTGGGTCAGCTGTGCCAGCAGTGTGCCCTCCGAGCATTTTTGCCCATTCCCAGCCTACTGGCTGCAAGGGTGGGGGTGGCTGGAGAGACAGCTTTGATGCTATCTGGGCCCTGCTCAGGAATAGCCAAAAATATCGGTGTGTTAACAACACTGTTCTAAGTACAAAGTATAGCACAGTATGGGCTGCAATGAGGAAAGCTAACTTCATCCCAGCCAGACACAATGCAGGGCCATATTTTGTCAGTTTTTCTAAAGGGCATTTCTGTCTGTTGGGATACCTAGTGAGTCTGTTGTATTCCATGTTACTTGGCAAAAAAAAAAAAAAAAAAAAGAAAAGGTATAGATCAGCTTTCCCTGGAAGTGATATAGAAGCTATTTCCAATAGTTACTGCAAGTATACCTTGAAGTTAAGACTGGGTTTATTGTGTATTCTGCTTATATTAAATAGTAGCTGAAGAAATGCTGTAGAAAAATTGGCATGAATTATATAGCTGTCCAGGAGGGAGAATAATGGCCTCCTGGTTAGCATTTGAAGATTAGTGCTTGCCAATACTTATCTCACTTGCAAACAACATGCAAAGAGAAATATAACTGTATCTCTGAAATGATTACACCTATTTTGTCAGTAAAACACAGAAATCTGACTTACCTTTCAAAAGGACAGGGAAGCCTATCACCCAAAGGGTGCTACACTGTCCCTGCTTCATGTGCCCTACTGCTTACAGAAGGAGAATGTTGCTGAGGCGTAAATTTGCCTTGTTGAACCTTGTCATTGTTTAAGCCCAGCCAGTAACTCGGAACCATGCAGCCACTCACTCACTCCACCCCTTCTTCCTCCCCCAGCTCCCAGAGGGACGGGGAGGAGAATCGAAAGAATGTAACTCGCACGGGTTGAGATAAGAACAGTCCAGTAACTAAGGTATAACACAAATCACTGCTGCTACCACCAGTAATAATGATAAAGGAAATAACAAGGGAAGAGAATACAACCGCTCACCAGCTGCTGATTGATACCCAGCTCGACCCAAGAAGTGATCTAGCCCTTATGGGTAACTGCCCCCAGTTTATATATGGAAGTGCTAGTGATATGGCATAAAGTGTTAGTGGTATGGAGTACCACTTTGGCTAGTTTGGGTCAGATGTCCTGTTTCTGCTTCCTCCCAGCTTCCCCACCTCCCTGGCAGAGCATGAGACTGAAAAGTCTTTGATCGGGGTAAGCATTACTTGCCAACAACTAAAAACATCAGTGTTATCAGAATTGTTCTCAGGCTAAAGTAAAAAACACAGCACTGCACCAGCTACTAAGAAGGAGAAAAATGACTGCTACTGCTGAACCCAGGACAAACCTCAAAATTCAGAAAATGGTATTAGTGATATATTGACTACTGTCTTAAGAGGAACTTTGTGCTAGGAAGTTAAGTCACTTTTATGTGGACAGTTTCCTCTCATTAGAACTTCCTCTGCAGGGTTTATGCACCCTTTTTCTTCTTGGAGTTAACCTTATACTAGCAAGAATAAGTTCCCAGACACTTAAAGTGGAATGCAAAAATGCCCTTATACACATACAGCCTTAAGCTTGATAATATTGCAGGAGAAATTATATAGAAATGTATTCATTACAGTCAACATCAGCTGATTATCCCCACAAAGATCTAATATATCAGAATGAACGAATCTTTTCGGAATACCTATCTTCCCTGATGTCACTTTTTTTTTTTTTTTTTTTTTTTCTGAACCAAGTGAATCAGTTCCCAGACCTTTGTTCTCCTACACTCTGTATTTCTCTGGTTATACCACACAAGAAGTATGAAAAGACTCAAGACTATAAATCTGAGCACATCTTTATGAAGAAAACTGATTAAAAGCACTACAGAGAGAAATAGATCAGCTGTAACCAGCATTTGCACTGGCTGTTTTCCCAATTCTTCCTTCAAAGGTCTCCCTCATGAGCTTCAGTACCTCCTTCCACATACTTGCGCGTTATCATTTACTAAGAGAACAATGCAGTGAAGGGCTCACTCTGAGAGAGACTCTTACTTAGCTAAACATAAACCTTTTTCTTAAGTTCTATTTAAGAAACCTTTTCTTAACTAAACGAACAAGAGTTCTTGAAAATCCTTATACCTCTGAGTTCTATACTACCACGTACAAATATGCTGTTATGGTGTGAGGATTTTTACTAAAACCAATTGATAGAGAATATGGAGAGATGAAACACTGTCAGTAATGAAAATGAACCCATCAAAAAAAACCAGCAAAGTTATTCAGAGGTTTATTTTGTAAATGCTTATTATAAGTGAGCATTTTCTTGGTGTCCCTCTGGCACTCAATAAACCCCAGAGAACCCATTTCTGTAAGATAAATTCCAAGAAAATGCTCAAAAATATGGGAAAAAGAAACCAAACTGTTCTCTGTAATGCCTACTCCATCACATAACAATTGTGAATTTAGCAAATTAGTGCAGTTAACAGGGAGTGCTCAGCAATCTGAAGCAGCTCCACTAATCTTTTGCCTTAAAATGAATCTTTGCTTTCAAAATAACACAGGCAGTATGAGTCAAGTCATTTGTTTTCTCTTCATGATTTTCCCACTCCAACATACCTTGAAGATAGTGATCATGTTTTAAAGCTGCCCTTTAACAAACTGCTCCTTTTTTGTCCTCTGCAGTGGCACTTGCTCTCTACAGTATCTATGTTAACCCATAATTTCACAGACTTACGAAAATGAAAAATACTCTTTCTCTGCCCTCCTGCTTCTACCAGGAGCTGTGAATGCCTCCCACATTCCCTGTTTCATGTTAGAACAAATATTTGAAATACAAATATTCTTTACTTCTCTGGCTGCAGTCTCTTGTTTCTCTCATCACTCTCTTGTCACTCTCCTGCACTGCCTGTAAAGACTTTGAGCCCTTATTGAAATTTAATATTCTGAATTTTTTCTTTTTTTACCCAAGGCTTTGGTTTAGGCATCTCAGCACAAGAAATTTTAGTCTTAAACCTCTGTTACATGTGGTTGTATTGTCCTCAGAGCTGCAAGCAGATCCTTTAGCTCAGTCTGTGCTTCACTTGCTCCCTCCTTATTTACATCTTTGTGAGCCTGAGCCCTGGCAAGCAGATATCCTTACACTGATTATTCCCTTTAAAGACAACAGATACTGCAACACATTCAAGTCTGACTAAAATGTCCCTTGTTTATTGCTCTGTCCCCCAGAAAGTCCTCCATGCTGGAGCTGGACTATGGAAGGACACCACATTTTTGTTGCTTTTGATCAGTCAAAGTTGATCTGTATATAGAAGAGACTACCACAGAGGGCTGTTCTCTATATAGCACTTTTCTGCTGCCAGACCTTTAACAACATTATTAGTCAACGATCAGACCCACAACCTCTCACAGGCATGTTCTCTGTTCTGCCTGCCTTGCACAGCTGAACCCAATACTTCAGAACAGGGCCTTCAGAGCAGCAGCTTGTCAGGAGAGAACCTGAAGTAGTCTAAAACAGAACAGCAACAGAGCTACCAGAAATGAGCAGAGGGATAAGTTCATATTTTTCCTGTCAGTGATCTGTTTGCTTGAAAACAAGTAGCAAACCAACAGCAACATATCATGCATCTACTAAGATGATTGCCATGTCTTCCCACCCCCATCATGATGACTCTTCTACAGACCTGCTGAAGTCCCAGAAATATGCCAGACTGTGAGCTAGCAAGAAGATATTCTAGGATAGTTAGAACTTCTATTGTTAGGTGTGGTATAAGCAAGAGAGTCTGCTTTCCATTCCCATCATGCCTATTACTCTTCCAATATTTTGTTTAATATTTTGGAGACTTTGACACTCTTGAATTGTTAAAGGGAATTAGCCTATGAAGGAGAAAAAAAAATCTGAGGCAGAACTGCATTGGTTTTACTGAAAAGACACCTTAAATATCAAAATTTGAAACCACAGTCATGTACCTATTTTACAGTATTAAGAAGGAAAGAATGGGTGTCATCCTTTTTCTGTCTTTCCTTCAGTGACTGACACCTCTTCTGTCTGTGTTTCCAGTTATAAGAACAAGATTGTCCTGAAAAAAGGAAGTTAATATGGGAGTGTACCTGAGTCCTTCATAAAAACAGTAGCTCTTCTGAGGCATGGCTATTAAAAAATCCACTAAGATCACACTCAGACTGGGAAATGTCTAACTTTATTTTTTTTTTTTTCAGTTGATGATCAGTATATAGGTGCTACTTCAATCCACAGATAGCATAAAGAGTGGAGATTTGGAAGGTATGGGGCTATACATCTTTGTTTTCCTGATCCCACACAGACACTTAAATCTATCTTAGGAACTAGAACAGGTGGTGAAAGTACAGCCCTCTACCTAAATACCTCAATTTGTTCCTTCCTACTTTGCTTGCATTATTGAAATCTGAATTCTTCCACTGCTTTATCTGCATACAATTGAGAACAATGGGGCCCCTCATTTGCCAGAACAGTGAGAAGAATTCAACTGTACATGCATACTCATAATTGGGATAGCAGAACACTGAAAACTGAACCCAAAAGAGTAAAGAATTGTTCGTGGGGTCTAGAATCGGTTTGATCTTGTGTTTTCATGCTGAAATATAGTTGTGACTCAAATCAGATGAAAATGGGGTTTTTTTCATCCTAAGATTTCCACCATGCAGAAGTGAGAAGCTGACATTCTTGTCTATTTGCATTGGAGATCTTTGGGTAAAACTTAATAAGCCAGATATGTTTTGAAAGAAACATTTGGGGATCAGCAAACAGGGATGCTCTTACAAAATTTATTGTATGCCTAGTACTAACTTTGATACAATATTTTCTTTTAGAATATTGCACAGTCTTTTGTAAATTGCTCCTGGCTAATTCGGGATTCATTTCCACAAGACAGTAACATGTCTTTCCATCACTACATACAGGAGTTAACTTATGAATTTCCTCTCTGCGGGTTGTTGTACCATGGTCTGGCTTCACACAAGAATCTGAAATATTCTTGTGTGTACACGGATCTGGAACTTGGAAGCACTCTTGCATATGCAAGATTATAGTTAGCACTATAATATTAGCAACATTTTTTTATTTATTTCCACTAATAAGTGCTTTAAAATGAATTATTAATTTCACTATGAATTATCTTAAGATGCTCATCCATATAAGTGCACAATTACAGAGAAGACAAAAAAGCTTTGCTTGTTTAGCCTAGTGAAATTGAGTGTGAAAGTGGCGTTGCTGCTTTCTGCAAATACACCAGGAAGGTAAACACTGGAGGAGAGAGAAGAGCTGTTAGGATAATGACAATGTTGGCACAGACAGGGAAAAAACACCTGATTGTGAAAACTAGGTTTACAGCTGTGAGAACCTGAATGGTTTTCCACTTAGTGGGTGAGAGAATGAGGGGGAAAGAAAAAAAAAAAAGAAAAAAAAAAGAAAAAAATTAGGCTCCTGTGACTTATTTGCCTGAGATAGCAGGGTTGAAGTCAAGTATTGTCCTGGGTTTAGCAGCAGCAGTCATTTTTTCTCCTTCTTGGTAGCTGGTGCAGTGCTGTGTTTTGACTTTCACACTGGGAACAAAGCTGATAACAATGATGTTTTGGTTTGGCCAAGGACTTTGTGAGCCTCATGCTCTGCCAGGGAGGAGGGGAAGCCGGGAGGAAGCAGAGACAGGACACCTGACCCAAACTGACCAAAGAGGTATTCCATACCACAGCACATCATGCCCAGGATGTAACTGGGAGTTACCCGGAAGGGCTAGGGGGACTGCAGGGTTGGAGGAGGTATCGGTCAGTGCTCGGTCAGGCTGGGGGGGTGAGTCATCAGTCGGCTGGTGATGAGGTGTTGTGTTCTCTTCCCTTGTTCCCTTTATCATTACTATTACTGGTGGTAGCAGTAGTGATTTGTGTTATACCTTAGTTACTAAACTGTTCTTATCTCAACCTGTGGGAGTTGCATTCTTTCTGATTCTCCTCTCCCTCCCTCCAGGAGTAGGGGGAGGGCAAGAAGAGGGGGGGGAGTGAGTGTACAAGCTGTCTGGCTAGGGTTAAACCGCGACAAGTATTCAAGACGTTCCTTCTTGTACAGTGTTCATATATTTAATGTGTTTATCTTCAAAGTGACTAAGACTTCACAGCTTGGAAATATCAATCCAAATGGTTTATTCTTACTCTCAGTAGAAAATTGCCAGTAGTACATGTCTAACAGTCTTTTTAATGAGCACAACAAATCTCCCCCACGCTATCAGTAAGTGTGGCCTACACAGGTTTGCTTTAAAATAAGAGACTCAAGATTTAGGATGGTGTAAATGAAAAATTATTGAATTGGCATACTTAAATCCAACCACATTTCTTTTCAAACCAAATTCTAGGCTCCCAACTCTTATAGAATCATAGAATCATAGAATAGTTAGGATTGGAAAGGACCTTAAGATCATCAAGTTCCAACCCCCCTGCCATGGGCAGGGACACCTTGTTCTAAACCATATTACCCAAGGCGTCGTCCAACCTGGCCTTGAACACTGCCAGGGATGGAGCATTCACAACCTCCCTGGGCAACCCATTCAAGCACCTCACCACCCTAACAAGAAAGAATTTCTTCCTTATATCCAATCTAAACTTCCCCTGTTTAAGTTTTAACCCATTACCCCTTGTCCTATCACTACAGTCCCTAATGAACAGTCCATTCGTAGCATCCCTATAGCCCCCCTTCAGATACTGGAAGGCTGCTATGAGGTCTTCATGCAGCCTTCTATTCTCCAGGCTGAATAGCCACACCTTTCTCAGCCTATCTTGATACGGGAGGTGCTCCAGTCCCCTGATGATCCTCGTAGCCCTTCTCTGGTCTTGTTCCAACAGTTCCATGTCCTTTTTATGTTGAGGACAAGAGAATTGCCCACGATACTCCAAGTGAGGTCTCATGAGAGCAGAATAGAGGGGCAGGATCACCTCCTTCAACCTGCTGGTCACACTCCTTTTGATGCAGCCCAGGATACAGTTGGCTTTCTGGGCTGCAAGCACACACTGCCGGCTCATGTTCATTTTCTCATCGACCAGCACCCCCAAGTCCTTCTCCACAGGGCTGCTCTGAATCTCTTCTTTGCCCAGCCTGTAGATGTGTCTGGGATTGCTTTGACCCAGGTGTAGGACCTTGCACTTGTCATGGTTAAACTTCATGAGGTTGGCATCAGCCCAACTCACAAGCGTGTCGAGGCCCCTCTGGATGGCATTCCTTCCCTCCAGCATATCAACCAAACCACACAGCTTGGTGTCATCGGCAAACTTGCTGAGGGCGCACTCAATCCCACTGTCCATGTCAGCGACGAAGATTTTGAACAAGACCAGTCCCAACAGCGATCCCTGAGGGACACCACTCGTTCCTGGTCTTCAGCTGGACATTGAGCCATTGACCACAATTCTTTTCATGTGGCCATCCAGCCAGTTCTTTATCCATTGAGTGGTCCACCTCTCAAATTGATGTCTCTCCAATTTAGAGACAAGGATGTCGTGTGGGACAGTGTCAAACACTTTGCACAAGTCCAGGTAGATGACATCAACTGCTGTACCCCTGTCCTGATGTTGCAGTGGTGTCAGTGTGGCGTAGACATGCCAAAATTACTTTGGAAAGATCTAGTTCATTTGTCAGAATGTAGATGGTGCTACTACTAGCACTTCAGTTATGACCGAAAAGGGTAGATCACCACAAATTCCAACTAAGCATGACTTTTATGTTTGAGAGTTGTAATGGGTGAAAATAGAGAGGTGAAGAAACCACCATGAAAGGAACTAGCATTATACCTTCATTAGCTGTCAATATTGTTTATATTTGGAAGATGGATAGTACGTTATTGTCCTGTATAGCAAACCATAGCTGTCCCAGTTTGTTCCCAAATTGAGTAAGCATGATAAATGTGCAAATGACATTTTCCCTAAGCTTTCTACACACACCCTGGCTAGCTCATGTAAAGCTAGCTCTACTGTCTTACTGATGTTGCTGCCTTCAGTCAGCAGCATCATCTATTAAGGAAAGAAGCATGCACTCATCATAGACCATAAAAACAAAATAAAGAAGAAGATTCTGTGTCTATGGAGAATTCAGAAACACTCACTATCATAAGAGGGAAGACCAAGCAATTCAGCTGATAGCAAAGGGAAACAGCAGTTCTGAGAGTAGCTGGCTGTTCCTTGTGAGGCTCATCCTAATCTGAACAATAGGGTAGAGGCCAGTGATATTCACTGGAAAAGTCCTACCACACTAGGAAAGGAAGCTTGTTCTACAGTCAGCTGCTAGATAAGAAAACATCACCATCATTAATTTATTGTCCTGGAAAGATGACAAGGTTGGTGATGAAGATTAGCTCTGTAACACTCAGCTTCTGAAGGAGTGAAACTGGTCAGGCATCCAAGTTGTTCCTCGTGAGGGTACTCATTTCCCCTCAAACTTTGTGAATTAAAACAAACAGCAAAGCATGGCACTTCAATACACTTTCAAATTTGAGTAAAACTTGGCTGTTGACTGTGTACTTCTGAATATCTACTTTAATAATATGCTATGTGTAAAGGATTTTCTTCTTTATTCATCCTTCTCTCCAGATCACTATTTCTGTACTTAGGAACAGTAACATATATTTACAAATTACACTCTGTGGTCTTAGGCATTATCATATCCCTCTTCCTCTAGTCCAAGGCTGTGCAGATAGTTTTTGCAGTAGTTTAAAACAGTCTGCAAGAGGCAAATAGTTGACTTTTCATGGTAATCAAAGACATTCTTGACTGAACAGATATTTTCAACTCTACTGCAGAAGTCTTGCTCTTTAATTCCTTTTTACCACTCTTAAGTGACACAAAAATTCTGTCACTAATTTCCAATTTTGTAATTCAGTCTGAATGATGGTGCATTCAAAGTTCCACTCATTAGTCCCCTTGTTGACTGAAATAACCCTTATACGTCAGGTGTGTATAAAACATGCTCCTGTGATCATAGAATCCTGAAGTCAAATATCTATATATGCCTCCAGTGATGCCTTCTTATTAAGCAAGATAAAACATTAGAACAAATACTGCTAGAAAAAACTAAACAGGAGACAATATAATAAGAAAATGTAACACTTTTTTCCTTAGCACATTTTCATGAGATGCTCTGAAAGGGTTTTAAAAGCCTTGCTGTAAATAGTCTCCTCAATATACCTGTCTGAAGGCTCCAGGACTTTGACAGGACCCTGAAATGCATACAGAGGCACTCAGAAATTACTATTAGTCGTGTGCAACCATTTAGGGCAACAAAAGTCTGAGACAAAAAGGTGTATTTTGTCAGGCAATACATGCCCTTACAAGAAATTGTTTTGAAAAGCAAAATTATAAGTGGATCTAAGGAAGGATGTGTCTTTTTTAGGACTATGACACTCAACTTGTTCAGGCAACTGTACTGATTTACTGAACTAGGACCTCAGTTGTAGCAGCTAGGCACTGTCATTTCTGATTAGCAATGCTGCTTCTGCAGCTGCTTTCCTCAGGTGCTTTTTCAGATGCTGGAAATATTCCTGGAGGTTTGAGCAAACTTGAGTGATTAGAAAGAGGGCAGCAATGTTCTAGGACAGAAATTCATTATTAAGAGGCAAATGGAAAATCTAAACTGACTACCACAATAAATCTTCAGTGCAAATCTGAGAAAAACAATGTCATCCATAGCCAATGAATTCAGTGGGAAGAGATTCATAAAATACAGCATTAAGACCTCCTATCAAACTTTAGTGACTTCTAAAAAAATGAGTTTGAAATCAGTTTCACGATTTTTTAAATATATGAGTTTATTTATACAATTTTATAATCCCACTTTGTTTTCAAGTCAATATTCTGTTTCTAATATAAATAATTAATAACTTCAGAATTGTGTGTTTGCATATATATGTGTGCATTATGTATCACCCATTTTCTTTCATTTGTCAATGTCTGCCCCTAAAGGCACTGAACTTACAGAAGTAAGAAACTGCTGCCAGAAAACTCCTTTTTGCCCTTAGTAATCAAGCTTTCTTCCACTGTTTTTTCTTCCAGAGTGTCTCATCAGTTGCCAGTATTGTTGCCCTAAGTCATAATATAAAGAATACATTTTCTATTTTGTGTTTTACTTGAGAAATAAAATGTAAAATCTCATTATCTGATAGCTAAGATGATGCAAAGTACTTTAGATTTTAATTAAATTGAAAGTTTAACATGCCTGAAATCACAAAATGAAAAACACCTCTAAAGCAGTTTACAGTTCACACGCAGTCTTGTGTAGAAATATCCAAATGTTTTACGCTAGATTGCTTAGTACATCTATTTCTGATTATCTGTACTATACAACAATTCAGGGGTTAATCCACCTTGCCAAGGATCAGGATTTACCTGGTTATTTACCTGGTGACAGCCAGCATGGCTTCACTAAGGGGAAATCCTGCCAGACCAATTTGGTGGCCTTCTATGTAGGGGCTACAGAACTGATGGACAGGGGTAGAGCAGTTGATGTCATCTAATTGGACTTGTTTAAAGCATTCGACACTGTCCCACACGACATCCTTGTCTCTAAATTGGAGAGACACCAATTTGAGAGGCGGACCACTCAATGGATAAAGAACTGGCTGTATAGCCGCATACAAATTGTGGTCAATGGCTCAATGTCCAGCTGAAGACCAGTAACAAGGGGTGTCACTCAGATCGGTGTTGGGACCAGTCTTGTTCAAAATCTTCATCCCTGACATGGACAGTGGGATTGAGTGTGCCCTCAGCAAGTTTGCCGATGACACCAAGCTGTGTGGTTCGGTTGATATGCTGGAGGGAAGGAATGCCATCCAGAGGGACCTCGACACGCTTGTGAGGTGGGCTGATGCCAACCTCATGAAGTTTAACCATGACAAGTGCAAGGTCCTACACCTGGGTTGGATCAATCCCAGGCACAGCTACAGGCTGGGCAAAGAAGAGATTCAGAGCAGCCCTGCAGAGAAGGACTTGGGGGTGCTGGTCAATGAGAAAATGAACACGAGCTGGCAGTGTGTGCTTGCAGCCCAGAAAGCCAACCGTATCCTGGGCTGCATCAAAAGGAGTGTGACCAGCAGGTTGAAGGAGGTGATCCTGCCCCTCTATTCTGCTCTCTTGAGACGTCACTCGGAGTATTGTGTGCAGTTCTGGTGTCCTCAACATAAAAAGGACATGGATCTGTTGGAACAAGTCCAGAGGAGGGCCATGAGTATGATCAGGGGACTGGAGCACCTCCCGTATGAAGACAGGCTGATCGTTGGGGTTGTTCAGCCTGGAGAATAGAATGCTGCATGGAGACCTCATAGCAGCCTTCCAGTATCTGAAGGGGGGCATATAGGGATGCTGGGGATGGACTCTTCATTAGGGACTGTAGTGACAGGACAAGGGGTAATGGGTTAAAACTTAAACAGGGGAAGTTTAGATTGGATATAAGGAGGAAATTCTTTCCTGTTAGAGTGGTGAGGCACTGGAATGGGTTGCCCAGGGAGGCTGTGAATGCTCCATCCCTGGCAGTGCTGAAGACCAGGTTGGACGAAGCCTTGTGTGATATGGTTTAGTGTGAGATGTCCCTGCCCATGGCAGGGGGGTTGGAACTTCAGTTCCTTTCCTATCCTAACTATTCTATGATTCTATGATTCTATTTACATGATCAATGGATTGATGGATGTATCCTAGCCTGCAGCTTGCACTGTGGGTAAGCTTAGAGCCAGTGAACAGCAACAGCCAGTGTGTGTACTTTTTCCTTCTTCATCTTATAAACAGTGGTGAAAACTGGTTGGTTTGTGATGGTTCACATTGTTGGTAGTGAAGGTCATGCCCTGTTAGTGAAACTTTGCCAAGTTAAGGAGTGCCCTTCACAAATTGCTGGGATGTCCTCCTGACCTCACTGGCAGCACCCAGCTCTGGGGGACATCTCAGTCTGCATGCAAGCTGCCTCTTCAGAGCCATCAAGTCCACCCTACCTGCAGGAGAAGATTCTATTACAGGTATGCAGATCTCTTGGGACCGGGCTCTGGTGTGCAGATAGCTGTGACAATGTGATGCTCTTCTGGGCCAGGAGCACACACCCATTTCTGTGTTGGAATTGTCCTAGCTCCTTTTTTGCTTTCCTAAACATTTCCTTGCTGCCAAGGAAACCTGTGCAGGAAGAGTAGTTCAGATAGCCTGCACATTGCTCCTGTTGCTAAGGAAACAGCTGGAGATGCCTGCAGACCTCTGTGCATTGCTCTTAAATGCAGTTGTACACTTGAAGGGCTGAGATCCACAGGGGTAAAAAAAACTATGGAGAAAACAGAATTTTTCATTTTGTTTGATATCATGATATCTTTTGCATTTAGTGTCTTGAGATTGATTTTCAAAAACATAGTAATGAGAGTATCTCCTATATTCCCTTAGCACTGCAGCCAGCCTGTGCTTGCAATCATTTGTGCACAAAGCAAATAATCAAGCAACTACTGTAGCTGCCGTATCTACTCTCATGCTGAGTTGTTCCAAAGAGATCGATAGGAAGGAGATATAGACGGATGTGATCTGTTTATGACTGCAAATGATTATTCTTCAAAAGTTTTTTGTACATCTAACAAGCATACAAAAGCAGCATCAACTTTCTAAAAAAGGCAGGAATCATATATATTGATAAACCACATGCTGGAAGGATATTAGATTAATTCTCAAGAGTTCCAGCGATAATTCAAATGTGTCTATTTTGAGTTGAGCTTATATATGCAAAATCACACAACAAACCTGATGACATTTCTAGTATTCCACAGGGAGTAACACTTGTCTGCTCGTTAGCTGACCTTCATGGGCTTCTCATCAGATATGCATGGGCATGTTCAGGTTTTTTACTATAATGGTACTTCTTGTACTCATTCCAGCTCACACTCCACACAAATTGTTCACCTTGTAGCTTGGCCAATGTTCTTACACTAATAGAATAAAGATTCAAAACTAATTGCTTGAATGAATTATTGATCAGGAATAAATTGGACACAGAAGGCAAGTAACAATTTGAGATGTGAAATAAACAAAGTTTTATATGTCAATCCAGTGTGTTCACATGCTGTTTCTCTTCTAATAGGTACATGGACTCTTACACCATTCCTGTACATTATCTGCAGTATGTGAATTCTGGATATATAGATTGTTATAGCCCTCTCTGCCTCAGTCTTTGGGTCCCTCAGTAAAAGTGCTAACAGGTACACAAGATATTTTACTCTGCATCTTATAGGACTGGACAAATAAAAAGCATCTGCATAAATTAATGACTCATATGGAGAGTTTCATGAGCTTTGGGATTGTACTGGTGGCAGAATAGAAAGCAGCATCTGGAATTTAACTGAAAGCCCAGCTTTTTTTTTGTGCTAAAAATGTGGTTGAGGTTGCAGTAGAATGATGTTATTCTTTAGCATGCCTCCAGACACCAAAATACTGATTGCAACATGATGAAAAGAATTAAGCTTATACATATCTCTGCCTGCCAGCCACAAAACCAAGGAGTTAATCACACTTTATGTTCACTGTGAGCAGTTTGTTTGTGAATCTTAGTTTTGAACATCTTTGAAACGTTATTTTGCTCTTTTCCATAACTGTCCTTCCAAAGCTTGCTAGTGTATTCCCCATACTGTGGTACATGGGGATCTAAAGACTCAGAACAAGTTTTGATGCTTCAGAGAGTTTTAAGAGTATACCTTTGCAAGTTTAGTGTTTATGTCAAAATAAGTTCTGTGCTGGGAACAGTTGTCCTCTTTCTTCAGACAGACTTTCTGAGGCAGAAGGACAGTGCAGAAGTAAGAAGAAAAAATGTGTATTTTCTTGCAAAGACTTCAAATTAAGAAACTGAAAATCACTTTTTTTTTCTGGGAAAATAAAACCCAGTGACTTTCAGAAAATCATGAAAACTGAGAGAAGTATCAGATTATCATTTCACTATACTTCTTGAGCAGAGTGCTAGCTTAAAGAGTAATACAATGTGAGATCAAACCCTTGTCCCAGATCAGTTTGAATACATACTTTAAAAAGCATTGGTCTTCCACAGCCTTTATAGATGGACTAATCAAAGGGCAGGATCAGATTCGCTCTTTGGTTGTATCACCCTAGACTATAAAGTTCTAATGAAAAGACACTAAATAGAACTAGTATATTCCAGAAAAAAAAACTGTCACAGAAAAAAGTCCAAATGTTCCAAAATGAAAAAAAAAAAAAAAAAACAAAACCAAACCCAAGGGTTTGTCAAAAGCAAAGCCCAGCTCTGGAATCTAGCTTTGTAAAAAGGGAGCCCTGACTCACTTTGCCTTGCATTGAAATGTTATCTTTAGTAAACAAAAGGCTCAACTAAGTTAAAATAAGAGGTGAGATACTTGTATTTTTCCCTTGTATTTCAATTTCTACTTCCCTTTAAAGCAAGTGAAAATTTGATTCTGTAGCGTTTGAAGTGCAATACTAAATATTGAATCATGCAACTAAAGCAGTATAAAGATAGAGAATACTCAGATTTTGGATGGCACCTGAAACGTTATTATGCTCCTGGTAGTGTTCTCTGTCTGACAGCATGATAGAAATAGGGGATAATAAGGACTCGTCAGAACGGCCACAGGTTGAATACCATAATAAAGCAAAGTGCCATGAAAAAGATACAAAGCTGTGCTTAAAGATTTTTGTTGGTTTTACCCTATTTCAAAAATAACTGACTTCAGTGTTAGATCCCAGACTGTCTGTACAGAGAAACCTTTGTCCTGCTGAATGATGCTTTCCAGGAAAAGATAAACACGTATGACCACTGTGTTCAGAGCAATCCTGTGGCAAAGTGACAGCATAGCAAGCAATGGTTAGCCATGTTAAGGCTGTATAGTACCAACCAGAAAACCCAGAAAGACCTCAGGGAAAGCTGTTGTTATCCTTTATCTCTGCCTTCTTCAAAAATCACTCATCCAACTGAACTGACTTAGTCTGAGTCTGAGAGGGAAGCCTTTTATTTAGATAGTCACTGATTTTTAATTAGTCAGCATTGTGAATTCGTTGTAATGCCACTCTTTCTAACCCCTCGTTATATGAGAGTTTCTAAAAATGCAGTTTCCAAAAGTTCTAAATTCATGGGATTGGAAGCTGTCTTGCATTTATACCCAATGGAAATTAAATGCTCTTTTCCCAAGGCTACAATGATTTCTAATGCATGGATAAATTTCCCTCTCTTTCTTAAATGGTTTACCCCAAAATTTCTTAATCTCATGGGTTTACAGAAATGGTTATTTTATTGATTTATAAAGCCTGACTTTAAATTTTCATGCAGACATCCAAAATAAAACTCCATTTCCACAAAATTATAAAATTGGGATGAGTGACTTCCACAGCTGTAGATAAAACCATAATTATTACTTATGAATATTAAAACAGGTAGTTCAGAACTCCCCTGGTTAGAGGTAAGCAACAATCGTGGCTACAATTACTTACGATTACTTACGCATACTTTATGTTAGAACCTGATTAGCAGGCAATAGAAACAGATCCCGTAATGTCAATAGGGGAGTGTTTTTCTCTAATGAAGCAGAACTACAATTCTGACTGGGAAAGAAAGAGCTGTTACAGTGGTTGAGATGGGAAAAAAAATGAGCAAAATAACTGACTAGCACATAATGATTTTCTTCACAGGATTCTTAACTTATTGAAGATTCTAATTTTCAGGGACCTAAAGGTTATTCACATTGAAGCAATGGTAAATGTGAAGCTGCTATTATACAAAAATCAGTTTATATTATACAAAAATCAGTTTACCTATCTGCAAAAATGTCTTGAAAGTGTAGATGAAACATACATTAGCAGAAAGCTACAGATAGAAGTGCACAGCTCAGATCTTCCTTCTCTTAACAAAGAATAGTCTTACCACACCTTACTTACCAGTTACAGCTTTTCTCTAATCAAATACCACTGATAGAGAAATACTGCCTACCCAATAGATCAAGATCTCTCAAGCTCTGAGCAGTTCACAGAATCACAGAACGGCAGAGGTTAGAAGAAATCTCTGGAGGTCATCTGGTCCAACCCACCTGTAAGGTTTCTTATATCTCTTTAGGGATAAGAGCTATAGAACAAAATATATGTCTTTATTTTTATCTACTTTTCTATTTATTTCTTTACTTTTGTTTCCTTTGAGATTACATTCACCATGAGTGAGAGTTAGTCCTACAGTTCAACTTGAAAAGTCTCCCTTATGCCAACACTTCTGTCTCAGATCACATTTCAAAACTGCACCCAGCTGGTTTATCTTGGGAGGATTTTACTTCCTTTCTAGTGTCATATAACCCCAATTCAGATATAATGAACTTGCAGCTACCTCATTTTCTGTACCATTATAAACTCTCCTTAAAAAGTAATCCAAGCATCCTTGACAAAGGTCACAGTTTAGACACCTGTTTTCAAGGGAGCACAATGATGGGAAGCTTTCTCTTCTTTGGAAACTCCCATCATTTGCTAAATATGCTACATGCTCTTTCTTTCAATATACAGGTCTGAGAAGTGGGATGATGACAACCAAATAATAGCAATATTTCCTGAGGTGAAGAAAATGATCAAATCTTATTTATTCCACTGACTCATAGTTTGCTCTGTGTACTAGGTTTGACCTTGACTTGCTGCCAGATGCCCACTTAACCAGTTTATCACTCCCCCTCCTCAACAGGAGAGAAGCAAGTAAGATGCAAAAAACCTCATGGGTTCAGATACAGAGAGAATACTAACTAATTACCATCATGGTCAAAACAGACTCAACTTTGGGAAGATTAATATAATTTATTTTTAATTTAAAATAGTGTAGGATGGTGAGAAGCAAAAACAGAACTAAAAAACTTCCTCCTAACCCCTGCTTTTGCCCAGGCTTAGCTTCACTCATTTGTTCCCAGCTCTCTACCTACCACCTAGAGAGGCGCAGCGGGGTGGGGAATGAGGGTTGTGGTCCCAGCAGCTCCTCTTTGCTGTTCTTTCTTCCTCACACTTTTCCACTGATCCAGCAGACAGTTCTTTACAAATTGATCCAGTGTGGGTCCCCCATGTGCCATACTTCATGCCAGAAAACCTGCTCCTGTGCAGGCTCCTTGCCATGGGATGTAGCTATTGCCATAAGCCTGCTCCTACAGGATGCACCATTTTTCAGGGCAAATCCACCTACTGCAGCAAATTCACCTATGTAATATGTCCAACGACAACATCCAAGGGCTACAGGGGAATCTACGCTCTGTCTCCTAGAGCACCTCCTCCCCTTTTTTTTTCACTGACCTTGGTGTCTGAAAGGTTATATTTTTTTCACTCCCCTTTCATAACATTTTTACCCTTTCTTAAATATGTTACCACAGAAGTGCCACCAGCAATGCTGATGAGGAAATAAGGGAGATTCTCCAGATGGCTCAATTACAGAAGAGTTGTAGTCAGAGGTCACACAGGCAGAGAACTCATTTCCACATAATGAATTTATAGGAAACTGGGCTTCTTTGTATCTGAGTCTCACAACAACACTTGCAAATGAGATGCAAATGAAGCCTGTGAAATGCGTGGTATCCTCTTGAACAAATACACTTGGTAACACAGGAAGAGATCCACACAGGTCCGGGTGGGCAGCACAGAAGAGAAGGCTCCAGGGAGACCTTAGATGAACCATCTAGCACCTTAAGGAGGCCTACAAGAAAGCTGGAGAGGAACTTTTTACAAGGGCGTGGAGTGATAGGCCAAGGGGGAATGGCTTTAAGATGACAGAGGGGAGATTTAGACTAGATATAAGGAAGATATTCTTCGCTATGAGGCTGGTGAAGCACTGGCATAGGTTGCCCAGAAGAGCTGTGGCTTGCCTCATCCCTGGAAGTGTTCAAGGCCAGGTTGGATGGGACCTTGAGCAACGTGGTCTAGTGGAAGGTGTCCCTGCCTATGGCAGGGGGTTTGGAAAGAGGTGATCTTTCGGGTCCCTTCCAACCCAACCCATTCTATGATCCCATGAAAATAGGAGGAGGCTCCGCATGAAGAATAAATTACTCACAGAAATGACAATCACCTGCTTACCCAATCTGTCAACGTTTATATTAAATATGAGTACATAGCAGCAGTTAATCTCACCTGTAAAAATTATAGCTACAGAACTACTGTTCTTTTGTATTTCAACCAGATGCTAACAATATATTTTTATGGGTTTTCCTTTCAAATTTTAATGCAGGATACCCACTAAGACTCTTTATACTGAAAAATTCAGGGTCCTAATTTTTCAGGTGACAATTCCACTGATAGTCAAGCTACTATTACCACTGATGTAGAAGCTGAAATATAATGTTTCTATTTATCTTTGTCTAGATATTCATAATCACACGTCATTTCTCTAGATATACTGAGAAGGAAAACCTTTTGCTTTTCTGCCTGCACAGTGAGTACAATGCTACTGCAAATACAACACAGCAGGTTATAGCAGTGCTTTTCCTTTGGGTCTCTAGTCTCATATTCCTGTTCACCTCACTTATCATTATAACATAGCCTCATAAAATTTTTTCCAGTTTCCCAGTTTTTCTAATGCACCTGTCTGTCATCTAAAATGGATGAAACAATCCATATTTTGCTTTCTGGTGCTGCTACCACATGATGTTACAAGGGAGTCAAGGCAGAGGATGGCTTTAGGCGGTCCTTCTCTCAGGAGAACTAGAAAAGGGATCAAGAAACAGTGATGGTAGGAGCTGATCAAATGGTAGCTGCTGACAGTAGAAGGCACACAGAGTGGAAAGGAGGGATGATAGACAAGACATGACGTTGAGCATAGATGATCATGTAAACTTGACCTCAGGTACTGATAGGTGAAAAGTTTTCTTCACATTACTGCATTCATGCCTTTGTGAGAAAAAGGCAAAATAAGGTTTTCTTCACTATTGCTGCTCTCTGCAGTAGGAATATATCACCTCTGTTTTGCTTATCTCAGTATTAAAGCAGCCTGCTGAGGTGGAAGCACTGAACTATTTTTGTACTGTGTATCTGGAGTACTGTGCTATGAAAGTCTCTGTTAAATAAAGCATCTGTAGCTATCAGTAGCTACACACAGTGTCGCTATACACTGCAGAGAGCAAGCAGCCAAGACAAGACCAGTAGAACCCAGTTAGCGCAACTCTCACCCATGCCCTTGTTCAGTGCTAATGCCAGCATGAGATTTGTGTTATGCTTATCACTGCATAAACCCTTGGATTATGCCCTTCTGATGGTAAGGCAGCACTTAGCTTTTAGGTACTTTACCAGTGGAGACCATGCCATGAGGCATTAGGATATGTCTATAAATTAAATGTAGTCAAAATGGCTTCTGGTAGTAAGGACAGTTGCATGCAACAGCTGTCTCTTTATTCTCAAACTTTCCTACCCTCCAAAAGTAAACAACTGCCTTTAGAAATAGTCCCTGGTCTGCATTAGCTCCTGTTCTATTCCCACATATTGTCTGAGAAAGCTAGCTGGCTAGTCGACAGAGGTCAAATTTATGGCTTGGACTCCTCTAACAACCCAGACTGAATTGACTTTTAGAGTCAAATAAAGTTATCTGGTGCCATTTAATTTTCAAATACACTAGGACTCTTCTATTTTACAGTTGACTTCATATGAACAGGCCTTTGCTTCTATGCAGGACTCCAGTAAGTGAGTTGAAATTCTGCATGACAATAATGCACTAACGCTGCAGGTGCAATAGGATTGTTAGGACCAAGCTGAGGGGAAAAAGAAAAGGATGTCAGTGAGAGATGAGATGTTGCTCATGATAAAAATTAAAAAAAAAAAAAAAAAAAAAAAAAAGAAGAAAAATTGGTCCGGTGCCCCACAAAAGACACATGTAAAAAATTGGTTTCAGGGGGATTTTGGTGTGACCAAGGTTCCAATCAGTAGCTGTAATTTTGGTAACTTTTTTATTTTTAAGGATGGAAAAAATATTACTTTTGGTCTTTTAATTTGACCATGGGAAAATACTTTGTTGGATTTTTAAGTCTGTTATTGTTTTGCAGTATGTATGCACTGTTGCAGAGGTCTTGGTTTGAAATTTAATGTCCTAGGAACACCTAAGTGTTACTTGTGGGTTGAGTTTTCATAATGTACTCTATTTTCAGTCATCTCTGCAGTAAACAACTAACACATGGGAAGAAAAAAGATCTGCTAGCGAAATAGTAGATCTGTTTTCAAGTGAGGTTTGTAGCATAAACTTTCAGCTTTTACTGAAGAAAAAAATAGTTAAAATACTAAACAAACTCTGGTGCTGATAAATCTACAGTAATTCATTAGATGGACAGAATTGGCTACTGGTTTTCAAAAAAAAGAGGTGGTCCCACCATCGCTGATTGGATCAGATTTGGCCAGCAGGGGAACTGGTTCTGTCTGATATGGGGGCAGCCTTTGGCGTCTTTCCACAGAAGCCATTTCTATAGCCCCCCGCTATGAGAACCTTATCACATAAATAAAATACAGACATGTAAGTGCTTGCTGCAAATTGAGTGGCAAAGTAAACAAAGGCAAGGAATAGGTTTAAAACATATAACAGGTGTTGGCGGACCAGGAATAAGTTTAAATATGAAATTAGAAAAAGGAATCTTTTGGTAATGCAAAAGTGAGCCTCTATACCCACTTATCCATGAGTGTAATGCAAAGCATTCAGTGCAGCTTAAACAGAACTTAACACATTTATAGGTGAGTTTGTTTAGTTTGTCTGTGACACAGGGTCAAACTTGAAAAAGAAACTGCAGTGAAAATTCTGTCCTTTTATATCTGCTGATAGCAATAAGCTAATGATAAAACATGAGCTAAAAGCCTTATCAGCAGTATGCTTTGACTGGAAAACAAAAAGAGGGGATTTAATTCTTAATTGATTTTTCCCTGAAAAGAAGTAATCTCCACTCTGCAAAGTGAAAATAAAGATTTTAAAATAAATTAAAAATCTATCAGGTTGAAGACAAGATATTCTGTACCACAGAATCATAGAACTGGGGTTCGAAGGGACCTTAAAAGGAAAGCAGCTGTAAGGTCTCCCCTGAGCCTTCTCTTCTCCAGGCTGAACAGCCTCAGGTCTCTCAGCCTGTCTTCATACGGGAGGTGCTCCAGCCATTCGATCTTCTTTTTTTTCCTCCTCTGGACTCACTCCAGTATGTCCATGTCCCTCTTTTGCTGGAGAAACAATAGAATAGATATATATTTCATCAGGTAAAGTAATGTAACCTTGATTTCAAAGCATCTAAGAATGTGACAAACTACTCATAAAGAAACAAGTCCATCTCAAGCTATCTGTTCCATTGGTCAGAACAAATTTGTAAAAAACCTGCTCAAAGCAACAAATTTGCACCTTGCGCTATCCTTTCTTTGAGGTACAGTTTATGTAGGCTCCTTTGAAAAATTACAATTAAAGCTTTTATCTTTCTTGCAGAATTTTTATGTACCCTTTGGAGACTCAATGTTTCTGCAGTGCACAAGGCTCATAAATTAGACACTTTGAAACTGAGGATATTGAGCTAAGAAATATTCAAGTTTAGACAATATATTTAAGAGAGCCTGTAGCGACAGGCAGACAAAAGACTGCAAAATAGAGACAAGGCAGTTGTTAGGCACACGTGCAATCTGGGAAATGTAATTATTTTCAGTCACTCATATTCTTGCTCTTCCTCACCAGCATATGGGACAAAGCCCCAAGCTCAGCACCAGTTCGGAGACAAACAGTGGAACCTGCTTCAAGAACTACTGGTACTTCAAGCTTGTACATTATAGTTCCAACTAAGAAACAATATGAAGTAAGAGTGTGATATAATGCTGTTGTCTACTGTGGAGATGCCTGTCTCTCAAGTAATGCAGTCATGTCGCCAATGGAGAGAAAGAAGTGTTAGCAGGGCATAACTAATCTCTTCCTAAAGCAGACATTTAAAATCAGTCAGATGAATCACTTCCAAGAAGTGCCCATTTCTTTCAAGTATGGGACACTGATAAAAGGGTTAGCCCAGCTGCAGATCTATGCAACTAAAATAGGATAAATAAATCCCAGTTTCCACACACAATTGCATACCATAATCTCAGTTATAGGCATTTCTCCGAAGTCTAATGATCCAAGTTAGAATGTTTCATGTAATTTAGACATAAAATATTGTCTGAAGACTTCTCCACTATCATTGGCAAAGCAGATTTGAAAATCAAATTTAAGGGATTCACTAGTTTTTCAGGAAAAAAAAAAAAAAAGAAGAGCAAAAGAATTGAAGTTATCTAATCAGAGAAGTAGGTCAACATATTCTCTAATTTAGAAGGAGAAAATAAACCATAACAAGAACAGCCAACTAAGACCTGATTTTTCTCTCTTTTATGCTGCAAATCAAGCAAATTAATATACAAACATGAAGTCTGAATAATTTAAAACACTGTGACAACTAACCTCATTTCTTTAGTTAATGAAAGGAAGTCTTCACAAAATGCTCCTCATTGCTATTATAAGCTCAATTCTGCCTTTCTGGTAGCAGCAGCAGGTCAATTTAATGGCTTTGAAAGACCCACCAGTAATGATCCAGAAACAGAACAAGCATCATGCCATTAGCAGTCACTCAGCAGACAGTAAGCAGGTGGAAGATGATTTTGTGGTTCAAATGCAGTCCTATATAATGATCCTTAATTTCCTCTGACCTATCTGAAAACTGCCTGTAGAAGTGTTTTGAAAGGAATTAAGGAGGATAGATATTTGCCAGATACCCACCTTACTCATTCAAAAAGGGACTTTTGTGAAGACATTCTAAGAGCTGGATGAGGTGGGCAGACATGTAGTTTAGCCTGAGAGTCAAAATAGAGATTCAACAATATGATTTAGAGTCCTAGACTAGAATCCTAGAATCCTAGAGTCCTAGAATCATAGAATAGTTCGGGCTGGAAAGGACCTTAAGATCACCAAGTTCCAACCCCCCTGCCATGGGCAAGGAAACCTCACACTGAACCATATTACCCAAGGCCTCATCCAACCTGGTCTTGAACACTGCCAGGGATGGAGCATTCACAACCTCCCTGGGCAATCTATTCCAGTGCCTCACCGCCCTAACAAAAAAAAATTTCCTCCTTATATCCAATCTAAACTTCCTCTGTTTAAGTTTTAACCCATTACCCCTTGTCCTATCGCTACAGTCCCTAATGAAGAGTCCCTCCCCAGCATCCCTATAGCCCCCCTTCAGATACTGGAAGGCTGCTATGAGGTCTCCAAGCAGCCTTCTATTCTCCAGGCTGAACAGCCCCAACTTTCTCAGCCTGTCTTCATATGGGAGGTGCTCCAGTCCCCTGATCATCCTCGTGGCCCTCCTCTGGACTTGTTCCAACAGTTCCATGTCCTTTTTATGTTGAGGACACCAGAACTGCACACAATACTCCAAGTGAGGTCTCACGAGAGCAGAATAAAGGGGCAGGATCACCTCCTTCGACCTGCTGGTCACGCTCCTTTTGATGCAGCCCAGGATACAGTTGGCTTTCTGGGCTGCAAGTGCACACTGAAGCTGGCTCATGTTGATTTGCTCATTGACCAGCACCCCCAAGTCCTTCTCTGCAGGGCTGCTCTGAATCTCTTCTTTGCCCAGCCTGTAGCTGTGCCTGGGATTATATTATTATACAATCATACAATTATAGAATCAACTAGGCTGGAAAAGACCTTAAGATCATCAAGTCCAACCATGACCCCTGGACTGCCAAGTCCACCACAAACCATGTCCTTGAGTGGCTCATTTACACATTTTTTGAACACTTATAGGGATGGTGATTCCACCAGTACTCTGGGCAGCCTGTTCCAATGCCTGACCACCCTCTCTGTGAAGAAATTTTTCCTAATATCCAACCTTTCCTGTCACAGCTCAAGGCTTTTTCCTCTTGTCCTATTGTTTGTTACTTAGGAGAAGAGAGTAACCCCCATCTCCCTACCACCTCCTTTCAGGTATTTGTACGGAGCGATAAGGTACCCCCTGAGCCTTCTCTTCTCCATATCAAACAGCCCCAGTTCCCTCAGGCATTCCTCCTAGGACTTATTCTCCAGACCCTTCACCAGCTTTCATGCCCTTTTCTGGACCTGCTACAGCACCTCAATGTCTTTCTTGTAGTGAGGGGCCCAGAACTGAACACAGAATTCGAGGTGCAGCCTCACCACTGCCAAGTATAGGAGGATGATCACTCCCCTGGTCCTGCTGGCCACGCTATTCCTGATACAGGAGAGGATGTACTGGGCTTCTTGGCTGCCTGAGCACAGGCTGGCTCATGTTCACCCATCAGTCAGCACTCCCAGGCCCTTTTCCACTGAGCAGCTTTCCAGTCACTCCTCCCCAAGCCTGGAGCATTGCATGGGGTTATTGTGGCAGTGCAGGAGTCAGTGCTTTGCCTTGTTTGCCACAGCCCATTGATCCAGTCTATCCAGATCCCTCTGCAGAGCCTTCCTATACTTCAGCAGATCAACACTCCATGCCAACTTGGTGCTATCTGCCAGTTTACTCAAATGCACTCAATTCCCTCATCCAGATCATCAATGAAGATATTAAAACACTGGCCCTAACACCAGGCCCTGAGGGATACCACTAGTGACTGATCATCAAGTAGATGTGATGCCATTTACCAGCACTCTTTGGGCTCTGCCATTCAGCCAGTTTGCAGCCCAGTGAAGAAGCTTCCTAACCAGGTCATAAGCAGCCAGTTTCTCCAAGAGAACACTGTGGGAGACAGTGTCAAATGCTTTACTTAAATCCAAACTGACAATGTCCACAGTCATTCCCTCATCAACTAGGCAGGTCACCTTATCATAGGAGGTCAGGTTGATCAAGCAGGGCCTACCCTACGTGAAACCATGCTGACTGGGCCTGATCTCTCCATTTTCCTGTATGATCTCACTTAGGATCATCTGCTTCATGACTTTCCTCAGCACTGAGGTCAGGCTGGCAGGCCTGCAGTTTCCAGGAACTTCATTCCTGTATTTTTTTGTAGAGAGGCCTCACACTGGCCAATCACCAATCCTCTGGGACCCTCACACTAGACCAGGACTGCTGATAGATGATGGAGAGTGGCTTAGCAAGCTCCTCTGCCAGCTACTTCTGCAGTCTTCTATGTGTGAAACCCGTCTGGCCCCATAGAATTGTGTATGTCTAAGTGGAGCAGGAGGTCGCTAACTATTTCTTCCTGAATTAGGGGGACTTCAATCACCTCCCCATCTCTGCCATCCAGCTCAGGGAACTGAGTACCCTGAGGATGGCTGGTGTGACTATTAAAGACTGAGGCAAAGGCAATATTAAATAGTCTTTTCCTCAGCCTCAGTCGCTAGGTTTCCCCTAGTATCCAATAGACGATGGAGCTTCTCCTTGGCCCTCCTTTAATTGCTAACACATTTGGAAAAGTGTTTTTTGTTATCTTTCATGGCAGTGGCAAGATTTATTTTCATTTGTGCCTGATTCTATGATTCTATAAATCCTTCTTTACGGCAAAACATAGCAAAAATCACTACTGTTTCAATGGAGAAATATTGTCTCAGATAATTCTCTCTTTATTGTTGAATAAATGGTGTGATAGGAAATACCACAGCTGTAGTACTATAGCATAGCTCTGAGAACTTCTTGATTTATTTTCTCTGTTTTCGCATTAAGGCATATATATATTTTTAACAGAAGAAGTTGGTTTTTTTCTTTTTTCTTTTTTTTTTATTAGAGGATGTGAGGTGTAGTTTTCTACAGTGGTATTTAATTAAGAACTTGTCAGATTTACTGCATGTGCCATGTCTCTTCACATAACTTCATCGAGTGAGCAAGCTGTAGTAGAAAGAGGGGACCCATAAATAAAAGTAACAAACTGCAGCACACTTTGACCAGATGAAATTATTGACAGAGAAACACATCTCAATAATTAAATAAAATTGTTGGGAAGAGGGAAAATACTGTATTTTCTGGTTTTTGGTCATCATGACGTATGTCACAAGGTGAATACATAAAGCAGTAGGTGACAGTCTATACATTCCTCACTGCAGTATGTGGGGTGGGATTCAACCACACAAACACGTGCCGCTACTGTCATTTTAGGTACTGTGGGGGGAGCCTGGCAACTTCCAACTGAAGCTCCAGAAAGTTGTAAATTGCCTGTAAAGATATGCCATCTTCAAGTAGCATCTTAGATATAACCAGCACTAAATGCTTATGGGACAGCTCAGGCCAGTCCTTACCTTCCTTGCCGAAGTATATGCATTTTGGTGTGTTTCACTATGTACACATGTAAGGAAATATGTACACATGCACAGAGATATGTACACATGCATTTGTGTCACCCACAGTCAACAGGGTAAGCATCTATATTTATCTATATTTATGTATGCGTATCTGTATGCATATACAATTTCCTTTACACAAACACAATAATCTTGTGCCTAGCAAAGTGCCAGCTGAATCCAGAACGAACTTTTCTCCAGACTGATGTGGAGGCTGCCATGACTGCCATGTTCACTGTGTCACTTCAACTGTCTCTGCAATCTTCCCTCAGCAGCTAATGCACAATGATACTTGCTCTCCAGCTAACATTTTTCTGGTGTAGTGAGCATTTTAGTACAAGCATATTCTCTTCCTGTCCTCTAATCTACATGACCTGAACTTATAATGAGGCTGATGGGTTCTTCCAGAGAAGTGTCAAGCACCATCTGTTTTCACAGACGAATTCTCAGTCACCATTTCCCTGTTGTTGAAATATTGTCAATCATTTGCTAAGGGTCTAAGAGTTCTAATAATACTGAGGTATTTAAAGATCCACAGTTTCCTCTCTTCCAGAAAGGACTTTTTTATTTGTCACCAGATAACATTTGGCTAAGGAGAAATTCACTTCTTGTTACTGAACATTACTCATTAGTCATCACAGATGATATTCTGAGTGTGTGAATCAAGTGAATCTATACATCATGTGAGAGGCTTAAGGGGTGATCCCACCTCTCCGCAGGTGATCTATACTGTTAATAAGCATCATGGAGATAGTAATGGTTAATCAAGCATGTCATGTCCCTTCTTCTCTTTACTAAGTGTGAATTTGGCATAGTCTTGCTCTTTTCTCCCTCTCAGCACTAGACAGTGTGCTTCCCTCTTTGATGGAAGAAAGCAACTCAGCCTGGGAAGCGGGACTGCACTCTCTGTTTTGCCATAGAATAAGAAAGGAACTGAGTCAAGACTGCTTTTCAAAGATGGGAGCTTTTTTTTGAGGGATAACCTCTCTCTGAGCACATTCAGATTTAAATCTAAACTGGATTTTTTTGTACTCTATAAGCAAAGTATCAGAGACAAGTTACATCTACCTAATACATTCAGTTGATAATGTCAGAGGAGTACTGCTTTGCTTTTAATAAAAAGGCTGACATACAGTCACACAAACAGTCATACAATGATTATAAATGCATTCATATTTTATTTGGAAGAGATGATTTGTTCCAATTAGAGAGAAACACTGTACAATAATTGGCATGTCTCTAAGGGTTGATTTCTGTGAAAAAGCAATAAAACCCCCCTAAATCTGAAATGCAGATTGCATTTAAACCACTTATTCTATTTCAGTAAACTCTGATCTCAGTTGGAAAGAATGGTATAATGATGATATTTTTGTACAAGATGTGAGGAGTGGTGTGGGATTTTTTTCCACTGCATATCTCCTTGAATAAGTCATGTTGGATGGAATTCCTCTCACCTGTCTTAAGCCAGATAAGTGTTAGTCATCTAGTTTAATCTTATTTCCCTGGATTGCCTGGAGACAAATGGGCACCCACAAAAGACAGCTGAGCCATCCTCAGCATCTGTGGTATGAATTGTACTCCAAATCATCTTATGTCTTCACAGTAATTATAAAGAAGGCATAAATGGCTAGTTTAGAAGAGATGACTAAATTTTATGCAGCTGAAGTTATGCTACATGAACCCCAGTCTTTGTCTCAGTGTGACTCAGTTCCTCATAGTACCACAATTTCATCATTAGATTCATGCTTGTATTGGGTTTACATGGCAAGGTTTTGGTACGGCAGGGTTGTTACAGGGGTGGCTTCTGTGAGAAGCAGTAGAAGCTTCCCCCATGTCTGATAGAGTCAATGACAGCTGGCTCCAAGATGGACCCACTGCTGGCCAAGGCTGAGCCCAGCAGTGACGGTGGCAGTGCCTCTAAAATAACATAGTTAAGAAGGATTAAAAGTTGTGTGGAGCAGCAGCCCAAAGAAGGGAGCGAGAATATGTGAGAGCAACAATTCTGCAGAGACCAAGGTCAGAGAAGAAGGATGGGAGGAGCTGCTCCAGGCACCAGAGCAGAGGTTCCTCTGCAGCCCAGGGTTGCCCATGGTGGAGGAAATATCCACTTGCAGTCCATGGAGAACCCCGCACTGGAGCAGGGAAAGAGGATGGAGCAACAGAAACAACGTGTGATGAACTGACCACAGCCCCCATTTGCTGTTCCTCTGCAGTGCTGAGGGGGAGGAGGTGGAGAATTCATAAAGTTAAGCCCAGGAAGAAGAAAAGGGTGGGGGAAGGTGTGTTTAAGATTTAGTTTTTATTTCTCGTTATCCTACTTGATTGATTTTATTGGTAATGAATAAAACTAATCACTCCGAGTAGAGTCTGTTTTACCTGTGACTGTAATTGCTGAATAATCTCACTCTGTCCTTATCTCAACCCTTGAGCCTTTTATGTTCTCTCTCCCCTGCCCAGCTGAAGAGGGAGTGATTGAGCACTTTAATGGGTATCTGGCATTCAGCCAGGGTCAACCCAGCACAATTCTGTGGTTTTAAATTTAATTTACAACAAGTTCTAAATATACTTTGACTACATACATCTTTACTTACTGGGCAGTTCCATGGGTACTACTTATATTGTTTCTATAATAAGACAGCATCATTCATTGTCCTCTATTGTGTAGAGCAAAATTTATTTCCACTTCCTTTGTGCTTTATTTATTCTCTCAGCCTTTCCTTAAACTGATAAAGGAAGACTAACTTTTCCAGTAATTTTCTTTAAAATATAAAAATGTTACATTTACAGTTGTTTTTTTTTCCAGAAATGCCAACTGTAACTCAGTACAATGCAAGACAGCAACTAGCAAAAACATTTTAAACTTCCACCTATGAATTTTAAAAGAGCTGACTAAGGGGTTCTCTAGTTACTGAATACTGATTTTCAATAACCTTTTCAGTATTGGGAAGGTTCTGAAAAAGCTTAGTGTTGCTCAAACAAAATAAACTAAAATAGACAAATTTGTTTGTCTAGCAGCATCAGTAAATATGGGAATGGCTGACATTTTGTTAATGACCAATTAAGAGAATGATTAATGATTTGTGGAAAGCCATTAGATTTTTTCCAAGTAATTTGCTCTTTTTAATTATTCCAGTTTGGTTAATAAAGGTAATGGATGCTGGTGTAACATACCTCCACTACTGTAATGATTATGACTCAATATTGCTTGACATTTTGATTAAGAACTAAAATGATCTGAAATTAACATGATGCACCAAATGCATTCATTAAAAATAGCCATGACAGGTCTCAAAGATAATTAAAGAATCAGCCAGTGTATTTCTGAAAGAGCAGAAGGATCTGCAGGAGCTGGTTCTTCGCTTTATGAAACATTCAATAACTTAAGAATAAAGCAATATCACTGATAAAGTTTGCTCATGGCACATACTTTTGGAAAATAGTAAGTATGAAGGGAGAGAATAAGCTTCTTGAGGTTGAAAAATGGATTGCTTTGTCTGCTGAATGGAAGCAAACATGCTTTTTTATTCTGCCAGTGGATGTTACACTTCTGGAAAATAGGAGCCATTGAGAGAGCAGGAGAACTTCTGCTGGTTGGCAATGCTCCTGGAGAGGACTCCAGAGTGATGGAGGAATGACAGCTGAACATCTTACAGCTGTAAGGCTGTAAGGCCAATATGCAGTCATGAGTAGACTTGCACAGATACATTTCCTTTGTACCAACAGAGCTGTGATGGTCACCGCATCCTGGTGACATGCTGGTCATGCTGGTCAAAGTTTATGGTGGTTATCAGTAGCCTGGAAACAGAGAAATCAAATGCCTTGTCTTGTTACAGCACCCTGGGACCTGAAGTATTTATTTTATAAAATAATCTAGAGTGATAAGGACTTCCCATAAGTACCTGTACTGAGAGTCAAACATGGATAATGGGTACTTCAGTCCAGCTGTCTAAGTTATAACAAGATCCCATCATATTGGGTTGGATTAGATAAATTAAGGCTAAAATAAAGATGTATTTTTGCAGCTTTCAGAGTAATTAATCACTGAGAAAATTTACAATGGCTCACAGTGGATATTCCTGACACTGAGAATTTAAAACTAGGATGAGATTCTCATTTTTTAAAGTGTAATTCAACTAGAAAACTGGTGAAATGTCATTGCTGATGTTATAAAAAGCCAGACGGTTTTCTTCTAAGAACTCTTAGTTCTGAGTTTTTTAAAAAACAGTAAATCAATTAAGCTGACCTGAAAGATAAGATACAATTATTTTTGAAAATGTTTAAAAGAAGTTCTTACCATCTGAAGTTCAGTCACCTGCTCAAGGCCTTACGTAACGTGCAGCAGAATCAGACATTAACTCATGATTTCCAGTGCTTTCAATATACTCTTCTTTCTCAGTATACTCTGATCCTTTGGGGATCATTCAAATCCAGCAGTGTGTCCATGATGAAAATCATGAGTGCTGAAAAGAAAAAACAAAAATACAAATACAGTTGTAAAAGCTTTTGTCTGGGCTCTCCAGGTCAATGCAGACAAAGAACTTCTGGAGAGAGTCCAGTGGAAAGCTACAAAGTTAATTAGAAGACCGTAGCAACCCTTATGATGAAAGGCTGAGAGAGCTTGGCCTGCTCAACCTGTAGAAGAGAAAATCTTATCTATGCATAACAAGTATCTTAACGGTGGGAGTCAAGAGGATGGGGCCAGATTCTTTTCAGTGGTTCCCAGTGACAGGATAAGGGACAATGGGCACAAACTAAGGCAGTAGAAGTTCCATCTGAATATAAAGAAAAATGTCTTTACTTTGTGGGTGGCAGAGTGCTGGAACAGGCTGCCCAGGGAGGCTGTGGAGTCTCCTTCTTGAGAGACATTCAAAACCTGCCTGGACGTAATCCTGTGCAAACTGCTTTGGGTTTTGGATATGAAATCTCCAGAGGCCCCTTCCAGCTCCATTCTGTAACTCTGTGATTCTCTGATTCTGTGTTTCTCTGATTGTTTCTCTAATTATTTGATTCTGTGTGCCTGATCTATTTTAAAACCACTTTTAAGCTGATAAAGTAGAATTCAGTCCACATTGGATGTTATGTATGATGTGGTTAACTCACTTGGGGATGAGGATATTATTATTTCTAATGATTTTTTTACAGCTAACTTAAAAATCTTTAGTTTACATGCTTTATAGCTTGGATTTTTGCTACAGATTTGCCAAGATATCTTGCCATGCAAGCTATCATGTTTCGTGCAGTACGGACTCTACTTAGTACTTGCCATATAAAAAATTCTTCGCTATACCAACAGCCAGCATCTCAATTTCCAAAGCACCTAATGAAAGAACTCTCTATATATGCACTTTTTTATGCATACTTTCTTTTTTAGCTGAATGCTTGGCACCATGATACTCTTTAATTTGAATATGAGGGATTGTCATTCATTGCAGGATAGCATGCCTTGATGTTTTGTATTTTATTTCAACTCACACCCAGACATAAGACAAATATAAAAGAGAATTAAATACAGAATTCAGAGTTTGAAATTCAGGCTAAACACAGTTGTACCCAAGATCCTTGTGGTATACTACGTCTTGTCCTATCAAGCGCATGGGTTTGCACAGATGGCTGACACCACAGGAAACTGAGGCAAGTGTGCAAAGACAGCAAAATAAATGTAAAATTGAGCTTTAATTCTTTGTTTCCTCAAGTCCACCTACACTTCAGATGTTCAAAAAATAAGGTCTCATGCAACCTAATTATCTATCTGCTTAGATACATCATGCATTTTACAGGATCTTTGTGGCACACTTTTTAACCTCAGCTTTATTTTTGTGATCCATTTTCCTAAACTTAATATACTCAAAACCTAGAAAAATAATTTAAGTCTCCTATTCCAGGTGTCTGAGCAGTTTTTAATAACTTCCTAACAAGAGGTAGTTAAGAAAGAAAAGACAGGGGAAGAAGCTGAAGGTGGAATAGCAACATATTTTACAGGAACATAAAAAATTCTTGTCCTGTGCATCAGTAAAGGTGTAGGCGGTTGAAAGCTGTAGTAACCTAGCAAGAAAGGTTTACTCAGTTTCTTTCTACATGTGGTGCCAACATAATTACTCAGTACATTAAAACATTACCCAAAACATTCCAAATATTTGTCAGTGTGGGTGTTTCCTCCTCCATAAAAGTGGGCTCAAACAGAACCATTCACCCACAGGTTCCCTGATGAGGAAGCTGGAGGCACAAAAATTCATGTGTCAGCCAACCTCCAAACAAAATCTGGCTCATCAAACTGGTTTATATGAAAAAGAAAGGTCCTTGTTTTTCTCTATCCTGTATACAATCCCCTGAGCAATTTGTTTAGCACAGTGTTATCAAAACTTACTCGCTTATTTTATCTTCAATCTTAGCTCAAAGGCATTAAAGAAAATATCAAAAGTTTTAGGATCTAGGAATATTATTTACAGTGCAGGAGACAGATTGTGAGCATCCCATAGCAGAGTTCATGTCAGTCTATATTGCTTGTTAGGGGTGTTTCTTCTTAAGCATATTAGTCAAAGGAATGCTTTCAAAGGATCCAAAACTACTCAGTTCAACCAGGGGCTGGTGCTTTTCATCCAGAATCACCGCCATTAACAAGTTGTGTTACCTGAGGTGTGTGCCAGCCCCTCTCCAAGCAACAGGATCTGTATCACCATATCTTAAGAAGCATGGCACACTATGTGAAATAGTAGCTATTTTGTCCTTTCTCAGACATTTTTATCCTGAGAAGTGGCACTGGGTAAGGAAATCAAAGATTGCTGTCATGGAAAGTGTTTTCTTATTTTACTAGGTAAGCAAAAGAATGACAGAAGTCCCTTATAGTTTGTGCCTTTGCATCCATTCCTAACACAGAGCTTATTGCATAGCCCATGTCTACTGAATGCCTTTAACAACTGAGAGCAACAGCATTGAAATCAAAAGGGGGAAAGAAAAAGCATCTTCATTTTCCCTGGGAAACTAAGTTTCAAGCAGTTATAGGATCCTCAGTGCTTGAAGGCTCTGATCTTGGGTGAGGCTGGAGCTCAGCCCCCCCACTCAGACATGTTTTTCAGGTGAGCAACTTCATGCTTTAGTATTCCATTTCAGTCTTGGAGTAATCTGTAGCTATCCCACTGTCACAAACCCTGTCATTCAGTCAGGCAGACTGTTGTAGATTTAGGAGCACACTCCTTCCAAGGTCTTAAAGCAACTAATTTTAATTTCCCAGGAAAACATGCCAAATTGCTTAACACATATCTAGGAACACTGGAAACACAAACTTTTTTTTTGTAGGGTAGTTCATCAAGCATCCAAACAAAAATACTTTGAACATGACATGTTAGAAAATAAACATTTCAGGCTCAATGAACTAGAATTTTCTGCCAAAATAGATTAGCTGAACTTTTTCCTACTGTCTTTAACTTTGCAAGTCATAAACATTGAATAAATTCACTACACCGTTGTGGTCAGCTAGGGGCATTTCTGCAGGGCGATCAGTTTCTTGGGATGTCTGTTCTAGTGGACAACACATATTGTAAGTAGGTACTTGCAATAAGATTTTAATAGCTGAGGCAACAGATCACTAGGTTGTATTTTCTCTATAGCGTGTTTTATCTTTTACATTCTCAGCTACCTGTTCCCCTTTAAATTATTTGGGTTTTGTTTATTTGTTTGTGGGGTTTTTTGTTTGTTTTGCTTGCTTGTTGGGGTTTTTTTATTGTGGGGTTGTTTTTTTTTTTTCCCTGCCATGTCTGAAAACCCTTTGACATGCAGCTAACAGCATTTGTCACTTAAATACCTTCCTTATGGCAAGACATTATTCAAATAGCAAAACTGCTCATCTCTATTATAGGGAAAGACCAAAATAAGTAATCAGCATCTGAACAAGTGAATTTATGTAAGATTTGGTACAAAACCACACTTCAAAGCAGCTTCAATGTGTGCCAAATATCCTCATGAACACAGTCTTTCATGTTACTGTATACTGAACATGAATCAAAGCCCTGCATACACTTTCTGAAGATTAGAAGTAAGCCATATAACGTTACATATGAAAATAGCAGTGCAAAACATCACGTCCCTAACTCATAAGATACCTGACAATAGTTCTGACAAAGTAGCAATGATTACTTACTCTTGGTTTGTTACTTGACCTTCTGTCACCCTTGTGAAGAACGTTGAATTTTTTCTGAAACTGTTCCTCTACTGTGGATTTTTAGAGTCCGTTTTTAAAGCTAAGCATCATAAATTTTGAAACACACACACACCCTTCCCAAACTCTGGCATTTGAGGAGGCATTTCACAGCCATCAACCTCCGTAGTTGAGGCAGCAAGGGGACCTGAGGAGTGATGTTGTACAGCTGTCCCACTGTCAGCAATCCCCACTCTTCAAAAGCCACACATGAAGTGATCTCAGCAAGATCACTGCACTTCTCTACTGGCATATTCAGACTATGAACATGTCATAATGGATTTCTGCCATATCTTTATAAAGAGCAGCTTTTTATTCCCAGATTATCTTAACAACTACAGTACTCTGAAAGTGCCATTTGCCTTAGTAAAATCACCCATTGCAAAGTAATGCAATCAGGACTCGGCTTTTCTTTTTATTTTAACATGATGCAGCCTATGCCTGGCAATGATATCCTTTTTCCTTTCCTTTCCCTTCCTTCCCTTCGCTTCCCTTCACTTCCCTTCCCCTTTCCCTTTCCCTTTCCTTTTCCTTTTCCCTTTCCTTTCCTTCCCTTCCCTTTCTTTTCCTTTCCTTCTTTCCCACATCCTCCTGTGTCTCAATGACCACTTTTATGACGTATTTAAGATTTTTATTTCTCTGGGAAAAGGTATATCCTGCAGAGATTTATCAGTTATAATTGTTAAGTGGCACACCTGACAATTCTGCCTAAATGGTTAACTCAATCCTTTAAAAAAAATCCAACAGTTTAAGGAATGAACTTGGAAAAGTGCAATGTGTAAACTGCTAGGTGCCAAAAGTTTATACATTCATGTCTCGGAACTGATTAAAGTAATCTTACGCTGCTCTATTATTACAAATAGTTCTCATTTACAAAATTAGTCATGGTTTGAGAAAAGGATTTTAGGGAGTGCTTTCGTACCTGAGAATATAGAAGAAGTTGCCTATAAATAAAAAGGTAAAAAAGGTGTTAGGAAATTAAACACTTGGACAAGAAAAGTCTAGCAGGCTTATGGTGACCTCTTCCCTAAACCCTAGGCTCAATATCTGCAAGTTTTTCTTTTCCTAGTTATTTTTTACATGCATTAGCATACTGATCTTTATTGCTGACTTTCACAACAATGGGTCATATTGACTGGAATACGAGGAGAACTCAAAATAAGTCATATAAAAAATATACTATTCTGATGTTTGCATCTGTGGATTGTTACTTCCTCTGGATTATTTTTTTTTTTAATTGTTGCTGCACAAAAAATGTAATTTTCTAGAGCTTGATATTTTTTTGTCCTTTAAGAAATATTATTTTATAATTAAAAGATCATTTAATGAGGAGTGTAGAAGTTCAGACTGTTTAAAGTTTAGTCTAGGAGGATTTTAAAGTTTGAACTCTGTTACTCCTGTTGCCCTGGATGACAGCAACTCTGCTAACAAATCTAAAAGTAAATGAAAATGGAAACAAATATTTTAAAGAAAGTTTATGTTTCTTATATGCCATGCCAAGGACTGTCGCAAAGATATTTATCATTGCAAAGGAGCATAAACTTTTATGATGTGCTGGTTTTCCTCCAGAAAGTGCTGATTTGACAAATGCAAAATGTTTCTGTGAATACGCAGCTTTTGATGGATTTTCCTTGGTTTTCTTAGCTAACAACACCAAGCCTGCCCGTAGACCACCCTGGTTCATGTCTCCTGGGTTTCCTGACAACCATCCCAGCTAGCTGCCTGTGTTGGTAGTTGCAGCAGGCAGTCTACAACCATCTGGACAGATCCTGTGCTGGTCTTCACAGCAGTTTTTCTCTGTGGCCTGGATGTCCCCCTTCCATTTGATAGCTCTTCTGTGATGGTGGGTGATGCAGGTGCTGTGCTAGTATAATTTGGCAGCTCATCATCCCAGAAAGCATACCTTATTTTTCCAACATTTGGCATGCCCATAAAGAGTAACCCTCTGGACAGGGTAACATACACATGGTGATAATCAAATTTAGAGGCACGCTTTCAAGACTTTTACTCATACAGGGACTGCTGTAGAGACTTCCAAGCTCCTGTGAACTGCCCAAGGAGGAAATCCTCATCTCCTCTATTCGCCAGCAGACTGTAAAACACAGACACACACTGAGAGATATCTTCAAACAAGTGATGTTTTGACTTGGTTGGTCACAAGTGTGACCATAAATACACAGACTGTTTTTTCCAGTAAGAAACAAAACTTAAATGCCCATGTGTGTTTTAGGATATTTTCCATTGCATATCAGCAAATTTCTAAACTAATGTGCCATTTTGAAATGAGAATATGAAACTCTTTGACTATAAAAATAAAAAAATATACTTTTGTGAAAACAATTAGAAAAACTAACACATTTATCATTTAAATTCCATTCAAATTTGTAATTTATTAGTAGAAAAATTTGAATCTCTCTTGACAAATTTTATGCTGTTTCGGTAGTCAACATTCATATAGATTATGATGAAAAATATACTGTGCTTAGAACTTCCATACTGCGCTGAAAAAGATTACCAGACAACCTAAATAGAGAGAGAAAGAAAGGAATTTGAATTTTTGAAAATAATACACGTGATGTGCAAAGCTCTCCGGTAACAACCTGGGTTGTTACTTTTAAGGTAACAGCTTTAAATTAAGCTTGAAGAACAGAAACTTTAAAAGCAACAGAGCTGAGAATGTGTGGGAATCATAGAAATATTTATAATGAAATTTCAAATAGAAATCTTTTTAAAAATTACATTCCTGTGGTCTCAAAAATTTGGGCTGCAATACAGATCTCTTTTTAATTGTTTTTTATTGGATTCTTTTAGAAGTTTAATTAACTTAGAAATCCTCATAAATTCAAGACAATACAAATACTGAAACAAGAAGGAGTGAAACAATCAGGAGCAAAATAGCTACCATATTTATTGGTGTGTTGAAAAATAAACAGACTTAAACCAAAATGCTTCCTCTCCCAAGCTAATTATTTGATGGGGTTTAGACCAATATAAATTGAACCTAAGTGAGAAATGGGAGAGAACTGGGTTTCTGGCTTAGTGAGAAATTATTCAGTTGGATTTATGTTTTTTCCCTTCTACACTGGAAAAAGACCAAAGAAGTCAGTATGTCTTATGAAACAAAATTCTGATGGAAAAAATAAAAAGCCCCCATTTTAGCTGATAAGCATTTTTTTTCTCACTTAAGCTTTCTCACTTCAAATTAAAATTTTTAAAACCCTATCCCAGTCTGAATCTTTCATAACGCTCAGCTCCCGCTGTCCAATGATTCAAGGTGAATGTTGCTTTCTTGAAAGTGCTGACAGAAAAGAAAGACACTTTGTAAACAAGGATGGAAAAAAAGAGAAAATAAGAGCAAAAAGGAAGAATATACAATAAACAGAAATTTCCAGCATCTCTTTCCAGAAGATTCAGCTACACTCTCTATTTTTCCTGTTACACCTGGTGGTGCAAATGAAAGGTTTTCACCCTTCTCAAAGCTGCTTTGCTTTCTATAGAAAGAGCTGAAATCAAGAAAAGAGGTGTTTTCAAGTTCTCGGTTAAAATTTATCTCCTAAAACTCCTCAACATAAAACTGGTGCTTTTCCTAGCAATGCCACTGTTACTTAACCATCTTTAACATATCCTAAACAAAGTTTCTTTGCTGAGGTACGCTGCATATTTGTGTGCTTGCTGTGCTCTGATTTTTATTCTTAGAAATACAAGTGCTTCATGACAAGAATCAGGTTTATGACCTTGTCAGTAGTTGACAATGTATTGTGTCCTCTGCACACATAAACTGGCACTGTGAATTTTTCCAGAAAGAAAGGTTTTCAGCTTTTTAATATCTCAGCATTCTTTCATCTCTCCTGCCCTCTCCAAGGAATAGAAGCACGCAAAACCAAGAGTCTTTAGGATCTTTGCCTGGTTTTTACTCTCCATAGAGTATTTTTGCTGAATTGCAGGGTGTAGAAACTGTAAAACCCCAATCCAAGGCATTCTGCCTTTTCTGTGCCCAGCTTTTTTGCAGTTATCTCTCTCCCATTCAATCTACCCCAGTACTTAGCTCCGCACTGCCAATGTGGGCACTGCTGGCCCATGGTAGTACTTTCTAGCAAAGAGGAGGTGGAGGTTGCTGCCCGTAATTCTGATTTCTGGTGACAGAGTCCCTCTCTTCCACATCCCTTTAAGACAGGAAATGCCTGGAGACATGGAAGTCGTGGGGACCTGCTGGTTCTGCTTCTTGCCACCACAGGCTAGAATCTCCTCAGGATTATTCCAAGGTGAATATTAGACCGTGAAGCTGTAACTCACAGTGTATCAGTAGTGACCGACAGTTGGGGTTTTCCCAGTTCTGCTGACCAGAGCTGGTATTCTGCAATGCAAAGAATTACAGGCCTGATACAACAGCAAAGGCCCTGAGAAGTGAAGACACAGAATGCGAGAGTTCAGGAATGGGATGGTAGGAAACAGGACAAAGGCTGGTACCGGAGACCTTGCAGCTATAAACAACTCACCAGTGGTCAGTAAGAGGAATGTAGGACTAGATTTTGAGAAAACATGCTTTAGGAGTAACAAACCAAAAAGGTAGTAACTTAACAAGTGAGACAGGCAACAAGCATAATAAACCCAGGTAAGACAGAAAACTGCAGACCTGGCCAGAAAGACCATAGTGTAAAAGCATGTTAGCAAACATAAAAAAATGACCCTGCATGGGTTCTAGAAGAAGAAGAAGCCATCAATATCAGCATCTTAATTCATGCAGCAAAAGGCTGTAGATGCAGACAGCTTCCTGTAACACACCTCCCCCCAACATAAGGATGAAACCAGAAAGTTTATAACCATGAAGAGCACAGGAAGAGTGAGCAGAAAATCAGGAAAAGGGGTAGAAAATAATAAGTGCATGTATAACAAGTTTAACTGAAATATTATTACTGGAAATTTTTCTGCATAGATTTGCTCTTTCTGCAACAATTACTCCTGGATTAGCAATGATTCTTGAATTAAACTGTTAAGATTTTAATTATATTGACAATAAACTCCTGAGCACGGTGAGGCACTGGCACAGGTTGCCCAGAGTTGTGGATGCCCCGTCTCTGGCAGTGTTGAAGAACAGGTTGGGTGGGGCTTGGAGCAACATGGTCTAGTGGGAAGTGTCCCTTCTCATGGTAAGGAGACTGGAACTAAATGATCTTCAACGTCCCTTGCAATCCAAACCATTCTATGATTCTATGACTTTGTATATAATGCATGTTTCCTCTTTTCCCAAAACAAAGATTTTTGAGTATAATACTGGCTTCATATCCCAGTAAAGAGGTAAGAAATGACTTACTGGTGATACCAGTAAACTACATCATTACAAGAAGAAGACATGGGTGTTGTCAGAATAGCATCCACTGGTTGTGAATATTGATACAGAGGCAGGCCACTATATGAATCCCCACAAAAAGTCCTTTGACCTTGCCCCTAAATGTTATCTCCTGCATCCAGAAAAAATAAGCAAAATATATGGTTATGTGGAGCTGTGTATGAAGCTGTCTGCTGCTCTGCTTTCTGCTGAAACAGTCTCAGATGACATTAAATCTAAGAATCTCTCATAGCTGGCATAAATCTGCAAGACTCGAGCATTGAATTCAGCTTGTCCCTGGATTTCTATTCCTACCTAGATGGAGTATTATCTATTTTCCTATAATTCAGAAGAGTATCAGACCCCATGTTTTGAGTTCTGTTACTCTTAAAATGTCCAGGGTTTAAAGCTCACAGCAATCAATATTTTAAAATGCTTGTGTTTCTCAAGTACGTGTAAACTCAGACAAAATGGCTAAATATATCAAAAGAGTAGGTTTTACAAGCTATAATCCATTATTGCTAAGAGTCATCAACTATCAAAGCCAATAGCAATTTATTAGTGTCAGAGAAAAACTGTCATTCTCTCATCAGGAAAAAAACTGCACAGACTTACTCAATGAAAAAGCCATCATACACCCCTTAATCAGAAGACAATAGTAAGTGAAGACAAAACCCAATGATTTTTCTTTCTTTAGTCACAATTTAAGGAGGAGAAACAAAAAGGGCATGGACTGCTAATATGGGACTGCAAGGGACACAGTACACTGGTGGATGCCAAATGTAGAGTGCAGCATTCATAATATAGGTCTATGAGATAAAATACACCACCAAAAGTTAAGGATAACTGGTCCAATTGCAAATGGTAAAAGGGTTATATTTTCTGATAGTGGAAATTAGTAAGACAGTCAAAAGCAATTGGACATGTAAACGAAACATGAAGATTAGATCCACTAGGCATACTCTCAGCTTGATCTGTTTCCTAATGATTCAGTTTGTATTTTAGTAGACTATTACTTCAGTGGTGTAAAACTAGATGATGCTGGTAAAGAGATTATTCAAGATTTTTATACATAGACCTAAGGAAGTTCCAGGTTTGACACCAAAATATTTCACTGTGGCATGCCTGCAGTAAATACATCAACTCCTTTCTTTTTCCTTTTTTTTTTTTTTCATTTGGATAAAATAATTAGCCATAACTTACACAGTACAGCCAACTCAATGCATATTCATTGTGGTGCTTTCTAGGAATTCCTATCGAGCTTTCTGAGCCTTTATGTTTTTAGGAAGTAGGCTTGCTGCATGATCATTTTTTTAGTTTCCATTTTGACACTAATGATTCATACTGCGGAAGAGATCTTCACTATGTTCCCTGTTTCAAGATATGATTTATAAGCCTTATTTTGTTACCCCTTTGCTTTTTGCCTATTTGGCCTCTGGTTAAAACTAAATCCTACAGATACAAAGGACTGACAGATTTTGAATGAGAAAAAACAAACGCAGCCCCAGAAGATATGATTTTAATGCTGGACTCAAATCAGTATTCATAAATTTTATGAGCTCCTATGGGTAAATGCAACTTTTCTATTCTTACAGAAAGCTATAAACTAAATAAAGTCTTTGATTTTCAAGTAGACCATACCCCCTTCAATAAATAAGGGGGAAGTTTAGGCATTTTTTTAACCTGTTTTTCAGAAGACAAGTTATGTGAAGACATGTAAGCAAAGGTTGTTCTGTTTCCCATATTCTATTCTCTGAGTTGGGGAAGGACAGGTCTCCAGATAAAGCAAATGGGAGGGGCTCTTCCCTGGATGATTGCTGCTGAAACCATCACTTTTACTAGCATTGAGGAGAATGTTACAACTGATATTTCTCAAAACAAACCTAAATTTTAAGACTTTTGAAGTAAAATAAAGAAATATTTTTATGTTCATTGTATTTTGCTTAAATACCTAATATACTTAGCACATCTACCACTGTTCCCACAATGCTTTGCTCACAGTGTGATGGTTTGGCTAAGCTGATGAATGGCCATTAACATACACACTTATTTCAAGGCTCATTATGGGTCTAACTCAGTATATTGCTCTATGGGAGATGGTGATCTTCCTCCCATACTTATACCTGATACCCAAGATGAACACCTTTGTTTTTCGCTAGACCGTTCTCTGGGCAGACTAAATTCAACATAAAATGAAATAGGCTTTTTTTTTTTTTTTTTTTTTGTCTGAGAAGGATTTTATTTTTAAATTTAGTGACCTATCTTTCATTCAAATCTATTCTCTAAATTGGTTGAATGGGCACAAAGGAGATTAAAATTACAGATTAAATGCATTTGAGCGCTGTGGAACCATCGGGAAAGATTTTTATTTTTCTAGCAAAAGTTAATAATCTCTGATTTTCCCTTTTGTTTTTTTCAGGAATAATATGATTTACAGTAAAGGGAGCCTCAGAGGTGAATCAGAGCTGTATCATATTGAATGCAGAAGTGCTTTTGCTTTTGAAAACCTACGGTAGGAAGTCATACAATATTAGGAACACTACACTACTCTGTGAATAAAAGCCCACAGAAAAACATGCCTGTCTTCAAAGACTAATTCTGAAAATGCATTGTAGAAAGTTGTGATAAACATGAAGCCCTTCTGATTGCAGTGCATCTGTTTTAAACAAGGGACAATATTTAATTGATTTAAGGATTTATTTTTTTCCCATTTCAAACCCAAAGAAAGGGGTTGTGCCAAAAAATTTTGTTTGCTTTTCCAGCTGCATCACTTGGTCTAATAAAAAAGTGTTCCTCTGAAAGTCTTGTTTTGGTGGATACAAATACTAAAGGCTGTTTATATATGCATCAAAACTACATTTATGCAAGTCAATAACCAATTAATACACTGACTGAGCTAAGCTTGTATAGTACTATTCAACAAACTTTTACCTATAATTTTAAATATTCAGTGCTACAGTGCATTCAAAATGTTAATTACTAACTAGATCTGATATAAATTATAATTTTCCAAGAAATAATTGTTCCTCTTTTTCAAACATGAAGACAATCTGCTAAATGTCTAAATTACCATCTTTTATTTTATGCTGTTTAAGAATAAACAGTATTCTGAGTCACTCTTTTAATCCTTCGTGTATAATTGAAGCTCAAACAATCTGATTAATAAATCTTCTGATGTTAAACGTATTCACAATGATAAATCTTTTATTGCATCTTTTTTCTGCCATGATGTGAAAAAATAAATCTGATATAACCGTGAATAATTTGAATTATTTGTATGCTTGGAAATCTTTCGAATTTGGGGAAATTGATTTATTTGCACAATTCAAAGGAAGCCACATTTTTATTCCCATTCAGAAGTATGGATCATCTTTATTTTAGTACCTAAGAGTTTACCATTAAAAACAGCTCTAAAAAGTTATCAAAAAACCTCATTTTAGACTAAAAGTATTTCTAAAGGTACTGTATCATAAAATATAAGCAGTCATTATGTTTTAACTAGACTTCAATTTAACTGTGGTACAAAAATAAGTCAGCCTCTAAGATCAAATTGTATGAAGTTACAGGTGTATGAAAATCAGTTCGAGGGTTTAACATTTGGAAACAAAACAGTTACATGCTGTAATTATAATGCTAAACTACAGACTTCCTTCAAATGTTCACAAAGAAGAAAGCACATTTGTTCAAAAGGTTTTTCAAACATTATGAAGTCTAGTGTTTAATTTGATCATAGGCTCCATTCTGCTAGTCTTACTCACGTTGATCCATTTATTACAAGAGACTCTGCCAAGAGGGCTGAAACATTAGTCTTTGTTCCATAGAGTAGTGTTATCTAATTGTGTATGTGTCTGTATTACTGCTTAACACAAAAGCAATACATTTTTTGATCCATATATTTGGGTTTGACATTTTTGACTGTATATTGTATTTTAGTCATCATTTTGATGCCATGCATGAACATTTAAAATAAGAACAATATAGTTATATAAAAAGTAAATTAAGTGCAGATAAATCCAGTTAGAAGCTATTTTCATGCTATGCAGGAGATTGCAAACACTGCTTTAAAATCATGGCTGTATTACAGAAGTGAGAGCCTTTTCTAGTTTCCATGTTGATGTGCATACTCTAATAACATCTCACCATCCAAAGAGGAGCCATTCATATTTTTCTACTGTAGTTAGGGACCATGATTCCAGGATATGTTACAATATGCATTAGTCAGTAAGTCTGAATGCAATCTGTACGACTAGCAGGAGCTATTATAAGTGGGAGAGTTTAATGTTCTAACATAAAACCTGCTTTCAAGACAAATTCAGCATTGTATCTAGATCACATAGCTTCCCACAGTTTGTAGGAAAGCATAAGAGTGTGAAATTTTAAATTCAGAGTATTGAATACACTTAATTCAGAGCTATCATGCTATATACTATAGTTTATAGTATAAAACAGTATCATAGGATTATATTGCGGTATAGTACAATAATACATTGTGTGGTTTTCAGAATGGATCTAAACAAGGCTATGAACTCCTTTAAATCACTGAAAAAGAATTTCAAATCAAGAAAAATCTAAAAGTGTTTAGCCCACATCACAGCTTATCTTTTATAGGCACCTTTTCAGCCTAAAGCCCAGCTATTGAGCTTTTGAGCTTCTGAGATCTAACGGAAATGTTTCTCCTCTTTTGTGGAAGAATGACTGTCCTTCTTTACAAAATGATAGTAAGAATAAGGAGAAGTGGGGATATGCAGAGGAAGAAAGAGAAAGGCCCAGATTCAATTCATTCCTGTGAACTATTAGTGGTGCTCATACCTGGTATTATGCCCATTTTATTCTCCAAGTGCCTCTTCAGCAGATTTCTTTTATTAAGTTAACTTTCTTTGAAGGTTTTCCAAGCAGAGGCTGAAATGACACATCATTTTACTACCATACTCACAGCTCCCACCCCCCTCATCTGAGAGGAAATTCTCTCAGTGGCTTCTCCTTGAAACAGGTAGATAGCAATATACGTGTGCTGGGTAAGAACGACTCTGAATCTTCCTTCCCCAAAGCAGATGCTGGTAAAAAGGCATCTTACCATCTAGGTTTTCTGGTGATAAAGCAATAACTGATCAAAACCTCACCATGTTTACAGGGAAAGGTGCTTCCACTGGGAAAGTTTAAAACTGCAGGGGAGGGGTAGACAGAAGAGAAGGGAAAACAAGTCCTTTCAACCAACTGGAATAAGTCCAGAGGAGAACCACAAGGGCCTTGAGCACCTCCTGTTTGAAGACAGGCTGAGAAAGTTGGGGGTCTTCTTCAGCCTGGAGAAGAGAAGGCTGCGTGGAAACCTCCTGGCAGCCTTCCAGTATCTGAAAGGAGCCTATAAGGATGCTGGGGAGGGACTCTTTATTAGGGAATGTAGTGATAGGACAAGGGATAATGGGTTTAAACTTAAACAGGGGAAGTTCAGGTTAGATACAAGGAAGAAGTTCTTTACTGTGAGGGTGGTGAGGCACTGGAACAGGTTACCCAGGGAAGCCATAAATGCTCCATGCCTGGCAGTGTTCAAGGCCAGGTTGGATGGAGTCCTGGGTGACATGGTGTAGCATGTGATGCTCCTGTTTATGCCCTTTTTTTTTCTTTCTTTTTTTTTTTTTTTTTTTCAACTGGATGAGAAATGGGAATGTTTTTGAAATCTTAGGAGTTTTAATGGGATAATAAGTCTGTTCTCAATAATTTGCCCATCACTCTGCCATTGACATATGAATGCTGTCTTAGAAGATATCATCCTGAAACGTTTTAAAACCATTCATTTTATTTTAAAGTCATAAAATCCCTTGGTTTTATCTCCCATCTCAGATGTAAACAGTGTGTTTAGAGCCAGAACCAGGCCAATTTGAAACATTTTGTTCTCATAGTCTGGAGGTACTAAATTTAAAAGTGCTAGTGAGCCAACACCTGCTACAAATAAAAGATAGGCCCAACTTCATGCTCCAAATTTATTTCTCAGTGCATATGGGAGACGTGGTAAATCTCCAATAGGCTGCTGAACAGTTTCTAGGGCAAAACACACATAGCCAACAGTACTAGTAGAAAAAAGTATCAAGATGGGGAAAGAGTAATTTTTCAATGGGTTATTGCTAAGGGACAGTCTAAATTTGTAAGCATTTTGAGATGAAATTTCTTTATATGCAGACTCGTTAAAATGTAGAAGCAAACTGCATAAATCTGTTTCAGTAGAAACTGAATATAGCGAAAGAAAAATTCAGAGACTGTAACAATGTTTGATTCAGAAACATAGCTGATGAGATCAGAGTTATATTTGCACTTCTCAGAAAATATGAGGGCCAGTGAATCATGACATTTCTCTTCTGGAAATGAAATGTACATTTAGTTCTATTGTATGCTAAGAATGACATTTTAAAGCATTGCATATGTTTTCTTCTGGTTCTCAGTGCAAGAGCAAATGTCACACTGAGAGGACTTACGTCACTAATCATAGAATCATAGAATAGTTAGGGCTGGAAAGGACCTTAAGATCATCTAGTTCCAGCCCCCCTGCCACGGGTGGGGCCACCTCACACTAATCCATGTCACCCAAGGCTCTGTCTAACCTGGCCTTGAACACTGGCAGGGATGGAGCATTCACAGCCTCCCCAGGCAACCCATTTGTGCCTCACCACCATCACAGTAAACAATTTCTTCCTTATATCCAATTTAAACTTCCCCTGTTTAAGTTTTAACCCATTCCCCCTTGTCCTATCACTATAGTCCCTAACGAAGAGTTCCTTCCTAGCATCCCTATAGCCCTGCTTCAGATACTGTGAGCCTGCTATGAGGTCTAATAGGTAGAAAAATTCATTTTTAGATATAATTTGAAACTTCGCTGTTAAAAATACAAGGATTTCCATACTCGATTATTCAAGCTTTTTTTCATGTTTTTTGGTTGGTTGGTTGGTTCGGGGTTTTTTTCTGTTTTTTTGTTTTGGGGGGCTTTGTTTGTTTGTTTGGGTTTCATTTGAGGGGGGGTTGTTTGTTTGTTTTGTTTTGTTTTTTAATATAGTTTTGTATACGAGGCTCCTACAGAGTCACAGCTCGAAAAAAGACTGCCTGAATAACAAATCCAGCTGCACACAATCACATTGCTTTATTACCTTTTCTAGGTCCCTCCCTGAAATACTCTTCTGCTAAGATATCTACCAAAATGAGAAAATATAGTTAACAGTTTTTCTGTGGCCATTTTCATCATGCTGATGAGCTCAAATTGTATTATCAATTTCTATGTGATTTATCCACCTGTGCATAGAAATGCTTGTTACAGATTACTTTATACGAGCAATGACACAGGCTTCAGTAAGACATCTGGAAGCATAGCAAGGATACATGCACAGGATACTAGTATATGCTGGAATCAATAAAGAATACCATTGTTGCTGGTTTTGCATGCTAGTTGTATTTAGGTAGACACTGTTACAATAAAATGAAATATAATTATATGTTTTACTCTGGGAATAAAATCTCTGAGCCTTCAAGGCAAAGATCATCTCTAGGTGTTAGTAGAGAATCTAGTTTTGACCTCTAGGAGTCACCATACCAGTAATGCTACTGCTACCACTAAGAAGCATATAAATTTAAAATCCCAAATACAAAATCTAACCAGGAAACAAAAAAGAACAAAATGTAAATCCACTCTGACAGTGCCAGGGTAATACTATCAGACTAGATGGAAATTATCTGTACAGCTTTGCATCTTGTTGTATGCTTCACAGATTCCTGACAGCAGTTTCAGAAACCCCTAGAGTTGTCTCTGATAACGAAGTTTCTGGATGGCGTCTGCTTGAGCAATGTTGGAAATAAATTATCTTATTTGTTTTCCTGTTATTCTAACAATAGCCTTGATAACATGCAAATAACATAGTTTGCAGACATATAGAAAAGCAAAGCACATACAGTCATATCTGCTTTTTTTCTGCCTGCTGGCTGCTTAAAATTTGCAGACATGCAGCTACTGACCCTGTTCTATCAATTTTAAATATACACATCTTCTTCTTCTGGGAGCTGTTCCTCAACATTATTATCCTCTTTTGTAAAGGTCAACAAATAAAACAGATAAATGCTTTACAACTGAAGTGTTGAAGTGATACTTACCATTGTAGAAAATCAGAGTATTCCCCATCAGAAAAAGCTAGACCATGACACTCCTATTTCACATTCTAAGTCCAAGAAAGCCTTTGTATCTTGGCTCCTTTGTATCCTTTACCACCAATAATTTTGCTATGACCTGTTTATTACCAGGTTTGTAAACTCAGGCTTAAAAACAGCTCCTCAGACAGACCCCCACTTACTGTAATGGAGTTTTACCATGTATTCATCCTATTTTATGCAGACTCAATATTTGGCTCATATTTCACAATGTTGTTATAAATAGGCAAACATGCTGGCTTCATAGGGTCATTTATAAGCTCTTCATATTGGCTCTTTTCCTGTAATTTTGGTTTACAAGAATGGCTGTACTTCTGCTGTACACTTCTCCTGACTTCTACATTTCTCTGCTGTCAATATGAAGAACTAATGAAAATAGAAAAAACAGCTCTCAGCTTCCTACAGCAATGGGTGCTTCCACATTCTACTTCGTAATGCCTAGATTTCAACTTGGATGACAATGACATACTACCTGAAAAATGCTTTCTCAAAAATATCATTAGACCTGGCTTAGAATAGCTGCTTCATTCATTCCTGTATGGATGAAACATTCAAACATAGAGATTTTCTTTCAGTAGACATGCATGACAGCTTTTTATTCCCCCTCATAACAACTGTTTATATATTACTGGAAAATCAAGTGATGAAAATATTTGAAAATTTGAAAACAGTCATTTTTATACAGAAAAACTGTGACAGCTTTTGCCCCAGCCTCATAGCAAAAGTAGTTTGCATGCTTTCTGTTATTACCATTCCCCATGTGACAGATTCTCTGGTTAGAAATTATTTTCATGTAATGCACTATTGCCTCCTGCTCCTGGGACTTCTATCTTTAGTGAATCATTAAAGGCTGAGTACGACTGCGGAATGCGACCAGAAGGCGAAAGCAGTGATAGCAGGAAATCACCCTATATGACACAGCTCCTTGGGCAGAAGCATTTCTAAATGGGAATGTATGTTTTCAGTGAATTACATGAGATTCATACATGCAGTTCTTCAATGTTTTAATTAAAACTTTTAATATGTTCAGGATTGTTTTGAAGAAAAATATGTCTTGTCAAAACTGGATTTCCATTAGGAAAAAGTAGGTCTTGGTTGTTTTGTTTTGCTTTTCACTTAGAAGTATAGATGTAGCACTGAAGGAGAAAACATGGTGGAATTGCTTTGAAAGCTGTTGAACTTTACAGAGCACATTTACAGAGGTAGAACAAGCATAAACTATTGCTTTTCACATTTATCTGAATCCCCCTCCAATGGCAACTTATTTCCAGTACATTCTACATCCTTAGCTGTGCCCCTGCAAATCCTAAAGGACATAAAATACCTTCTTTAGCTTCTCCACTATTCTGATGGAGAGGACCTTGCAGCTGCACATGGTCATAGTTTTCATGTAATAGAAATTAACAGAAAAATAATCCCAAAAGTTATGTCAAAAGGCCTGAAAGAACTTTCAACATCAATCCTTTTTATTTTCACAAAAAAACACAAAAATAAAAAACAACCCAAAAAAAAAAAAAACAAAACACTCACAAAAAACCCAAAACAAACATCACGTATCATGGAATCATAAACTGGTTTGGGTTGAAAGGGACCTTAAAGCTCACCTATTTTTCAAACCCCCTGTGATGGGCAGGAGCACCTTCCACTAGACCAGGTTGCTCAACGCCCCATCCAACCTGGCCTTGAACATTTCCAGAGACATGTGACAGACACAGCACCTCTGGGCAACCTTTGCCAGTGCCTCACCACCCTAATAATGAATAAATTTTTCCTTATATCTAAACTAAATCTACACCCTTTCAGCTTAAAATGAAGTAAGTTTTAGAATCATACTGAACAAGTATTATTTTCTTGATTTGCAACAACCATTAAGATCAGATTTTCACACTATTTTTTACTTAATTTTCATATAATTTAAAAATATCAATATAAGTTGATATGTAATTCACATTTATTGATGAGCGCAAATATCATAACATCATAGAATAGTTAGGGTTGGAAAGGATATTAAGATCATTTAGTTCCAACCCCCCCGCCATGGACAGGGTCGCCTCACACTAAACCATCTCACCCAAGGCTCTGTAGAACCTGGCTTTGAACACTGCCAGGGATGAAGCATTCACAACTTCCTTGGGCAACACATTCCAGTGCCTCACCACCCTAACAGTAAAGAACTTCTTCCTTATATCCAATCTAAACTTCCCCTGTTTAAGTTTTAACCCGTTACTCCTTGTCTTGTCACTACAGTCCCTAATGAAGAGTCCATCCCCAGCATCCCTATAGCCCCCTTCAGATACTGGAAGGCTGCTATCAGGTTGACTTTCTGGGCTACAAGCGCACACTGAAGCTGCTTCATGTTAAGTTTCTCATCGACCAACACCCCCAAGTCCTTCTCCAAAGGGCTGCTCTGAATCTCTTCTGCGCCCAGCCTGTAGCTGCGCATGGCACTGCTCTGATCCAGGCGTAGGACCTTGCACTTGTCATGGTTAAACTTCATGAGGTTGGCATCAGCGCACCTCACAAACAAGTCAAGGTCCCTCTGGATGACATTCCTTCCCTCCAGCATACCAACCGAACCACACAGCTTGGTGTCATCAGCAAACTTCCTGAGGGTGCACTCAATCCCACTGTCCATGTCACTGACAAAGATGTTGAACAAGACCGGTTCCCACACTGATCCCTAAGGGACACCGCTCGTTACTGATCTCCAGCCACACACTGAGCCATTGACCACAGCTCTTTGTGTGCAGCCATCCAGCCAGTTCTTTATCCACCAAGTGGTTAACCTCTAAAATTGATGTCTTTCCAATTTAGAGACAAGGATGTCATGTGGGACAGTGTCGAACGCTTTACACAAGTCCAGGTAGATGACATCAACTGCTCTACCGCTGTCCATCAGTTCTGTAGCCCCATCATAGAAGGCCACCAAATTGGTCAGGCAGGATTTTCCCTTACTGAAGCCATGCTGGCTGTAACCAAACACCTTGTTGTTTTTCATGTGCCTTAGCATGCCTTCCAGGAGAATCTGCTCCAAGATTTTGCCAGGCATGGAGGTGAGACTGACTGGTCTGTAATTCCCTGGGTCATCCATTTTCCTCTTCTTGAAAATCGGGGTCATATTTCCCTTTTCCCAGTCATCGGGAACTTCACCTGACTGCCATGATTTTTCAAATATGATGGACAGTGGCTTAGCAACTTCATTTGCCAGCTCCTTCAGGACTCACAGATGGATTTCATCAGGACACATGGACTTGTGTACATTCAGGTTTTTAAGATGGTCTCGAACCAGATCCTCTCATACAGTGGGCCCAAGGTCTTCATTCTCACAGTCCCTGCGTCTGCCTTCCAAGACTTGGGTGGTGCGGTCAGAGCCTTTGCCAGTAAAGACTGAGGTAAAGAAGTCATTCAGAACCTCAACCTTCTCCAAATCCTGTGTAGGCAGTTCTCCCGATAGCTTCTGGAGGAGGCCTACTTTGTCCCTAGTCTGTCTTTTATTAGCTACATACCTGTAGAATCCCTTCCTATTATCCTTAACATCCCTAGCCAAGTTTAATTCTAACTGAGCCTTAGCTTTCCTAACCTGGTCCCTAGCTTCCTGGAAAACACCCCTGTATTCTTCCCAGGCCATCTGTCCTTGCTTCCACTTTTTATAAGCCTCTTTTTTCCTTTGTATTTTCCTCAGGAACTCCTTATCCATCCAAGGAGTTCTCCTGGCCTTCCTGCTGCACTTCCTTCTAGTTGGGATGCAACACTGCTGAGCTTGCAGTAGGTGAATCTTGAATATCAACCAACAGTCTTGGGCTTCCCTGCCCTCTAGGGCTATATCCCATGGAACCTTACTAAGCAGGTTCCTGAAGAGGCCAAAGTCTGCTCTGTTGAAGTCCAGGGCAGTGAGCTTGCTGCACGCTCTTCTCACTGTCCTGAGGATCTCGAGTTCAACCATCTCATGATCGCTGCAACCAAGGCTGCCCTGGAGGGTCACACTTCCAACGAGCCCTTCCCTGTTGGTGAGCACCAGGTCAAGCATGGCACCTCTCCTTGTCGTTTCCTCTATTACTTGCAGAAGGAAGTTGTCTTCCACACAATCGAGGAACCTCCTGGATTGCTTGTGCCGGGCTGTACCGTCATTCCAACAGATGTCAGGGTGGTTGAAGTCACCCATGAGAACAAGGGCCTGTGAGCGTGAGGCTTTTCGTATCTGTCTATAGTGTGCTTCATCCACAGAGTCCTCTTGATCAGGTGATCTGTAGCAGATCTCCACAATAATGTCTCCCATAGCTGTTATCCCCTTAACCCTGACCCACAAACTCTCTGTTGATTGCTCACCCGTCCCCAGACGGAGTTCTATACTCTCCAGCCTATCCCTAACATAAATAGCAACTCCTTCTCCCCACCTGCTGGGCCTGTGTTTTCTAAAGAGCCTATAACCTTCCATTCCAACACTCCTGTCATAGGAGCCACCCCACCATGTTTCTGTGATGCCTATTATATCATACCCCCATAGACGTGCACACATCTCTAATTCCTCTTGTTTGTTCCCCGTGCTATGGGCGCTTGTGTAGAGGCATCTGAGCCAAGATCCAAACGAAGCCAGCTCATTGGCTGGAGTGGCTGGAATATCTCTACATTGCTCCAAGCATTTATTATAGGTGCTGGCAACTGACTGATTGTGCTGGGATGTAATGATGCCCCTCTCCCCCAACACATCTAGTTTAAAGCATCTTTGACCAGTCTGGCAAGCCACCTACCAAAAACCAGCTCAACCAGCCCTTAGTAGACCTGGCCTACAAACTCCGCTCCCATGCTCAAGACACCCAAACCCCTGACTATGACACCACCCTTTTAACCATTTATTAACCTGGCCAATCCTCCTAGCTTTTTTAAGGTCCTCCCCTGTATCCTGGAGAATTGACAAAAAGACAATCTGAGATCGAGAGCCCCTAACCACCTCTCACAGGGCTCTGTAGTCCTTCTTTATGTTCTCTAGGCTGCTGCTATCTATGTAATTATGTTATTCCTCTGCTTTTCTCTTACCACTTTGCTGCTTATGTCTCTGACTGTTAGCCTACTGAATTCAACAATTCTCTTCTCCAGGACTTAGTACAATATAAGTGTTTTTGCAAAATAATTTAAAAGCTGATGTATAATGTATTCCAGGAACACTGGAGTCAGTAAATAAGTCTATTAATCTCGGTGGTCTTTGGGTCAGCCTTTACAGAAAGTGTGGTATTATATACTTCCTTAGCAGAAAATTAACAGGAAAAAAGCTTATTTTATTAAAATTATTTAAATTGAAAGCTTTACAAATATATTCTTTTTATTTCACAATAGGATGATAGAATCATAGAATAGTTTGGGTTGGAAGGGACTTTCAAAGGTCACCTAGTCCAACCCCCCCCGCAATAAGCAGGGACATCTTCAATGAGATCAGGTTGCCCAGAACCACATCCAGCCTGGCCTTGAATGTGTAAAAAAAAACCCAAACCCTTTCATCCTGCAGCTGAAGAAAGAAATAAAGCTTTTGCTGTTTTAGATCTGATTCTGAGGAAGTGATTGGAGTTGGAAAGCAATTTGGATGATAGCAACTCCAACACAAGTGATTGTAACTGAGGAGAAACTCCCAAGTGAAAATTTTCAAAAAATGCAAGAAAACGGTGAGAACTCCTAAAGATGGTGCTCCAAAGGATAACATGGTTCAGACAAGCAGTTTTTGAAGGGAGGCAATACTAAATGTGAAGGAGAAAACTGCCTTGTTGTTATATATTACCACCGAGTACCAAAAATTTTATAATGACTGGCATCTTAATTAACAGGCATACAAAAAAGGGGCTGAAGGACAGATTATTAAGGATACATAGAAAAGCATAGCACAAGCTTGTTGTGATAAAATCAAGGAAAAATAAAGAACATAATGAAATATACAAAGAAACATGTAGCATTAAAAAGAGCACAAAAACACATTAGAAAAGGTAGAGCAGTATAGGCCTCTTTGTAAGGAAGACAAACAATAAATTGTTGAAATGGAAAAGAATGAATTAGCCTTTTTTCTTTTTTGATTATCTAACCTTATATTAAAGGATAAAAATAGCCATACATTTATCACAGTTAAAAGAAACAACAGAAACACAGGTCAAAAAAAGAAAAAGAAAAAAAACAATATTTCGAGTTGTCAGAATAACAAGAAGTATACTGCAGGATTTAGACAGCACTTAGCAGGGCAATGTTTGACTTTAGCAATTGTCATCAGGTATCCTGGGCGGAAACACAAGACCTCAAAGATTCTTAACGGGCAAACAGTATAACTATTATTAAAATGGTATAAAATGAATGATCTAGGAGTTTATAGATCAGGCAAACCAGCTTCTGGAAAAGATAATATTCAAATGCAGTCAAAGACTTCAGTTGAACTGAAGGACTCTGTAAATGAAGTATCATAGGCTAGCTTTGGAAGACCATACTGGGGAAATAAGGTCCTGAACTCCAGGATTCCGGTCCTCTAAGCTGCCAGGACAGGACTTCGCTAGAGCATGCTGTGAGCTTCATCTTCCCTCAGACCTTCCCTGATATTGTTTTCACAGAAATCAATGAGAAAGAAAATTGAAAGGCAAGAAAACAAAAGGGGGGAAACTGGCAGATACAGCTACCACAGAAATGCATCTAAGCTTGAACTGGATCACAGGTGGAAGATGAGTCATTGGTATAGTGCAGTCATTCAAAACTAGCAAGCACTTTGCATGTAAGACATGAACAGTCCTCAACTAGCTATGCTTTGATGGGAGTACATATGTTCACTGTGGGAATCCACACCTTAAAAACTGCTCGGAGTTAGAAAGAGAAAATTATAATGGACAAGAAAACAAGATTTCTGAACAAACCAAGGATGGGTTACATTTTCATGTGACCTGGAAAAACAACCAGAAGAGGTGACATGAGAATGTCTTTGAAAAGAAGTTGTTGATTGTTTATTCCATCTGTGTGCTCTTTACAGGCAGGATGAGCTGTACTAACTTATTTTGCAGAAAATCTGTTTAAGAAGAAATATTAATAAAATTAGTAAAAAGTCTTTCTAATGTGAAGTTAGTTAAAGTGCTTAAGCAAACTGCATCAGAAGGTCAGCAAATTCCTACCAAGAGGATTTTCGAGAACACCGTGCAGACAAGCCCGTCAGTGACATGGGCTAGTGGTGGCCTTATCAGTGCTAGGGAATGATTGGACTTGATGATTTTAAAGGTCTTTTCCAACCTGATTGATTCTGTGATTCTATGAAATATTTGGAAAGGCATCATGTGTAGGATATACTTAATTCTCTCTTAGAATATAGGATGAACTGAAGGGCCCCTTGCAGCTCTCCCTACCCCTACATATTTATTATGTTTATGATGAGCTTCAACATCAAGTTGTTTTCACAGGCTAGGAAGTAATGTCAAACGACTTACATTGCTTCACACTAATGCAGTCAGCTAGGTAACTGGTGTTGCTTCTGATAAGACATAACGCAGGCAGAAAAAAATAAAAAATTTGAAAGGGTTCTATCCTAATTAAATGCAAAAGATATACTCTTTTCCCAGTATACTATTATTCGGTCAGGTTTTCTCCTAGAGGGTAAACATTCTTCTTCATGTAGATCTGAGAAACCTCTTATTCACAGTACTCAGACTAAAAAGACAATCACACCTAATTTTGTCAGAAGAAATAAAATAATCATTGCTGTGTTTTAGGATTTCCTCTTTTGTTGATCTTTTCCTTGTTTGCACCAACTGAGAAATTTTTATTGTATCATGCTGGAATATGCAATCTTATTCTATTTCTTGAAATATGAAATAATCTTTCTTTGTTTCCTATGTCTTAACAGCTTGCAACATCATGCTTTTTAGTGACCGAACGCATGTCTTGAGGTAGATGTTGACTTGTAAGAAGTAAATGGACTTTCCATTTTACCCACCACTGAGGCATTTGGCAAAGCCATTCATGCAAGCTGTTTGCCAACAGCACAGTAAAACACAGGAGCAGTGAAGAATTCGGTATTTGATGCTCTTTCACCTTCAGCCTTTTCACAGTGACCAGGAAAATCCAGACTGTGAATGCCAGCCTTTTGTTAATATGCTATGTAACTTGCCTCTGTGTTTTTTGGTGTTTCTTTTTGCACTCTGAGCCAGCCTAAACTCAGAATAATAATCACTCATAATCACATAATCACACATGAATGCCAGGCACCCTTGTGATAGAGTACCTCTTGAGATAGACTGCTACCCACAGTAAAAACATGAAAATCACGATTTCTATAATCACCCTCCTTTTTCTTAATCCTTTTTAGGGTATCTTACTGGTACCACCAACATAGCGTCCCTCTTCAGATCCAAGAGTTTCCTATCCAGTACTTCTTAGATATGATATGCCAGCAGACTGACAGAGTTCACAAGTTCTGACAGATGGTTTTCTAAGTATCACAGGTAACTTCCTCTTCCTTTCCAGGCTACTGGCTACTGGAACCTGCAGGTGCCTTTTTTGTGGGCTAACAGGTTATTTGCATATGGCATCGGTTTTCTATGACAGAGTGGTATGCCCCTGTCTTTTTTATAATCTATATCAAACACATTTTTCATTCTTTGAGATCTCTGCTTTGTAGCCTGTATTTCCAGTTGACAGTTTCTTCAGCACTGCAGACTTCTCAATAGAGAAGTACTAAATAAAATTATTTTTTAAAATAATGACATTTTTAAAAGCATTTGATTTCTAAACCATTATCTGTGATATTGGCATATACTTTTACTACAAACTCAAAGTTACATTTCTATCATTTCTATCATATCATTGACTGTAAAGATAGGAATAGAATATCTAACTTTATCTGTCACACTAAGTAAAATGAAATCATCATAATTATTGCCAGCATAGTAAGAACGTTTATGTTAGTAGGTGACAGGATATAACAACATGTGCTTTGTTGATCTATATCAAGCTCATTGACTTCCCAATAGCTATTGAGAGTCTTCAGGTGGGGTCGGCTTTTTTTTTCTTTTCTGTGTATAAGTTGAAATAGTGGCTTTGATTGATATGTTACTGAAACTCATTTGTTCCTTTTCTCCATATTCATGCTGGCTCTTAACTGTGACCTTGCAACGTTATTTAGGTAATTCACAAAACATGACACCTGCTGATGCCAAGGGAGGATATGCTGGGGAGTCATTGTGGTTTCCACTGTAAACCTTACAAAACTCTGCAGTTTTATGTGGGAATGTAACACATTAGCCTATGTTTTGCTTAAAGCGCTTAGAGTTTTATGAAGCCAGAACTCCCAGAAGGAGCCTGGGAAACAAAAGAAAAATCTTACATGGAGTTCAGTAAGCCACTTGACAACTGTCACGCTACTCTGTTAATGACTACAGAAGTTTTCAAAACCTTGGGTCAGAACTAATTTCTGCCAGCGTGCGTATATTTTTTCATTGCCCTCATTAGTGCTGGAGAGAAGAAGGCGGAATTCCCATCATCATTTTTAGTGTTGCATGTGTTGTCTGTGCTCATTCCCTTAGAAATGGTCCTACTTGTCCTTCAGAAACTCATTCGAGCAATGCTGGAGATGCATTTTATTGCCAAGGAATCTTGATTCATTGACTTCCAACTAGGAAAGAACCTATATTCTAAAAAATTGAATACCCGCATCTCTGACCATCATATACATTCTGTTTATCTTTGGGACTGTGTTACTACACTGCAACTCAGGAAAGCTTTATGGTATAAAAAATAAATCAGCCTCTGCCTTCACTACTATCTGGGCTGAGAAACACTAGGAATGCTTCCTGGATCTCTGCAATTTTTTTAATGGACAACCTTCACAAGTATAGATTTAGGTATTTCTACTACAGATATGCAATTTATTTCATCTTGCAACAGGTTTCTCCAAAAGCTCACAACCGCTTTAGAGTACCACAGAAATGGAAAGGACTTTCACATATGTAACTAATTGCCATTAATGCAAAGAGTGATTCTTACTGTTCTGTGTAAAAAAAAAACAAAACATGACACACAAGCAGGAAGCACTGCTGCAAAAACACCCATCACTGTAATTGTTCAAACCAGTGGGATGACAGATGTGATTCTTGGTGGGGAATCATGTTGGGTAATTGCAGTTTGTAATCACAAATATCTTTGAGATTCAGCTGAATGTGATATTCTTTTTGCCTTACTCATTTGTGCATAGCGGTTATGTACTGTTTAATGACTACCTCTGTCTCCTCTTTTTAATGCAGACATCTGTATTTTGTTTACAAGAAATGTTTTTTCTCAGTGAATTTTGTCCAGAAGCATGAATTTCCTTAACATGTGAAAGGAGTAAATTTTGTATGAAAGTTGAAATAGAATGTTGTGTTGTTTGGTTGGTTTTCCCTCTAAATGAATGAGTTCTTATTTGTTAACTATAATTCTTGTATTTTATTCTGGATTTTTCCACCAAATAAAAGATAAGAATTATGTCTGTGTTCAGTAAGGTTTATATTTTAAATAAATAAAAAGGAGATAAGCAACTGCTTTCAAAAAGAAAGATGTAAATAGTGCTTAAGAAATGAATGTGTTTTCCTTCATTCATTATTCTCTTCTTTTTTCTTTTTTTTTCAGGCTTAACAGGGCAGAAGGCCAAAAAAACAGCTACAGTCATAGATATGGTAACAAGATCTTTTGCCTTTCCTCCTTTAAAAAGATATGGAACCATAAAGCAATTTCTATAGAGATTCTTGCTTTCAGCAATACCAAAACATGTATCCCAGTATTCTACAGTTTTCATAATTCTTTAATAAAAGATAGATTATTTAAATCTGATCTTCACCTACAGTATTCATTGCTTTTTTTTTTTTTTTTATGTTGCAGTACTCTACCTGTACGAGAAGGACAAGCATTGTGTTTCACCAGTCAACAGCTCAGGAACAGGGTTAACATGCTGGTGTAATCTATGCTCAGGTCAATTGCAAAAATGCACCTATTAGGAAACAAACTGATCCACAAGGGGCAGGCCAGTCAAATATATCTAGTGTTGCGCAAATGACTGTGAAAGAATGCTAAAACTTGGGCATAAGTTATCTAGAGAGAAACCTTGTTCGCTCTGAAGATTCCTTCAGGTTTGGTTAATTACCTTCAAAAGTTTTGTTCTAAATATGTAATAGGGTATTTATTTGCTGTTTGTTTTTAGTATTTTGGATTCAACGGTGGTTGTGTAATGCATGATGCCATCTCACAGCTGCACAAGGGCTTATAGTTCATATTTTTGTATGACCAATTGCATGCATGAATCTTTAAACAAGAGGAATCTTCTCTGTGATTTGGGTTCTTAAAAACCAGCACCTTAATCTTTTCTTCTGTTTTACACCCAGAGACCTCTCTCATTGTTGCTACCAGTGCTCCAAATTTGTATCTGTAGAAAAAATCAAAAAGCTGCGTATAAGAAGGAAATAGAACTGCCTTTGCAATTCAACAAAACTATGAACTAATTCACTTCCAAAAATTGGCTAGAAAACAAAATAATTGTCATTCCTGATATCATCACAGATGTAACATTTAGGGGATTTGTCATAGTGCTGGTAACTGCTTTTTAACTTGAGCAGGCTGCCTGGCTGTTAGGTGAGAGAGAGCTTCCTTTCTTTTAACTAGAAAATGCAACTTTTTTTTTTTTTTTAAAGTTGCATTGTTTTACTATACAATCCCATTTAACCAAACATTGACCAGGAACTGTAAAGTTTTTCTCCACTCTTATATTTGTATGCTAACACTGATTTTTTATTTTTTTTTCTTTCTCAAGATATTATTTACTGTAGTTTATACCATTTCCCTGAAACAGCCTGGGGACTGCTATTGTCTGCCAGGCAGCCCTGTTTTGTTCTATACATCTTGCCTAAAGCCAGATCATGATCACTGATTCTTTCCAAGTTTCTGTCATAATGTTTGTCCTCTGATTGTGCTGAACTAAATAAATTAGTAAGAGCTACTGGATTATGTTCTCTACAACACTTGAATGAAAGGTCTGCACTTGCCTCTATGTAGAGCAAAGAATTATGTCAGATAATTACATTTTGTAAGAAATATTTACAGGTTTTAGAAGGTTTTAGAACACAAGGCATTGCAAATGATCATGCAGTGGTGTTTTTATAATTAAGTATATATTTGTGGTTAGGAGATTTTGAGTCAACATTCTCACTGTCCAATGTCCTTGGTAAGGTTATTATTTCACCCAGTTGCTGACATGCTGAAGGCCCTGCTGTCTTTCTTTTTTATCTTATCCTCCTGTCTTCCACTGCTATTTTTAAACTCTCATTACCCCCTCAATTCACAGGTGATGAGAACAAAAGATCTGCATGATAGCACAGGGTGGTCCCAAGGATGCTGTGTGGTCACAGTAGAAGCACCAGGCTGATCCCTGCTTCCTGGACACGCTGCTTGCCTGGGTTGTGAGCTTCATGGAGCCACCCAAGACAGCTCTGCACCTGAATAGATAGACAGTGATTGCCAGAAACATAAAAAGTCTTTTGTTTTTATGTTTAGAGATTTAAGCATTCTGTGATAAATAGTTATAGCTCTTCATGAATGGCAGAGGTGATAACAGTGGTATCACTATAATGAACAAATGTCACCTTATCACCACTTCTACCAGCTATACTGATTTTTTGTAACCCCAAGGCACATGCACTGTAGCTCCATAGTCTTAGGCAATGCTGGCACAGCATACTGATAATTTTCAGTCATTCTGACACTTAGGCTCCTTCACATGTGCATGCACTCAGACACATATGCTTATCTTTACCTTGAGGGTGGTGAGGCACTGGAACAGGTTGCTCAAAGAAATGGTAAATAATCCACCCCTGGCAGTGTTCAAGACCAGGTTGGACAGAGCCTTGGATGACATGGTCTAGGGTGAGATGTCTCTGCCCAGGGGTGTTGGAACTAGATGATCTTAAGGTCCTTTCCAACCCTAACTGTTCTATGATTCTATGATTCTCAGCTAAAAAAAAATATATATATATATATATAATTCAAATTTTCACTGACAGATCAAAACGTTCTTACTTTAAATAGTGATACTGAATTACTGCCTATTTAAATAAAGCAGCATGAAGGCTGGCAATTGGTATTTGTATGTGAGTTTCAGAATACTTATGTTTCTCATTCAATGTCTAAGGAAGGCAGAAAGAAAAGAGTGGAAAGAAAATATGCAGCAATGGAAAATAATTACAAAAATGAACAAAGCTAAAATTAATTTCATAGCTATGTGATGAATTGATCATTTAACACAATTATATGTAAATCCACTCAATCACCCACTTAATAATGGCTGAACATGCCATATAAAGTCTGACTTTGAATCACTTTAATGTTAAAATAATTAAAAAATAAATAATTATTAATATATAAAGTTTGAACATTAGTCTACAGAAAGGCAGAGTAAATGATAGATCAAAATGTGCTTTAAAAATTTTGTAATTACTTTCATGAGAATAAAGACTTCTTATGCAAAAATTGATCTACACGAATATCTTGCAATAGATGTTGGTGACTTCAGCATGAAATAAATAAAGTTAGCTGTTAGCTTTCTAAAGCATTATAAACATTTATTCTTAGGATAATGAGGCATTTCCATGACATTATTTATGAGCATTTTTTGCCAAGTGATTAATAAAATTTTCCCCACAGAAATAAAAAAGTATCTGTGAAGAAATAAATAACCAATATAGTTGCTCTGAATTTCAATAAATGAGCACAACAGACAACGCAAACATATTCTGCTTCAAGGAATCTCAGCAATAATCAAGTCCAAAAAGAACAGTGCAAATGCATTTCAGAAAATGAATATCACCAAATATACACTGTAGAGAATATGAACATTGTTATTATAGCCAAACTATGCTTATTCATGCACATTAAGTTCATTTATTCATCTCAGATTGATGCAATAGGTCAACATATATACCTATATACAACATATATACAATAGGCACTTCCCTGAAAATAGCTGACTAAATTTGTGAGAGAGTGGCTAACTGCTTGGTTTGGTATTGTTTTTTCCCAGCTAATTAGGGGGTACGAAAAAGAAACCAACCATCTAAACTGTGCGGATAGTTCAGTGTTGATGCTCATTCCCTGATTTTCTTTTAATTAGTACATTTTCCACTGTGGTTTTATACATTGTGCTACAGTATTAAGGGCTATTGTAAAAACAGTAGATGGAAAAGACATGGTAGCTTTTACCTGTGAAGCTTTGTGTATTTTTGCACTGTCAAAATGTTAGCTCTTCACTGCACTCCTGCACCCTTGTCAACAGATTGTCCATATAACATTCAGGTTAGTTTATGTTGGAGTTTCTTTTTTGAGTGTTCCTCTCTCAACAAAACTCTGTATGGCAGATCAGGTATGGAGGCACCTGCTTTGGGTCCCTCCCCTCCTTGACAACAGTACCCCAGCAAGGTCTGCACCTCCAAAACACCCATCTGTGACTTGGTGCTATACCTCCGAACATTCAGCTCACACCTCTATTTCTTAACATAAAAAGAAAGTAGAGTAGTGCAGCGCTCAGATTATTTTGAATGCTTTTGGTGAGGTGAGATGGGGAGAGAGAAGAAAAAGTTCCCCAAACCTTCAGAACTAAAAGAAACCCCAAACAAATAAAATCCAAAATTAGATTTACCAGGTCATTCACAGATTCTGTGATTGTGCCCTCTGTTAAAAAATACAGGTGCTCTCTGTGTAGCATTAATGACATAAGATGAAACCCTACCAAGCTCCAGTATAACTATAGGGCTATTTGTTGAACAAGACAGTTATAAATAGTTTGATGCCACCCATGTCTTCAAGCAGATTGGGTGCCAGTCTGGGAAACACACTTGTTATCGTCTGGGTCTTTCTAGGTCATTGGCTGAAGGTTGCTTAATGAAGATTAATAATAGAAAAAAGAAAGTAGAAAAACAAGCATTTCATGGAATCATAGAATAGTCAGGGTTGGAAAGGACCTTAAGATCATCTAGTTCCAACCCCCTGCCACGGGCAGGGACACCTCACTGTAGATCATGTCCCCCAAGGCTCTGTATAACCCGGCCTTGAACACTGCCAGGGACGGAGCATTCACAACTTCCTTGGGCAGCCCATTCCAGTGCCTCACCACCCTTACAGGAAAGAACTTCTTACTTATATCCAAACTAAACTTCCCCTGTTTAAGTTTTAACATTTTGGCATTGAACCATTGGCCACAACTCTTTGCGTTTATGTCTTTAATACATTTTATATTTATATAATTTGTATCTTTAACTAGAATATTCCAGGTGGGACACTAAGACATCAGACAAAATGCTGCAATTGAAACACTGCCTTTTTACTACGTAAAGAGACATTAATCACAAGAAGGAAGACAATATATTTTACCTTCAGTTTCCTTGTCATTTTCTAAGATAGATTTATTTTTTATTAGATAAATGCTTTTATAGGTGCTAGACAGAAAATTGCCAGTGTTCAGTCTGGATCATGTCTTGCTATCACAGAAGATTTACTTCACAGATGAGACTGACAAGGTGCAGCAGATGATGACTGAGACATTTGTTGACAAGAAATAAAATATTTTATACATCCATGCATAATACAGGGTTAAACTGCCATGCAGTGCAATTCTGGATTAAGCTGACTTCCTCCAAACCTTCCTGTGAGCTTCAGGAGCTTTGAAAAATGTTTCTGAAAATACATCTGAAAATAATACTTCAAAGCAACATGTCAAACAAAGTATCAAATTTAAAGAGTGGTTTTGGAGCATACCTAGGAAAGTCAGCTCAGTCTGACTTTCAGAATTACTGGTTGTCATAGTTTAAGCCCAGTTGGCAACTAAGTGCCTGTTCCTAGTGAAAAATTTCTTTGTCTAAATAGCTTTTGGTCTTTTAGCACGAGCCAGTTAAATTGCGAGAAAGGATACCACTGCAAAACCAAATATAACTGATTCCTTAAGAGAAAACAGTTCTCCATATACTGTTCAACTCCAGAATTAAAAAGCCAGGGAAGTTCAGGAATGTGTGTGTGATTTAGTGCTCCTAACAGGGCTATTAATAAAATTATTTTGGGCTTCTAAAATAGTTTTCTTTATCCTCTTGTGATAAAGAAATAACTACAGTACAGCATCCAAAGCCCACAGTGAAATTTTTTTAGAATTAAAGTAGAGAAAAAGAGGCTAATTTGGATGGAATCTTATAAAAAGAAAGGATTTCTGTGCTATAGTTGGCAGGAGAGTGTAGCTTAGATAGTGGTCTGTGTGGGGGCCCCACGCTGAGCAGGCAGCTGAGAGCTGGCTGCAGGTGCTGGGAAGGGAGGGAGGTAGTAACCCAAGCTGCAGGTCTCTGGGCCTGTGAATGCCCTCAGGGCTCTTGAAAAGACTGGTGGCTGCAGCCAGCTACATTGGTGACTGTGGATGGAGAAGCCCCCGTTGCTGAGCTGGCATGGAATCTGTTGGTATGTGTTGCCTTACAGGAATCCAAAGGGATTTGAAAAATAATTGTGACCCATCCAGCTATCTGACTGTCACTGCCTGGTGCTTGAATGATGACTGGTGACGTTTCTGCAAGGTTACCAAAGCAGTAGAGCTACTACTATCTGTGTCATTTCCCTGATGCAGAGTCATTCTGAACAAGAGACAAAAAAGAGAAGTCTCTTGAATATCTCAGGTTGCCAGAATATCAATTCAAGAAAAAACAAAACCAAAGCCAACCAACCAAACATAACCACACACAACCCTCCATCCCCAACATTAACAAGATAGAAGTCAATACTTTAATTGGCTTATCAGACACTCACGAGAATATTAATATTATAGAAGTGAGGAAGGTACAGATTGATCAGGTAGCGACAAGGCATATTTATTTGTATAGAAGTGGTCAGTAATATAGATAAATGACACAAAGTATTTGTCCTGGGCATCTTAGAGAAAATGAAACTGAGAAGAAATAAAAAAGCAGGCTTTAATTATGCACATGAAGGCTGCAAAGAATAATTGAATAAGATCTCTGCAAAGACCTGGATGAAGTGGCTTATTTATTGAACACTATAATTTATATGTTCAATTTTGGAGGTGATTAAGTTGGCTCATCCACCTAAGTAAGGCCAGTAAATTCTCACTATCAAGTAAGATGACACATCATGACATCAAGTTCCCTTTAAGCCCCTACCTGCTATCACTCCTAACCTCTCCTCCAGCTTTTGTCACCCACATGATCTCTCCTTCCTTCCTTTGTCCTTAGGGTCATGACTTCCACAACAGTTTATTAACCGATTAATGTCCAATTAAATTGATACAACAGTTTGAGAGATTACAAGAAGAGAAATTAGTCTAGATTTGAGGAGAAGCTTTCTACCAGCAGTGGGAATTGAGCATTAGAATGGTTTAGGTGGTAGGCCTATGGTGTTTACAAGTTAAAAGTAGTATAGAGCTGCACAAGCATCTGTCCAGCATGATTCAGTGGTGGTCATTTCTGCATTAGGATGCTTTAGGTTGCTAGTAGCTCCAGAAAGCTCCTCTCCAGTGAGTCACTGCAGTCACCAACCTTGACATGTGCTTCAGGACTTACAGGGGTCTTAATGCAGAGTTAAAAACTGAATATCCTGCCCTTCTTATAGTCTTTACATCTATTACTGTAATTGTCCAATAGCTGTGCTTTTATTTTGAAGACCTTGCCTAATGAAGTTGAACACAGACCTGAGTGCATCTCTCAGCTCCTCCAGCATCACTGTGCCTCTCGATGTTGCTGCACTCCCCCTGGCTCCAGCAGCCCTTGCCCATGGCTGAAACACAGTGATGAAGTGAGTTATGTCTCATATGTCAGGAAAGTAACTACAAATACTTTTTTCACCATGATTGTAGTCCTGTTCTTCCCTGTCTAATAGTACACCTCAAAGCCAGTGCTGTCTAGCACCAGGGCTATCTTCTCATGGGGTAGAGGCAGTGGAACAGTAAAGAACTGGGAAACATAAGGGTATGAAGCATGTAGAGGATTTCTATGCCTTTGCCCTCCTGTAGGATTTCTTCAAAGGCCGATATTAATCTAACCATACATTTCTTGTAACATCTTTTTTGTTTATTGAAAGATAATAAGTAAAAAGTCTTCCTTTTTACTCTACAGGAGTTACTTCTTTTCACTAACAGTAATCCATTAAGACCAATCATGGAGAAAGTTACTTTGAAAAGATTTATTTTCTCAAAATCAAATATATTAATTTCATGAGCCATCAGACCTCAGCAGTTTTCCAAGATAGAAACAAGATGTGAAAGTGTCATTAATACTTAAAACAACAAAACAAAAACCAACCAAACAAAAAAAGAAACAAAAAACCACCCCCTCCCAAAAAAACAACAAACAAACCCCCAAAACACCAAAAAAAACCCCACAAAACACCACACATTCAAATTTAGCATTTTAGATGGTTTATATTGACTGTTTTGGAAACAGTTGTTCAGGACTTGTTCATACGTGAGGCATGAGAGCAACTAGTTCATAGAAATTTTTTTCTAGTGTGACAGATGAAACAGTTTTTAGATTATGAAGTGATTTAATGTTAAAACTGGATCATGACAAATACAAATATTTTAGGAGAGAATAAAGTCTCTACAGACACAAAATTGTTACAGAAGTAACTTCAAGAGGGAAAACAGTCACAGGATATCAGCAATTAGAAACTAATTTTTCCATAGTTCAATCAATCTCTTTAGTTTTGGGAAAACATTAATAAAGTTTAATAGGTGTACTGAACCTAAAAATTACTGAAAATCTTGACAGTCACTTGCACATATGATAGAGAAGGATTTCCACCCACAAAATTATCCAAGAGAGGAAAAAAAATATAATTAAGATTTCTAGCAAGTCATGAAATACTACAGCGTGTAGTTAGGCAAAATCGTCAGGTAGCAGTGGTGAAAAGCATACAGTCTCAGTGAGAATGCCACCATTACATTATATTTCATAATTCATATGACATCAACCAAACTCTAGAAGGTACTTACTGACAAAGCTTTTGGATTTTCTTATTCAGGTCTTTTTGCCATGTCTTTATGTCCTTTTCTATGAAGTCCTACTGGACAAAGTCAGTTAGCTTGTACAAGTCATTATCATCAACAGTGCTGTGCTAGTTCACACAAACACAGACTATTCTATTGCACTAAATATCCCTTGTTTAGTGAATACACTTATATATTGCCATTCTTTTGCAATAACATGTAGAACTTCAGTAGCATTTGAAATAGTCTTTAAGATCTACTTCAAATTATCAGGCCAGCTGTTTCAAATATTTCTCTCCACTACAGAAGTGTCATTAGTAAAGTTGGATGACTGTTAGAGACACATTCTCATTATCTCTCATTCTGATATTAAAAATACATTTACATTAACTGCATCTTCTCCTTTTGTATGCTTATTTATTGTATTCACAGTCAGGAATTTTCATAAATTTAGTGAACTTAAGAGAATTCAACAGAGTATTTGCAAAATCTAGATACTCAGAACTGGAATGAACTGAACTATTGCAGAGGAACATTAAGGAACTGATTTTGAACAATTAATTTCAAACAAATGAAATAGTTATTGAAATAATTTTCTCAGTTTTGCCTCTACTGATTGAGTAATAGTGATTTAGGGTCTATATAGATGCTGAGAAAGCAATTCAGTAGTTCCATTACTCCATAGAGAGTGTGTAGAAAGGGGCAGTACGGGTCCAAGCGATATTTACATCATATTCTGTTGCCTCATAGAAATCTTCTGTTGAAAAATCATGCCATGAAATGCAATTGCTCCCTTATTGTACCTCTCTTAATTGCTTAGCCTATCTCAAGGTCTGACAGGTCTAAATTTACCTACTGGAAGATGGTACCCCTTCAGCATCAGACCATGTCTAGGCTCTGGGCCCAGGAGGGACAAACCAGAGCTGCCTGCCCACGTCCTCACTAATCCTCACTTCCAGTTATGGCACAGTTTTGTGGGTTTTGTAGGAGGGACCAATCCCACACACTTAAATCATGTGATGCCTAGAAAATGAAAGGACACACAGCTTAACAAGCAAACCAGATTATCATCTCAAATGCAGCTGAGATGATGTAACTCAGTTTACCCCATATACTTACAGACATGATATTTGTAAATTCCTCATTTTAAAATTGCAATATTGCCTACATGTCGTTTCCCAGAAGGCCATTTTCAGAGGCGGTTTTCTGGGCTACAAGATGAGATTCATTGCAGATGTTTATATTAAGGCTAACTGCCATGATATGTCTTTGTAATCATTGAGGAGAAAACGGCATTCCTATGACAAGATGCATCTCACCTATGAAAATATTTTGCTCAAGCATTTTGTCTACATTGCTTGCACTATGCATTATATGCAAGAAAGTGCCTCATACAGACGTGTACTGTAGCTGTTTAACATCTGGTAAGGTGGATTTCACCAGAGACCTTAGGACCTACCTAGAAACTAGGCACCCACAGAAGCAGGACCTGAGCACAATACTAGGTGCTGAGCTATCCTAAGATAGATGTTTCAGGGTTTCAAGGAGCTGACAGCATGACTGTGATAGGTCTCTACTTTCTTGATCCCCAGTAACAGTCCCATCAAAGCACTGATGGAAAATAAACTTTTTTTGTGCGAATCGATCACCCTTCCCACAGGAAGGGCACTAGTGAACAGAGGCAGGGTACAGACACAGCAAAGCTGTTGCCCCTTGCTCCCACACAGTCAATCATCAAGTGGTAAAAGGTTAAAGCTCTGCACAGTAAGACATACCTGCCCAAAATACCCAGAGAGATGACATGCTTTAGACTTTCACCAAACAAATCGAAGAGCTGTGTAACTCTTTTATGGTGAGCATAGTGCCAAAAAAGATACTGAACCGGCATAAAATACTGACCAGCTTCTTTTCTTCAATAAAAAATAACTACACACACACGCACAAGTACACGATACACATTTTTCAGTAAGATCATACATGGTCTTTATTCTTTCAATTAGAATTGAGGATGATCTTAAGGTCCTTTCCAACCCTAACCATTCTATGATTCCATGATTCTATGAAATTCTAGCAAATGTGTGAGATAAGAAATAAAAAGAAAAGGGTAAAATTAATTCTCTGTGAGAGCCTTTTTCATGCCTCATGCAGATGTGCATCAGTACAACGACGTGTACCTTACACATCTGTGCAATGACTGCAAATTGTCTCCATAGCACCATCTATCGGTCTTTCATTGACTGTAAAACACAGAAAATACGCACGTGGAAACTATACATCTCGGGGCTGAGGCAGTGTAGCCGTATTCTCGGTACGCTTGTTCTTCCCTCTGCCCCGCCCACCTTCTGTCACTTCTCTTCAGCTAAGAATTATGGGTACAATACACTGGAGTAATTGGGGAATATAATGGCATCCATTTATTTTAGAATAAACAGAAGCTCATTTTCTCAGGATTACTCATTAAGTAGTGTTCTAAAAATCTATACAACAAACTATCTTGCTTTTATGTTACACATAGACAATTGTGAAATAAATTTCCATCAGAGTTTAACATAACTTGGAGAATATAATACCAAAAATGTATCTGAAGACTACATAAAGCACTTTGAAGTCCAGGAAGACAATTTCATGCCGTTGTCATAGACAAAAAATTAAATAATAATTAAAAACAAAAAGAAAAAAAAAGGGAAAGCTACCAAAGCACTCTAAAAAAAAAAAAAAAAATAAAACCCATAAGTCTCTTTTAGTTTATTTCTGCCTAGCTATACACAAGAGTAAAAATTCTGGGAAAAAAAAAAATCTATTAAAGGAAAGCGACTTCATTCTTGAAGCATCCTTTGGTATCTTCTTGATTTCGTCTACATCTCTTAATGTCATCAATATGACCTGCCATAAAAAAATACATATGAACATTATGCTTAACTGTTAGTGAGTCTTAGTATGCATAGCAAGACCACTTATAAGCAGTCCTTTACACACAGAAATAATCCTTTTCCAGCACTTTACATTCATGAAAACATCTAAAAACAAACCTCCCATACCCCTCTCCATTTTTATGTAAAATGCAGAATCAGTGCAGCATCCACTCTAGTCAAGTCTCTTACTGTTGTTACTGCTTACAGACCATTTAATGGTTTTACAGGTGTTCATTATTTCTTCCTAAATACTGCATGCACAGTCATAATGGTGTGATAAAGGAGATTGCCACATTGTAAGGAAGAAAACCAAGTTCCAGAAACAGCAAAAAAGAGGTATTTACAAGGTAAAATGAGTGAACTTTATGTGCTATCTCAGGTTCTACACACTTTCAACACAACCCACCACCAAGCTGAACTTTTGTTATCCTTCATATTGTAGAAAACAGATCATTAATATACTGCAAAAGCCATATATTTTTTAAAAAACATCACCCTTTCTCAGGCGTTAAAAGCATTAATGATGTATTTGTCTGGGGAAGAGTGAAGAATAATTATGGAGCTTTAAAGGCTTCATAGAATCATAGAATCACAGAATGGTTTGGGTTGGAAAGGACCTTAAGATCATCTAGTTCCAACCCCCCTGCCATGGGCAGGGACACCTCACACTAAACCATGTCACCCAAGGCTTTGTCCAACCTGGCCTTGAACACTGCCAGGGATGGAGCATTCACAACTTCCCTGGGCAAACCATTCCAGTGCCTCACCAACCTTACAGTAACAAACTTCTTCCTTATCTCTAACCTGAACTTCCCCTGTTTAAGTTTGAACCCATTATCCCTTGTCCTATCAGTACAGTCCCTGATGAAGAGTCCCTCTACAGCATCCTTGTAGGCCCCCTTCAGATATTGGAAGCCTGCTATGATGTCTCCACGCAGCCTTCTTTACCCCAGGCTGAACAGCCCCAACTTTATGATCCTGTCTTCCTACAGATGTTTCAGCCCCCTTATCATCCTCATGCTCCATGTCTGTCTTATATTGAGGACACCAGAACTGCACATAGTACTCCAAGTGGGGTCTCACAAAAGCAGAGCTTGGGTCATTAGTCTGTGATTTGTATTTAAAACAGAATTCCAAATGGAAGTCAAGCTAAAAATATGTATGCTTTATCAAAATGTTATTTAAAAAAATAGGGAAGTGATAAAACTGCCAAAAAGCACCTTTAGGACAGGATTCAGTTGCCTGGTGCCACTTTAGGCACTATGGAGCACCTGGCCGGTGAGACTTCCTGTCTGCTTCTGTGGGTAGGTGTGGATGTGCTGTCAGGCTGGGGTTATATCAGGTAGCCCACACTACCTTGCAATACCCTAAGGACTCTAAACCGATGCTAAGGTTAGGCAACCAAATTCCTAAGTCAAAGTCCTATTATCTTAAACCACAATAAGCACAAGTCGAATTCCTGTGCTGGCAGGCACTAATGCCCTGATGGCTTTTATGGGTGTCTATCCAGAAGGAAGAATTCCCCATTTTCAGATGTAAAGGCCATGACAGAAACTGTATTTGCTCTCTTTAGCTACATATGCTTCCAAAGTTGAATCATGCTTTTTAAATGGCATCTGAGAGTGCAAACAGATTGGCTGCATGTCTTTCTTAAAAGCATGAAAACTCAGTTTCCAAAAATATCACCTATAAAAAGGGGTACACTAAGTTTTGGACAGAAAATGTCTCCTTATAGATGCTCAGAGAATCTTAAAATAGGAAAAAAGCTACTCTTAGAAAAAGGTTCACGTGTTTCAAAGATATGGATTCCACAAATTTCTCATGTGACGTCTTACGGTGTTTAACTCTTTTTATAGCTAGAAACATCCTACTTATGTATACTTTAGGTTTTCCTTGCTAAGACAAAAAACTGATACTTCTGGTGAATGTGTTAGCTATCTCTTTACAGCTGTCTTTTACACAACTCTAAACTATGTAATATAACTTAAAGGTATCTTTTCTTATGCAGAACAAGCCCAGTTGAAATATTTCTGAGGGATCACATTACCTTATTATTCACAGTGCTCACCTATAGGCTTCCTGGCAGCTTATTTTTTACAACACTGTCAAGCATGAGGTCCAAAGCTGATGCAAAGTGAGAGCAAAACAATGATTTCTCATATGTTACAATCCTGCTAATACACTCTGAAAGACTACTGCTTTCTTGCCAATATCGCTTTTTTTGCAACAGTTTCTCATGGCTGACTCTCTCTCTCTGAACGTATGCTCCGTTAAAACCTCCAAACTTTTTCTACCAGCCATCTATGTCACCACCTTCTTTTTTTAAAGTGTTTTTCTGCACTGTTCTCATTCCTATTATTTCAAACTCACTTTTATCAGATCTGAGGGGTATCCATCTTTGAATTTTCATTTGTTCTGACCCATTAAGGCACAATAAAATCTAGTTATATACTCTAAAATCACATTTTGACAATTTCAAGAAAGGTCTCCTGGATTTGTTCTCTTTTCTTTTAATTATTATTTTTATTTTATTTTATTTATGATTTATCATGTGTGTAAGATGTCCACCCATCTCTTTTCCCAAACTGATTTAAGGTAAACCTCTCTTTTGAATCCCTGTTTTTTCTTCCCTTAAACACTTGTAATGTATCTGCCTTCTCCTTCAGAAGATCATGAGCACATTCTTCATAATGTAATGTTGTCTTCTCCTTTTCCCAGCCTTTCTTTCTTGAACAGCCTGTACTCTTTTCTATCAACACTCCAACCCTTTGATTTATCCTATGAAGTCTCTGTCTTGCCAATTAAGTTATAGCTTTGTTTGTGGAGCAAGACATCTTGTACTTTCTGTTTATTTTGCATACTCTTAGAGATACCCAAAATGTCTGGCTAGTAGCCCTGGAATCCTGCCTCTTGTTTCCTTTTATCTCTCAATTGAAAGACCCCATTTGTTTTCTAGATTTCAGGTCCTATGCCAGGTTACCAACCTTATAAATACAGGGAAAGGTTCGACTCTTTCAGAAAACAAAGAAGGGGTCATTGCTTATGTTTTGCTTCTACTCTTCAACAAGCTTTGCTATGCCACTGCTGCCTTAATGCATTTGCTGTGTAATTGTAAGGATTGGGATTCCATTATTTGATTTTGTGTGTCTGTAATGCTGGTATAGAGCCAAAAGCAATCTAGTGTGGATTCAGGTGCCTGTGCATGGGTGTCCAGTGCCCTGTGAGATGTCACACAGCCTAGTCTAACCTCCAGAAATGTACAGGTCAGCTGTAAGATGAGTTCCTCAGCAAGGCAAGGCAAGGCAAGGCAAGACAAAAACTATCTGTTCACTTTCTGCAGCTGCCTTGGATAGCCTTGGGAACATCAAATACCTCTGCTTTATTGTTTGCCCCTTCAGCAGAGTGCTTAGAGACTATTTAGCTCATCCAGAAACCAAAACCCACATTTAAAGCTGAAATTTTCCCTAGGCTTCCGTGACTGTATTGAATATATTTCCATTGACTTGATGGGTGGTTAAGACATTCAGCAATTCAAATGCATACACCTAAATTTAGCTGCTTCTAGGTCTTGAGCTGAATCCCACTCCAGCACTGGGTTTGATCTGCTAGACCTGTGTCTTCCTAAAACCCCTACAAAGAAAGAAAAATGTAACAGCTGGGTTTTCTGAAAGAATGTAAGTACTTACTGGGAAGCACAGACATCTCAAACTAATAATGGAGAACAAAACTAAATGACTTTGTAAAACACCATAATTTAATGGATTTCATTCTACTGTTTGTTTAAAAATTGCAAGACACAGCAGTGAACCTTAGTATACCAATTGCCACCCTGATGTCAGAAGAATAAGCTTAAATCATTCCAAAACTCTGGGCAGGAGAAGAAAGGAGAAAGAGTTTGCATCATGTCAGTAAAAATAACAGATGTGAATTCTGGAGAACTGACAAAAGTAGGTAGGTAAAGAAAGTTTAATTGCTTGGTGTATACTAAAACGATGAAATGTTGGGATTTAAATTGTAATGAAATGGGAACTCTGCCTGGAATTCAGCGTACTTCTAATGTAAGTTGCAAAAATAAAATTAAATAGCAATTTAACTTCCTATAGAGATAAGGAACCTGCTTCCATCTACGAAACTACAACCCCCAAATAACCCCTCACCTCAATAATTTGTAAGTATGGAAAAAGTCAGACAAGGACCTGCTTGTCATAACTTGAAATTAAGGTTGAGCAAATACCGACATTTGGTATTGGACTTTTTTTCCCAGTAGTTCACTTGTGTTTGAACCTGTATCTCTCTTTTTTTTTTTTTTAACCTTTAAATGAAAATAAGCTAAAAAAAGAAATTAAGAAATATAGTTCAATATTCTAGTTGACCTGGCATAGAAAAACAGCCTGAGTCTAAAGGTCCCCCAGCTGAGGTTAGTACTTGCCTGCTTTAGGGAAAGCATTACCATTTATTCACTTCTCTGGATTAATGTCTTTTCCCCTACTTATCATTTCCCTTGCATGTTCCTGCCTCTCTCTTCACTCATGACCGTTTTCCCCTACTAAACCTTCATAAGAACAATTTCTGTGCTAATAAATATTTCACACAAAAATGAAGGATTTCTGCTTTTCCCCTCCCCTCTTCTTTCACAAGTTGTGCTCTTCAGTCATTCAATAAAAGGAATCTCTTTTTGTCAAGTGTTGGAAACTTGAGTTTTGACTAATGGCATTTAAGTACATAAATGGCAATATACTGAGTTATGTGGAAGGCACGACTTAATAGTATGGAATGCCTGGTGTGGGCTGGCAAGAACAATTTACAGCTTGCAAAAAGCTCTGGCTGGAAGAAGTGCATGGCCTGTAACAATAGAACTAACAGAATTATCTTGTTACAGATTTCATAAATTAGATTAATACAGAGAAAAAAAAAAGTCCTTATGCTTTGTGACAATTTAGTCTCCAAAACAGAAAACGTTTTAAAAGGCAATGTAAGATACCCTTGTACTGTGTGATCTAACATTTTACATCATTTCTAATGACGAATAGATCAGTAAAACCATAATTAAAATCACATGAAAATTTTAGAAATCTGAGGAAATCTTCCTCCATAATCCTAAATGAATAAAAATCAATTATTTTTTTAATTAATTGGCTAGGATTATTTTAAATAATTACTCTAATTTTCCTTCTTATGTGTAAATCTTCATCTTAGTGAAAAATTGATAATCCTTTAAACTTCCATGCTACTAGTAAGAAAAGCTGTCATTAATACAAAAAAAGATGCTGAGACATAGGAATATTATTGGACGTTTTACCTGGTACTGACTGAGCAAATTTGGTTAAAATTTCTGCATAACTTTTGCTTTCCTCTTTCAAAATAATGAGCCATCTTTTCATATAAGCCAATTCAGCTTTAGTGGTTTGGGTAAAGTTATGAGGATTCATACCTGTTGGAGGCGTTCTTACCTGTACCTATCAATATTAGAAGGCTAAATCAATTAGCGTTTTCTAAATGCTCCAGTTTTCTCTTGTTTTTCAAGGTGCCTTTAGTATTTTATTTTTTGTTTGCAGTAGTACATGAAATGGAACAACAGATACACCCTAGTGACATTTGCACAAACTGCAAGAAAAAGAAGACTTCAGTCTGCTTGATATTTTGGATATGTGAGATTTAGCTGAAATGCAAATGGCCAGCTGTGGGGCATGCATCAGTAGGTGTGCTGAGGAGAACTGTGCAACATGTAAGTAGAATAGAGAAGATCCCAAGGCAGACTCTAATTTGGTGGGATGCAGTGAGCAAATTACAGGAAGGACCAGCCATTCTGTTGCCATATAACCTCTGAAACAACACGATGTGTTTCACAGAATGTTTATTTTTTCCCCCTATACCTCACTGTCCCTGCCACAGTGCTTACTGCTGCAAAATAATTGGCAGCTACCTATGTGCTAGGAATAAAATATACTACCATACACTCAGAGCATTGTAAAGATCCAGACCCCACTATTCTGAATCACAGAAAAAAGAATCTATTTACTTCATTTTCATCTGAGTAATGCCACAGAAATTTTATCCGAACATTAGTTTAACTGGGAATTATAAGCATTGGCAAGACCCACAGGAGACTACTAATGGGTTATTACATGTAAGATGCCAGAAAGCATAAAGTACATAGTGCCATGTTGTATTCAACCCTGAAAAGAAGAAATGTCACAAAGATGCACATAAAAAGACAAAGAAAATACTGTTAATTATAGAGGTCTCTGCTCATAAAAAAAAATAAAATTGAACATTACACTCAGAACAGAACTTGGCTTCTCAAGATCTAATAAGGAAATATATAGGGAAAAAACCACTCTCTGCTCTGGGACATGAACATCAAATCCTTCTGAAAGGAAGTCTTGCCTGTAGTTCCAATATGTAGTAACGCAGTGCAATATTGGTAATGCTGATAGCATGCACAAGGGGTACAAACTATAGAATCATAAAATGGCTTAGGTTGGAAGGTACCTTAAGGATCATTTAGTTTCAACCATAGGCAGGGACACCTTCCACTAGACCAGGTTGCTTAAAGCATATTCCAGTAATAGGTAAATCAGCCCACACTAACAATTACAATGCAATCTAGTGGTGTGGCCTTTTCCATGCTTCACTGTGGTCTCTCAGGCTGACTTTGTACTAGGCTGCCTTTCCTTACTCAATTATCTCTCCGTGCCTTTGTATGGAGGTGCATGTGTGAGTCAACATGTGTGTATGTTGTATGCATATGCATGCACGTGTGTGTGCTTGAATGACTGGCTCAGCTTTCCGAAACAGCTGTTTCTGGCATTTGATCTGTATTTGAATAAACATGAGTGGATCTCACGAGTTCAACTAACATCTCTCAGAAGAGTGACCTGTCACGGCATACCTATATTGCGCATAGCTCAGCGGCACTCGGCTGTTTGCTGAGCAGCTCCCCAAAGGCACTACATTTCTGCTGAAATCTTAACAGCAACTAGGTGGGGGCATGTGTAAAATATGCGTGCCAGCGGCTCACACAGCAGACTGATGCAGATGTTCGATGCTGCAACGGTTCACATCCCAAAGGAGACTCAATCTGGCATTTTCACTGCTCAGCTCCTGCTGCACTTAATGCTGTGTAGCTGCATCCTTTCCTTTTCCTCTGCTCCCCGCGGAGGTCTGGTGCCTGTACCAGCAGCTGCCGTCCAGAGCGGTGTAGCTGGCAGATCCTTAACATTTGCTGTAACAGCACTTCAGGCTTGCCGGCTTCCTGAAGCGCTCCACAGCTCAGTGCGCTGAAGTCTCTGCCACAAACACGGGTGAAGCTCAGCACGACAGATACTTTTGCTCTGTTCATTCTTAGCACAGACAGACACAGAGCTTGTTTCACCCCCTCTCTCCTCCGCCTCCGCGGGAACCTGAAAGGTGGAAGCAGTTCCTACAAGGAGACGGGCAAAATCAGAAGCGGGTGGCGTGCTCCCTCGGGCTCTCGCGGCAGGCGGGACCTGGGGCCGGCAAGGGGTGCTCTCCCGGGCGGTGGCGGGACACCGGGGACTCTGCAGACGGTGGCAGGTGCCCCGCTAAGCTCCACGCCTGCACCGTGTCCAGAGCCAGCACGGGGCAGCGTCTAAACGCGTCTCAAAAAACGGTCTCCGCCCTTTGCGTCTTTTTCGTACCATTTCTAAGCTCGTGCATTTAAATTCTGCCCCATTTTTTTAGGTAAAGGACAAGTAAAGTGAAAAAATGGTGTCTAGCCTCATACCCTCCGCTCCTTTATAATGAACCCCGGCTGGGGCTCGGTCCCGCGCAGCCTCCCGTTACCGCCCAAGCCGGCCTTGACCCCGCTGCACCGGGCGAGGCAGGGGCAGGGAAGCACGGCGGCCTGAGCCTCGGCTGGGCGGCACTAGCAGAGCCCTCGCCGAGCCCCAGGCGGGAGCATCGCGAAAGCTATCGAGACGAAAGCTCTGCTGCGGGCTGGAACAGCACCGGAGAACCGCCAGCGGCAGGCAAGGGAGGGTTCACAGAGCCCCTGATGCTATCGCGTAGAGAGGTCTCGGTCTTTCCCCACTGCAGAGAGGTATGCTAGCAAACTTTCCGTGGAGCCGGCCGCCGCTCGGTGCTCAGTCTGTGAGCGATCCCATGCGGCCCATGTCCTCGGCTGAGCTATGAGCCCAACTCCGGCGCTAGGTGGACGTCCTCCCGGGGAGGCATCTGGGTGAGCACTGAGCCGCTAAGCACACACGAAGGGGGCAAAGCGGCCGCGGCCGGGGCGGTGCGCGGTGCGCTCACAAGGAGGCGCTGTCGGGCAGCTCCCGTGAGTCCGCGGGGGGTGGCAGGGGCAGCGCGGAGGAGGCGGTGGCGGCGGCGGGAGGCCGTGAGACAGCGGTTGCGGCCGGTTGAGGAGGGAGCGCACCGGCGAGGAGGAGAAACCCTAGCGTTTGCCCCTCTGCGCTCCGTTCACCTTGAGTTCCGTGCTTCCCCCCCCCCCCCCCCCATGGTGCTCAGCCTGCGCTCCGGAGGGAACGGTCGCTTTGGAGGGAGTCGTTACTTTTTACAGCCGGCATGAGGCTCCCTGACGGAGTAAGGAGGTGCCGCGCTGAGCAGCCGGAAAAGAATCTGCTTCTCAGCTGTTGCACCGGAGCCCGGGGGCAGGCGCGGTCCCGGCGGCTAGGGGCAAGGGACAGCCGCTGACTGGTGGGCCCGGGCGTGCCTGCACGTGTGGCGAGCATGAAGGAAATAAAGTAAAAAGGGGAGAAGTGCCTCAAATGGACAGAGCCAGTGAAATAAAACAAACACCTTTGAAAGGGATTTAATTCACAGGAAGGGATTGAAGAGGGTGCTACTTCCAAGGGAAAATGTGACCTGTTTAAAACTGTTGAAGGAAGATGCCGGCTGTCAACGCATGCACCTAAACCAAGTAAGTGCTAGTCAGCTTTGATGTGTTCTCTTTATGCACCTGTGATTACTTTCCAAGTAATTACTGTCCAAGGTAACTTTTGCGCCGACGCAAGCACAAAGCGAGGTTGTGCAGCTCCTTGCTTTCAGTCCTGCAGAGCATTTAAGATCCTTTTCTTTCTCTTGTACGTAATAAGCAGGGTTTTTCCTTCTCAGCTGCCGCCGCGGAAAGCAGCATCCCTCGGTGGCCGGTGAGGTGACACCTGCAGGGACTCCGCTGCAGGACAGCGGAGCGACGGTGCAGGCGGCAGGAGGGCGCCGGGGGACCGGGAGGACCCAGCGGTCCCTGGTGGCGCGGCGCGAGGTGCAGCTCCGCGTCTGCCATCCGCTCTGGGCCACGGGGAGGGCGGCGCAAGTGGGGGCATCGCAGGCTCCGGCGGACCTGAGTGCATCCGGCCCCCGGCAGCTCCCCAGAGTGAGTCGCCGTGTGGTGCGGAGTGGGGGTTGAGAGAAGGGAACCGCGCTGCCGGGCCACCCGCCCCGCCGCGGGGAGCCAGCGGCCGCAGCTGGGCTGGCCCCCGCTGTCCCCACCGCCGAAGAAGAGCCTTGGGAAGGTTTAGGTGATGCCAGGAAGCCTCCGGGGGGACCCGGAGGGTGGCGAAATGCGGGTAGGTAGGAGGAGAGCACTCTCAAACGAGCCATGGGACGGCTCACAGAGTACTTAAAGTGCTGGTGGGATTCGTCCCCGCGTGGGGTTTACAGTTGCAAGATCCAGACTGTTCAGGCGATTGGGCAGAAGTCCTGTTGGAAAGAAGCAGCTGTTGCTCTGGAGATTTAGATGCTGACAGAACACCACACTCTACAAAGGGGCAGAACTGTGAAATTAGCTGCAGTTGGCAAAACCTGCAGCCTTGTTAATCTGGTGTTTCCCTGTTTTTTACAAGAAAATGTCGTTTGTGCACTTCTGTTTTACTGGAATCAAATGAGAGATTTCCTGTTAGCATGGCAACCGAAATTTATATTTCTCTAATTGTGCCTCATAAGTGAAATGGCTCTTCCAACACTAAAGCACCTTTTAGGTGGAAGTAAGTAAAAACACTTTACAGTCTGTGTTTGTCTTCCAAAGAATGGGTATTCCTCAAAATAATGAATTAAAAAACATAAACCAGATATTGAACCTTGGTTTCATCTGAGAAAGAAATACTTCTTTTTATAAGAATACAGATTTCCTATAGAATACCATATAGGCAGAATAGTTTATCGTAAGCCCTACACACTAAACAAATGCTGACACTACAGCACCTTCAAATCCAATCTACTTGAAATTTCAAATTTAATTGTTCTGCAGTGACATAGCATGTTTCAGTGTTTACTTTCTCCAAAGCCCAGACCCGGGCAGTTTAACAAGGTTATCTATGTAAACATACAGATTGTGATGATAAACATACAGAATGTGATAATTCATTCACATAGGCAAGAGTTCTATGTACACTCGGAGAAGCCAGGCACTCCAGAGGGAGACTGCTTTAGAACTGTTAGAATAGGAGAAATTCTGGACTTACAGAAGACCTGAGTTTATACCTGTTTTTCAGGCAAGACTCATAAATAGGCTTTTTCCCTTAATATCAAATCAGCTGAAACTCTTATGGTACAGTTTGTTTTTCCCTTGGTGTTGCCTTCCATACTGAAAAACCTTGGGTTTGCTTGAAGAAGGATGTGGGTTCTTTACTGTAGTCTTTCTTCTTTTTCTTCAGACTTGGGAACAGATGAGACTGTATTTGGAAACAACAAACCAAAAATACGCCTGTCTTTTAAATTCAACTTAAGCCACTTACTCTGATTCTATATATAGTAGTCATGGCGCTTAAAATAGCTCCAGAAATAAATTCCATTTCTTCTTATCTAATTTTATTTAGAATCAAATACCACTAGCTGAAATTTAAGTTAATTGAGGTCAATACAGATTTAGTATGATTTTGCTTATCTTTTGAGTATGCTTGCTGGAAATACTGGGTCCCAGGCAGTATGACTCCACTGTCAGTGAAAGTGGATTTGCATTAGTTCAGTGTGGAGAGCCCACCAAGTATGTTTTGGAGGACACACACAGAGAAGCCTCTTAAGGGATTGGAGAGCCCACCGAGTATGTATTGGAGGACACACACAGAGAAGCCTCTTCAGGGATTATCTTTCGTATATTGCCTTACTTAAATGACAAGTAAAAATGAGCATGACTGCTTTCCACACCTGACAGCTGTCTCCATGCCAGTACACTGTTGAACCTGTTAGCTTTTTCTGGGACTTCATTTATTGAGGTGTGGTGGCAAAATCAGCAGAGAATATCCTGTGCAGCACCTCTGTGTGCCTCTGGTGATTCCAGTAATCAGTGCAAAAAGCAACCGAATTCCTTTTGAAAAGGATGGCTAAGTCACCATGGATTGTCTTATGGAAAGACAACACAGGATCAGGAAGAAAAGACTGTTATAAACTGTTTCAAGAAAAGCAGACAAGAATAGAGGAAACATTGCTCTATTCAGACACATAATAGCTTTATGAGTGTCAGATTTACTGTTACCTTTTCTGTTCAGATTTAACTTGTTCTGGTTACTTTATCAAATAATTTAAATTACTGAAAGCAGGTTGAAGATAAAACTTTGTGTGTAAATCTTCCATCACCACGTTTTGTGACAACAAACAAAATTCCAGAAAAATCTCTTTTAGAAGCCCTGAATCCATTGAGGAAGATAGACTTGCTCTTATTTTACTCCACTGATCCTATCTTTGGTAGCGTAGCATAGCATTAGTATAACACCAGGAACAATGGTGCCAGAATCCTCATGTCCACTGTGATTTGTTGCTGCAAAACAAATTCACCTGACTAAATACATATTCATTATTACAGTTTTATATAATGAGCACAGAGGGAGGCTGAGCAGATTAAATCTTTTTGTAACAGATATTCATGCGAAAGTCTTTCATATGTGCATTAGCTTTCAGTCAATAGAATTTGAAACCGTTAAAAGATGAACACCTGACAGAATTGCTTTATACAGTGAAGTTTTCAAATAAAGGTTTTTAATGTGCTATACATAGAAAAGAAACCAATAAATTAATATTACTTATTATATCAGCTTTATCTGAGAGTTTCGAGTTGGGTTTTTTTCTCCCTTCAGACTTCTGTTTTGGTTTGAAATCTCAAAGTACTTCTTCCACTCTTCTACAACCACTTATTTCTAATTTAGATAGTGACTGGTGTGAGACAAATACTGAAAACATCCTTGGATAAAAATAAGTTATTTTTCAGCAAATGTGGGCTGAAGGGGAACAAGAAAAGTTTCTTTCATTTAAGTGAATTTTACATATGTCTAAGTGTATGAACCATTCAAACCTAGCCTCCAAAGTCTGTCAAATTCTGCAGTGGCTTGGTAATTGAGCCTGTATATACTCATCTGCAAAGCTTCTTCCATATCTGTGCATTTCACATGGACCATTTGAATATTATGATAATAATATCTGGTATCTTATGCAATGGGTGAAGAAGGGAACAGTAGATGGAAAAAGATTTTTCACTGGGCTTTCCTGAGACAGAGACTACAGGATTATTCTGGAGATACTTTCCAAATCTAATTGAAAACTTGTGAGGAACAAGCAACCTTTCCCTGGGAGGCAAAGTCCCCCATCCCGCCACTGGTACATGGACAGTCAGTGCCTAGCAAGCCCTGTGATGGTGCTCCTAAGCTCTTCCAATCATAGCTCAGCACATGCTGGTTTTCCACGACACACAATTTTTTTTCTCTTTAGTAATTCCTTCTGATACTAATTTTAAGGACAAAACCCGTATCTTTCCTTGGCTCAGAGAACTGTAATGCTTAATGCTACCTGCATTCACACCTAAGACCGGACTGGAAAAACAGATTGTGGGGTCCCCATGTTCTCTGCATGCCATCTAGTCATGCAAAACACAGTTCAGTTGACTTACAACTGCCACTGTAGGAGGATAGCAATCTCCCATAGGTCTTACAGCATACAGGCTAGCCTTTTCTGGCTACATCTGATACCCTGAGCTGACATGAAACACCTATTCATCAGCTATTGAGGTGAACATATAGTGGCTCTCTTCTGGAAAGAGAAAGGCAGAAGCAGAGAGTGAACCATGCTCTGTATTTTTTATTTTCTTTTTCATCTCCTTTAGATCAGAACAAGCATCTTACAGAAGTGCCTGTGTCTCTTTCCTAACTATGCAGCAAGACCCAAGACAAGGAACCTTCTTAAGCTAGGTTAGCTGAATCCCAGCTCTGTACACAGAGCAGGCTGTAGTAGTACAGCATAAAGGCTAAGTAAGCACACAGGTCAATAAATCCAGGACAAATGGTTGCTATAACCAGGATAAAATGCACTTTAAAACCAACCAAACAAACCAAAACACACATACACATGCATATGAAGATAGGCTGAGAAAGTTGGGGCTGTTCAGCCTGGAGAAGGCTGCATGGAGAACTCATAGCAGCCTTCCAGTATCTGAAGGGGGCATATAGGGATGCTGGGGATGGACTCTTCATTAGGGACTGTAGTGGTAGGACAAGGGGTAATGGGTTAAAACTTAAACAGGGGAAGTTTAGATCGGATATAAGGAGGAAATTCTTTCCTGTTAGGGTAGTGAGGCACTGGAATAGGTTGTCCAGGGAGGTTGTGAATGCTTCATCCCTGGCAGTGTTCAAGGCTAGGTTGGATGAGGCCTTGAGTAATATGGTTTAGAGCGAGGTGTCCCTGCCATTGCAGGGGCGTTGGAACTTGATGATCTTAAGGTCCTTTCCAACCCTAACTGTGCTATGACTCTATGTGCTCCAAGCTGCTGTGCTAACTTTGAAACAATCTGTAAATAGCATGACTTCGTAACTGCCTTTTGGATGTATACTGCTGAGAGTTTGCCAGCTGCCACCTCTGCAGTTGAGTTCCCTTACACAAGATCCTTCAAAACATATAAACTTATGCAAGCTGCCAATAATTACCTAAACCATTTGTCACTTTTCAGCTCACGTATCTGGTTCTTATGTCCATCAGAGAGAGCAACAGCTGCCAAAGAGCCAACAGTTTTCTCAGTGAAGGCCAAATAATGGGGATGATTATTAACCCAGGTCATAAAGCATAAGAGGAGTGTTAATACATATCTGTATCCAGCCCAAAATGTATGGTGAGAAGTTGACCTGTCTTGAGAGTTTTGCTGCTCCTTATGACAGCGATGTGGGCATTCTGCTGGTAAGGAACTTTCTGCAGTATGCTCCATGTGGGAGCAACTAAGAATCCAAATTTCTCACTTTAACCATGAATTAATCAACGTACGACTCACGTCAGAGGAGGTTAGCAGTCCTAGGAAAATCAGTGCAGTTCTGTGTTTATTAAATTAATGGACCTGCTTTTTCCTGTGTTCTTTCTGTGCTGCCCTAAGTCAGGGGGAAGACTAAAGGATTCTATTTTGAAGATGAGATCTATAATATTATCATCATTCAGATGTCTTTAGCAGATTTTATTTTATACATTGATTTGCTCCTATAATTTCCGTTATAAAGAGTAGAACAGGCCAGTTTACTTCTGAGGAACAAACAATAGGATTGTAGCAGAAGATACAGGGTCATGGTTTGTCTGATTTAAGATTACCTGCAGTACATGTGTATATAGTAATTTATGTCAAAAACATTTTTGCTGACGGATCTCAAAAAGCTCTAAGGAATTTTTGCACCAGAGGTCATGGTGTTTTTTCATGTAGCCACCACGAATTTGATTGCTGGTTGTAAACCAACCATCTGTGTTCCTGGAGAGACAAAAACCTCCAGTGGACAAACTAATCCACCTTATTCAAACACCTGACATAGCGTGGGAGGGATCAGGTATTGTTGCTGATTGTTGTTGGTTTTCACAGCTAGAGTAAGGCAAGATTAATCACTCCCTAGTGGTATCAGAAAATAAAAACACTTATTCAGAGGGGACAAAAAATAGACGTCTGTTTTCTTCTAAGGTATCTCAATGTCATATTGACCAGAATGGTATTGATGCAGATACTGTAACAATAGCTAGATGACTACAACATAATTCAAATATCCCCTTGTCCTTAGAAATTTTAAGTTTGTGGTTGGATTGGGTAGCTGATATACAGCTTGTAGCTGTGCCAAGGGGAATAGGAGTGTCAACCAGACCCTTGTAAAAGAAGAACACACAGTTCTCGGTGCTAATATCATGCTTCCTGTATGTGCAGGGTGTCTCTCTCTGGGAGAGAACATGCTGCATCTGAGGAGCAAGGAAAAGTAAGCACAGATTCTCTTTAAATGCTCTCAACATTGCCATCTGCACAGTGTACCTTAGTCTATCTAGTACATAATTACAACAGAAATTACCTTTTAGTAATGACATAGTTGTTTTAATCTCTCTTCATGTGAAAATGTTATTATCAAAGCACTTCACAATAAATCCTTCCACTACGCTTCAGCACTGACTGCTACGTACATCCTGCCTATTTCCACTGGACTGGAAAATAACTAAAATATCCCATTTGAGTTTTGCTTATACTGACAATATTTTGTTTTAGATTGGGAGAGATGTTTGCCTTTCATTTTTGATGATAATCACTTAAAGCGATTAGAGCTGCAGTCAATTCCTTGGACTTGTTTATGCTGGCATGATGAGTTTGATTTTCAGGTTTGGTTTGTTCTATAATGCATTCGTACTTCCAATACCATCAGTTTCAGAAACATTTGCTTTTCCTATGACGGCTTCAACTACCTAGCAGATACCCTATAGAAGGAATTTTGGTCATGAGTAAAGCCAAAAACAAGTTGCCTGCGGAACAGTTGTCTGATTTGCCTTAAACTTCTTAACTAGAAAACCATTATTCAAAAGACAGTAACTGCTTGTCTTTGTATCCATCTAGACACTGTAACATCAGACCTCAGAGTCAAAGCTAGTCTTTATAGCTTTTAGAAAGAACCTAGTAACTTTGTAGGGTGATTCATGTGACCTGTCTTGAAGAAAATTAATTACCCACTGCAGGGGGTGCCATTTATTTCCATCTATAATAAAGGAATACTGAGGTGGCAAAACAGCCTTGGATGTCAGTGTTTTGGATTATTAGATTAGCAAATATGAATCTCACCTTAATTTTTGAAATGTTTTCAATCAAAGTACTTAATTGTGCCACATAATTACTAATAAAGATTCCTAATTCTATTATGAGGAATATGTTATACTAATTTTTTAAAACTAACTAGGAACTTGTCACCTACATCACAGAGATTACATTGATGTTGAAAATTGGTAGCATAGATAGGTATTTGTACCTGGGCAATAACTACTCATGTGTTTTCTTGTAAAAAGCATCAGGTTTAGTACAGAGCAATTGCAAAATAATATTTTGAACTGGCTACTTAGATAAAAATATTTTATTCATGACTGTTTAACTTAGTGATATTAACTTCAAGCATATTTGTTTATGCACTGAGGCCAATTGTACCAAATAACTGACATGATTTGAGACGATTACGTTTATTGGTGCGGAGTCTTGACACAGAAGAAGACTTTCTAAACTTTCACATAATTTTATTTTTTTTTTTAGGATTTGCTCTTTCTGCAATGCTTTAAACAAGCACAGTGAGCAAGGGCTTGAATCCTGAATCTCCTTTCTTTTGAATATGTCTTTGACCACAGAGGAGGGAAGCAAGGGATGCTCAGTGAGCTGTGTTTCATTTCAGTGCTTGGGCACTACTCCAGCCTCAGAGCTGCACTAACTTACTCAACTAAATGACAGAACACACTGGATTTTGTAGGAATGGGTTAGGATAAAAGAAGGATTTCTCTCTCATCCCCTGAGTGTTTCCTTTTAATTAGAAACTACCCTCATTTTGCTACTGCTTTGGCTGTCTTTAGGCCAGATAGAAGGCTTCTTCCATCTGAAGAATTCCATTGGGTTAACCATGGACAGGATCTAGCTTTTTAGATATTTATAATTAAAAAAATATATAAAATAGGATCTGGATGTATGCCTTCAGTCCATTGTGCATTCACCTTTGTCCCTTATTAAGACTGTATTTCAGCCTTGAACACCACCAGGGATGGAGCATTCACAACTTCCCTGGGCAACCTGTTTAGGTGCTTCACCACCCTCACAGTAAAGAACTTCTTCTTTATATCTAATCCAAACTTCCCCTGTTCCAAGTTTTAACCCATTACCCCTTGTCCTGTTGCTACACTGCCTAATGAAGAGTCCCTCCCCAGCATCTCTATAGGCCCCCTTCAGATACTGGAAGGCTGCTATGAGGTCTCCACACAGCCTTCTCTTCTCCAGGCTGAACAGCCCCAACTTTCTCAGCCTGTCTTCATACGGGAGGTGCTCCAGTCCCCTGATCATCCTGGTGGCCCTCCTCTGGACTTGTTCCAACAGTTCCATGTCCTTTTTATTTTGAGGACACCAGAAATGTACACAATACTCCAACTGAGGTCTCAAAAAGTGAAGTATCTTGTGTTACCCAAAGTCCACATCAGGGTCCTTTTTTTCAGAATGAATTGTTGCTGATTAATAGTTCTTCTCAGTGATAATACACAAGCAGGCTTCTCTTAAAAACAAGGTTTGGCTGATTTTGGGCAAGGTAGAAAGGGTGTAAGTGGGATTTTGAGGAGGGGGAAAGTTGGCATTTCAAAGCAAAAATGGACAAAAGAGCAGGTGTTCTTATTTCAAAGCCATCAATGAAGGACAATAACCATGACTGTTGAGAGACACTAGCACAATTAAATAGGTCAGACCATGATCATATTCTCCATGATGTTCCCATTCACAGTTAGATAACAGACATCTTTCAAGGCTTCATTTCCTTCTGGAAATATAGGGGGCTGGTAGACCAATTATACCAGGGCAATATGACACTTCAGTCATCTTATTTTGTTAGCATTTTCTTGTCTAATTGCTCATTTACTGTTATTTTAACATGAAGATGATCAGAGGACTGGAGGACTGTTCCTATGAAGACAGGCTGAGAGAGTTGGGGTTGTTCAACCCAACTGAACTGGGGTTGTAGAAGTGTTCCAGGGCCAGGCTGGATGGGGCATTGAGCAACTTGATCTAGTGGAAGGTGTCCCTGCCCATGGCAGGGAGGGTGGAACTAAGTGATCTTTGAATTCCGTTCCAACCCAAGCCATTCTATGATTCCATGATTCTCTTTAGCCCCTTGCTGAAAAACAAAGCGTGTCATAAAAATTACCTGGGCTTAGAGAAATGTGAAGATCACAGGTGAATTTAAAATTATGGTAATGGGCACCATAATGTGAAACCTTACAAAATACAGAATGAAACAGTTGTGCCTTCTCATCCATCATGCATGCATTGGTTCAGATGGAAGATGTAATTTTGAAAATTTGCCCCTTTGTTTCTGAGAGAATTATAATGCTCTGGCAGCTTCTTGTTTCTTCTTAATAATTTAGCAGTTTATGAAAAATATATTGTTTCTCCTTCTCCACTGCCATACAGCCGATGCAGTTACAAGCCATGGAGAATCTAGTTCAAAATCGTGCTGCTGTTGAGTATTTTAGAAAAATATGTAGGCCTAAAACATTAATCTATTTGCCATCGTTGCCATGGCTACAACCTGCATCTGCCCTCTGTAATGTTGGGATGGCTCTCAATCATTTTCTTCATTCTCTATCTAAATATTTTTTTCTGTTGCAGTTCACAAGATTCATACATTGATTCATACATTGATTCATACACTGAGTCTTTTAATGGTGGGAAGCAGTGAATCTTTGCTGTAAGTATACTGTTACAGTTGACAAGGACTAAAATTTCACTGCATCTGATTTTAAGAATTCCTACATCTTTCTGTTGCTGGGAAATTAGCTTTAAGAATGAAAATTAAATAGGCAATGACACAAGTAATTTTTAAACTAAACCTCCTTTTTAATAGTTTTTAAAACATTCAGGAAACATTCTAAACAGGGTTTGATAGAATTGCTAGAAAACTGATTGCCATTTCAAGATTGTAGCACATCAAAGCAAAAAAAAAATGGTCTTGGAAATCTCTATTATAAGCAGAACTGTAGAGTACTATTGCATATTCAATATGTACAAGCTGTTATTCACACTTCCAGTAGATCACATTGATATCATTGAACATAAGGTAAATGGTTTTGTTTTAACGTCGTATCTACTTCTGTCAACTGTGAAACCAGGTGTTGTGTTATGAAGGAGTCATCAAAATTTTTGTTCAGTTTCCTCAGCATTGCTTAATTCTGTCTTGTGACATCAAGAACTCCTCTGAGTAATAGCTCAGAACACTGCAGTGAAACTTATTTGCAATGTGGGCATTCCATGACCAGGTTTTATAGGAAAGGTAAATAATTCTGTTTATATTTTGATAATTTTGAATGAAATAGTAGTGTCTGCATCCATAATCTGAAAGATTTACAGATTTCTGGATGCCCAAACTGTAATCTGTGCCAAAATGTTCTTACAGAGATTTACATTTTTGTGTTAATATAACACACATCTTTGTATACACATGTAGCAGAAGAGTAGATATATACTTATATATACAGAGGTATTTATGTGGACTATGTGACTGAGATGCATTAAAGGTTAATTTTTGTTCTGGTGAGTGAAAGAGCAGCTATCCAGAAGTCAGGAATACAGGCCATTAAAGTGTCTGTCTTGTGTGTGTGTAGACAGAATTATCTGTATCTTAGTGGCGGGGAATATTTCCCTCTCTGCGCTTACTGATATGATTTAAACACTAAGTGTTTGGGTACAGTTCTTAGCCAAGTATGGCTTCTGTGCCACCCCGATCAAATAAAAGCTGCAAATTCAATTGCAGTGGCAACCTACCAGGAAAATCTGTAGCTGTCCAGAGGCAGTTCCTTTCCTTATGAATTTAGAGACTCCCAGGTGGAGGAGGCTTCTGAAGAGCCAGCAGCTTCTGGGCGTAGAGCTGACAGCCCTGATACTGTGCGAATTTAAACACAGATCCTACTAAGGAATAAGTCTAAATCTAGTAGCAAATACATCTTAACTAGGACAGAGACAATATCTTTCACTTTGTTTATTGCGCAGAAAGGGTTTTTTTGGTATGCTTTTATGTAGAAATAATAACTCATAGGCTTTAAAACACAGTAGTCTATTAATCAGATTCATGTAAGTCTAACAATAACATTTTTAACTGATCCTGAGAGGAACTGCACATGGCAGCTGTCAGGGAAAGCATCTGAAAAGTGTCAGAATACTCCTGTGCTATGCTGCTTCAAAACTTCCTCAGAAACCTGCTTCTAAGAGTAGAGGCCACACTGTGAATGATATAAAAGGGCTGATCCTTCAGGATCCTGCTGGCTGCTTCACAGAGTCATTGAAGTGGCAGAAGCCTGAGAGCTGCTTGTGTTTTGTGATCTCCTGCACTCGAGTGTAAGAACTGTTACGAGAATAGAAGAGGAGGGTACAGGCACAATTTAAAAGGGATTTTAGAGTTAAGTGGTGTGCATCATCTAAGCCGATGTAGAAAAAGTCAGCTGTGCCAACAGTTTCAGTTGCCCTGTGACATGCACCTGAATATGGTGCTTGTGGATGGCTACAGAAGTTACTTGAAATCTCTCACAGCAAATAATTTCTTCCTTACATCTCACCTTTGTTGACATAAACAGGAAACATAACCAATATTCAGTCTTCTTGCCTTAAACCTCTTGAGCATCTCTATATTCACCTGTCTACAAAACACTGAAAAAACAGCCCTTTTTTTTGTGCCTCGACCTGTGAAGTATCTGCTTAGGGTGACTGAAAGTAAAAGAACCAGAGGAGACAAAGCTAGCTAATCCTTTTGATGTTTCTAGATAACCATGTCTGAGTAATCACAAACTGGCCCTTAGAAATTACTTTTCAGATCTTGATCTTGATCTCGTATGCTTTAAAATATATTTGAAGTTTTCAGAATTGTGGTACAGAAAGGTTAAATGATTTCTGACTCATTAATATCTATAATTTGCAAATAGTTTATCCAGAGTAGCAGTACTCTCATACATGTGTATGTCTTCATTACTTTCTGACCTATAGTATCTAGCATATTTAAACAGAAATACTAGATTCATGAATTAATTTATCATTTCCTTAACCAAAGCCCTGCAAAGATTTACTCTATGCTCTGTGAGTGGTCACCTACACAGCTAAGTCAAAGTTTGCTTTGACACTGACTTCAGCTATGATATTACTTCAGCTACTGTCTTAATGCCTTTGATATTTTAGCAGCAGTGAGGATTGAAAGGTACTATAAGTGGTGGGACAAACTGGCTTACTAGAGTGTTGGCAGTGGAGGATGAAACATTCTACCATATATTATCATGGAGATTTCAGATGAAAGAAATTAAAAGGTACATGAGAATGTGCTTAAAATTGCCTGGGAAAGCACAAAGAAAACAAGCTAGGATAATGCACTGGAGCCTTAAATAACATTATCTGAGTGACACCAAAAGTCAGCTATGTAGAATCATGGATATAATTGCTGAACTGTAGAAGTCCTGGCAGCTTTTGAGAATCAAATGAATCACATATTTGGGTGGTAGAAAAAATCTTAGTCACATTTAATATTCTCTAGCTGTTGAATAAGAAGCAACACAGACCAAGATCTACACTGGGGCTTGAGTGTCAAGAGGAGAGACTCCAAAGAAAGAGTTGTAACAGATCTGTAGTACTGGAACAGATAGATGAAGCTGGGCAGTGGAAACAATCCTTTCTCAAAATAAATTCGAAGAGTCCCATTTGAAATGTCAACTGATCTTGATAATTTGTGTTTTTCAAAGTGCTGTAAAAATGTTACTTTCTCTAGAAGTGTTCGTTTTCTAAGCCTAGGGTATGTAAATCTGATTGTGTGGGGTATCACAGTGAACATGTAAAGCACAGTGGATTAAAACCTCAGATAATAACTGAAATGAAAAAAATAACCCATGTTGAAGTTAATGATTTAGTTGTTTTTTTTTTTACTGATTTTAATACAGTCACAGCCTTATTGCCTCTGTCTAAATTCTTTGAAGCCTGGTAGCTTGTGTTTGACAGTGTCAAAAAGTATATTTCTAGATATGAGTAGAGTAACAAAGGAAGGATATGCCATCATTTGTTGTACTCTCCCAGATTCCAACCATGTTCAGTGCATGGTCTTTCTTTGCTAGAGATGGTTTTTCTGTGTTTTGTAATCCTCTGCAGGTTTGGTGTTTTTTGTTGGTTTTTTTTTTTTTTTCATGAACTCATCCGGTCTTATGTGTAACCCATATGTACTTCTAGCACTTTCAGAATCCTTCAGCAATGGATTCAAGTAACTGCCTGAAAACTCATCAGCTATTATTTTTCTTGAACCTGACTCCTACCACCTTTGTTTGATTGCTCCTGGATATTGTACCTGAAGAGCCAGTGAACAATTAATCCATGTCTGTCCTCTTCTTGACACCTATAATAACAGACATCTATGTTACACCTTCCATCTGTCATTCTTTTACAGAGTGCGGGTTTGTGACTTACTTAGTCATTCCACTTCTGGAGGTCTTCCATAAGTTTAATCATTCTGCTGCCCTTCTCTGAATGTATTCTGGTGCTACTGGCTCCTTTTTTGAGATAAGTAGCCTAGAAATGCATATTAAATCCTTTGTGCCACTCTGAAACTAAAGACATATATATACATTTCCATTAGTATGAGTGAAGCAAATTGTGTTTGTCAGGAAATGGGCATATTAATTAGAGAAAATTAATCTTATCTTTTGGGAACCGTGACTCCAAGTTCTTTGCCTGGCCCCTATTTATAAAAGAAGAGTTACAAAATACTTTCTTTTTCCTGAAGCCAACTTGGCAGAGGTGGCTGAGACGTGGAAATATAACTGGTCATGACTCATTCAGGCTTAGATGAGAAAGGAAGATTTATAAAATACCTTCTATTTTGTTTATGGAAGTCTATTTCAATGCTGGGAGCATAACTTTTATTCTTCTATTTGAAATAAAGATCAAACAGCTCTGTGAAACCTAAATCATTATCTTGTGGAAATGCTTGCTAATAGTAGTAAGTCCTTTTAATTCCTGTACATATGTTAAAATTCTGCATATTACTGACTGTAGCATATGGATCTAATGCAAGTTGTACAAGAGCTTCCGTTATTCACTGGTTTTGCACTCTAATGATTCTCTGCCCAGCTGAACTTGTCTTTTTGAGCTTGTTGAAACATATCTCAGTCAGGATGTGGAGCGGTGGAATTTAAGAGAATAGGAATTTGCTGTCAATACTGAAAATAAGAGCAAGGAGACTACTTGCTGAGTCATTCAGAATCCATCACTCTTTACTGTCATTTGCACTGTAAATTACATGTACTGCAAAGTTACAATCCCCCTTTTTCTTCAGACTTGAAATACAGAATTTCAGAATATGTGTTTCTCTTCAAGACATCCAAGGAAAATGAATCAGAGAACCTTTAACAAAAAGTTAACAGCTCATTTGTTTTTCCAATCTGCCCATTGAAGGGACAGGAGTCTTCATTCAACTCATTTTTCTCACACCTACATGGTAAATATCGAACTTATAATACTTTTGAGGCATATTCATAGTCAAGTTCCCACTCAGTTGACATTGACAGAAACATAACCTAGCCATGGGCTAGAGTGATTCTGAGTTTCGCTAGAGTTGTGTTTGAAAACTTCACACATGACATGATGTCAGTTCCCTAACACCGCTAGGTGTTGTTACTGTATATGAATAACTGAAGTAGAGGGAAGGCTGAGTAGGCAAAAGACACTCAGAATGCTCGTGGCTGAACCATTTCCAAACTCTGAGGAGCGCTTGGAAGTGTTTCACTGTCTACCTTCCCCATCCTGTCTTGTAATCAATTCTTAATTGCAAACAATACAAAAGTGATATGTTTCTATCATGCATATCTGTGCAGAACATTAAGTATGATAATCTGGTTTTCAGAAATGCCACAAAGCCTAACACAAGTCACTGCTGTGTAATCTGACTAAAACACTACTTTGTGCTTTTCATTTTATTGTGTTGCTGAGTTCTTCCCTCAGCAACTGCATTACAAAGCTTATTCTGCTTTTGATGTGTTTTGATCTGGGATTTAAATATTCACTTGCTTCCAGCAGTGCCCAGTATCTTGATCTTACTGACACAGATCACCCTGTTTGACAACATTTCTCAATGTAAACCCCTGGGGCATCACACACATGCATTACGCTTACAGAAAGAAGGCTCAGCCTGCAATGGCTCCATTTGACTGTTGCTGAAAATCTTGGCAGGGTTACAGAACATCACAGATAAGCTTTAGTCATATTTGACTAAAGAAAGGTAAAAATTGAAATAAAATGGTTCATGTACAATGTCCTTGAGATCCCTGTTTTCTCTCCTGAGTATCAATGATGAATAATACTTCGTGTAGCCAACTCTGGTTATGGGATCCAGGGGGATTCCTCCTGTCCTGGTGCAGTGAATGCAAGGCTGCAGTTATATTTCCCTAGGCCCAGCCTGTTGCCATGCTGAGCATGTGTTCCCCAAAGACATGTGTGCATGTGAGCACACTGTTACAAAACATGGCTGGCCACATGGATCAACACAAGCAGAGAACAATGCCTCATTTGCACCCAACATTCACATAAACATGAATACTACAGAAGGTCTGATTCTGTTTCTTCCCTATATGGAAGTCCCTCTGGTTGCTGGCCTTAAGCACTCAGTCTAACCAGGAGCTACCCAGGTCCCCTGATCTCCCCCCTTTGTTGGCACTTGAATATATAAGCCTCTTAAGCTCACTGTCCCACTCCAAGTACTGGTAATTGGATCCCTTCCCACTTGCCTGCTAGCCAGACTGAAGTTTGCTAGCAATCATTGCCACCCACTCACAGTACAGAACACACTTAGACAAAAGGTGGTTTGAAATAGGAATTAATGAGAAGAGTCAGGCTATGGTGATCAAGTGCAGGTCTCAGTCAGACAAGCATACTGACCAGCAACCTGCCTAACCTTGACCAGTCCATTTTATCCCACTGTCTCTTTACTTTCCCATATTTGTTTCTTCCCAATCCACCATGATCCCTTCTTTCCCCTGCTTTTGATCGGTAAGTGTTGCAAATTTCCCAGCCTGCTTTAAACCATCCCATAATAAGCTTTTCACAATCCCCAAAATCTCTTCCCCTCACATCTCAAAGAAGTCCTTAACCCTATGGGCAATAACCCCTTCTAGTTTGCATGACTGTCTGGGGGAAGTGTTCTGCCTTGACTCTTCTGATTGGGTTTCACAATGCACAGCAATCAAACCATTCCCCTTTAAGGACCTCAGAGAGCAGCAAGGTCTATGTGCCCCATTTGCAACCTCCTTCAGGCATCCCTCTGCTCTGGTGTGGGGTCCTCCATGGGCTGCAGGTGGAGATCTGCTGCACCATGGACATCCATGTGCTGCAGGGGCACAGCCTGCCTCTCCGTGGGCTGCACCTTGGGCTGCACCATGGACTGCAGGGGAATCTCTGCTCTGGTGCCTGGAATACCACCTCCCCTCTTTCCTTGTTGGCCTTCGTGTCTGCAGGGATGGTTCTCTCACATATTCTTTCTCCACTCTCCAGCTGCAATGCTCTTGTTCAGTAACTTTTGCTCCTTCATAAGTATGTTATGCCAGAGGTGTTTCCACTGTCACTGATGGGCTCAGCCTTGGCCAGTGGCAAGTCTGTCTTGCAGCCAGCTGCCATTGGCTCTACTGGACATGAGGAAGCAGAATTCTAACAGCTCCTCACAGAAGCCACCTTTGTAGCCCCCACTCCCTGCTACCAAAACCTTGCCACACAAACCCAGTACAGCCCCAGACTAATCTAATGCTTGACCCACTAACCTCATGATACTAGTTCGAAACACCACCCCTTACATTGCCTCTTAATGTCTCTACAATTAAGAGATCTCACTTTTGATTAACCAGTTTTTCCCTTTTTTTTGCATGATGTCATTACACTTATCTGCAGTGGTCCAAAGCAGACTTTGTTTACTCTGAAGATTAAAATTTCTTTATGTGACTATTAGAAACATCACAATATAACACAAGGATTGCCTAGGAGTTGGTTACATTTCACCTGGTTTTACAAAGATGAATAAAGAAATAGAAACACCAGATTTTAATTATTCATGTATGTAATATAACAACTAAAGGTGTTTGGGATAAAAAGTATTTACACATACATTTCAATGTACATTTCAAAGGTAATTATCAACAGAAATTATTTTGTGTTTGAGAATTAAGATAAATGTCATCGTGAGAAGCAAGAGTGATCCACAGAGAAAGATGGGAAGACAGTTCTATCAACCAGCCCAGATATACTGCTCTGCTCTGTCAACAGTGCTAGAAGTGTAGCTAATGAAGGAACAAACCACAAAGGCGGAAATTGGAAATATATTCCAAAGCAAGGCATCTGGATCTTGCAGTTGCCAAGTATGTTCTGTTTATACTCATCATAAATGTTAATGCTATGACTAGAAGAGAAGAAGGAGGAAGAAGGCAGGACAAAATAGCAGGCATCATAGCAGAATATGGTAGTAAGTCATCCTTCTTGAAATGTGAACTGCTTATGGCATATTTGAGGCAACATTTCATTCTGATCCTCAGGGTATGCATGCAAGGTATAGATACTAACTGCTGTCTTGGAAAAAATAATTGTAGTTTATAAAGGGTCATAAAAACCTGCACATGAGTATGGTTGGACCATACATTTCACTGAGCTGACTGTAAGAAGAAAAAAATACCTGAAAGGAAAATACCTGAAAGTTAAGAACTAAAACATAATATATATCAAAAATACTTCCAAGAGTTACTTTCAAGACAGAGACTGTCCAAGACATTTATCAGTGAATTGTAAAAATGCTCCTTCTGCCATTCATGTACAGTAGATACTATTTCACTTTTGCTTGAAAAAGAATACTTAAAATTGCAAAATAAATGTCACACTAAAAGCAAACAGTGAAGTTTTAAAAATTCTACTATATTGCTTGTTGTTTATAGCTTGAGAAACTAGCATTAAAGGATTACTTTTTAGGTACAAAATTTCCAGACCTTTCATCCCAAGAGATATTTAAATATGCAGAAAAAACCCCTGCATGCAATGAGAAACAGCTTAAAAAGATATACAGCTTTTATTTGAAAATAATCACATCTGTATTTTTCACGCAGGTGGTGATAAGAGCCTGAATACACCTGCAAATGCCAGTGAAATTTTTCCTAAAAAACTGCCTAAGGAAAGTCCTGGTCCCTGATAGCATCCAAACAGTTTGGGAGAAGAGATTAATTTTGTGTAGAGCTTCACTTTATAATAGTTGTTACAGAAACCCAGCTTTTTATCCTGGAGAGAGAAAGTCACCTTTCAATAACTGTTTACCTCCGAGCATTTTAATTTCATCTTTAGAAATTGTTCCAAATGTTTTATAAGACAGTGGCAGCTGTTTTGTAATTTTGAAAATCTCTATGTGCTGAGCAAAGCTAAAGTGAAGTAATAGAAGTTTTTAAAACATTTTTTGTTTAATTATCCCGAAGTAGTGACGCATGTGCAAATACTGCACAGTGCACATACATGTACACATAGTCTCAATTTGTCTAAGTATGTGGACTCATATAAGCATGAACATTCATAACTGAACTGAAGCTTCAAACTTTGATAACTTCATTTCAAGCTGGTCTTTGCTGTGAAAACAGTAAAGAATTTCATCTGCTGCATGTTACAGATGAGGGGAAAACACTGCAGGGAAGAGAGCAGAGAGACATTTAAATACCTGCAGTTGTATGGGAATCTGCCTGTGTATTCAAATATCTAACTATGGCATAGTGAGTGCCAGGTAATCTCCAGAGTTTTTCCTGTGGTATTGATCCAAGGATTTCTTCTGTCTCAAACAAACCAATGGTTTATTGCAACTAGGAGTCCGTGTCCCACAGGAAAGTTCAATGATTGGTCGATAGTGGAGGGTGAACATTCATAGAATCATAGAATTATAGAATAGTTAGGGCTGGAAAGGACCTTAAGATCATCCAGTTCCAACACCCCTGCCATGGGCAGGGACACCTCACGCTAAACCATGTCATAGAATCCTAGAATCATAGAACAGTTAGGGTTGGAAAGGACCTTAAGATCATCTAGTCCCATGGGCAGGGACACCTCACACAAAACCTGGCCTTGAACAATGCCAGGGATGGAGCATTCATAACTTCCTTGGGCAGCCCACTCCAGTGCCTCACCACCCTTACAGTAAAGAACTTCTTCCTTATAGCTAATCTAAACTTCCCCTGTTTTAAGTTTTAACCCGTTACTCCTTGTCCTATCACTACAGTCTCTAATGAACAGTCCCTCCCCAGCATCCCTATATGTCCCCTTCAGATACTGGAAGGCTGCTATGAGGTCTCCATGCAGCCTTCTCTTCTCCAGGTTGAACAGCCCCCACTTTCTCAGCCTGTCTTCATACGGGAGGTGCTCCAGCCCCCTGATCATCCTCGTGGCCCTCCTCTGGACTTGTTCCAACAGTTCCATGTCCTTTTTATGTTGAGGACACCAGAACTGCATCAAATACTCTATAAGAAAAAGAAGAAAAAACTGTATCTTTAATTTCCAGCTTTCCTAACCATCACATACACATAAATCTAATACTTTTCCGGACTTCTAGTGCTATTTTGATTGCCTTAATTAGAGGAAGTTGTTTAAAACATGTTTGTTTTTTTTTTTTGGTTTTTTTTTTTTTCCTCAGAAGAATGATGTTTTCTTACCACTCTTTGTTTAAATTATGATCATACTTTAGTTTTTATAAAATTTTGAATGTCAGGGTTTAAAACTAGTTCTTCACAGATGCTTCTGGCTATATGAGCTACGTGTAGTTAATCAAGGAACAGAGACAATGCTAATTCACCACAAGAAGTATATTTACAATTTGAAAGTTTTCTGTTGATGTCACAGCTAAGTTGAAATGAATAAATCAAAACTAGAATAAAAATGAAGAAAATGTGTGTAAGTAGGTGTTAATACTATATATTTAAAGTAGTTGCTATCCCGTACATAAATCTTTTGCAAGCAAGCTAAAAGCAGAAAGTGGAGACTCCTAGAAACTTTCTGCTGTGCTGTGATGAGGATATGGTGTCTGTCATTGTGGAGGATTTCTGTTTGTGTCTACAAGGAATTTAAAAATACATTTTTAGAAATATAAAAATATATGTGAGGTGTCCCAGCCCATGGCAGGGGGGTTGGAACTTGACGATCTTAAGGTCCTTTCCAACCCTAACTATTCTATGATTCTCTATTCATTTTAGTAGATGTGATTTCTAGAGCTTTTAATTTTTTTTTTAATGGATAAAACCAGTGATCTTGTGCCAGTGCAGTGTGTACGTGTGCATTTTGAATGCATATACAAGTAGGTCCAATAGCTTTATCCCAGGTTCATTCTAGCTTAACTTGTGAATGTTGACTTCATGTTATGTTTTGAATCAGGTCAGTCTGCAATTTCTTCATAAATTCAGTGAGGGCAGTACTGGACATTCTTACCCTGACAGGAATGAGAATTACAGCTATTCTGTATGTAACACTTGTCCCAGGTAAAATCAGTTTTACAGTCCTAAATCTGTGAGTCACTGGGTAACGTGACTCACCCAGTCTCACCCAGCAGTATCTTGAATTCCAGCCTGATGCTTTGCTCACCAGGTAACTGAAGTACAGCTATTCTGAAATCTTTTGTTCCCCTTCTCAAGAGTCTCTCCTAAGCACATTATATAAGCATGATCAGACTTCTCACTGGTACAAGAATTGTGACTATATATGAGTGTATATATAGTTTTGCAGTGTAGAGCTGTGTCCATGAGTTCTCTTATTCAGTCTTCAAGTATCTATTGCTTTTTGTCCCTTTGAGTGGAGGTGAAGGGGGTGTGCAGCATTCTTCTGGAAATAAAACATGTTTTCATTTCTAAAGAGGTGCTTAGGCTTTAACTTACGTACACAGTAAACTCACAGGCTTCTTGGCTTCTGATTGTGCAGGATGAATGTCTTAGGGAGGAGGAAAAAAAAAAAGAAAAAAAAAAGTGATCTGTAAGTGGAACAATTCCATGAAATTTTTCTTAAAGATATCAAAGTTAGATCCACTGGCTACACATTTAATTCCTTTTAATTGGCCACACTGCTTCCTTTCAAATGAAATGTGCTTTTCATTTATATTAAAACTTGCTTTTATAAGTGGGTCTATAAAAAGAAATCTCTGCACGTGCAGGAATAAATTCTCCTCTGAATACTTTATATCAGTTGGCATTTAAGGATATGAAAATTTGGCACATTTCTTGAAATCCTGTTCATCATTTTGTAGCTAAATTCTGGCATGTATTACTCAGTCTAACCCTGATCTTTGTGTAGTTTCCTTTCTGTCTTGGATTTTTGCTTTTCAGGATATGGTGGACCAGGAGTGATGCAAAGCAGAACAGTAAACCAGAAAGCTAGTAAGTAAAGTAGGAGACAAAATGACCTGAAATAATGGTCTCCTTAGAGGTTTGCTTCATATAAAGTTTTACAGCTCAAGGAAAGCTGAGAGGGTTTTCATAAGCTGAATACATTCAATCTTTTATATTCCCTGTGCATTTACAACATCACTTATAATGGCTGTGTAAGGCAAAGCCTTCAGAGTGCCTTTAAATCCTATTAAAGCCCACTGAGATTTAAGTAAGTGCCCAGCTGCTTTCTGAATCAAGGATAGTCTTCTGCTAGCTCTGTTCATTGGACTTTTTTTATGAACATACATTTACTATTTATATTCATGTCCATCCCAGGTACCATTTTAGAAGAAAGGCATTGGGCCTACCCATAGCAGCCATATGTGAGTGAATGACAAGAGATTGAAGAGAAGAGCTGAGTGAGTGTTCATTTTGTACAGAGCATCCCCTGTGATGCTTCAGCTCCACTCTCTCTTTGCCCTTCTCTCCAGGGTCTCAGTGCTAAGTCAGTACTCTGCAAGATTGCCCTGAGATAACTCAGTCAGACCACAGATCATCTGCTTGTGTGTAAGTATCTGAAAGGCAGCCGAGAGGTGTGTACCATACCTCACGGATACAAACAGTTTCAGGTTCAGGCTGTTGCTGCCATGCTCCCATTCAAAACCTGCCAATCAATGTCCTGTCTTTTACAGACCTAGTTTAGATAAAATAGAAAACATGGAAACGCTCAGAGGCAAACATTAAGTTTACTGGTGTGAAAAAGGACCTTTTCTTTTCCTATTTGGGGGGAGGTGGAAGAAGGAACTTCTCTCTGATGGGATGGGATTTCCATTTGTTGCTTTCTCCAGTGTTCTTAGCATTTGTGCAAATCTTGATTGGTAGGACAATATCCCAGGGTGCCATTTGGCTTTTATGGGTAAAATTATATTTAGGATAGGATCAAAGGCTGTTGGCATAACAGCACAATTATTTTAGAGGAGTTTTAAGGAAGTCCATGATTGGAAAGCTTTTTAGTCTTTCATTCATTCTCAGCTATCTGAAACGCAGCTCCTTCACTAGACACCTGCGGAGTTTGTCTCTGGGTGGTGCTGTGAGTGTTCTCTAAATTGCCATGGGCATTGTAGTCATGGGAACTTGAGAAGATGGCAGCTCTACTGAGTACAATGAGTAAAGAGTTTTTACTATCTGAGTTGGTAATCATCAATGTTCCTTTATAAGGAAAAAACGTGTGTTACTCCATGCCTAGTGTCCCGCATTATCTCCCAATCATATATGCTCCTCTCTGCAGCACACACAGTCATAAGAATGGTTTTCTTCTCTCTCCCTTGCCCTGTCACTACATACCTTTACAAAAAGTCTCTCTCCAGCTTTCTTGTAGGCCCACTTCAGGTACTAGAATACTGTTATAAGGTCTCTTCGCAGACTTGTCTTTTACATTTGGACTAAGATGTTAGGCTTGCAACCCAGAAAGGAAACCGTATCCTGCACCTCATCAAAAGGAGCGTGACCAGCAGGTCGAAGGAGGTCACCCTGCCCCTTTACTCTGCTCTTGTGAGACCTCACTTGGAGTATTCTGTGCAGTTCTGGTGTCCTCAACATAAAAAGGACATGGAACTGTTGGAACAAGTCCAGAGGAGGGCCATGAGGATAATCAGGGGACTGGAGCACCTCCTGTATGAAGATAGGTTGAGAAAGTTGGGACTGTTCAGCCTGGAGAAGAGAAGGCTGCGAGGAGACCTCATAGCAGCCTTCCAGTATCTGAAGGGGGTCTGTAGGGATGCTGGGGAGGGACTCTTCATTAGGGACTGTAGTGATAGGACAAGGGGTAACGGGTTAAAACTTAAACAGGGGAAGTTTAGGCTGGATATAAGGAAGAAATTCTTTCCTGTTAGGGTGGTGAGGCACTGGAATAGGTTGCCCAGGGAGGCTGTGAATGCTCCATCCCTTGCAGTGTCCAAGGCCATGTTGGACGAGGCCTTGAGTGATATGGTTTAGTGTGAGGTGTCCCTGCCCATGGCAGGGGGGTTGGAACTTGATGATCTTAAGGTCCTTTCCAACCCTGACTATTCTATGAAACCGGAATTCACATACCCCCTGGGCCATCAGCTGCCTTTGTGCCACTGTGAAAGTCAAAAATTCTGTCTCAGAGTTTGCCTGTCAAAGAGAGATAATCTTTCATTCAGGGAATTATCTCAACTGAGGTTTACTGGCTTACAAACACCAGCATAAAACAATTAGGTGGCAGTAAGCCTGTCAGCATCTTGCTCTTCTAGGGGAAGGATGTTGTGTCAGTGCTACCATAGCAGAGGCATCATATCAAGCACTTGAAGACAGCTGAAAATAAGCACATTTTTTGTCATTTGTATGTCCAGCTGCTTTTGAAGTAAGACTTACCACAGGGACTGTGAAGTCCAGCATCATACCTTCTAGACAACAAAGGACTATAATACCTTAATGATTTATCATATTTTCTTGAGTAATAACAACACAAACCATAGAGCCTCCATGGATGTACATCTTGCAATGACTGTACTTTGAAGTTACCACTATCATGTTAGTTCAGTGTGCTATATTTGAATGTCAGTGCCATCTGTCACAAACAGGAATTTCCTTTAAAAAATAATAGAAAGAATAGAAATGAAATTAAAATGAAAGCTACAGGCTTTCCCTTTCAAGCACATAGCTTGTGCCTCTTCTAACATGATTAATTAAAGGAAAGTGTTCCAATAAGTGTATCAGGGGTTTCAAAATATTAAAAAAATCTTACCTTTATTTGAGCTGCAATATTAAATTAAGGAAACTTCTTATTCAATATTTCTTTATTTGTCTTTCTCTGTGATTATTCCTTAATATGTAATGTAAAAATATGTAATTTCTAATTAACTTTTATAGTTAAATAACGTTTAACTGATACATTTCTTCACAGTAACTGGGAGAGAAAACCTTTGTCTTTTGCTGACACTTTCCCTGTCAAAAGAATTGAATTTACTTAGACTGTTTATTATTCCTGCTTTCATTTAGCTGATTTGCAGTTCATGTTATCGTGCAGCCTGATGTATTCTTCAGGCAATGAAAACCAAAGTACAATCAAGGTAAATTTTTACCAAGCAACCCAAAACCACACAACCAAACAAAAAGTAATCTATCTTCGCACATAGGCTGTCAGTAAGCAGTGTGAGGACACTGTCCTCAACCCCAAGCTGCTTGGCACTTTGTGGATAGGAAAACTCATTTGTAAATTAATACTGGACATGTGGAACCTGGGTGCTCCCTCACCTGATGAGAAGTCTCTTTTGGAGCAGCAGGGCTTGTGTAGCTTTTGGAAGAGAGTGTTTAAGAGGCATGCGAACAATGCCTTTAATAATTTGCTGTAACTTCCAGTCAGTTGTGGAATGTTCAGACAGTTGGACAGTTGATTGCTGTAAGTCCCTTCCAACTGAAATACTCTGTTCTCTCTCCTCTCCTCTCCTATCCTCTCGTTTATCTACCCCAGGCAGGCTGGCTGCATCTCTTTTCCCAAAGGGAAGGATAGAGAAAATACAATAATATATACATTGTATGGCTCTCCATTACCTCAGTACAAGGCTGATTACAGCTGAAGCCTATTCTTTGGCTCATCTCTGTAGGCAAGACAAGAAGATCAGGGCATCATTTGTATTGTAGAGGTCAGGAAGGTTGCAGATGGGTTGACTGAAGCCTCTCAGCATTGGTGAGTGGGACAGTCCAGCAGCAGCTAAATCGCCACAAAGCACAGGGGCATCCTTTCCTCAGGCCCCAGAGGGTCAGAGGCTCCCACTTCCCATAATAGGGTGGTGCATAACCTGACAAAGTGTTTTGCAGTGAGCAACACAGGGCTATTGGTGTATCTCCACAGACAACAGGGATGGTGGCAGATGAGCATAGTTAAGGCAGAGTAAGGATCAGTGAATTCCTAAATAAGGCTTGAACCAACATTTGTTGTTCTATGGAGAGTCTTTAGTGATACTGCTGTGGTGCCTTTTGCAGTTTATCCTAGGTTCATGCTAATTTTGTCTTTTTTATGAGGGTCTTTACATGAGCAAAACACCTACTGAGGAAATGAATCAGAGTTGCATGGCTTGGCTCTTGGTTTATTTCAAGCAGTTAAACATGGACACATGGGACTTTTTTTCAAATTTCTAGTTCCATTAAGGTGTAATGAACCTTGCCTGAGGGCTCTCTATGCAGATCACCTGAATATTTTATAGCTGCTATTTGCATATTTTATACAAAGAACCCTGAATCTCAGTGTAGCATTCTGCTAACTTTATCAGACAAATATGGAGATAATAAGAGGGAGGTATTAACTGCCTTGCAAGAACTAGTGCATTTCCATACATGCAAACACACAAACACACAGAAATTGGAGGGGTTTTACTGGAATATTTTTATGGGACTAGATACCCAAGATGTATTATTGCTATATGAAAGACAGAAATTTCTTTTATTATAATTTGGTATTTCTGTTATTTGAAGACTCTGTGGATGCTCTTAATGAAATCACATACAATATTGTATATAACATATTTGTAATCTTACATTTTGATCCAAAAATCTGTTTAGTGTTACAGACATTTGGATCTGTTTCAGTCTTTTATAATCCAGTTGCAGTTGATGATTGTCTTTAAATACATAATCCATAACAGAGGTATCATCACTCTTAATAGCATGTGTAAAAACATTATATATATATATATAAAAGTTCAAATATAAATATAGAAAATATAGATAAACTCATAGGAATGCAGACCTGTTAAATGGTATGAGCATCTACAGTAATAATTTTTTCAGGTAGTTCATATTACAGTTTGTTCTGTGATCACTGATTTGGTAATGAATGCTTAACAAATGAAGACTTAAAGAAATTTACATCACTGCATCTGAAATATGAAGTGGACAGTAATGGATGTAATCCATTCTGCTAATGAGTTGCCATTCAGCATAAAGTCAGTAAAACTCAGAAGTAGTAAAAATAAGACAGATTAAAATTGCATCCAGCATCTAGCAGAATAGTTGATAACGGAATTATATTTTGGATGAAAACTGCAGGGGGAGACTGATATTTTCAGAATGCTGAAACAGTCAGGTTTGATACATTCGAACAATGACTGAAAAAGTTTTAGCTACTTGAGTTTTAAATTTTATTTTAAAATTATTTAAATGTACTGTTAACATCAAAATTACTTTATTTTTACTTTTGATTTATCACCATATTCTCTTCATACCTCAGTCTCAGCATTTCATCTTCTTGAGGAATATTGAAGTATTTTCATTTGGAACAAAGCCCAACTTTGAGACTTTGAAATTCACTGTAAAATGGCATTTTGATCTTCTGCAGAGCCTTTATCTGTTATTGCGTAATGACCCCAAGCGAAAAGACTGTTGATATTTAGCATGCAGATTTCATTATATTTTTTGGCAGCATATTGTGTAATAATCTGTAAATTGTAAGAGTTGCTTAGCACATTCATTAGCTGTTCAGACTATTGATATGAAGACAAAGTTTTAATGTTATTTGAGTTATGAATAATTGACATAAAATGTGAATATCTACAGAGAAGGCCCAAATAATACACTCAGTAACTAGCTATTGAAATTATAGCGTATTTCAGTCTGGCTTTCTGTGCAGCTGGAGCTCTGGCATGGGCTTTCCATGACCATGACCACCTCTGGCATGGTCTTTCTATGTTATTAAATTTTGCTGAAAAATTTGTCATAAGCAATAGTAAAAACACAGTAGTGAGGGACAAACTGAACACACATTGGTCTAAGTTTGCATGGGCTTCCAAAGGAATGCAGTGCTCAGGGCTCTGTGCCTTTGAGTTGAAGGTTTTATGTACTGAGAGCAAAGGAGAGGAGAAAGTAAGTACACAGGCAGTCTGTTCACATTAGCTTTGTTTTCCTGAATATTCCCTTGGGTTGTTTCTGTGCTGGGGAGGAGACTGGAGATTACCTTGTACAATTTAACTGTTATACGCTCTCTCTGCTCTGAGTGGAATTAAATTAAATGGTTCCTGGAGTGATGTCTGCAGCAATATTCCCAAGGCGGAACAAGTAACTACACTGGGAAATGCAACAACAAAATATCTAATGAAAATTTAACTTTTAAATAATATGGAGGAAAAAAAAAAGGAGAAAAAGAAATACCAAGAAAAAAGTTCATTTATTAGCAGATTTGTCAACGTGGTATCTCAGCTATGATTTTCAGAAGCTGGAATTGCATTGATAACCACACTATTTTAGCCATTTCTGTTCAAGCTCAGGAGATTCCTGTGCCATACCGTAAGGAGCTACATATTCCCACCACAAACTGGAGCTCCATGTTTAATTCACTAACTGGAAGTAAATCCAGCAGCAAACATAGCTCTAATCACATTCCAGAGGAGGGAGAAAGTTGTGTGTCTACACACTGTTCGTATGACATGTACATATATTACATAAGCACTAGTATGCTGGGAAAAGGCTCTACAGCCTACGTGCCAGCATTCACACCACTTAGCACAGGGGCACTAGATGCTTCTTGGTATTAATGAAGAGCTAAATCCACACTAAGCCCATCAGCTCTGCTTTCAATGACACACCTTCTGAGCATGCCCAAAAGGCAGGGACAGGTTATGTTTTCATGGATCAATACAGCACATTGTTTTCATTCGGAAAGGCTACAGAGAGTGTTAATTTATTTTAGATGATAATTGCTGGGTTTCCCTTCTTCCATATGAAGGAAATACATAATACAGAGGTTATTACTCCAACTTTAATTAGATTTTTCCACACTCTCTAACTTTCAGATGAACTTTTTTTCCCCAGTAACTTTCTCAACCTCTGTTGCTCTTCTGTTAAAATAGTAAGATCTAGTAAGATCTCTTCTGTTAAAATAGTAAGATCTAGTACAGCAGCCTGTTAAATAAATTCTCGTCTGAACTAGTAGAACTTGCTACTAATAGTTTATAATCAGTTTTATGTGAAAAAACGCTGATTTTTTCCAAATTTGGGTATTTCTTTTAGAATTAAAATTAGATAAAATGAACACAAATTTCTATAAGTAGAAAGGATTTTTCTTGTCAAATACTTTTTGTCATCAAGTTATTTCTGCAAGCAGAAATATGTTCATGCTTATGGCAGTGGACTAAGATGCAATAATTCACCTGATAATCAGTAAATCTACTGTTCTTAAAACCCAGAAAAATAAATGTAAAAAAAAAAATTTTACAATAACCTCAGGGAACTTTCTTAAAAATAATTTCCAATACAGATGAGAAATTATGAATTTTGACATGATACAGAGGGAAGAAAACCTTTAATTAAAACCTTTCAGAAATTCCATAGACTTCTTACTTTTAAAATATTTTCCTTGCATATTTATGTCATTTAGCTGGATGAGAAAGGCCATACTCACTACAAAACACAACTATACTTCTAAAAATGCTATGGCAACAGCTAAGTGCTTTTATTGGCATAGATCATGTCATTCAGGGAGGTACTGGAATTATTTCGGATGAAGAGACTTATCCCTCACCCCAGTCTTCAAGTAGCATATTTCTATCCAGGGTGTGGTCTTCTAAGGAAAGTTGGTGATGGCTCCTCTTAAACCATCTTCTTCTTTCTTCCTGATAGAGAAGGTTTTCTTTCTCCACACTGCCCAGTCTGCATCGGATTGCACCCTTTTTATGCCTGCTTTCTGCAGCTGGGTGTCAGCATCTGAACTTCATGATGTATTGTACTGGATCACCAGCTGCCCTCTCTGAAGACCTCCTGGATCCCTCCCTGACCCTTTGGAAACCTGAGTTTGTGACCGCTTCCCACATAAGTACATTCCTTTGTCTCAGTTTGGACTCAACATGATTGTTATCTGATCCCAATCTGTTACTGAATATATTGCAATTTAGATTAACTGTTCAGGAGAATTTCATCATAAAATCAAAGGTGCTGTTGCCTCCTGATTTAATAGAGGTAAATGCTCCTCACAACCAAGTGGTTGCCTTTGTGGAAGAGATTTCTATGCCTAAAACCAAACAGGAAATATTAAGTGGATTAAGCAATAAGCAAGCATTTTCACAGCATACTGCCATGGTGCACGTCATCTGCTTGACTGATCTATTTTGAAACCAAAAGGAAGAAACTGTGATATATTAGAGGGCAGGGGGGTGGAAGTAGGTGATCTTTAAGGTCCCTTCTAACCCAAACTATTCTATGATTCTAGAGATGTGGAGGTTCTGTTACATGGCAGCTACATTTTGTGTACATGCTGAAAGGGTAGTTGTTTCTAAACATTGATTTTTTATTTTTGTGTAGTTTCCTGTGTGGCCTTAGTGTCTCTTTAAGGCTGTTGTGTGGGAATGAACTGTTTAGTGCTGAAGGATCAGATCCAAAAATAGAAAAGAAATAGTTCTGAACATTAGCAAACATCTGAAGTATAAAGCCTAATCATGAATATCATTAGTAAAAATAGGAAATGGTGGTAGAAATGCTACTCAAGTATTAATTTATAGTAACAGCTTATTTTTTCAGTACTAGTAACATAAGCATCCTGGAGAAACACTATGGAAAAATGTGAAATTGAAGGTAGTAAACTAAGGTTTTAAAACCACCAGCAGGTTTTAAAAACTGTAGTGCATACTCCACTATAGCAGAAGGGCTGGAGAATCCTTCCTTTGGGCTATTCTCACAACCAAATTATTTACAAAAGTAAAATAACAATCTGCAGAAGCTGTCATCTGGAAATTGCTTTTTCAAAGCTATGCCAACTAAACCCCTATTAATCCGGTTAATTATTTTCAACCATTGTTGTGGCTTGAAGGTGGCACTTCCTAAATAATATGTAAGAATGATTCTGATGATGTTTCATCCTGTGTGTCCTCCTTCTGGAGGAGTGGTATGTGAGGCAGATGTTGATGTTTCAGTTTACAAGGTGAAAGGTTATGGAATGTTTTGAGTCTTGATTTAGGCCCAGGAACAAGCCCTGCGGCTGCTTGGGAAGAAAATTCTCAGCTGAGAAGCAAAACATTCCATGGTCCTTAACCAACTCAAACATCAATATCTGACCTTCACACAGTGGCATGAATGAAAGATTTAAAATCCAAGAATTGTACTGGTTTAGAGCTGAGTTTTCCAATGTGCCCAGAATTGTGATTACTCTGTAATTTTAAGTTACATGTTGTACCAGGGACATTGTGTTCACCTAAGTAGATAGTGAAGTTTTCCAAAGGATCATAATTCCTTTTATATAGCAAATACACAAATGGCTACAGGGTTTTGTGTCAAAAAAGTTAATATAAATTTATTTTATAACAGATGAAAAAAACTTTCCTTAAAAATATTATAGTACAGTCTTCCAAGATGACAAAAACTGACAAACTTCAGGGTAACCACTTTGAAACATGAACTAAAGTAAGACCTATTTTAATTCAGATTTAAGTTGCAAATAATTTATGAAATGATACATTTAGGCATAACACACTTTGTTTTAACAAATACAATTTTCAAAGTTGTAAGAAAGGTTAATATTCCACTATGCAGAACGACTCCAAATCTACAAAAATGTGTACTACATATCCAAACTATCTATCCAAAACACATTCTAATATATTACTAAGCTTTCTCTTGCTGCCTTTCATAATTCTTCTGTGCCCAAATGGAAAAAGTTTGTGGTCCATTTTCTGGATGACATACTGAAAGTATTTCTACTTAATTTAGGCATGTTTAAATTTAAGCTAATCACTGTCAGCCCCTCTCATAGTCCCCAAGATCTCCAGGAGAAATTAATCTGATCCTAAAGAAAGTATGTAAGATACCTAAGAGGAACCTCCCTCTGTAGTGGCCTGTTTCACTACATTGATTGTAAAGGAGAACTCCCCTTAGTTAATCGACTAAATTTAACTAAGCATACTGCAGACAACTAAATTTAGACATCTAAACTTAGGTGGGAGGAATTCATCCACAACAGTTTACATGCCAGTTAGAAATGATCTCACTGTCTTGAGCAAAGATGAAACTGGCTTTTTGTCTTGGTGAGAATGAAGGCATAGTATGAGGACATGGGGAAAATTTCACAATTGCCCCATTCTGTGTCTGTTTTGAGAAGCTTCTGGAGACAAGCAGTAGTTATGCCACTTTGTTCCCCATGCAATTTGCTTTAAAACCGAGTGATAGTTATTTCATTGTCATCTTACCATGATTAAATGATTTTCCTTGCCTTCATACTCCCATGCAAGGTGAAATGTACTCTTAAACTGCACAGCGCTGGGTACACTTGCACTGTGAATTAATGGGCAGGAATCAGGAAAAGTACAGACAAATATTGGTCCTTTTTTTTTTTTTTTCAAATATGTTTCTGACGTAGTATGTGATACTGGGCATTTATAGCTCTGTTTTCTTTTTTGTACATCATCAATTACATTCCAAAGTAACTTTTGCAATAACTTTATATTTTCTTAGCTCCTAGGTATTCCAGTAAGACAAATTAAATATTTATTTAAGTAATGACTTTTTTATTTATTTTTTTTTAACTTTCAACTACGCCACTGTGTAAGGTGTAGTTCAGAACATCTTTAGATACATTTTTTTCTTAATTTGCAAGATCATGATGGAGAAGTTCAAAGTATTCACCAGCTGGCTGACAAAAGCTTAGAATTTTGCACTTGGCAACTGATCTGTCTGAGATGGAGAGTGATATAGGAGTGGTAATTATTTGTAATGCATTAACTTGATGCCAGATGACAGCCTTTTCCCTTCAACACTATATTGCAAGTTTGATGGAATAGTCTGTAGAATTTCATTATTCTGCAGATGTCCAGCTATTAAAAAAGTCGTAACTAGATCCACTCTTAAGGTTGTTTAGCTGCAGGAAACATCTCACATCCCCTTTGCCTAGCAACCTACCAGACTGCTTGACATCTGTGTTTCTATCCTCCAGCTGCATTTTGCAGGCTGTGCAAGTAGAAGATTCAAGTCATGTGAACATGTGAATGTATTTTTTGAGGAAACATCCATGCTGATGATGTATTTGATCCATATGATCTCTGTAATTCAGAATACTGCCATGTCTACTGAAGCAAACATTAAAAAGTATTAAAGCTCTCTCACGTGAGGAGCTTTTTCTTAAACTGAGTCAGAAATAGTACAGTGTAGCTGCATTTCAGCATTTGTAGGTGGTGTGTGAAGAACAGTATCTTATGAAAAAGCGTATACCAAGAATCTTTATTCAGACTCAACATAGCAGGAACAGATTTGCTCCTAAAAATGCCACATTGTAATTAATTCAGCAACTCTTATGATATTCTAGGTGACAGAGGTCATTCTGACTTTCAAATGAATACAAATAATTGGAAATCTTTCAATTATTCTACCTATGAGACTTTTTCAGAGATATTTTTAAGCATAAAATAGTTTTGCTTTGTCTTGCTATATGAAGCAATATTTCACTAACAAGGTTGATTTGCAAAATTTCTGAAGAATAGCTAAAAAAGGACAATTTTTTTATTATTCTGCCCATATTGGTCCACTATATGTAACCATTTTACAAAATAAAAATAATAATAAAAAAAAAACCAAGAACAACCAACCAAAAAAAACCAAAACCAAACCAAAAAACAAAGCCAAGAAACAGCTGCAGAGATTTGTTTTCAATCAAGAAGGTAAAAAAACATAGTGGTAGCTAGAGACAAATCACTTGACTTGTTCTGGAAGTCAGTACAAATCATGGATAGAGTTTGAGAACTATAATCTTGATAGTCTGTAGTGCCATCCAAAGTACAGTTTTTCCATGTTTGCATTATATTCCAGTATATACTACAGTACTATCTGTACTGCAGAATGCATAGGAAGCATAAATCTCTTCAATGCATGTTCAGAATTATGATTACACACTGGCAGAGAGCATTTTTGTATGGCCAGTCACAACCAAAGAGTTTATATGGCAAAAATTACTTTTTATTTTTCAGTGAATTTTTTGTTTGTAGACTAGGTCATAAATTTTATCATATTCTGATGACAGTCCTGCTGTAATTCTAGTATTGTTCTTGGTAAAAGACATGTCTTGAAATGCTATCCCAGAAGTTTTCTATTTTATCTTCTGATCCTTTAGTACTATCCAGTCCTGAATGCAGAACTGGACACTGACTCTTCCAGTCAAGTGTATAAGCACTAGACTTTGGCATCATGTTCTTGTCCCTTGTTCCACTCTTCTTCAGTGGGAATATTTCAGTGGGTGTTCAGAAGGAATACTGAAAAATATGATCCTTCTGAATAATACTGTTATTAGGAGATACGGATATAAATAATCTCAGGATGCTTCTCTGAAGATTTGGCCCAGTGCTCTGAACTCTGAATCATATTGTGAAAAGCAAGAATCACATCCTTTTATTTTGAAAGCAGTGATCCCAGCTCATTTTCCTGAAAAACTGTTTACAATGTCTTACATTCAAGAGAAAAGCTGTGAGTCTTACCTGTAGCAGAGTAATTTCCATCCTCAAATGTACCTTTTGAACAGCTTGTAGTCATCAATAGCCACACTCCAGTAATGGGATTCATCCCACCACGTTTCAGTAACACAGCTAAGTCATAACTTTCTAGCAGCACGAAGACTTTCAGCTCCTCCTGTTTGTTGCCCGTGTTGTGTGCATTGGAGTATTGCCACTTCAGCTGCGGTGTCAGCCCATGACTTGTTATGGACAGGCCTGATACTATCCCCTTCTCCCTTCAATTCTAGTTTAAAACTGTCGGTGAGCCCCACTAGCTCATGAGCACAGACACTCTTCCCCCGTTGAGAAAGATGAATCCCATCTGACACCAGTAAGCCTGGTGCCATTCCATTATCGAAAACCCCAAAATTTTGGTGGTGAAACTAGGCACAAAGCCATGTATTAATGGACTGAGTCCTGTTTCTTCCTTGTATCTGTTTCTTCTAGTGTTGCTGCTGGCAACTGCGAGTATAAAGGAAAAAGTAACCTGTGCTCCAGATTCCCTTAATAACACTCCCAAGGCCCTGAAGTTTAATTGCCCTTGGATCGGGTGTTGTGGCTTCATCACCACCCACATGGAAGACCAGTAATAGGTAGTAGTCCAAGGGCCATACCAGGCTAGGAAGTTTCTTAGTGATGTCCTTAACTGGGGATTCAGCAGACTTCCCTAAGAGGAAGGTCTGTCTGGTGTATTGGACCCTCTGTTCCACTCAGGAGGAAGTCACCTACAACTATAACCTGTCTTTTCTTCCTCACGTGGTCGTGATACAGAGGGTAGGTCTTTCTGACCTCAGCAACACCTCTCTTCATCATCCACATCATCAGTTGACTGACTTTTCAAATCCAAAACCTCATAGAAGCATCTGGGAATGGGAGTTGGGCAAGAAGGGGCTTAACCTGCTACACAAAGTTTGGGCTTGTTTCCATTCACTCTTTCTTTTAAGTTACTGCCTTCCGCTTGACAGAGGGAGCATACAGGATCCCCTTCATGTTGTTTGTTTTCTGGTGGCTGTCCCTGTGTCTGTTTCAGGGAGAGCAGAGCATGTTTCCATCATTCTCTCTCGGGCTCCCTGATTCTCCTTAGAGTTTCTGCTTCCTCCCAAAGCTCTAACACCAGACTGAGCAGATTGTGCATCTCATCACAGCTCACACAGCAGTTCTTACGACTGCCATCTGTTACCAGTGAAAGGCTCTGTCACTCTCCACAGTCTGAGACTTTGATGGCTGCATGTTTCCATGCAAACTCTGTCTGGGTCGCCACATCAGTTCTGGAGAAAATACAGTTTTTTGCTGCATGAATACCACAGCTAAACTCTTTCTGGGAGGGTAATGGCCAGTAATGGAATTCACCTTTTGGGCTGGTAGGGTGACAATGCCCTTCTGTGTATGTGCTCTCCTTGACTGTATCTTTCTGAAGTGCTCTCACTTTGAGATCCCATCCTGAATGTTTTCAGTGTTCCGACACATGGAGTAAGAACCTATTTATGCACTAAATATCATGCTGTCATATAGGTAATGAAACCTTTCCTTTGATCAAGCCAAGTACTTCTTAGAAAAATAACCAATTCCACATACCAGCCACGAGAACCCATGAAAATACCTGCGATACTCTCAAATACTAATGAGCCAGGAAGAGCTTTCTCACATATTTAATGATCAGAGCAATTTATGTCACTGATAGAGTTTCAAATCTGAAAAAAAATAGGTTCAGTTATCTACATTAGTTTGGTATCCTATCAGCATTATTTTGTATCATATCTACATTAGTTTGTATCATATCTACATTAGTTTGGTATCATATCATCTTTAAGAGACTCTCCTGATTTTGCTCCTCCAACCCTGTTTTGTTTGCAGAGCAGCCTGGAACATGTGGACTAAGTTCTTCCACAGGACCCAAAGCCAAATCATGCATTCTAGGATCATGCCTACTGCACTACAGCTGCCAACACTTATTTCACAGGATCAGTACAGAGCCCATCTGAGGTAAATCTACTGAAATACAGGGCTCTCAGCAATTTTTGCATCACTTTAGAGGTCTGCTCCTATTGCACTGTTATTTGCTGAGGCAGATGCAGTCTTAGTGTCTTTTTCTGTAGGCATCACAGCAAGAGAAGGTAATGCTCAAGCTACAAAGCACTGTCATGACCTACTAAGGGCTTGCAGATGCTTTTAAGGAAGTATCACTAAGCAAACTGTTGCCTTCCTTATGCCTTGGTTCTGTCACTTGCAAATCTGCAGTAGCAGGTGGTTTTCTGAATATAGCCAAGACAGTGGGGCTCTTGTTATGGCAGACAAAGTACACCTGTTCTGCTTCCTCTCTGATGGTTGCTCTTGATCAGGCTTGCATTGCACAGTTGAAAGCAATGTTGTGGTGTTTAGCTGTTTTAGCAGTCACTCAGTTGCTCTCATAAAATCAGACTGGACTTGTAGAGCAGAATCAGAGCTGGTTACCCGTCAATTTGATTCTTCACTTCTGTCTTCTCGCCTAACACAAACTGAAGTTTAACAATTTTCTCAAGAAGGCTGGCTTGTTTTTCTTTACACTCACTTTTTTTTTTGCTTAGTTTAATTTGGGGGTTTTTTTGGAGAAGAGTTATGGATGAAATAAAAATTTGACTGAGGAAGTGTGAATGTAAAGGTAAGGATAAAGACTTGCTTCAGAGGTAGCACATGATACTGAAGCTGTCTTATGCTGTCACCCCTGAAAATGTAACAGCAGCAAGTTGTGAAGGTGCTAGAAAGCTTTGTCCATTGTCCCCTAGCAAAAGACAGACATATAGTCAAGTATATCTCAAGTCTGCTTAGTTAACAGATGCCATAAATGAAAACAACTGGGATAAATGATTGTCAATAAGCAGGCTATTAGTAAAATTTACTTAAATAGGTCAGTGTGAGTATAATTAGAAGCAGAGGGTAAAAGAAAAGTAAAATATCAGCTAAATGTCTGGAAAGAATTTTGAATAGTGAAGTGTGTTGGACTGTGAAACTTTCTCTCCTAGTGTTGAAATACTTGCATATGTGTTCACCATTTATATTCTGTGCTGTTCTGACTTTCTAATATGATATGATAATCATGTATCTATGAATATTATCAGAAAATCTTGGCTCCTCTGATTTAAGTAATATATATCTCTTGCAGGGCAAATAGTGAGCCAAATACCATAGATCAAAAATAACCAGATGGCTGCCCAGAAGGGCTCTGACATCTGCTTAAATGTGGAGTAACAGAGTACTAAACTGTGGGATGATGACACCCGGTTGCTTTCTAGCTCTTTGTGTCAAGGCAACAAGTTTAATTGCCCTAAAAGTGGAGCAGTGCTTACAACAGCCTCATATGTGTCAAGTGATGACTGCTAATGTGTTCTTTCTTTCTTATCCATTATGGATCTAATGGGACATATTCTTGACTTACTATAAGTAGCAACAAGTGCATGGCAGACTAGATCATGCAATGAGGTACAACTGCACAGGCATCTCCACCAACCCCAGTATGTTGTCAGCATCTCTGAAGTCTCAGTCTTTGCTGACCTCCTGACATCATGAGGAGAAAAACTGTGCTCTTTTCCATCCCTCTAAACCAGTGTGTGGCTTGTCCTAGACTGCACAGCCAAGGAGCAGTTTGCCAAACACCACTGTAAGGTTTTGCAGCTGCCTTGCTGCACATTGTGGGCATTCCTCCTTCCCTAGCAGACATCTAGACTCAGTATACTCCTTAGCTCTTCCCAATGAGTAAACTGGTAGAGAACATCTGCTGTAGGGTAAGACAGTTTCCTGTCTGTCATGACTTTCACCTGACCCACTTCAGATGAACTGACTCTTCTTTGCTGATGACGTTTTGTGTCCAGCTACCATTAATTAGGGGTGACTGTGGGCGTGCACAGTGAGTCTGTGACCTGGAGTTTGCACTGCAGATTTGAGATACAGGGAGACTTAACCTGATCACTGGTCTGGGCACAGTTATTCTCTGGATGTGTGTGGGGCAGAACATTCCTTGCCTGTTATTCCAGAAGGGTATAGGTCTTCCACTGGGTTTGTGTCACAACTATTAGGCCTCAGTGAACATCGCTGATACTCTATCATCTTACCCTCCTACACGCCAGTATTTAGGCAGCTGAATTCTGCTCAGCATGTGGAATTTGCCTCCAGGCCCAGTCACAGTGCAGGTGTCCACACTGCATCAAAAGGAGCGTGGCCAGCAGGTCGAAGGAGGTGATAGTGCCCCTTTATTCTGCTCTCGTGAGACCTCACTTGGAGTATTGTGTGCAGTTCTGGTGTCCTCAACATAAAAAGGACATGGATCTGTTGGAACAAGTCCAGAGGAGGGCCACGAGAATGATCAGGGGACTGGAGCACCTCCCATATGAAGATAGGCTGAGAATGTTGGGGCTGTTCAGCCTGGAGAAGAGAAGGCTGCGAGGAGACCTCATAGCAGCCTTCCAGTATCTGAAGGGGGCTATAGGGATGCTGGGGGTGGACTCTTCATTAGGGACTGTAGTGACAGGACAAGGGGTAATGGGTTAAAACTTACACAGGGGAAGTTTAGATTGGATATAAGGAGGAAATTCTTTCCTGTTAGGGTGGTGAGGCACTGGAATAGGTTGTCCTGGGAGGCTGTGAATGCTCCATCCCTTGCAGTGTTCAAGGCCAGGTTGGACAAGGCCTTGGGTGACATGGTTTAGTGTGAGGTGTCCCTGCCCATGGCAGGGGGGTTGGAACTTGATGATCTTAAGGTCCTTTCCAACCCTAACTATTCTATGATTCTATGTAGGTGTCCGTAAGTATGCTAGGTGAGAGTGTAGTGTAGAAAGTGTTGCAGCTGAGGGGTGTGGAGCTATCTGAGGGAAGTTGAATCACTTTGTGAGTGCTGCTAATTCTACTGACTCAAGCTCTGATAAAGTTGCCTAAGGGTAGGTGTCTAGTGACATCTGACATTGCATCCTGCTTGCCTTCTACCTGTGGACAAAGAAGGGTATAATATTTCTGGTCAGCCCCCAGGGATGTCTCAGTTACGTAGGATACCTTAAAGATCATTAGACGCTGTTTAGAAAATCTAGTCCAATCCTGGCTATTGGCTGACAACAAAGGGAGTTTAGGGATTTACCTCATATGTTGATGTCTACATTTAGACGTTTAACGTAGGTGTCTTAACCCTGAACTGAATCCCACTCACGGTTGTATCCTTCAAAAAGAAGTAGTCTAAGGATGTCAGATTGCCTGAAGCAAAATGGTGAGAATTTGCCAGTAAATGATTGTCAGATATATGCATCACTTTGACACAACTCTCATCCAGACGGTTGCTTTTCAGAAATAAATATGAGTACTTTTAGGGTCCCTTGCTACTAGGTGTGATTCTCAGTTCTGTGTAGTTTACCATATTCAGATGAACATATTCTGTCTCTTGATCCACTGCCTATTTCTTCTTGTTGTTTTTGCTGTTTCACTACAATTTCTTTTCTTGCCCTGTCCTGTCAGTTGCTAAGCCACTGCTAGAAATGATGATCACTTTTTTTACTCTTGCTGATCTCCAAAATATGAAGGGTCAAGATACCCTTGTTTAATCAAAATGAGTAATTGTTTCGGTGAAGCAGAAATCTTAATTAGTAGCTGGTTTTCCTACCTTGAGGTTGACCTTATGTTCTCAGACAATTAGCTTGATAAAGTTCTTCCTGCCATGCCAATATGCAACAAGCAGTGGAACTACTCTGCAAACGTGGTGTCTAAATTACACTACCCGTGAATTAATCCCACTTGTCTCTCTATCTAAGCAACTGTGATTAGTCTAGAAACAGTTCAACCTCTGAAAAACAAAGTTGCTTATTTTTACCATGAGAATGGTTACTGTGAACTACATTAAAACCTCTTCCAGTATTTCTGTACTGAACCTGAGTTGAGTAAGCACTCAAGCAGGGAATGTATCAATGCCAACTTCATTCTCATAGAATCATAGTAAATAGTTAGGGTTGGAAAAGACCTTAAGATCATCAAGTTCCAACCCCCCTGCCATGGGCAGGGCCACCTCGCTCTAAACCATATTACCCAAGGCCTCGTCCAACCTAGCCTTGAACACTGCCAGGGATGAAGCATTCAAAACCTCCCTGGGCAACCCATTCCAGTGCCTCACCACCCTAACAGGAAAGAATTTCCTCCTTATATCCAATCTAAACTTCCCCTGTGTAAGTTTTAACCCATTACCCCTTGTCCTGTCACTACAGTCCCTAATGAAGAGTCCATCCCCAGCATCCCTATAGCCCCCCTTCAGATACTGGAAGGCTGCTATAAGGTCTCCCTATAAGGTCTCCAGGCAGCCTTCTCTTCTCCAGGCTGAACAGCCCCAACTTTCTCTGCCTGTCTTCACACTGGAGGTGCTCCAGCCCCCTGATCATCTTCATGGCCCTCCTCTGGATTTGTTGAACAGTTCCATGTCCTTTTTATGCTGAGGACACCAGAACTGTACACAATACTCCAAGTGAGATCTCACAAGAGCAGAGTAGAGGGGCAGGATCACCTCCTTCGACCTGCTGGTCACACTCCTTTTGATGCAGCTCAGGAAAATACCTTTATTCTCACCCTTATTCCAAGCAGTAAGTGTAGGAAACAGGGATGTGTGCTTCAGTAACGTGCTGTCCAGGTATCTGATAGCATTAAATTATTCCTGCTGTAAAAAAAATCACTTTGGATATTTTGATTCTTAATCTTTCCCAAAGTGAATATTCTCTCCATTCACAAGCCTTAATTTTAAAAGGGTTGGTTTTAATTTGTTTGTCCATTTTTATTCTCAGATCACTCATAAAACAGTATCAACTGGTTTTGTGGTGGATTATGTTATGTTAGCAGTTCCTTATTATTTGTGAAGGGCTATTGCATGTCTGGAGCTGTAGCTGTAGATGGAAAGAATGTCATTACATAACTTTAGATTTCCTTGAATAGAAATCACTGGTGTTGGACAGAACATCAGGGCACTACCCCAGTTCAGCGGTGTGCAGTGTTCAGCATAGCTGGCAGTGAGTGGCTTGATGGTGATGTATGTCATGTGGGGCAGCACAGCCCTGCAGGGACCAACGGTGATCCCTGCCAAGGACACCAATTTGGTTATAGGAAAGCAATGTCTGAAGAGCATGTTGCTATTGTGAAATAATGACTCATATTTATGTTCCACCTTATGTGCGCACCTTACTTCTTTGGGCCACCCGTGATGGTGGAGACCTTAAAATACTCAATAAAAGAGCGTCATGTATGTTTAGAACAAGGTTTTCCAGAATGAAGTTCATGTGGTTCACAGAGAAATTTTGATATTCATAACTACAAGAGGTCAGAGTCAAGCTTACTGAGGACTAACAGAGGCAGAGACCTGTGTGATACATGCAAGTAAAGAGAAAACTGAGTAAACTCAAGCACCTGGGAGGAAGCTGATTGCTGCAAGGCTGGAAGAAAATAATTCTTATATATATGCATGTATGCATAATTGCAGAATTAAGTACATGCATCATGAAGTTTCTTTTGCTTTGCCCTTGAGACCAGATGTTTCACTGTTGTAGAAAGCAAGGTTAATCTAATCTATACATCAATGAAAATCACAATATTAAGCATTTATGCAATAATAAAATAAAAGCATTTTTTCCTTGCACTGGAAGCTGAGGAGGAAAGGAACACAGGTTATCAGAAGAGTAAAGGTGATAATTACGATGCAGCCTTGAAAAAGGTGATCATAGGTCTAGAACTTAATCAAGCAAAATGCCTAAGCATGAGATAGACAACTGTTGAAATTATTGTATGAGAAGGTAGGGAAGTGTGTCTTGAAGTAACAGGTATGCTTCAGGGCACTCCAAAAATGCGATATGGCAAACAAATAGTATAAAGATTGAAGGAGACTGAAGATTCAATCCAGCTGCCCACATGTAAACACCTCTTACCAGTCAAATGCTTAAGAGTACCAGGGGTTTCAGGTGTGACAGAAGGGCTGGAGAGGACCCATGTCTTTTCAGGGCAGCAGCTGGGTGACAAGTAGGGTACCCTGAGGCATTTGAGGCGGCATCAGTGTGTTGGGTTGTAAAAGACCCAGATTTTCACAGCATGGCAAAATGAAGTGTTAAGGAAGACAGCATTTTCCCCAAAATACTCTGGAGGAAGGATAATCCTGTCAGCAGCCATCAACATCTGAACCTAATTTAGGATTGAGGAAATTATCTTGTCAGAGAAAGAAAGCTTTGTCCACAACCAATTATGGAAGCAGCAGAGGGGAAAATGGGTCAAGCAGGGGGTTCCCAACTACTTCTATAGGGAGTCTGCTCTGTCGAAAGAAAGATTGTCTGACAGAGCTGCTGGTGATAAAGAGGCTGGATTTGGTGACTCAGGAAGCCTCTTCCATTTCTGGCTACTCAGGACCAGGAAGCAAAGCTGATTTTTCTTGGCCTGCCTTAATACAAATGCTTCAAAATGATATTGCTTACTCTCTAGTTCCAGAGATAAATCTGAATGACAATTTTTTAAACTAGGTGAGTTAAAATCTGGCCTAACAGAGTGCAGAATTAATCCTCTGCCAATTGGAAATGATGTCAAGGTGCATTTTCCACAGTGAAAGTTTCCTATATCAATTATTTCCTATTTCCATCTCTGCCAAATACACTTTTTTCTGTGAATAATATGCTGGAATATATATGGAATCATAGAATCATAGAATAGGGTTGGAAAGGACCTTAAGATCATCTAGTTCCAACCTCCTTGCCATGGGCAGGGACACCTCACACTAAACCTTGTCACCCCAAGGCTTTATCCAGCCTGGTCTTATATATTGTGGGAAAGAAGTCATATGTAGGGAAAAAGCTCATAAGTGAGTGTCAAAGACTGTCAGGTGATCTGATTTTAAGATTTCTGTGTTGTAATATGGTGATCCCTTCCAAACCTAACCATTCTATGATTCTATGACCTTTTCCCACCCAAGGAAGAAAATGCAACCTCCCTGAAGGGCATTGAAAGTATTTCAGCTACTACCAAGCTCACATAATTACTGCTAGGTCAGGGATCTGTAAAATGCTATAATAGACATGCGTTTGTAAGCCAGGGGAATCCACATGACAGCTTTCTGATTTCAGCATTTGCTAGCAATGAGAAGTCTCTTATTGGTATTATTTATACTTTTCATTCTTTTTGTCATTTAGCAGGAGACTGTTAATCCTGAATTGTGATTTGGGCATGTGTATAAGTGACAATTTGGCCATACAGGCAAATTTCTGGAAAGAAATGTTCCCCTACATTTAAGCAGCCTTACATAATACCTTATCAAGCTATTCATTAAGGCATGTTCTGTGCTATACATTTAAAGGTTCTGAGTAACACGAAACTGTCACTTTATGACTTCTGGTAAATAGGAGTTGTCAGACTTGTGGTTTTCTATTCTATTTTTGAAGTCTGCATTGCTATAAGAGCAGGAAGAGGTTAGTCATCACATAACAATAGAATTTCTTGAGGAAAAAATACCAATTTTTTTGTTAGGCTTTGGTCCAGGTAATAATTAGGTTTTGGTGTTAGCTACTTAACTAACCAAATTATAAATTTGATTGATTTCAGTCAAATTCTTTGGTTGGTGTTTACAGCCAATGGCTAACCATCTTTTCTAGACTTGTATAACTACATTTTGTGTTATCTAGCTAATTAAGTTGTCACACATTGTCTACTGTTGAGTCTAATTCGTTTTCTTTGATACCAATTTGATTTTTATTTGATTGATTGTTATAATTATTTTTACTTGAATTAGTGTGTTATTATTAGTATCTGAGGTTAGGTAATGTTTTGCTGATTTAACTTTTTAATGAAGACTTTTAGTAAAATATATTAAAATGCACTGACTCACATGTCTCTGAATAAGCAATGTCACGGCAGAACCATTACAGAGCTCGATGGAAAGAGGCCAATACATTCCAAAGACTGAACAGTACCTCTAACTAGTCTGTATTTCTTGCCAGCTTTTGTTATATTTTAGTTCAGCCTCTTTTGAGGCTCCCCTCAAAATACACATACTGCTCTGAGGACAGCAGCAAATACCAAAGTGTTTGCATGTTTGTACTCTCTATTGGCCCTAACCACTAGAAAGTGTTGTAACTTACAATTGGGGTGGCTTAGCTTGTGCATGTGAAAATGAATCCACATTTCAGTATTCTTATTAGCAAGTCTTTACTAATAGTATTTGAGCAGTCCTGCCCCAAACCTGCCCATTCTGGCCAAAATGCATTCGCAGGGAGCTTCATCACATGAAGCACAGAAATGCATATGGATCTGCACATAAACATATCCTGAAGTGTAGATTAAGCCACTGCCACTTGTAGCATAATTCCCACAAGTTATGTTCCTGTTCTTATTTCCCAAACTGTATTGCCTTCCCTCCTCTTTCCTCATTAAGTGAACTTGTACGATCAGACCCTTTCTGCCCAGCTGTAGTTTGATATCTTGGCAAAAATTGTGCACTGTTTCTTGTCCTGAGATTTTGTTATTTGGAGAAAGACTGCCCACCCTCTCCCTGAGCAGGGGACAGCCCATTCCCCATGTCTTCGGAGAAATGCTGTGCTGAGTGAACAGTGCAGGATCACATACACAGTCCATAAGGCCAGTGCTGCTGTTGAAAATGCTGGAAGGAGGCCTTCTGTGTAGTCAAATGACACTGAAGTACTTTCTCTTGAAAATTATTTTGGAGAGCTCCTTGAATTTACCCAGCAGCCAAGGAGACAGGGAGGTCAGTTCAACTGGATGGTGAAGTCATTCATTAAGATCATTATCTGTGTTACTGCCTTCTCTGTCCTTCCCACCCCACACTGGCTGCCTACTGCATGTAGGCTGGGCTGACATTGTGCTCTGTCATTTTGAAGAACAAGTTCATGTCAGTCAGTGGAAAGCAGTCTTTGTCTCCTTTGCTCTGGTAGCAGGCTTAAAAGCTTCAGTATTCCTCTCTGACAAAGAATCATAGAATCAACTAGGTTGGAAAAGACCTTTAAGATCATCATATCCAACCATTACCCCAGGACTGCCAAGAACACCACAAAACCATGTCACTGAGGGCCTCATCTACATGATTTTTTAACACTTCCAGGGATGGTGTTTTCACCACTTCCCTGCACAGCCTGTTCCATGCCTCATCACCCTCTCTGTGAAGAAATTTTTCCTGATATCCAGTCTAAACCTCCCCTGACACAGCTTGAGGCTGTTACCTCTTGTCCTATCACTTGTTCACTTGTTACTGGGGAGACCAGCCACCTCCTCTCTCCATCCTCCATTCAAGTAGTTGTAGATAGTGATATGGTCCCCCCTGAGCCTCCTTTACACTAAACAACCCCAGTTCCCTCAGCCACTTCTCATCACACTTGTGCTCCAGACCCTTCACCAGCTTTGTTGTCCTTCTCTGGACCCACTCCAGCAACTCAATGTCTTTCTTGTAGTGAGAGGCCCAGAACTGAACACAAACCATGGCTATCTGACCTCAGGAAGCAAATCCTCTTTTTATTTTGTCCTGTGGATCTGGACTCCAACAGTGGCTTGCTACCCCTTAGCTCATTCTAGCGAGCCTTATATTATTCTCTTCCCCCCTCAAACCTAATTTAAAGCCCTCTATAAGCCCTGCTAATTCCTGAGCTAGAATCCTACCCTTTGGGACCCGCATACCCCATCTGCCACCAGCAGGCCTGGTGCTGTGGTGACTGACCCACGATCAGAAACCCCCAGATTCTGGCACTGACACCAGTCACAGAGCCAGGAGTTAACTAATGAATGAGATTTTTCTGATGTAGCTATTGCCTCTGTCATGGATTGTGACTGGCAGGAAGGATGATAACACTACTTGGGTTCCTGAACTCTGAACCGGTCACCCCAAGGCTCTGAAGTCCTTGAATCCTCTCAGGCTTCTTGAAGACATTTCCTCATTTCCACCTGAGGGACTAAGGATAATAATCACAGAGCTGTACTAGAGTTTTCTGGTGAAATCCCTTATCCTGGCCCCAGGGAGGCAGCAGACTTCCCTGTGAGTCTGGTCAGGTCAACATACCAGGGCCCTCTGTTCCACTCGGAGTGGAGTCGCCAGTCACCAGCACTCTTCTTTTTTAGTAAAACTGGTTGTAATATGAGGTGTTCTCCAACTCTTCTGTGGGAGCTCTTCTGACCTGAATGATCTCCTATCATCATCTTGCTCACTTTTCTATCCTGAAATACCAAGGGCTCGTATCTATTCTAAGGGGGTACTAAGGAAGGTGATGCAAGCTGGCAGATAATACGCCATCTACTACAAGGAGTATCCCATTTCCAGCCTCCCCTGTCTCCAAGGTCTCTTCCGTTTGCCTGATAGCAAGAGGAAAAGGCAGTGGGTTACTTCAACTTGCATTGGCAGCTGGGAAAATAACAAGAAACTACAGTTCTTTGACTAAAGCGCTGTTCAACCTCTGATTGAATTGCAAAAGGAAACATTTTTGTGTAGCTTTTTATTTGGTTTTTCAAGTAATATTTTTCTCTTCATCCTCTTCCCCCTTTTCTTTCTTTCCTTTTATATATATATATATATATATATATATATATTTTTTTCATTTTCCTTTCTGGTAGAAGATAGAGCCTGGAGAAAATTATACCATTAGAAGGAATTTTTTTTGTTCTTGCATAAAACATACAGGGTAAAATCAGAGGTATTAAGTGCTTTATTATATGTAAGACTTTAGAGTTGTTTTACAGTTGCAGTGTTTCAGTATTAATACTAGTTTAGAACTTAATGGTTTTGAATCAAAGCCATTATTATTATCTACCAGTCCTTGACAATTTATCTCATATGGATTTAGCTTTTAGGCTTTGAATAAAAATTTATAGGTTTGTAAGCACTGTTTGGAAAAATATTTTATATTAATATTTTTCTGATAGCATATGTGATCAAATAAAAATCTTAGTAGGAAGGCTCACCACCGAGCTGTGTAATCTGTGTCTGCTACAGATAAGTCAGGGTGTTTCATCGGCACTAGGAATAATTATTCCAACTCTTAATGTGTTTTGCCCAGGATAAAGAAACAGGTAAGAAGGGCTCTATTGAGTTGTCTACACGCAAGCACTGAGTGATGCCTGGGTTGTGTAGTATGTCAGATTCATTTGCATGGAGGTACCGAATTTCCACAGGCCTTCTGAAAGACCCAAGACATGCTGGAATACAGATAAGATAACTAGGGCATCTCAGAGAGGCCTAGGTACCTTAGATGGGCAGCTGAACCAATCTCAAGTGACATAACCACTACCGCAAGCAAGCTTGCAAGCTTACAAGCTGTAAGGCCGTGTAGTCTACTGAACAGCATTGACTATGTATAAACATACTCCTAAACTATGGGAAACATGAGGTAGCAGAAATTCGTGAAGAAGTTAAGGATGAAATGGGCCATACATTTGATTCAAACTATGTTGTGTCATATAACTGCCTGCTTGCCACCGGTTTAAGGAGTTCATTCAACTGAATGGTATGCTGACAGGTATGCTTTGACTTGGTAAGTTGCAACAACTTGGTTATATGTTTTGGTTTCCATGTTTTGCTGGTGATCTTACAAGTTTTGTTCATAGAGGCCATTTGTACTTGTTTTAACATCACTTTTTTAGTATGAGTTTTAAATATATATTGCAAATATTAATTTGGTCTGTTGTACTTCTAAAATATATTATTGATTTAATCTTTCTGTTCATATTGCAGAGACAAAGTATTAGAATGGCATAAAATATGGCCCAGTTCTACTACAAAAGAAGTGTCAGTGCTCCCTACAGAGATCGTATCCCTCTTCGTATTGTACGGGCAGAATCTGAACTGTCTCATTCAGAGAAAGCCTATCTGAACGCCGTGGAGAAAGGAGATTATGCCAGTGTAAAGAAAGCTTTGGAGGAAGCAGAAATTTATTTCAAGATCAATATTAATTGCATTGATCCCCTGGGAAGAACTGCACTCCTTATTGCAATTGAAAATGAGAACCTTGAGCTCATTGAGCTGCTCTTAAGTTTTAACGTATATGTGGGAGATGCTCTGTTGCATGCCATACGAAAGGAGGTAGTTGGTGCCGTGGAGCTGCTGTTAAACCACAAGAAGCCCAGTGGGGAGAAACAGGTATGTGCAGGATTTTCTCTAGGTTTGTAGTCTGCTCTAATGAAAATAGAACTGTGAGGCAGTAATCAGAAACATACATGAAACTAACCATCATCCTTGCACTCAAGTATTTAAAGTCAGAAAATTAATAACTTTGATGCTCTGTGCACTGTATTCATTTTTATTTAGATATAGAATCATAGAATAGCTTGGGTTGGAGGAGACATTAAAGATCATTTTGTTCCAACCCCCCTGCTGTGGGCAAGGACACCTTCCACTAGACCAGACTGCCCAAAGCCCCATCCAGCCTGGCCTTGAACACTGCCAGGGATGGGGAATCTATAACCTCTCTGGGCAACCTGTTCCAGTGCCTCACCACCTGCACTGTAAAATTTGTCTTCCTTCTGTCTGGTCTAAACCTACCTTCCAGTTAAAGCTATGGCCTCTTCTCCTGTCAGAACAGGCCTTGGTTAAAAGTCTTTATCTTTCTCATAAGCCCCCTGCCTTAGGTTTTGCTTGTGAGACCTCTGACATGGTAACATTATTTCTGCAAATATTAGTAGGAAATCATTTAGAGATACAAAACATTCCAAAGAGAATAATGGTGGTAAGATGTGGTCCATTTGAATTAATTAGGAAACTCCCTTTTAAATCAGTGAAGGTTTCAGCCCCTCCGTGTGGAGGTCACCATCTACCACCTCTGCAAGGAAACACTGGGAGACATGACTCAGTTGATCAGAACTTCAGCCCTGTGTCCAGTAGGTGTCCATCCCATCAAGTACAGATAAAAAGGCACAAACTCATCTCCCTTTCTCCCTGTCTCCTGTAAAGGAAAAAATCGTTACTGCATCTCCTTGTCTTGAAACATCTCTAGGAGGTAGCTAGATGCTTGCATATCCTTCTCACTTTAAGAACCTAATGGAAACAGAATAACATAGCCCATAAACTCTGATACTCCTAGGATTCATTCAGTAAGAAAAATATTAAAAATAGATATAATGTATTATACTTTAATCTGTTTCATTTTTCATGTATAACAGATAACGTATTAATGTATTTCAATGAATGGTATGTTGAAATGATTACAGCCCTTTCACAGATAATGCATACAATGCACTTTAATTACAATATAATGTACTTGCTATAGATAGAATTGCAGATAATAGGTAAAGAGTATAATTTTTGCTGATAAAATAACATGAATTCTCTGCTTTCTTTTGTTACAGTATGAAAGAAATATAGTAGGTCTTTGTGCAAATGTGTGTGTCTGCCTTCTCTTCTAGGCAGTAAAAGCAGAACTCCTTTATGGTGATAACAGATTTATGTCAGAGAAAGGGAAGAAAACTAGACTCACTTTATGTTTGTCTCATTTCATTATTTCTCAGCTAATAGCACAGATGAGAATAAAATGTATGGGAATTTCTCAGTGCAGTGTGCCATGACCTGGGAGGATCGGTGCACAGCCCTTTGCCAAGCCAGTTAAACCAGCTGTGCCTGTAGTGTGTAGCTTCTATAGTGGAAGTTGCCTTTTGCAGACTGAAGTTTATCTCACCTGATGGTAGCTATCCAAAGCTGTGTCTCACCTCTTACCTGGCTTCCTGGGCTTCCCTTACCAATGGAGAAAAATGGAGATCCCTGGAGAGCAACTAATGTGTCTTGATTACTTAAGATGGCATAAACCACTTTTTGGACTAGCTAGAGAGAGAGTCTACAAATCTACCTTACACTAGATACCTACATTTCAGGCTGTTCTTTAGATTTTCAAGACTAATTTTTTATATGTGCCACAGCTACTGTAATGGAAATGCTTAAATACAAATAATGAAACTTGGTTTCGGTGAGCTTCACTCTACAGCAGGTGAAAGACAGACTTACTTTCTGGGTGCATACTACACTGTTAAATTAGGCACAAACTGCTTGGCTCCAAACTAGAGGTTAGTTCAAGTATGTTTTTTTCAGTGCTGGAGTCCACTGCTGGATGGAATGAAGAGTGCTGCTTATCCTTCTGTGACTTGATTTCCCTGGTTGCACTGCTGAGGGTCTTCCTATTACTGTAAAGCATGAACAATAATCATGAATCACTTGGACAGAGCCATCTGCTTTTTTTGTCTGTACAAGGCTAGGCTTGCTCACTGCAAATGCAAATATTACTTGCAAACCAGTGCTTGCAAAAAATGGTCTTTAAACAGATTACTTACATGCATCCGTCATTGTTTGCACTGGGGACCACAACAACCATTAAGCTTCTATGGCTGTTGTATGTTTAGATAATCATGTTGGTACATTTTTAAGAATAAGTCATGCTGAAGAGAATGTAAATATGGATTACATTTTTTCAAGAATGTTACAATGAAGCAGATACAGCTGTGAGTATTTAATATAATCAAAAGTACCTGCTGGCTGAAACCTGTTACAATAGACTAAAGTTATAAAATGTTGGTGCTTAGAATTATCTACTAAAATTTATATTTTCAGTGTTTAGCTAAAAAGATAATTTCTTTTCCCTGGAGAATCAAGTTCCTTTTAAAACTATCTCAAACTACAACTTGACTTTTTTTTTCTTACTTTTATTTGTAAACATTTGCCACATTGTTTACATGATGATTCATTTTCAGACTCTGTGCCTTTATAAACATGGTATTTTTGCCCGTTTGGTTTTCCTTCTTTGTATAAAGTGGGTCAAGTGTGGTAAAATCCTGACCCCTTGATGTTAGTGGGAGTTCTGCCATTGATTCAGTGAGTTCAAGATTTCACTCTTTTGCTTTTTTTTTTTCTCTTTTTTCTTCTGATGAAAAGTTATTTACAAAGGAGACAGATAATAAGGAGTAAGAAAAATGTATGTGATAAATACTGCCAAGCTCAAGACAGTTTAGCTTCACAAATATTTCATTAGTGATGAAAGTTATGAACGTTCAAATGCATAAAACCCTGATACAATTCATGATTTAGAAGTAAATGAACTAGCTTTTACTATTTCTTGGTATCCATCATTTGTATATTATATATATTATTACATAATTTGTCTATAGTACCTATATTATTTGCTAATGACATAATATATTAAGTGCTATACATAGCTAATTTCAGGTTCACCCTCATACAATAATATAATTATTTTGTAAAACAAAAGAATTTTTAAGCTTAGAATTTCCTAGTTAATTCAAGAACTCATTGATAGTGACAGAAAGCCAGAGAAAAATACCCTCTTGTGTTAACAGAAAGCTATAAGATGTCAATTCTAACCAAAAATCAATGCATTTACTTAAAATAGTGCCTCTTCGCGTTTTTTGAAGTTTTCCAACCATTAGCTTCAAAATTAGAAGATGCCACTGAATTAAAAAAGCAAAACCAAACCAACAAACAAACAAGTAAAAGCCAACAGTCAGATGTTGTTGAAGTTCTATCTGAACTCTCTGGTTTATTGACCATTCAACTGTTGGTCTCTACATAATATCTATACATGATGTGCTTTACACTTCCAAGAGCATACAGGTTACAGTGGGTTGAAGCCAGTTATCAGTGTATGAATACAACTGGTGCCACCTGGTGACTTCAGATGAGACATGTTTAACAGCTTTGAGTTGTATTTGTCTCCGTCACTCAGTTTCTGAGTGTGGTTTCTGTGGTATAAATTAATACAACTCAGGAAAAGGTTATTTTGTCACTTGCATTAGACTTTCTACACGGTTTTTAGCTGTACAAGCTGCTACAGCACATGTAAAAGTGAATAACACAGATTAAGGTGAATGAGTTGAGGAAACTTGTCCAAGTACTTTTAAATTATCAGTTCTTCAAAGCCAAATGTCCTGAATTATCTGCCAAGTCACTTGTTGCTTACCCTGGTGGATAGTTGAATGAGGGAAAAAAAGCTGTTATTTGAAATATAGTATTTGCAGAAAATCTCTTTATCTTTCAAAATTGCATGCAGCATCCACAGATGGGATGGGGGGTAGGTAGCACAAAAAAAGAGGAGTAGAAGACATTTATCTAAATCACAGCATGCTATAATTTTTGAGGAACCCAGGCACTGATCTTTATCTGGGTGGTTAACCACCTAGATACACATGCATATTCTGGGAAGACTGAAACAGAGGTGTAGCTGTCTTCCAAGGATGATACAGAGCACATAAGTGAAGCTGAAGTTTCATTTACTAAACTTGAATCTGTGTAGCATTGTATAGGCTGACAGTCTAGATTTAGTGCATGGGAACCTCACTCCAATGTTTACAAGCATTGCCTGGCTAGCAGAAGCACATGGTAGTGTTTTTATGACTCCCTGTTCACTATTAGATGTCAATATTGTGATACTGTGGGTATTTTTATAGATGGACACCCTAGGGACAGCCTTCTGCAAATGTCTGAAAAAAATACCGTGCTAAGTCCAGAATGGAATTTGCAAACATAAGGGAATTGCTAGAGGAGGGAGAACTATAGGACAGGGAGGGAAGTGATGACAGTGATACGTCCCTGGTTTGCTCTCCTTCTGTGGTGTGGGAGTCTGTTAATGTGAAAACACTGCTGAGCACAGAGGAAGGGTCGTGGTAAGAAGGTGAAAGCTGGCAGACTACAGCCCCTGCAGTTTTCTTGCAGTCAGTTTGGAACCAAAAAGTTAGTGTCCAGCAGAGCAGTTTGGGAGGTAAATCTCGTGTATAGCAGATAACTTAGTCTGTGGATGCTTTGGATACACATATCAAATGTCACCCTTACAGTGTCTTCCCCAGAGGTGCTGGTGTCCTCAGTGAGACTTCTATTCCTGTCTCCAGTCCACTGTCAGACAGGTTTCTTTATTAACAGGAAGATCGTTATGGCAGTAGTGCATCAGTTCCTTGTACATCACCTTTGCATTTCCAGCATGTACCAGCGAAGTACAGGTTACCTACTATTTTTCTCATCTCTTTTTTGTTCAGCATTAGCGGAACAGACAATGAGGAAGTCAGTGCATAATTTCTGATGCCCTGGCTTAGAAAACCCTTACAAGAATTGCTTCATTTAACTCCATCTCTGCAAGAAAGCTGTGAAATGTGCATTTCATTTCCTGAAGGGAACACAAAAGGTCTTTGGGATCAGCTTTTACTCCTCTCTCCTTTTGTGTGCTGTGCTCTCACACCATGTGCTGAGAAAAGTTGTTGGCATAGTGCTGGAAGTAGAAAGCTAAAAAGAGACTGTATCAACCTCCTGCAACTTTCATAGCCTTTTTGCATTCCTGGTGCAATAAGTGAAGTAACATGATAAAATACTTTATGTAAGATACCTGTCTTCTACTTACTGTGCTATGTTACACGTGTTGAATTTCTCCATCTCATACTTTCAACCTCAGTTTCTGCTCCTTGCTTGCCCCTGCATACTCAGTCATGCCTGTCAAAGTCAAACTAGGAAGCCAGGCCTCAGCTGCTTCAATGTGTTTGCCTCTAAAAATGTGAGTCCATGGCATAGACAGGTTTTTTCATTGGTTTTCATGGATTTTCCTGCAATGTCTCAAAGGCCCAGCAATGGATAAGTTCGCTATGTATTTCGTCTAAATATTGAGGGGAAAAAAAAAAATAGAGCAAAGCACAAACTTCCAAAACGTAACATGTACAGAGGGGTATTTCTGAAGGAGTAAAAAACACAGCATATTCCTTGGTGAAAGCATACTGCAAATGGGTACCAGAGACAGGGTATGAAAGCCTGACATGTGATTAGGAAGTGGTAGAAGATACTGATACCTGAATTAGCATCTCAACACCTTCATGCCTTTTTAAGGCTAAAAGTTAATTAAGACTGGGATGATCATAGTAGGGATTGTTAATGCCACCTGGTTACAGTGGACCTGGAAATGCTCACCTAACCCAAAGTAAGATATACTCGCTTTGAAAATCTTCTTTCACCATCCCAATTCTTCCCATAGTTCCCCATGCTTTCTGCAAACCTGGTTAAGGTTTGTGTTGCAGTCAGAGCTGTGGATTTAAGTTTCTGATTTCACTGCCAGGTTCTAGGACTTCCTCAGGAAGATTATAAGGTTATTTGCAATTTTCTCTACAGACAGACTGTGAGCAACCCTTCATCATCAACAGTCTACAGCTTCCTCAAGAGGGGCAGCAGAGGAGGAGGTGCTGGTCTGCTCTCTCTCTGCTGACCAACAATGGGACATGAGAAAAGGAAATGAAGCTGCATCATGAGAATTTCAGGCTCACCAGGGAAGTGGTCACAGCACCAAAACTGTCAGAGTTCAAAGAGCATCTGGACAATGCTCTTAATCATGCAATTTACTTCTAGGTAGTCCTGCAAGGAGCAGAGAGATGCACTTGAATACCTTTATGGGTCCCTTCGAATCTGAGATATGATTCTATGATTTAAGGGCCTCTAGTAGTCTCTCTGATCATGGTAGGCTTTACAGCTCAGATATTCCTGAGCATCTGAGTAAAAGGTATGGTATGTTCTAGTCTTTATCTCTGGGGGAAAGGACTGAAATTGAAGAGATGAATTTTTTGTGTAGGAGTAAGGGGCATCAAGCTCTGATTATATGTTTTTATGTTTAAAGAAATGGAATCTGGTACCTTGCAAACCAGATGTGAATGAAGAAATCAAACCCAGCCAAACATATCCTAACGCTGCTGTATGCCACATGCACAGTGCTTGCCAGGGACATTTTAACCCTGTGTGAGCAAGAGGATCCAGGATATTTTGGAGTTCTAAAGCCTAAGGGTGTGTGGTGGCAGCATCTTCACCCAGAGAGGCACCAGTCATCACCCCACATCTGGGTGTTGAAAGAGCTAGCAGAAAGCTACGGAGAGGTATCTTCAGTCCCCTGACCTGGATGATAGGCAGACCAATGCCTCAGAGCTTGCTCTGGCATTTATGTGCTGCTCAGTGTGTTAGCAGCCACTGAGAACCTTGGACAGGAGAGTTATCCAGGCGGATCAGTAGGAAAGCTTGCTATCTTGGGACTTTTTTGGAGGTGGAGAGAGCAGGGGCGTTATTTTGCTGTCACAGGCTGATCTTATATTTTATAAATCTTGATTAATTTAGCTGATTGATAATTATTTGGAGTGTGGGAAGGTAGAGGAGGAGGTGTTGACAATACAAGTTGTCTTTCACTTGAATCTACTGATGCAATTCTCATCAGAATAAACAATGATTGATGTTATACCAAAATGTGTCTCAACATTTGATTTTTTTTAGCAGTATTGCCATGTAGTTTTGGGAAGAATGAAAAGGGTATAAGAGAACACCCAGGAGGAGGGAATGGTCCTGTACGAGATGTGTTAAGGATGTTGCACAGTATAGTTTATAGGCCACTGGGACAGGCCTCTATGTGGATGTTCAGACACGCACCTAAGCTATCTGTGGAAGCGATACAGATAGCAAAGCTAGAGAGCTTTTCAGGCAAAGTGTCTTCAGTCTGGCAGCATTCCCAGAAACAGATAAAAAGTCTAAAGGTGAAAAGTCAGGAGATGGCATGAAAGTGGCACAGAGCCTGAAGAGTAATTTTCTATTCCTGAATTCCTGGCAGCATAGATTCTGCTCTACTGATAGAGCTCTATCAAGTCTGACAGAGCTCCTGTCTCCTAGGAAATTCTCTACATGTGGCTTCGTCACCCATTCTGTTCCTTTCATGTCTCTTAATATCTTTGGACTTCTTGCAAATGCCCTTTGAAGACTCTCAGGGTCCTGAGATGAAGCCAGTGCTCTTTGGAGCTGTGCTTATAGCCCAGCTTCAGTCTCAGTCAGGCTTTTCTTACGCAGCAGAGCATTTAGTCAGCTTCATCGATTATTTTCCTTCCATGCTCCATGGGATGACACCATTTTCCCAGCCCTGCATTGGCCCACAACCCAGTAGTGTACATGGGAAATTTGCTGTGTTGTGGTTGTACCTCATCCTGGTAACAGTGTGGGTCATTATGGAGGAGACGAGGGAACATATACAGGTTGTAGACCCTGCATACCTGCAATGGAGTTACACTACAAAGATGTTGGACCTTTTGTTTTAAGATGTTTTTCAGATTTTCACCTAGTTACCAAACTGGAATTTATATTGGTGAAGCCAGAGCAGAAAGAAAGGGAAAGATTTTATGAGCACTGCATGATACCTCGTTATTTTTCTTATCTAAAACTCTTTCCAATAACTTTGGAAAATATCAGTCACAATCACTTGTGTAATGCTCTTCACCTGCTGAGATTAAAGTATCATTTTTATTTTGAAAATGTCTCCCACACAAGTTCATGAACTGAGTGCCTTTCTGCAGTGTTCTGATTAGTGACAGTCTAGCTGATAATATGTATGGAGGAGGCAATGCAAAGCTATTTTGTTGGGCTTGAAGTACACAGTCCTGAAGTGGAATGTGAGGGCAGTCTTGGCTGTCTGAGTGGGTAGCTGAGTTTTTGGTGTTTTTTTTCCTCAGTGGCATCTGATTAATTAGAAAATTCTGACAGGTTTTAACATACTAATAGGCAGAGATGAATGGGAGAAGCTGTGTAGGGGATATTTCAGTTTACTGATGAAATAGATATAGTAGTCTACGCATGTATTCGGTCTTCATATAACCATATGGGCACACAAAAACATGTAGCTTTTAAAGAGAGGTGTACTATAAAGGTGGAGATTACTAACTGCATATGAGATGGCGATATGGATTTACAAAAGTATTGTTCTTTGATTTTTTAGATGTATACTGATTGTTTTTAAGTTCAAAAAATGCTGCCTGTAAGTGTCGTTATGTCTTGGCAATAAACCCAAACTGTCTGTGTTTATATGCATAGGAGGTAGGGTGGGTGGCTGTTTAGAAAAACCTATGACAATTGCTAAAGAGAGACTCCAGAATCATAGAATAACAGATGCTGGTATTCTGGTGCCATCCAATAAAGCTGCTACCAATTCCAGTATCGATGTAGGCAACGTGTTCTACAATATGCACCCCTCACCGTGTAACTAATACTAAATCACAATATTCTAAAGTTGAAGCAGTGACAAAACAAGCATGCCAAAATATGGGGAAACGTTACAGTTTCTTGACCTGTACAAAATTTTTATTGGAATTTGATAAAACACACACACACACAAAAAAAATCTGACTAGCGGGATCCTTAAAGATAGATTCCTGACAGATGCTCTTCTTGATCATGACTGTAACCAGTCACATTGTCACTAACAGTGAATCTAATCCTCCATTTTAGCAGCTTGTGGAAGTTCAAAAAATATTAATGATGACAAATACAAATTTAATTCAAAGACAATTGGTGAACCAAAATTCTACCTGAACTTTAAGTAACTTCTGCCTAAAGCATTCAGAAACATTATGTGCTTTTCTGCCATTATTTGCTGCCTTTTTCACACTTCATGTTTTCAGCTCATGCTGGAAATGAAAGTACTTTCTACCATAAGGAAATGAATGCAGAACAGCAACAAACATTAGAAAAATCTAAAATAAGTCAAAATCTCTAGAAGGTTAATGCAGAAAATGAAGTCTGTGGAAAAGTCAGATTTCTCCTCTAGAAGTCACGTTTTCAGCACTGTGTTCTTCCCCACTTTACAGCACTCATCCAAGCTTACAATAGAATAGGGTCAGCATACAAAATAAAAAAGGTCCAAAATTTCCGCCTTCTACTGTTAGTGGTCCTGTACTGTAATTTTCATAACCTTCCATGCCTGGAATCCTGTTTGCAAAACCTACCTGCTTTCACTTCCTGAGAACTCAACAACTGCAAAGATAGTTTCAACTAAAGATTTTAACAGCCTTTCATTGCTTGAAAATAGGTTCAGAATCATCTCTGAGACCAGCTGTATAAATTAAGAAGACCAAGAGGATCAACAAAGAATCGTTTTTTGATCGAGGTAGTCTTGTCTTCTGTGGTCTAGCAAGTCCCCAAGGCAAATTATGTTTGGATATGCAATTTAACTTACAAAGTTAACAAATTTATAAACATTAAAGGAGCAATATAAAGAAATCAGTACCTTGTCTGCCTAGAGCAGCCTCTCAAGGGACACTTAATGATTTTACCCTTGACAAAACAGATTGAGAAGATCTGTGCTATATATATATATGTGTATATGTATGTATGTATACAGATATATGTATGTAAGGGGTGGGAGTCAGTTCCCAGTTCAGATGCCTGAAGCTGAATGAAATGTAGCAGTAGACCCAGAGGACTATGCAGAGATGTCTCCTACATCAGGGCAGCCTGCCTGTCCTTCACCTGTGCTGCAAAGGGTTGAAAGCCTCCAGTAGGTTTTGTGTCATATCTCTGATTCTTTAGGGTATCCTAAATCACACTGGATGCCTGTGTGTAGATACCTGAATCACTTCATTATTATTCACATACAAGCCAAATATCTGAGCTTCCAATAAAGTCAGTGAGGAGCTAGATGATGTGCTGACCAAATGCAAGTGTCTGCCATAGGCAAGAAGAATATTTATCTGGACTCTCCTGACTACATCAACCAGGAGCCCAGCTTGGAGGCTTATATGTAGTGGATAAGTGAGATGTGAGGCCGCACACAAAGAGTTGTGGTCAATGGCTCAATGTCCAGCTGGAGACCAGTAACGAGTGGTGTCCCTCGGGGATGGGTGTTGGGACCGGTCTTGTTCAACATCTGCGTCGCTGACATGGACAGTGGGATTGAGTGTGCCCTCAGCACGTTTGTCAATGGCAACAAGCTGTTTAGTTTGGTTGATATGCTGGAGGGAAGGAATGCCATCCAGAGGGACCTTGACACGCTTGTGAGGTGGGCTGAGGTGGGGAAGTTTAACCATGCCAAGTGCAAGGTCCTGCACCTGGGTCGGCGCAATCCCAGACACAGCTACAGGTTGGGCAGAGAAGAGATTCAGAGCAGCCCTGCAGAGAAGGACTTGGGGGTGTTGGTTGATGAGAAAATGAACATGAGCCGGCTTCAGTGTGTGCTCGCAGCCGAGAAAGCCAACTGTATCCTGGGCTGCATCAAAAGGAGAATGACCAGCAGGTCGAAGGAGGTGATCCTGCCACTCTACTCTGCTCTTGTGAGACCTGGAGTATTGTGTGCAGTTCTGGTGTCCTCAACATAAAAAGGACATGGATCTGTTGGAACAAGTCCAGAGGAGGGCCACGAGAATGATCAGGGGACTGGAGCACCTCCCATATGAAGATTGGCTGAGAAAGTTGGGGCTGTTCAGCCTGGAGAAGAGAAGGCTGCATGGAGACCTCATAGCAGCCTTCCAGTAACTGAAGGGGACCTATAGGGATCCTGGGGAGGGACTCTTCGTTAGAGACTGTAGAGTGATAGGACAAGGGGTAATGGGTTCAAACTTAAACGGGGGAAGTTTAGATTGGATATAAGGAGGAAATTCTTTTCTGTTAGGGTGGTGAGGCACTGGAATGGGTTGCCCAGGAAGGTTGTAAATGCTCCATCCCTGGTGGTGTTCACGGCCATGTTGGACGAGGCCTTGAGTGATACGGTTTAGAGGGAGTTGTCCCCACCCATGGCAGGGGGGTTGGAACTTGATGATCTTAAGGTCCTTTCCAAGCCTGTTCTATGATTCTAGTATACCTGTGAGACATGTGTGGTCCTGGCAGTTATGGCAGTACCTGTGCAGGAACTGTGCCTGTGTGGAGTGGTGACTGGAGGTCACACAAGACACCTGGAGGTATCTGAAGTACACTTCACAGCTACGTGGGGCAGTTGAGATAAGCCCTAGTTTTCCACTGTATATATCAGGAGCTTAAAAATCTAATTCACATATAAAGCCTATAAGGAGGCATTTAAATCTGGAGTTAAATCCCGTCCTGTAGTTTCACCTACAACATATCCTCCCTATGATAGTGTTCAATGTAGAAAGCCAGGAAAGGTTTTAGGAACAGGACCACCAGAGCCCTACTGTTGAAAGAAACTCTTTCAAAGAAACAGCAATTCCTGATGCACACAAACTTTCAAACGGTCTTGTGCTGCAAAGTGGTCCAAGGAAAAATGTTTTCAAAGACCTGTTATAGAGTTCTTCCTTGTCTGAGCCACTGTGCTGAAATGGTTACCTGGAACTTCGCTGTGGAGATACCTCTTAAGATGTATGCAAAGAGAAGAAGAATTGTAAAGACTTTTTCAACTTGAACAGTAATCTTTGAGCATCAAACATGCAGTCATACCGAGTCATCTTTAAAATGAATGGCTTTCAAAACTTTCAGCTGTGGGAAAACACTATGAAAATTAAAAAAAAAGAAAGACACCACATTACTTAGCAACAACTAGAAACGTCAGTGTGTTATCAGCACCGTTCTCAGACTAAAGCAAAAATGCAGCACTGCATCAGCTATTAGGAAGAAAATTAACTCTATCCCAGACAGAACCAGAACACAGAAAAAAAGGAAAACTGACATATCTATCTTCAAAGCCTTAAGTTCCTCATTATGTACTGCCGGCATGTAGTTGGGTATTTGCAGCAGATGCAAAAATGTCTGCCACCATTTCATTTGCTACCAACTAGATTTATGTCATCAACTGCAAGTTGAAACATCTCTTCCCTGCTCATTTAAACCTCTGCTTATTAAGCCTTTTGTCACTACCATGCACTGAATTGAAGAAATATATACATATATAAGCTCAAAGAAAAAATCTTTCCATATCCTAAGCACATTAGTAATGCCTCTTTCCCATTGATTACTAGGAGGCACCATGTGTATAAGACATGTACAGATCAAGATCTGCAATATGTCAGTAAGCTCAAGAGGAATACAACACTAAAATAAGACTCACCTGAAACAAGAACTCACATTATTGAAGGATTTGAACTAATCCATTCCCCTTGGCACCAATTTCAAAGGCTTCTTTCTAGCAATCTACCCTTAAATAATCTTAACTATTCTGCTTCTGGTCTCTCCCTGTATAGGACAGTTTATCAGAATGCATGCATCTCCTTTGCAGTGGTAATTTAAAAGGATTTTTTTCTGCTTCTAGCAATCTTCTGTTGCTTACCACTGCATCTTCCAAAACCTCATAAGAAGTAGGATTTTTCAGTTGATTCATGCATGCAGGGAGGATCTCAAAGTGTCTATAGTGTAAGGAACTGAACACAGATGAGAATACCATTAACCTGTAATAGAATAAAATTGTCAGTCCTTTGCCTCTCAAAGGAACTTCAAATCCCAGCATATCCTAGTGTAATTGTGTGAGCCTTGGTCTCCTCTGTCTACTTCAGAAATATGTTCTGTTTTGCGTCTGCAAAATATGGAAAACTTACATTATGGTTCAAAAACTAGAACTGCTGCTAAATATCAAACCACTGAATATCATACCAGGAATAATATGCTTATGAAAGAGCTTGCTATGACATTTCTTTACATCTTTGCAGATTTATGAGGTTTCTATGTCGTTACCATACTCTTTTGTATTCCTTTCTCATATTTTGAAAATATATAAAACATTTTTTCTTTGTTTTTCAAAATTGCCTGGTTCCCACTTTGTTCTTTGAGAGTATAACCCTTTTAATTTTCTCAGACATGAAATTTACTTCCCACATGTAAAGAAATCTCAAATTAATTTGCAATGCTGAATAATTGCAATCAGCTGTAAAGAAGTTTAGCTAATTCCTACACTTCCTTCTGAGATGCTTGTATCTGCTAATCAGTTTGTTGGTACCTAGAGAGGCCGTCAATCTGTTAATTTTCTTTCTGCAAAAGCTCCTTTTCAAAAACCATCTTTCTCATTCCTTAGGCAGTGGGATGCTTTTGTTTTGTTTTGTTTTGTTTTGTTTTGTTTCTAGATCCTGCGAAGATTTTAAGAACTCTTTTTTTCTTACATTTTGCTCAAGATCTCACTGGAGAAGCAAGCCAATTTCCTTCTGGCTCCCCAGCTAATGATTGAAGCCATTCTGGGAGAAGGCAAAAAATAGGGAAAGGCAAGATGCTTTTCACATTTTTCTAATCAGACCAGATACATGATTCTCAGGAAATGGAATGTCAAACATAAACTTCACTAAAATGATTTTTTTCTTTATAAATTATTCTGCATGTATCTATGCATCCATTTAAAACATTCAGTTGGGAAGGACTCCACTAGGTCTACTTTGAACTTTCAGAAAGTTTCAATAATGGTTTTGCTCATCATACAGACTGAGAAAGGCCTATAACAGCTTTATTCTGATGCAACATGAATAATTTGAGTTATCCTTTAATCATTTCCACAATAAGTTCTTTTCCTCTTTCTTCACTCTTACATCTTTCCAAACCGTTTTCATTTTCTTCTCTCATTGTCCCTGAGTGAAAAAAGCCCTATTTGCTTGTCACTTTTCATTATGAGCACTCAAGCAATGCTCAGTTCTTACTTGAAAAACTCCTTTACCTAGTTTCAAAAGGATGTGTGGTGAGAGAGCATGTATGAGTTTCAGAACTGGAAACAAATTCAGAATATTAGTCTTTTACTGAATGTTTACTTTGACATAATTTGCCACCCTTGCTCAAGGTATTGACATTGTCTGAAGGAAGGACATACCCATCCACTAATAATGCTCACAGGAAAACATTAATTGAAAATGACCAGTACAGGCTGTATTTTGGATCACCTCCCAGAGATACAGAGAAGAAAAAAAAAAGTAATAAAGCGCAGAAGCCTTTCGTAATCAGTGACACCCAAAAAATGTATGCCCCAAATCTATCTAATCAGATATCTTTTACATTGATTCTATCTGGAAACTGATATCAATTAATTTTACATAATTTTCTTTCAATTCTCTGTTGTCCTTTTTTAAGTAAAAGAAGTTTATACTTTTTCATACAAGGGAGGATCCTGAAGAAAATAAACAAATATTTTGCTTGTACCCACCTAAAAGAAAACATAGACATGAATAGCAGCCTACCAGAAGAAATCTTTTAATAACAATATAGTTTACATTCATCACCATATAGCAAGCTCTGTTATGTTAGGTAAAAGCGGTACATGCCGTATAGCTCGAGTTTTGTCAGATTTCATGAACTGTCACTCAAAATACAGTCTAAGAACACCAGACTCACAGTAGCTGCCATCAGTACTTAATGAAACAGGAAGAATGAATCAGAGGGATGAAATGATCAATTCACAGGGGTCTATTTGTTCCTGACATTTAAGATGAAATAGAGGGTGTGTTAAATCTGTAGACAGCAAAAAGCTGGGGGGATTGCAAGGCTATTTGCAGGACACAACTGGAATTCAGGATTGTTTGGGCAAACGAGAAATTATTTCTGTAAAACAGTTCCCTAAGAAAAAGTGTAGTTATAAGCAGGGCAGAAATGATCAACCAAATGTATATTGGAACTGAAAACAATTAAGATAACAGCTCTGCAGGGGGGATTAAAGCAAGAGGATGATCCACGAGGATCATCAGGGGACTGGAGCACTTCCCATATGAAGATAGGCTGAGAAAGTTGGGGCTGTTTAGCCTGGAGAAGAGAAGGCTGCGTGGAGACTTCATAGCAGCCTTCCAGTATCTGAAGGGGGCCTATAGAGATCCTGGGGAGGGACTCTTCACTAGGGACTGTAGTGATAGGACAAGGGATAACGGGTTCAAACTTAAACGGGGGAAGTTTAGATTGGATATAAGGAGGAAATTCTTTCCTGTTAGGGTGGTGAGGCACTGGAATGGGTTGCCCAGGGAGGTTGTGAATGCACCATCCCTGGTGGTGTTCAAGGCCAGGTTGGACGAGGCCTTGGGTGGTACGGATTAGAGGTGTCCCTGCCCATGGCAGGGGGGTTGGAACTTGATGATCTTAAGGTCCTTTCCAACCCTAACTATTCTATGATTCTATGATTCTAAGACTAACAGAAAAAGATGGGACAATATCATATTGTTGTGCAAGTCAGTATCAGATAGGGTCACATCAGAATGAGCACAGATGATAAAATATCTATGAATTTGGCCTTTGTTATATTCAGAAATGGTAAGGAATGTGCAGAAAGAAATAAGAAGCTTCAGAGAAATAGAAAATATCCCCCATAAGGAAAGCCTGAGGGAATTTTTCAAAAGAAAAAAATGAAACTGTAGTAAGAAATAATGTTTTCTCTTTATCCACATTTTTTGAACAAGACATTATAACCTTAAGTGCACAAAGGTAAAGCAAATTAAGTATCAGAAACATTGTCTGAAAATGATTAAACATATCCACCCAGCACTTCATGGCTTTAAGAACAGAGTGGTCAAATATCTATGGGTATTGATGTAGGTGTAATTACCATACTTTGCATTCAAGAGGGCAAACAAGACCTTCTGACAAGTTCTTTCTTGCCATCCAGTACTTCTGTTGCTGAATTCTATTACGCTTTTTAGCTCAAATGTTCTGCATATGTGTTAAGCATGTACTGTTTGTATCGTGCGGTTATGCAAGTTATTGTTTAGAAAAGTGATGTTGGTTTCAGTGAATTGCTATTGTAATTCTTTTTTTTAATATGTAATATTAATGCCTTTTGTGCAGTGTGGCTGGCATAGAGACTGGAAGTCATCAGTCCATGCTGTGACTATTGTGACACATAGATTTATTCAGGGTAATAAGACGAGCATGAAAAAGCATTAGAAAACCGTAAGCACCCATCTTAGCGTAGGTTAAGTGTAACTGATTAATAGAAAAAGACAAAAACTCCAAGGTTTTGAAAACTCAGCTTGTATTTGGGAAAAATAAAATGAAAATAACTCAAACTTGTAAATTTAACTTTGAAATATTCCCATATACAGCAAAGGCAAGCACTGAAGCCTCCTTAAATGTGACAGGATTATACTTTCCTGTGTAACCTGCTCTGGGTGGCCCTGTCTTGGGTGAACTAGATGAACTCCAGAGGTCCTTTCCAACCCTTATGATTACATTATTGTGATAACATAATTTGGAATTTTACAGAAGATACTTCCATCTCAAATCTGCAGCCCAAAACCTTCCCACCACAAAGTCTCAAGTTATGATTAAGGTTTCATTTTGGCTAGTCAGTCCTTCCATTTTGCCGTGAGCCACATCCTATAATTTGGCATGAGAGGGAGGTTTTATGGGCTTATGTGTCTAGCATTTAGAATTTTAATTGGAGATCCTAATATAGTTTATGTCAGAACTAATATTTTAAATTTTTTGTCACATTTAGTTTACGAGTCATTGTTTCATTTAAGACCCCAGAAGATACGCATCACTTAACCTTAGATATGTACTACTCCTTTTTTGTCATCTCTGTTACCTGTGGTTAGGCTCCAGAGAAAAGAAATCTGGAAGATGAGTATCAAACATCTTGATAGCATTGAGCTGAACCATGGGTGTGAAAATATTAAAGGACACAATTTGTAATGAAATCTTATCTGCTGGACTTAGTTTAATTACATTCAAAGAATGCATTCTCAAGAAGTAACAATATTTCTAAAAAAATTTTAACTGTGCATTCATACATTTATTCCTCAGACTGTTGTCAGTAAACTTACAGTAGTGAGGTTTTGTGAATGCATTTGTTTCCTACAAAAAGAATAAATGTGGAGGCAGAATATTATAAAAGGAAAGAAAATACTTCGATAGCATTTTAAGAGTGTGGTACTTATCTTCAGGAAATGTATGAGTCCAAGGGTAATAAACAAGTTGAACCCTTTCCAGGGAGGCCGAGGAAGATACCTATAGAAAACAGAAAATGACAACATATGAGATGGGTGTTGCATGACTAGTACCAGACGCACTGCTCTGAAATGATGCTGCCCCTGAGTTTAGCTTGCCAACATCCATCCCCTTTCCTGCCTTACACATTCAATGACCAAACAATATGACAGCTGTGCAATGCACAGCAAGAACCGTGGGACAGGGAAAAGGCCTTTGGGCCAAAATATGGGGCTGCCACTGGAGGTGTGCAGTTTGTGCAGTCTTGTGAAGATAGTTTCAGCATGGCTTTCAGGATGGACTCTGTATTGACTCCTTCAGTGGTGTGACACTTGAAATCAAGTTATTTTGATGTTATATTTTCAGATCATTCAAGTTATCTGGTAGCTTCTTACTTTGTGAAAGAAGTTGGGGTAGAAGGAGTTTTTGAATCTTTCCTGGTGGAATTACTTCCATCATTATAATCAGGATGTATTTCAGCTGACATAATATGAAACCAAAGAAGATAAGAACTCAACAAACCAAAATGCAAATCAGAAAACTGTATATGCATAGGGATAACTTTTACGCTGTGGGCTGTACTGCAGTGTAGACTTCAGCAATTTCAAACTGTTTGGCTGATGGCAGCTATAGAGCAGTAGTGCTGAAGAAACCGATGGGCTTGATGACACACCTTTATAATATTAATTTTCTTATATAATGTGAGGCTTCATGAGGTGACATATACATTCATCTTGTGTTGTCTTATAGCCTCTTTTTTTTTTTTTGCTTTAGGTTTTTCCTGCAATCATGCTGTCATGATTGAAGTGACTCAGAAATTTATTCACCTAATTGCTTGCAGCCATTGCAGGATATGCTCTCCTTGAAAACAAAAGGAAATATAATTGTAAATACAGAAAGACAAGAACCAGACATGCTATCCCTTCGCCCAAAGAAATAGGTTGCTTTGCGTAGATTTTGAGCTCTTGCACTTAAGTGGGTAAATGTGCACTGCAGTTTTCTCTCTGCTATGACACTGCATTAATGAGAGACATTGTGGAAAATTGAGATGGAGAAAAGGACACACCCAGGGTTTGCATTCTTCCTTTTCCGAACATCTTTTTTTATTTCCTGGATATCTAAGAGATCATCAGCAATCGGTCTCTCTACTCTGATGTCATGCAGACAGAAAATAGGTATTAATTTGGCCTAGATTTCTCTATCTGTCAAAGCAAAGGGTCGTCTCTTCACACAGACCATAAAGGGAACTTAAAGACAACTGAAGTGGGCTGTTCCACTTGGTATCTAAAAAAATTGTTAGATATCTAAGTACAGCTGACTCATTCCCACTTACAGTTAAGTACAGGAAAAAGAAATGCAACAGAAAATCTCATGTCCTTGAGCACTGAAGTGTACAGACTTTGAGCTGTGCTTTCTTCTTTTCTCTTTTTTGCCTACTCATTCCCACACAGCTATGCATACACAATCACCAAGCTGCTTTGCCCCACCCTGAAAATAATGTTGAAGTAGAAAATTTTTAACAAAATGTAAGAAAGCAAAAATCATTTAACCTAAGTTTAAGCAGCTTCACACTTGACATGTTAACTCTAAAGCGTATAATATAGTTATACCACTGCTAAGAACTGGGAATTCACAATCAGTGATTGGAAGACATAATAGCTTCCCATCCTCCCAGGATTTAAGGAAGATTCTTATGTTCTCTGTGAGTGATCTATCAAAGCTTTAGATCGTGTGGCTGATGTCAATGTGTGCTAGTTATTTGTTTGGGCTTTTTTAAAGAGAATAATTTTAGTAGTTTGAAAGTAAAATTCATCATAAGTCGGATGACTTCAGACCAAGTACTCTGGGTCAGCAGTTAAATGCTGAAATGTTCTGAGTGCCATGAGAGCACTCAGAACTTCAAAAGGTAAGTACTTCATTATACTGCAGATCAGGGAATAACTTGACCTTATTGCTTTGGCATTCTGTATGTTTTTTGTTTTAATTAGTAGGAAATCTTAAAATACAAGGGTCAGGGGTTGAGCTCATGATGTAATTAAAGTTGAAGTCTAAGGGCTTGACCTTTAAGTATTTCTGCAAGTTAAGGCTGAAATTATTTAATACACACTTCTATATTTCGGTGAATTCTGATGGTGTGAATTCCAAAATGTGTGCATTAACCTTATGGCCAAGTTACCTTAAGAGGAAAGGTTTTGATAAGTTATAAGAAAAACAAGCAGCTTTTGAGTTAATGGACCCCATGTACAAGTCAATCATTGTAATACCATGTTGTTTGAAGCTGTGTTTCTGTTAATTTTTTAGAGAACAATGTGGTTAATGACATGTTAAGATAGCCTTCAGTTCTGGCAAGTCTTGAAGCAAATATTAGTTTAGTAGTGTCAGAAAGTACAAAGATAATGACATGCTAAGTGACAGAGGAATACTCTGAGCAGTCAGCGAGTTTGGAGATACAGCTTTGTATCCTTGAGTTTTCTGCCCTTGCAGCTCTCTTCTCTACATCCTGGTACCCTGGCCCTGAAGCCAAGAGAGTCTCATTAGTTGTGGCAGATGCTGTCAGACTGCAACGCATTCCTCCCTGTAAACTTTTCTTCAGACCTATGGTAGCCCAAAATCTCACTTCTACTAACGCAGAATTTTACTGCCAGTTTCATGTCTTTCTCAGCTCAGAAGCATTGGTCACAGTTGCAATTTAAAAGCAGGAAAAGTGTGTGTATGCATGTGTGTGCTTTCTTTTTTTCTATATAATATGCAAGTAAAAGAAAATAAATCTAAGACTAACCATGGAGGTCTTATGGAAGGCAGTATCATTTTCCGCTCTGACACCACAGACAGGTGAGAAAACAGATACGGATTTCAAACCCAAGTTCACACTGGACAAGAATAACAAAGCAATCTGGGCATGTGCGCATCCCTTAGTGTGCTCTGCACAGGATCCAACCTGGAGGTGGCAGATGACACAGAGGTGTCCTGGAAGAGACCCAACAGAGCAGTGTGAACACAGCCATAGAGTCCTCTGAAAAGACATATGCCCAGGTTATGCTTCTTTTCCTGACCACAGCTGAGACCAGACATAGTGCACAGACCTTCTGCTTAGTCTTGTACACAACTGTTACCCTCATCCATACCCTCAGTATATTCTCAGCTGGGTTCCTTAATTTATGATTAATTTCAAACCCGTATATCTCTGTATGTTTGCATACACTACACTGTTTTATTTGTACCTCAGAAAAAAAGAAAGCAGAAGAGGACTTGCTTAGGAGCTGCTCGGCTCACAACTGCTGGTTGTAAACATCTCCGGTTAGCTGGCGGGTAGGACTGCGAGGACAGCTGCTCCCTCTGCATGGGGTTGTAAGGGTGGCTGTACTAGCTCAGGCATCCCTCAGTCCTGCTCTAAAACTTACCCAGTGCTAAGCCAAGCATGCATGTTTGAGTGCATGGGAAGGGAGAAAAGAGATCTCACCCACTGACTGAATGTACCTTCTCAGAATGCAGCACAGCTGCTTGTGGTCAGCAATATGCTATGGCCAAGCGGGGATTATTTCCCTAGGGATGTGTGGTTACAGTCCCAAATGCCAGCTTTCCCATTTTGATTTTCCACCCCATTTTACATGAATAGGTGGCCACCTCCAAAGTAATTCTCTCATTCAACCAATTCGTGCTTCAGGCCTCTGTTTTACAGCCCACACACATAGCAGCCCTTAATGTACACAGTCCCATTGAACAAACATGAGCTGATTTTCATGTACAACAGCTGAAAAATGTTCAATACAGTGTCTTCATTAGAAAGAGGGAGAAAAAAAACAAACATGATCTATGGATTTTATTTATGGATTTACATCCACAGACTACCATTTCTTTTCAGCTTAGTTTCACTCTTCCACTGAATTTCTGTCTGATTCAGTGTACTGCATTTTTTGCTTCTCTTCTTTCCCTCCCAAGGCTCTAAACATAGCTCATTTAGACTCCTTTTTACAGTGTTTTCACATGCTTTACCTGTTTCCTATCAACTTTTCTTCTTTTTTTATTTAAAAAAAACCACAGCTATTTGTGGGATTTTTGCACCTGGCAACAAGGTCATTATTCTCTCATGACTTCTACCAAACATGTTTTCCCCCTTCCAGTGGCCATCTACTTCCCTAGCCTTCAGAAAACTCTGAGGCAAGTGTTTTCTTTTTTTATTCCTCGTAAAGGCACATAACTCAGAGCACCTCACTGATGTGGATTGAGTCTGTGTTTGGTTATTGATTATGGACAAAGGCAGTCCATATGATGATGCAAGTACCATTTATTTTTATAGTATTGGCTAATTATACCTATATGGCTTCATTATGCTAGTCTAACAAGTAGTCTTGATCTGGAAAATACTTTAGAGTTGGGTATTTTAAAAAAAGAAACAATCTTAAAATGAACGACCTTACAAGGTTCTGATAAATAAGATTGAAAATACAGAAATGCACACCAGAAGAGGCTTTAAAAATGCCCTTTTGGGGACCTTGTTCTCCCAACTCCCCCATTTTCCTATGAAAAGAGTATGTTTGCACATGTGAATGTAGAACTGAGTCGTAAAACATTAAGCTCTATGCAGCAGATTATCTTTGCTTCTCTATAAACAGTCCAACATTCTCTTTAAGAAAATCTATGATCTCTTTCTCCTTTATTGGCCCATTTTATTTTGTCTAACTTGTCTGTGTCCTGTTCCTACAGGGAATCACAATTATGCCCCCAAGATTGTGTCTTCCATATAAAACTGAGATGAACCATTGAGAGACAAGAGAGCATTTCTATCCCGCTCACAGCTGACACTTCAAGGCACCTGACAGGAGTGTCTGAATCTTCCTTGTTTACCTAATCATTTGCTCTAATGAATCATTGCCTGTGGGATCTTTACATACAAACAAGTTTTATGAAAACTCACATCCTGTTTATAGCAATTTATTAACTGGAAGGAGGCTATTTTAGCCAATTGAATTGTCATGTTTAAAATGTTTCCTTCAATTCTGGCCAGAAGCAAAGATCCCTCAGGAAGTGTACTACCTGCTAAACTATCTGTAGCTTAATTTCCCATAGCTCTTGTTCAATGAAGAAGCCTCTAAGGCTTTTTGGCTTTTTTTCACAGGTGCCACCAGTGCTTCTGGACAAGCAGTTTTCGGAATTTACACCGGACATCACACCCATTATTCTGGCTGCCCACACCAACAATTACGAAATCATAAAACTCCTTGTGCAGAAAGGAGTCTCCGTGCCCAGGCCACACGAGGTCCGCTGTAACTGTGTTGAATGTGTCTCAAGTTCAGATGTGGACAGCCTCCGCCACTCTCGATCCAGACTTAATATCTACAAGGCTCTTGCGAGCCCCTCATTGATTGCTCTATCCAGTGAGGATCCTTTTCTTACTGCTTTTCAGCTGAGCTGGGAGCTGCAGGAGCTGAGTAAAGTGGAAAATGAATTTAAGTCAGAGTATGAGGAACTGTCAAGGCAATGTAAGCAGTTTGCGAAAGATCTCCTGGATCAGACACGGAGTTCCAGGGAATTGGAAATTATTCTTAATTACAGAGATGATAATAGCTTGATAGAAGAACAAAGTGGTAATGATCTTGCAAGATTGAAACTGGCAATTAAGTACCGTCAAAAAGAGGTGAGTGTTCTGGAGAATATTTAAGCATATTTAGTAGTAGTAATGTGATAGATAATAGCTTGAAATACATCCTTTTAACTGAGACAAATTGTGCTTTTTTTTTTTTTTGTTCTACAGGGTTTTTTCTTTTTGTATATTTTTAATTACATGAATTTGAGTGGCTGCTATAGTTTGATAGTATCAAAATTTAGAATGTTCTGTTATAGCACAGATCCAAAGAAACTTTTATTCTTTTGCACCTGAATGGACATAGTCTCCAGTAGTTGTGCTCTGAGGAGCTCTTCAATAATAGGATAAGAAAGATATACAGCATACTTCAAATTAGCTTTAATTGTGTCCAATGGAAAAATGAGGCTATGTATTTAAACACCTACAAAGTACTACAGGTACCTCTAGAGGTATTACTTCAAAAAATAGCTGTTATAAATAGTTAATGAAACATAAAATTAATAACAGTGCACGACTCCCCAGATTTTTGACATTTTGTTTCTAAAGAATCCAAAATGGAGTTATATGGGTATTGGTTTCCATGACAGTTAAAAATTCATGAGTTTGCTTCACATTCAGTCGGAATGACAAAATGTCTATATTTCTTTGAAAAATACTCAAGTTCTTATGTGTATGCAAAAGCAAAAAAATCAAAACAGAAAAAAATGACTTAGGGAGACAGTTCCCCTGATATTTCCACAACTTCACTTGATCCCTGTTCATTGTCATGTCAGAATGTGTTTGATCGTCTCATTTGGAACCTGTATGTACAAAATCAGCTGAACTTTGGAGGTATGTGGGCACAACTGCTGTTAATAATTAAATGTTACTTGTTCACATAAAATATGGCGAACGCTCAAGAATCCTCTGTGTTATATTGAACTAGTCTATCACTGCTAAATATCTGTTCTGCAAAATACGATAGTAAATGCATTAATACATGAAGTACCTTAGAAAGGTTTGCAGATACAATAATCAAACCTGTAATGATTCTGTCGTCTATTTGAATAGCAACTTGGTAATGCTAAGAAGTTACCATGAAGGTAAGGAACTACTGAAGTACTGATGGAAAATCATCTCTATTGGCCTCTGAATTCATGAGTGTTCTAATAAGCATTTTTTCCCTTCAGGAAATGTGTTGCATAATTTTATATTTGATAGTATGTTTTAGGCAGCATATTCACTGCCTTCATAAATTATTTTCAGATGGTACTATTCCAGACTTTTTGTAACATCTACTGTTTCTATTTTTTGAAATGCCAGTCCTGTGCTACAGACATTTAAGAAATTCTGGCTTGGACTTCTGTTTTCCGAAGGATTCATGATTTGAAATAAAATTCTGACCTCTCCATTTTTTTATATATATATATTTTTTATCTACACCTAAATAGAAAGCCTGAATTTTCTTAATTTGAGGTAGAGACACTAAGAGACATCTGTATGGTGATTTTTTTTTTTTTATAGTTGCATCTGATTCCTGTATCTAATTAGATTGCATGATCACACTTTGTTGATTCTTCATAGTAACAAACGTAAAAGCAATAATGATTTAGTGCAACAATTCCAAATCGGCATATATTTTATATTTTACATACAGCTTTCATTTCTAAAAATATTTTCCACCATTTGAATCTCCCTGAACTAAATTGAAGTTTGAATAGCTTATTTTGTGTACCTGAATGTATTCCCTGCTAGATGTTGGAGCAAGTAGTATCCACTGTAAATGATCCTTTGGTTTATTTCTGACTCTTACAACAGGATTCTGGTAGGTACAGCTCCAAAGAAACTTACCTCAGGCATTAAGAAATGCTTGGATTCTGGCTGTCCAGATGCATAGGGGTCATGATGAAAATAGGCAAGACAGGTGTTTCTACTTCTTGTGTTAACAATGTTAAAAGAGCCCTGAATCCAGGGCATGGGGATTCTTACTGCTTGGGCACTGAAGCCTGGCCAGGAGGTCAGGTGGAAACACCAGCCTCCGTCTTTATCCCAAGCACAAGCATACTCTGCTGGGTCAGTTGAGGTTGCCCCTCCATGAGGCAGTTGCAAACAGGCCTTTAATGGCCTATTAGGCAAAAAGTATTGATCTTCAATACTGTCTCTATTACACCCTGTTTTCTGTGTTGAATTTATCACTTTTCTTTTTCGAAGAAGTAGAAAAAGGTGTGGGCTGGATTTTAATTAGTCATTAATATATTATTTTGAATTTAACCTGTTTAAAAACACTGGCTGGGGTAATAGATCCACTTCTTCTGCCCAATGTGTCTTGACCACCAAGAGTCAGTTCTCCACCAAAAACGTTTTTGTTATGACAGGAGCAAAAGTGGATTTGTGTTTTTTTGATCCCACAAAACAGTAAAAAAAAAAAAAAAAAACCACAACCCAAACCCTACCAAGAAAAGAGCAAAACCAGATAAGAATGCATTGCCTTCCCTTCTTATGACCCATCCCCAGTGTCTCAATCTTTATTCATGCTATTACCAAAGGACATTGTAATGCTATACCGGGGCTGAGGTCAGAGCTCCATGAGTAAGCCATCAGGTCTGGTTGTTCAGAACATCCAGTCTAAGACCAGAAATTGAAGGTGAAAGTAACAAAAATAATGAAGAATGAGGACAAGTAAAATAGGACCATGTGTCCTTTTACATTGCTATTACACTTAATTGCCTAGAACATAGAACTATATCTAAGTTTTCATTTCTCTTTTCAGTACATTCTGTAGAGTTGAAAAATCAGTGTTTACCAAAAAGTTCAGTTTCTTAACTACTAAAACTCTCCAGAATACCTCTGGTTGATCTAGCAGTTCCCACTTCCCAGGGATAAGCCCTGGTTTTATGAGGTTAGCACCAATAGTCTGAACTGACAGAGGCAGAGAAGAGTGAAATAGAGAGTGGCTTTAACAATTTAACGCGGGGGGGGGGTTTGTTGTTTTTTGTTGTTGTTGTTGTTAAATTTTGTTATATTTAACAAAAGTACAGGATTTATTAGTAAGAATTTCAGGTAAAATATTTCAGGGAAATCAGCTTCAGACTAGCTTGCGCACATATTTGGAGGCAAACAAGAAGTGAAATAAGACACCCCCATATAGGAAAAACTCATCGTGGATCAGCAGGTTTTAACATAAACCTTTATGTTCACATAAGCCACACAGCAATGATTACTGATATAAATCACTGAATTATTAATTTGTAGTTAAATATTAAATATAATAATACAATATTCACATTTCATAAAGCAGTTCTTGTTTTCTAGGAAAATGGTGCTGCAGGATAAAAAAACTTGTTTGTTATTGATAATAAAAGCCATCTGTTTCTTTCTGCTCAAAAGACTTTTCAAAATGCAGTCATCAGTTCTTCACTAGTTTTCTATACAAAATAGAGCATCAATTAAAAAGAAATGTTTCGCAATAATGTCAGAAATTCAGTCAAATTCTCAATGAAAACATGTCAGATCATTTCAGATCTGTCATTTCATGTCAATGTCTGCAAACTTCGTTCCAATAAACCATTTTGACCCGTTTCTTCTTACTTCACTTGGACTTTAATGTTTTTGACAATGTAATGCTGATATCTAATATCACCCATATATTATTTTACAAAGCAGAATAAATGTGATAGAAAAAAATCTTCCTTATCAAATTTGAGTATGTACTGAAATGAAAAGTTACCATGTTCTTAGTAATGTTTGTTTTTTAATGTTTAAACTGCCATTCTACCAAGAATATTGGCTTTTTATTTGGATATGGAATATGAAATATGCCTGAAAATGCTGCAAATTTCTGCAGATCTCCTCTGGCAGTAATACAGTTTAAGAGGCTAAGTCAAACTTTGTGACTGTCTCAGATAGTAGAATTTTACTTTGGAACTACAGATTGATTTTGAGTAATTTTAGTAGCCATTATAATGAATTTCTCATCAGAAGTATTTCAGATGCAAAACCTTACCTACTGATGCTGCAAGCAGGAATTACTTTGGAAACATAACATCTAAGAGTCAGCCACACTTTCAAGATAAACACAAACACAGCTGCCATGTGTTAACAAGTCACTGTCTTAGTGAATATTTCTCAGAAGTATGGAAAGCTGCAGTTAGAAGTGTTCATGTAAAAAATGACAAAACCCCACAGAAAATGGATTCTGATAATATTTGGACGTTTTTAACATGAAAGGAACATGTGTTTAGTCTATGAATCACATAATTGAGGGGGGTGATGTATGCACATTTGGGTTCATGTCTCCAAAAGACCCATTTCTGTAGACTCTCAACCATAGCATTCAAACGGTTTGATAAACATTTTTCCAGGCAAGAGTCAGGTACTCTGAAACAGGTCATATGTTTGCTTTGTAAATCATATAAAGGTCTCTGTGTTTATAGATAAAGTCTCCATGGATTGTTAAATAGCATAAATTATGTAAGTAGCTTATCTGATACACATACTTGAAATCTTGCTCTAATTTGTCTTAGAGTCCTAGAATTGTTTAGGCAGGAAAAGGCCTTTAAAAACATTGAGTTAAATTATTTACCTAACATTACCAAGCCCCACCATTAAACCATGTCCTTAAGTGCCACATCTTTTAGATACTTTCAGGTATGGGACTCAGCCACATACCTGGGCAGCCTGTTCCAATGCTTGACAGCCATTTTGGTGAAGAAGTCTTTCCTAATATCCAGTCCAAACCTGCCCTGGCACTACTTGGAATCATTTCTTCTTGTGCTGTTACTTGGGATAAGAAACTGATTCCTATATCACTACAACCTTCTTTCATGTACTTGTAGAGAACAGTAAGGATCCCTCTGAGCTTTATTTTCTCCAGTAGTCCAGTAGTTCAGTAGTTCCGTAGTTCCCTAGTTCCCCAGTTCCCTCAGCTGCTCCTCATCTCTTCGTCAGTGCTCTAGTCTCTTCAGTAGGTTCATTGCTCCTCCCTACCCTCTAGCAGATCAACACTTCCACCCAGCTTTTGTTGTCTGCAAATTTACTGAGGGCACACTCAATCCCCTTGTCCAGATCCTTGATAAAGGTATTAAACAGATCTGGTCCCAGTACTGAGCCCTGGGGAACACCACTTATGACTGGCTATCAACTGAATTTAATTCCATTCACCACCACTCTTTGGGCTTGACCATCCGGGCAGGTTTTTTACCCACCAAAGAATACAGCCATCCAAGCCGTGAGCAGTGAGTTTCTGCTGTGGAAAAGAGTGTCAAAGGCTTTACTAAAGTCTATTTAGGCAACATTATAGAGTCATAGAATAGTTACGGTTGGAAAGGATCTTAAAGTCATCTAGTTCCAACCCGCCTGCAATGGGCAGGGACACCTCACACTAAACCTTGTCACAACCTTTCCCTAGTCTGCTAAGCAGGTCACTTTGTCATAGAAGGAGATAAGGTTAGTCAGGCAGGACTTCAGAACTAAATGAAGCATTGTGTCCCTGTGGTAGCTATGCTGCTAGAAAAAAATGCTCTTTATAGTCATAGGGTGGGAGCACATCTGCTTAATACAGCATTTAATTCTGGTGAAGCGATCTTCCTAAAGTATGTGAGCAAATGCCTTATATAGACAAAAGACAGAGGTATGCACAGCAGGAGATCTTGTCTGTTCAAGATAAGACATCTAAGTTAACTCCAGAGACGTTTCTCTCTACAGCCTTGGCTGGGCAAGGAAACAGGGCACTTCAATTATAAGAATTATTTCACTAGACATTGAAAGTGTAGATACAAGTTAGGCAACTTACTGTATCAACTGCAATTTCTACCCTGTGGTAAGAGAGATTTCAGATCCTGAAGGCTCAGATCCCACATAATGAATGTCAGCACTAACTTTTTAATGATGTCTCAGAAGGCATCAATAGCCTTTGAATGCTGTATGCTGCACTAAAGTTGCAATCCTCTCATCATGGTTCTAGTTAAACTATTCATGAACTGACACCAAGGTCTATTTATTTTGTACACTTGCTAGAAGTAATTAGCTCAAAGAGAAGGCTTGCTGTTAATGAAGTACATTGCAAACCTTTCAGTTCCATTTCTGCATCTTCCTTAAAAGAAACGTTGCTGGGATGTTTGCCTTAAGCAGGAACAACCAGTAGTGCATATCCCTAACCAGCAGTGCACAGCCCTTCTGTTAGAATGTGACTGGCAGCAACACAAGCTGGCTTTCAGTTTGAAGGAGGCACTACTAATGCACTACAAGCTTCCCTACAAAATTGGGGTATATTTAGCACCACAAATTATTATTTTTTTCTGCTTACAATAACAATACATTTTGTTATCAAACAATGTTTTAGAGAAAAAATCTTGAACAAGGTGAATAAATAAGGTAGTGCACATTATTTCATTTTGAATGTGAATCTATAGCTATAGGAATTTACAGCCCTTTTTCCTCCCTGCTGGGGATCTGACTGTTCTTCTTCCCACCCCTACAAAAGTGTGTAATCCACAGCTGAGGTTAATTAGTTTTACTGGGTGATGAGCCCCAGACTGAGCTGTGGTGGGATTTGCCTCTGTGGGTTGCCACCGTTCCTTCTGTGGCCTAAGTTATCCATTCCCTGCTGCTTCCACTCCACTTCCTTGTGTAGCTAGTCCTTCATGATCACCACACCTTCTGCTATAGCTGCAGAAGCAGCTGTGCTTCACTCCTCACTGCAAGTCATTTTGGCAAAGCCCAAGAGTTTCAAATACTTAGTATGTTTTCAGCTTTATTAAATGCCCTTGCAGCATGACAGCTCATACAGGCATTTAACTCATAGAGTATTTAACCCCTTTCTATTTTTAGTGTTTCCTAGCTCCCAGAACACTCTCAAGCAACCCTTCCTGTGTCACTTGTCTTGTAGGAAGCTCTTACACAAAGCCTCCTGACCTGTCCAAAATCTAACCTTTCCATGCCTGTGATAAGTTCAATTGGCCTAGGTTAGAGTGATTGCTTAACCAAGGCATATTTGAGCATGCTGGCTGAAACTTCTGTATGCTGCTGGAGTGTGATTCTCTTCCACTGCTTTGCAGGATGCCCTCCATTAAGATAAGTATTTGTTGAATAATTAAATAAGACAGCGAAAACAATCTTGCTTTAGGCCTGTCTGCTGGTACTTCTAACCTACCTGCTCTCTACCAGATGTCCATAGTGCTATCTTCTCTTCCCTCTTTACCCCTTGTTTTTGTTGTAGGCCTTAGCTATCAAGAGTAAAATAGTAAAGCTTTCTGCTTTTGTGTTGCTTCATAAATTTTCTGCTTAGATCTGCCATAGAACTGCTCTATTTCTTACGCTTCAATGAGATTTTGAGGGCTTTTTAAAGTTTATATTTGAGAATATCTTCTTGGGATAAGAAAGAGAATTTTTCTTTGTTGCTTCTGTGAATACAGTTTCATTCATTTCTTTACCTTAAAATAAATTCATAACTTTATTTTAAAACATGGCAACAAAGTAAGGATTATGCCTTTTGAGGGCAAAACTGCAGAAGAAAGTGCTATTGTTAGTTACAGCTTCAGTTGTCTGGAAAACAACTAAGTACTGTCATGGGGACTGAAGGAAGGATTGAGGGGAAAAGAGTACATGCTGAGTTTTTACTAAAAGTTATGAAAAGCTTTCCAGTTTTGTTGTCTAAATAAATCAGTTTTATTTCATTACTGTCACTAATGAATATAAACTATAAGCAGTCTTTCTTCTATGTTGCTTAACTCAGGGTAATTTCACATTTATGTGGTGCTAAATTTACAAGTCCTGACTTTAACAGCAGTGTGATGGCATGCTGAACCACAGTAAATAGAGAGAACTGTATATTTTTTTTCAGTTACATTTTTATTAAATTTAATCTCACAACAATGGAATTATATTATTTAGCAGGTTATATGTGCTGCATGTCATGCTTTGCAGACACACTCAGGAGCTGATCTGCTTATGTGATATGTAACTGCTTAGGCAAATGCTTAGCAATCCCCAGATAATTGAAGTTGCAGACTGTTCCTGTACACATCACATCCTGCACACTCCACATTAAAAGATATTTCAGGGATTCAATAGATCAACAGTTTTCCTTTCTACAATAATGCATATTTCCTGTGTCAGGTATCTCAGTTTTGTACAGATTACTTGGATATACTTGGCCATGTCAAATGGCAGGAAAGACATAGGAATTGAAACCTCTTTAAGGTCTACCTGTTGTTTATAGGTCAGATGGGTGGATAAGCTCCTTTGGACTCGCTAATTTATAATCAATGAGTCCTAGAGCATGATTCAGCTGAACAGACACTAGTGATCAATTTAGTTTCCTAAGCACTGCTGACAAATGTTATTTGAGACAACCTATCTGAGATGAATAAACAGAGCTGATAGGTATGGCACAATACCTACAGGGAATATGTGGTGTTCTAGACAAGGAGACACAGGCTAGCATACTTCAGGACATCTGAAACAGCACTAGGTTTCTGCATGTAGGTAACAATTACATTTTCAGATGTAAGGTAATTTCTCCCTAGGATCCATTGACTGTATTAACTAAATAGTCATGGATGATGGGAGCATAGTGGAGTAAGGCACGCTACTTATGTCTAAATTTAGGTATTTCAACGTCAGACTGCATCCCTATTCTATATTAGTCATCATGGAGAGGAATAGGCACTTCTAGAATATAATTTATTCATATATTTTCATAATGAGTTTACCCTTTGCAACTACCATTGGCTGGTGAAGAGAGGTCCTGATGATTATCTTAGACTTAATTTTCTATAGCTAAAGTTATAATGGAATTTATTTCAACTTGCGTGCCCAGTGTTGCAACATTCAGAGATTCTTTGAAATGTTGTCATCAAGGAAAATGCCTTTTAGCATCTCTATTTTATAGTCATTTGCTTCTCAATACCATATACAACAGCAACTGGCAGTATTCTTTAGGGAACATGTCACACAGCTGTGTGATTTCATAAGGATGGTTTCTTTACTCTCCAGTGATTTAGCAGTACTCTTTTATAGCTCCGTACAACTTTGTGCCCATTCTGGAAGTGAATTTCCCTGTCCTCTGTGTATGTGGCTGAATAGCATCACATAGCATCACAATAGCAGTACATAGCATCACAGTGGCAGTAGTTGACGGTGCCAGCTACTGAAGTTTGTGCGTTTCTTTGCCTCCTCTCTATTCTCCATCAGCATATCCGCTCAGTTTTCAGTTTCATTCTTGGCTTGAATTCTGTAATCTCTGTGGACTCTCCAAATAGTGTGGTTTATGCTTTTTTAAAAAGCCTTTTTCTTTAATTCAGGTCCTGTCATTCTAATTTGATATTTACTGTTTCTATTATTATAATCATATAAAATACTCCTCTAGTGAAAGATGCAAAATTTTAGCAAGGCAAAAGGCTAAATAAATGGCTGTTGAGATATTTTGAAAATGTAAGACATTTTGAAGAAATATTTTAAGAAAGCAGAAACTTTTTTGCTACGGATAAAATAGTCTCAGTTCTTAGCGAGTACTTGCAAACAAGCAAGGATTTAGGTGATTTTGTGAAATGCTTTGAACATCAGGGGATAACCAAAGGTAAATGCATATGAATAAGAGAAGAAAGAAATCAGAGCTCAACATGCTCTGGCATGTTCTCTATTACATCAAACCATACGGCTTATGCTTTGAATGTGTTTCTTTCCCGAATAATATTGGAAAAGATACGAGGGTTCTTAACATCTGTGGGAGAGAAAGACCAATGCAGCATGTCTATGCTCTATTGCTCAAGTACAGGATCAATCTCATTAGGCTTTTTAGGTGGATGAAGAGGAAAAGTAAACATTTTACTCTGCCTGCTGTGCAGAAAAGATAATAATATTTAATTACCAAGGTAATGTAGTCATTTAAATTAGAAGTTGTTTTAAGTAGCTAACCTTAAGTGCTTCATTAGCAGCTCCATTATGGTTCACAAAAAGACATGACTCAATTACACAGTATTTGACGTTAAGACAAGCTGAAAATCTAATAGAAGGTAAAAAAGGTTTGACACATTATCAATAAAATTAGTTCAAGGCTTAGACTCTTTTTTTCTACCTTCCTAATAGTGTGCAGAAAGAAAATAAAAATAGCCATTCCTGTAGTGTGTTTAAGAGTCCTCGACTCATTCAGCATAACCACAGGTATTCAACTAAGGTACCAGTGTCAGCAGCCTAGCCTTGGGCTCCTTCATAGTCAATGGGAGGAGGCAGCCATCTCCAACAGCAACTCAGACCATCTAAAAGCAAAATAATTTTTGTCATTACCTATGTTATTTAAACTTCTTGCAGAGGAAACATGGGATAACTAGATGTGTTGTACAAGCTAAAAAAGAAGGTAAAATCCTTAAAGAATAACATGTAATTTCTGGAAAGTAGGTAACATTGGGCCAAAGCAAATTTTTTAAAGTCTTGATATTCTGTTGTTCTGAGAACTTAAAAAGCCCCTTAAGCTGAAAGAGATGAACCTGTTTACAGGAATCCCTTCTAGTGCATGGTGTATTCTAAGGGTCTGCCTTAGCAGGTAAGTTCAGAGAGAAACCCAGTTTCCCACTAAGATTGTTTATATACAGTTACATATTGCTTAATATTGTTTATATATTGTTTAATATTGTTTATATACAGTTACATTGTCCTGGGTTTAGCAGTGGCAGTCATTTTTCTCTTTCTTGGTAGCTGGTGCAGTGCTGTGTTTTGACTTTCAGCTGATTCTCCTCTCCGTCCCTCCAGGAGTAGGGGGAGGGCAAGAAAGGGGGGGGGGGAGTGGGTAACAAGCTGTCTGGCTGTGGGTTAAACCACGACATACATATTTAGACTTAGAGGTTTTAGACTCACTGTAGAGTTTGTTAGAGGGGAAAGGATGATCTTTAAGGTATCTTCCAATCCAACCCATTCTATGATTCCATGATTCTATAGTAAAAATCTGTCTTGCTTTTGAGACAAGGCATCACTCATGCAGCCTGGACAGATCATGTTTGGGTTATAGAAATGGTCAAACTGTCTCAGATCAGCTCTTCCTAAGTAGTTTAATCTTTCTGGACCTGAACTACACACAAATTGAGAGCCAGCAATTTGAACAGAAGTATGCAAGCCTCAGAGTTCACTGGACTAAGGTCAAGAAAAAGTTATTGAACCTGACTTTTCAATGAAACGTAACTTCTCTTTGATCACCATTATCCAGTTATCCACCTTACAGAGAAGCTGGCAATGTGTCCTTGAAAGATAGCGTTACAGGACTTGTAATGCTTGTGCAGGTGACACCTTCCTCCTAGCAAAGTCAGGTGTTTGGGAGGACACATCATGCCATGCTAGGCTTTTTTTCATCAGTATGCAGAGATTGGGTGATAACTTCAGATTTCATGTGGGCAAGTAAGCACCATGCAAAGCTACATTTTAGAGGCGTAGTCTGAGGAAAAAATTCTCAGTTTTACATGAAGATCCTCAAAATTAGATGGAAATTTTTGCAGGGGATAACTGTTATTAGAGCTATGACAGACTGCAAGATTCCACTTGTGTTGAGCCATTTTTTCATCATTATTTCCAAAGTTGGAAACCTGTAAGAGAACTTACCAAAATCAGTCAAAATCTTGAAATAAAAGACATTTTATATGCACTGAAAAAATATTTTCTTTCACTGCATGTAGCCATATTCTCAATACAAACATATTAGAATTATAGAATCGTAGAATAGTTAGGGTTGGAAAGGACCATAAGATCATCTAGTTCTAAACCCCCTGCCATAGGCAGGGACACCTCACACTAAAGCATGTCATCCAAGGCTCTGTCCAACCTGGCCTTGAACATTGATATTTTGCTATTAGTCAAATTATATTAAAGGTGAGTAGTATATTCACACTTGAAGAAAGAGAGATCATAATTTTCATTATCATAAATTAAGGTTAGGTCTTCCTAACCTGTATGAAAAATTGCACTTTGCTCTTTATTTAGTTTTATTGCTCTGTAGTCTGGGAGTAGGAGTACTTTTTGTTTTCAGTGACAGATCTTTCCAGGTATAATCATTGCAAATTACAGTGTAGAAGTGACGGTTAATCAAGACCTTATCAATACTTGCAACTGTATTGGTTTAAGTTTGCTTGCTTTTCTCTTACAGCTTTTTCAGTTAGAGTGTACATATCTGACCACAGAAGCACTGCTTGGACCCTAACTAGATTTGTGGCCGGAGAGATGTCATTTACCCTGGATTTAGCAAGGCTTTCAGCACTATTTATCACTACATTGTTTTATCCAAGTTAGAATGTTACACTCTAGGTGGAAGAATAAGTTAGGTAAAAAGCAGGTTGGTTGGTCAAGCTCAGAGGGTTTTGATTAATGAGTCATACTCTACCTGAAGAGAAGTAAAAACTCTTCAGTGCTGCAAGATTAATTGTAACAAGAAGATCCAGTCTTAAAAAGTTTGGAGACAATATGAAGTGAAAAACACCAACTGATATCCTTGAGGCAGGGCTGCTTTTTAGAGAGACCAAGACAGGCTAGGGGAACAGGCTGACAGGACCCTTGTGAAATTCTGAAAGGACGAGTGCAAAGTACTGAACTTTGAAGAGCAGAAACCCCTGAAGTGACACAGGCTGAGAACTGCCTGCCTGGCTGCAATGCAGAAAAGGAACTGGAAGTGTGAGGACCTTTAGCTGAACAAGGGCCAGCAGCAAAGAAGGATAACCATTACCTGGGCTGTATTAACAAGAATACAAGTAGTGCATTGAGATAAGCGATTTTCCTACTCTGATCAGCACTCATTCAATCGAATCTTGATACTACATCCAGCTTTGGTCCCAAAAACCAAAAGATACACCAGTAAACTGGAGCAAGTTCGGTGGACGGCCACTGAGGTGGTGGGGTTGGAGCACTTGAGGAGGATCCGAAGGGAGTAGGTCCTGTTCAGCCTGGAGCAAAGATGTCATCAAGGGGAACAAACATCACCTTCCAGTGACTACAGGGAGTCATCAAGGACATGGAGCCAGGCTCTGCACACTGGTTCATTGTGGAGAGACTATAAACAATAGGCATCCATTGCAAAAAGAAAAGGTCAGACTCAATAGAAAGAAAAAGATTTTCTCCATGGTGAAAGTCAGGCAGTCAAACAGGTTTTCCAGACAGGTTGCGCTGTCTCCATCCTTATTGATTTTCAAGACTCAACTGGATAAACCCTTGAACAACCCAGTCTGATCTTATAGGTGACCCTGGTTGGAGCAGGAGATTGGATAAGAGACTTCATGAGATACATTCTAGCCTGAATTATTCATAGTCTGATGACAGGAACCATGAAGCCGTATGCATTGTAGCAAGCATGCTTTGAAGTCTGTGAAGCTGTCATCAGGTGTACAGAGGATGACAGATACTTGCATCTTTCTTCTTCTGTCGTGGTAAGAAATCTGGCCACATTCGTCCTTCTCGTACCTATTTGCCATTTTATACCCTGTCATTTCAGCTAGAAGCATAAAGAGAGAAACATTTTCCTTCTTCTTAACCCTTAACACCTATTAAGGGTGCCAGAAAGAATATTGCTGTTGTTAATATTGGAGCAGTACTCCAGGGATATTTAACATTAGATATAGTTCAATGAGTTTGAAATAACCAAGCGATATGTAATTTCAAATTATTAAGGAAGGAAAAGGATGGATATTACATGAGAAAATAGAATATGAAAGTGTTCAGTTTATGGGTATTTTCCCCCCAGGAACAGAACACAAATACTTAGTACTAGAAGTAAAAGTAAGAAAAACAGCAACAAAAAAAAATTTAACAATGGATTATTTAGCAGTTGTATATTATTCTTCCTCTACAAACTTTTCAACAAATATGATAATACCATCTCAAAACAGGTGAAAATTGTTACTCTGTAATTTTCAAAAAGAAAATTAAGACTAAGAAGTTCCCTTCCTTTCTGCTTTTATTCCTTCATAAATGCAATTAATGTAACTTGACCATTAATTGAATCCTGCCTGACCAATTTGGTAAACTTCTATGATGGGACTATGGAACTGATGGACAGGCGGAGAGCAGCTGATGTCATCTACCTGGACTTGTGCAAAGCATTCGACGCTGTCCCACATGACAACCTTGTCTCTAAATTGGAGAGACATCAATTTGATGGATGGACCACTTGGTTGATAAAGAACTGGCTGGATGGCCACACACAAAGATTTGTGGTCAATGGCTCAACGTGCAGCTGGAGACCAGTAACAAGTGGTGTCCCTCAGGGATCAGTGTTGGGACCAGTCTTGTTCAACGTCTTTGTCGCTGACTTGGACAGTTGGATAGAGTGCACCCTCAGCAAGTTTGCTGATGACACTAAGCTGTGTGGTTCGGTTGATAACGCTGAAGGGAAGGAATGCCATCCAGAAGGACCTTGACACACTTGTGAGGTGGGCTGATGCCAACCTCATGAAGTTTAACCCTGCCAAGTGCAAGGTCCTACACCTGGGTTGGAGCAATCCCAGGCACAGCTACAGGTTGGGCAGAGAAGAGATTCAGAGCAGCCCTGCGGAGAAGGACTTGGGGGTGCTGGTCGATGAGAAAATGAACATGAGCCAGCTTCAGTGTGCGCTCTGAAGATAACCTATGGAGATAGTGTGTGCCCTGAAGACAGGCTACACTATGAAGATAGGCTGAGAAAGTTGGAGCTATTCAGCCTGGAGAAGAGAAGGCTGCATGCAGACCTCATAGCAGCCTTCCAGTATCTGAAGGGGGCCTACAAGGATGCTGGAAAGGGACTCTTCATTAGGGAATGTAGTGATAGGACAAGGGGTAATGGGTTAAACCTTAAACAGGGAAAGTTTACATTGTATATAAGGAAGAAATTCTTTACTGTAAGGGTGGTGAGGCACTGGAATGGGTTGCCCAAGGAAGTTGTGAATGCTCCATCCCTGGCAGTGTTCAAGGCCAGGCTGGTCAGAGCCTTGGATGACATGGTTTAGTGGGAGGTGTCCCTGCCCATGGCAAGTGGGTTGGAACTGGATGATCTTAAGGTCCTTTCCAACCGTAACTATTCTATGATTCTATTCTAAGGGAGTATTGTGGGAATAAATTTGACAGAGGTATTTGGTAAAGAGGAGGTCCTGCTTCCCTGACTGCAGTTTTCAAGGGGTTTAGCATGAGACCTTTACATCTGCAGGCTGGATATTGTGGAGAAAAAAAGATACTGAGCGTGACTTTAGCTCAGGAGACATCACCCAACCTCCCTGTGGGTCAAGGCAGAAGTCCTTTAGCCAGATGATTTCATTAAAACCTGTATGATATGTATAAATGCAAGGGATGGGAAAGATACCTGTGCAATCTAAATTTAAACTGCACAACACATAGGGCCTTCAGTGGTTTTATAGGCTTGCTTGGGATTTTTTTTCTGTATTCACTTATCTTTATTATACAATAAATTTCTTATTCTTAATTATAAGATATGTCTGATTTTCAAATAAATTTCAGTTTAGGGAATCAGGATTTCATGCATATGATCAGAATACATCTGCATAACACCAGAGAAGAGTACAAAGGAAGCAGAAGGAAATACTCCTTCAGAGTACCAGTGAGCTATCTCTCACAGGAATTAAAGAGCATCTCTTTCTTAGAAATGTACCCTTTCTGACATGCTGGAGCAGAACCTAGGGCACGCATGTTATGCAGACAGTAACAACAGCTTATAAGGGTGTATTTCTCTGTCAATGAACAAATTGTCTGTGATTTGTTGAGAAAGAATGTAGCCTCAAACCTTCAAGGACTGGAACATAGCCTTTCATTATATCATTTCACATTTGCTTCTTCCACCTCCAGCTTTTTGCAAATGGTCATTTTCCAACATATTTTAATATAAACTGTATTACTTTAGCTGGAACTATAAGCCAATCTATTCTACTCTATCTTTGTAAGAAATAGCTATGGATGGAAGCTGGGAAAATAAAATCTCCTGAGTTATCCAGTGTCTAGGACCATGCAGTAAATTTTAGAAACACCAGTCTAACACAGAAACATATAAGTCAGTAAAATATTGTGCAAGAAACTGGTCTTTGAGTTGTTGTCTGTGCTGCTAAATGAAAGCAGACCATGGCATGATCCTAAAACCAGGTGACACAGAGATTTGTATGCAAACAGGCTACAGCAAGTTGCAGATTCTCCTTTCATAGAGCGGGCTGAAGAGTCCAAAAGTAGAACTTGGCAAGAGAAAATAGGTAGTGGAAATGACTGGAGTCCGGTGCTCAGACTCAGTCACTGTTTGATTTCTTCAGTATAGGTATAGACTGAACATCCCTAAATGTTACGCATATGTAAAACTGAAGTAAAAAGGACTCTTTATTGATTCATTGCTCTGGTTCTTCACCATGAAAGAAAACAGCAGTGTTCGGACATCTGTTTGAGGACACTGAGAGTAGTTCTAGGATTTCATATGAGATGGCAAACTTATGTTTTGCCACACATAGCAGAACTTCAGAAGGGGAAAGAATTATCCAAGGCCGTTGTTATTTCTCCAGTCTGGCAGATGCTGGATATACAGAATTGCTTTAACAGCTGGTGTAGGTCTCTTCCCATTATGGGAAATCACAGTATTTCTTAGGATTGTTCACAAGACAAGGTAGTTTTCCTCAACCACAAACTATTCTTAAGTAATTATTTCATAGAGCAAGGCTTCTGAGCAAGCAGTTATACCCCTTGCAATTCTTCCTGAGATTTCTATTCTGTCTTTAAACTGCAGAAGCTCTACACAGTGGCTGAGAACTGGCCATTCAAGAGCAGTGCCTCTGAACTCATTTAAGGGAAAACTGTGAAGAAAAGTGGATTGTAAAAATTATGAAAAAAATTGAAAAACATCATCTCTAAATGCCAGAAAGAAGGTTCGTGAAGGCCACACTTGACTGATAGAATTGATACATCTGTATAGCCTCACATGCATTTCTTTTGCACATGGTCACAGAATGATGCTCACTGAGCATCACTGCCAAAGACCTATCATTTCAGCTTAGTTTTTATGCAGGAACTGAGTGATTGATATGATTTCTCAGCCTTTAACATTCTCAGATAAGCACAAACAAAGGAGAGAAATTTAAAGATGAAAAAATTAAAGAGAAAAAAAAGCAGATTGAGTGACTATATATATTCTGCTCCGAAGTATTAATGTAAAGCCAGACCTCCTTACAACATGTTACTAGAGAACTTTAAAGAGAAAAATATGCAGTTTATTGCTTAATTTCATTTGAATGTCTTTACAATCACTCTGTGCTTTTATTTTTCCCTCATCCCTCTTATTTTGTATTCCGCCAGCCTTCAAATGAGTGTTATGCTTTCCAAACACTGGATTTACACTGATTTTGGGGAACTTTGGCATCTTCAGTGCTACACAAGCTTCACATAATAAACAGTTACTTATAAAGAAAGTGGGAAACCTTGGAGATCAACATGACTGTTGTTGGCTATCATATCACTTGGCTAGAACAGCATAAGCTTGGAGTCAAGAACAGTTACGATCATCTCCATCATTCACATCAGGATGCAGATGGTACCTTGTAAAGCTAAGCTAACAAAAGGAAACCTAATTTTTCCTGGTGCTGACGGAAGGTGATTACCATTGCTTTTACAGGGAAAATAAACCTAAATACTATGACAAAATGTCACTTCTCCAAGGTTCCTTTCACAGAAACAGGCAAAGAGCCTGAAAACGGAAGGGAAAAAAAAAGGACAGAAAAATTTTGTAGTCAGGTTTCTTCCATATAGCTTAATATCATGCTCAAATCTGAAAAGATGTTCAATAAGACAAAATGAAGCCAAGAATGTCTTTACCTTGTTTGGCCTCTGCAACAAAGTGCACAAATGAGGAACAGGGTGGCCAGATAATTTTTCAC